>NC_137902.1:20310019-20980678 GCF_963455335.1 Martes martes
CACACAGGTACTGTACCTAGACAATTAATGACCATATTACATAATATATACAATGAAAATTCACAGAAATTGCTGTGGGACTCTGGGGTGAGGGGACTCATTAAGACGTAGAGTATCAAAGAATTCCTTACAAAGGATGTAATGATGGGGGCGCCTGGGTGGCTCAGTGGGTTAAAGCCTCTGCCTTCGCCTCAGGTCATGATCCCAGGGTCCTGGGATCAAGCCCCACATCGGACTCTCTGCTTGGTGGGGAGCCTGCTTCCCTTCCTCTCTCTCTGTCTGCCTCTCTGCCAACTTGTGATCTCTCTCTGTCAAATAAATAAATAAAATCTTAAAAAAAAAAAAAAGATGTAATGATGAATAGATTCTTTTAAGAAGGGGAATGAGTGTTCCAGGAAGGTGGATGAGGGGGAATGTGGGTGAAATGGAGAGTTACCTATGTGGTTACAAATGGCACATAGAAATGTTTTGTTTGTTTTTTCATTAATAGAAAAAGAAATAAACTTGTGAAACAGACTTAAGCATTTCCCTATATTGTTGGGGAAATCAGTACATTTCTCTTTCAAAAAGAGGATACAGTTGTGTCCATCTTTTCCATCTCTCTTTGCCAAGCCATAACCAGCCTTCGGGATTTTGCTTCATGAAGCTTTCTCTAAGAACCCAAGTCAGCAAGTAATTTTTTCTTTCAACTCTGGAGCACTCATCTTCATTGAATATAAACATTTCACACATAGACCCCTGATCTGAAACATCTTTATAGCATCCTGAAATACTGAGCAGAATTTCTTATAACTAATAATCACATTATAGCTATCATCTATGTGCCAGATACTGTGTACTTCTCACTTCACAAATTCTCCTATTTAATTCTCACAATTATCCTATGATGCATGCAGTATTATCACTAACCTCATTTTATGGATACAGAATCTCAAGCCTGGTTCAGAGAACTGTTTGCCTCAAATCACTGAACCAGAGAGTAGTAGAGCTAGGATTAAAAATCCGTGAATGCAGTGCAATTAAATACCTCCCTATGTTGGATGGATGCATTGACAGACTGTGTTGCTGATTCAGGGTTGATGCAATTTCTTTGAATTTCTTCCATTTTGACATTGTGTTTTATTTCTCCTTCCCTCCAATTTGAGTGGACTCTGACTGGTTTGACTAATAGAATACAGTGGAATTGACCCTATGCCAGCTGATGGGCCCAAAGTCTTAAGAAACCAGGACTTTATTCTTCTTGTCCCTTAAAATATACTGTCTTAGAGTCCTCAGGCACCACATAAGAAGTCTGATGTGTTGTTGGAGAGATGACCTGAAGAAGCCCTAAGACTATGAGAAATGCTTAGCCCTGAGACTAAGCCCCAAGAGGAAGATGTTCCTAATTGAGCCCAGCCTTGCAAGGAGCTTAAGGCACCAGATATTTGAGTAAAACTATTTGGACCCCCAGACTACCCCAGTAGCTCACTGAGTACCGTTGAATGACCTCAGTCAGTGTTGCATAGAGAAGAAGAACCATCTAGTTTAATAGTCCATAAATTCATGAGATATTATGATATGGTTGTTGCTTTAAGCTATTGAGTTTGAGGATAGTTTCTTATGCAACAATTGATAACTAGACAAGCTTCTTATATCGGCAAACAGATTAGGAACCTGAAAATGATTTCCTTGAGCATCTTTCTCCTGGCAGTCTTACCTGAGGTGTTATGGGAGAATGAAAAAAAAGATCATTTCTGACTTTTATAATCTTATTTTCTCTGCCTGTTTTTAGTGTGTTTTATTGGTAGTTGTAAAGAGGGAGGTACAGTATTTCAAAATCTCTTGGAGCATGGATAACTGACAATGAGTATAATCCTTCAGTTAAATGAGGTTTCTGCCCTCTTACCTAAAGATTAAGCACTAATCTTAGATTAGGGTTTGAGAACCAGAGGGATTTTAAAAGCCATTTAGATTAATCATTTATTTTTGTAAATAAAGAAACAGAAGACTTGAAAATTAAATCACTTGCTTTAGTATAGTGCTGGGAATGGAACCATAGGTCAGTGGATTATGCTATTTTTATATACATGTATGTGTGGTATAGATAGACATATATGATATATAGGTATAGACATGGCAATGTTGATCTATATATTAGTTGTCATAGATTGATATACCACAATTACATATTATGCTGCAAAGTGAATTAATACATTGAGATTCTCAATCAAAGAGTGTAATTAGTGTTTCTCAATGTAATGTAGTGTAATGTAGTGTTTGTAGTGTAGTGTTTCTCACTAATTCTCAATGTAATTAGTGTTTCTGGCTCTACATTAAAATCATTGTGATTATTAAAAAAATAAATCACTGTTTAGGACCTAGACCTATACATTATAATTTGTTTGTGGTGGCTGCAGGAGTTGTTTTTTTTTTTTTTTTTTGGTAACAACCCTGGTAACGAATAATAACTGATTTATTATTAGGAACTAGTAATTCTGGGGTGTACAATTTAATAATAAGCTTATATAGTATTAATGATACTTTTTAACTCTTCAGTGACCATGTATAATTTCTATGATTTCTGGTTTAAATAATTTGTGTATCTTTATTATTTTTAAAATAATTTTTCTATTTTTTGAACTATATTCTCATGACATGTCATTTGTAACATGTACTTAACATGCACTAAACACAGACTTTTCTTTTTAAATCTTAATCTCTTGAAAAAGAATTATATTTTCTCCCATCCTTCTCTCAGCCTTTAAGGGATGATCCAAATGCAAAATAGGACTACTAGCTGGCTTTTGTAATATCAATTCACACTAAGTTGATAAATCATCCAAACAGGAGTCATTTGTCAAACATATATATATATGTACTTAAATAAATTAGCTTTTTGTGAAGAATGTGCTGGATTTATTAGCTAGAGGTTGCTAATAATTTATCACACCCTCATTTGCTTGATATATAATTCACAAACAACCCATAGTTGAATTAAATAAAAGCATCTGAATCTACGACTAATGCATTGGAGGAAATATAATTATAGCTCATTTCCATGTCATAAAACTATTATGGTAATCCCAAATGCCTAATGTTTGCTGGCAAATTTCAAAATGGCATGATGCATACTATTTAATAACATTTTTATTTACAAATATAAGTTTTGAAAAATGGTAGAACCATTGGGGAAAACTGTCTAAAGGTCGCATGGATTTTCTGTATTATTACTTACAATTGCTTCTGAATTTACAGGTATCTCAAAATATTTTAAAAGAATGGCTGATAACCTCCATTGCTACACACATTGCCCTCACCCTGGGTCTTTTTGCTTCTGTGAAATGAATTAAAAACAAAAAAGAACTCTCACATGTATTGATTTGAAAGAATCTTTGGTTTTCCTGCGATCCCAATTGAATTCCAACATATTAGGAACCATTACATCTTCATAGGATGTCTCTGAATTGCTCTGGTACTCAAGGGAAAACACAGTATGTATTATAAAACCCAAGGGCAAAAAAAAAAAAAAAAAAAAAAAAGTTGATTGGATATAGTGGATGGTTTCGGTGATGTCTCTGCATTAGGGCCAGTAGGTTGGTTTTTGCTCATGTGGTCCAGAAAATTAAAAAAAAAATAAAATGCAGTATAATCTGGTGGTTAAGTTTGTAGTTTCTGGAGTCAGTCTTCACTTTTTGTCTCTGTGACCATGGACACATTCCATAACTTCCCTTTGCTTCCAGTGTTTCATTTTAGAATAGAATCAATAATAGTGCTTACTTCCTAGGATTCCTGGGAGGATTGAACCACAGAATATACGAATATACACACCTGACATTCAGTGAACTTTTAGTAATGGGGAGCTGGGTGTGAGAGATGCTGTGGTTATGATCCCATTGCTTCAAAAATTTTGGTCAAGAAAATTAGCTAAAATTACAGAGGGTTTCTACCTTTAAACTCTGAGTTCATCAGTTGTCTCAGCCCTTCAGAACATAGGGTTACCTGCCTGCCATTAAGTCTCTTATAACTGTGCCTATTTTGTGGTTGGCATCCCTAAGTACCTGTCAAGACACAACTTTCTTAAATCCAGCTTACCACCATTGATTCAGTCTTTGCTTCTTTTCCTATATTTAGATTTTCTTTGCCCTTTACCTGGTATTCTACTAAAAATAAAGTATGTTCCTGGATCTCTGACTCTCTACACTGAGCTCTTCATAATCCTATTCTGTGGGTTATGTCCCTTTATCACTAGTCATAGGTTGGCATATTGATGCAAACAGAATGATTATTCAGATCATAGCCCTTCTGCCCACTTGATCGAGCACTATGATGTCACTACTAAATTAGATATTTATAAATATCAAAGTCTGTCTGAAACTCTTCTGAGGTTGCTAAATCTTTGCACCCTATTGGGGAATGTTAGCTACACCCAAGAGTTAGCCTTTCAGCATTGTCAGTTTTTCCAGCTTAGTCAAAATTTTCTTCCTCTTACTTTGTACCATGTTCTTACTTTGGTTTACACTGCAGCATGCACTGCAACTAAGACCAAATGAGTTAATAAGAATTTTGAATTCTCTTTTATCTATCAAAATGTTTTTGGGTGATAAAAGAGTAGATAGAAGCATCCATAGACCCAAGCTTTTCTTGTGGGTTGGGGGGCTCAGTTGCTTCTTCTTCTTCTTTTTTTTTTTTTTTTCATCCCTTTGCTCTGTGTCCAAGAATCCAAGAATCTCACTAACAATGAAGGTCTGAAGTGTTAGAGTTCAATTGTATTGTTTTTTAAAGTTTCAGAATTTCAACAACAATAACAACAAACTTAATTTGATATGCATATCCACTTTATTTTATAATATACAAAAGGTATGTGTAAGATTTCATGACAAATTTGTCATCAAAATAAATTTAGATTCATTAAAACACACTGACAAAACTTCAAAGCTATCCTTCTTATTATCTAAGAAATCAGAATCTCTATTTTAAAACTGGGTTTATAGTTTGACAGTGGCTCCAAAGAAAATAAAATACTTCGATCATACTTAAACATATATAATCTGTATGATAAAATTTACAAAATGTTGATGAGAAAAATCAAGGACATCTAAATAGAGAGATATAGAACGTTCATGGATTGGAAACTCAGCATAGTAATGGTGCCAGTTGTCTTCAAATTATTGTATGAGTTTAGTGCGATTCCTATAAAAATTTCAGCAAGATTTTGCAGATAGAAACATAAAACAACTTGGATGAATCACTAGGGATTAACCTGAGTGGAAAACAAACAACAAACAATTCCAAAAGGTTATATGCTATGTAATTCCATTTATATGATATTTTTTGAAATAACAACAGTTTAGACCTAGAGAACAGATTACTTGGGATTCCAAATGGTTAAGGATGGAATCCTGTACAATTGTAGGAGATTGGTGTGAGTTTAAAAGGCCACATGAGAGATCCTTGAGGTTATGTTACTGTTTATTATCTTAACTTGATGGGGGACACAAAAACCTGTGCTTATAATAAAATCATGTAAACTGAACACACATACAAATGAGTACAAATTAAACTGGCAGATATAAACAAGAAAGGTGGCTTGTATCAAGATCAATATAGTGGTGGTGATATTATCATCTAGTTTTGCCAAATGTTACTAATTGAGGGAAAATGGGTGAAATAGATTCCTAGCACTGCGGTAACAAAGTACCATCAGCTCAGTGGCTTAAAAGAATAGAAATTTGTTCTCTTGGGAGTAGAGGGAGGGTGGTTGGATTATGGACATTGGGGATGGTATGTGCTATCATGAGTGCTGTGAAGTGTGTAAGCCTGATGATTCACAGACCTGTACCCCTGAAACAAATATTATATGTTAATAAAAATAATTTAGAAAAAGAAATTTTTTTTCTCTTACTGTTCTGGTGGCTGTAAGTCTCAAATCATGGGGATGGGGCCATACTTCCCCCCAAAGCTTTGATGGGAAGGACACTTCTTTGCTTCTTCTAACTTCTAGTAGCTTTAGACATTCCTTGGCTTATGGTAGTATTTTTTTTATTAATTATTTTTATTAACATGTAATGTATTATTTGCCCCAGGGGTACAGGTCTGTGAATGGTTAGGCTTACACACTTCATAGCACTCACCATAGCACCTACCCTCCTCAATGTCCATTACCCAACCACCCTCTCCATACCCCCCTACCCCCAGCAACCCTCAGTTTGTTTTGTGAGATTAAGAGTCTATTTGGTTTCTCTCCCTCCCGATCCCACCTTGTTTCATTTTATCCTTCCCTACCCCCAACACCCCACTCTGCCTCTCAAATTCCTCATATAAGGGAGATCATATGATTATTGTCTTTCTCTGATTGACTTATTTCGCTCCGCATAATACCCTGTAGTTCCATCCATGTCATTGCAAATGGCAAGATGTCATTTCTTTCGATGACTGCATAGTGTTCCATTGTGTATATATACCACAACTTCTTTATCCATTCATCTGTTGATGGACATCTAGGTTCTTTCCATACTTTGGCTATTGTGGACATTGCTGCTATAAACATTCAGGTGCATGAGCCCCTTCAGATCACTACATTTGTATCTTTAGGGTAAATACCCTGTAGTGCAGTTGTTGGGTTGTAGGGTACCTCTATTTTCAACTTTTTGAGGAACCTCCATTCTGTTTTCCAGAGTAGTTGCACCAGCTTGCATTCCCACCAACAGTGTAGGAGAGTTCCTCTTTTTCCGCATCCTCACCAGCATCTGTCATTTCTTGACTTGTTAATTTTAGCCATTCTGACTGGTGTGAGGTGATATCTCATTATGGTTTTGATTTGTATTTCCCTGATGCCGAGTGATGTGGAGCACTTTTTCAAGTGTCTGTTGGCCATCTGGATGTCTTCTTTGCAGAAATGTCTGTTCATGTCCTCTGCCCATTTCTTGATTGGATTCTTTGTACTTTGGGTGTTGAGTTTGATAAGTTCTTTATAGATTTTGAATACTAGTCCTTTATCTGATATGTCATTTGCAAATATCTTCTCCCATTCTGTCAGTTGCCTTTTGGTTTTGTTGACTGTTTCCTTTGCTATGCAAAAGCTTTTGATGTTGATGAAGTCCCAGTAGTACATTTTTGCCCTTGCTTCCCTTGCTTTTGACAATTTTTCTAGGAAGAAGTTGCTGTGGCTGAGGCTGAAGAGGTTGTTGCTTGTGTTCTCCTCAAGGATTTGGATGGATTCCTTTCTCACATTCAGGTCTTTCATCCATTTTGAGTCCTTTTTTGGTGTGGTATAAGGAAATGGTCCAGTTTTGTTCTTCTGCATGTGGCTGTCCAATTTTCCCAACACCATTTGTTGAAGAGACTGTCTTTCTTTCATTGGACATTCTTTCCTGCTTTGTCGAAGATTAGTTGACCATAGAGTTGAGGGTCCATTTCTGGGCTCCCTATACTGTTCCATTGATCTATGTTTCTTTTTTTGTGCCAATACTATACTGTCTTGATGATTACAGCTTTGTAATAGAGTTTGAAGTCTGGAATTGTGATGCAACCAACTTTCGTTTTCTTTTTCAACAATTCCTCTGGTTATTTGGGGTCTTTTCTGTGTCTGTATAAATTTTAGGATTATTTGTTCCATTTCTTTGAAAAAAATTGATGGCATTTTGATAGGGATTGCACTAAATGTGTAGATTGTTTTAGGTAGCATAGACATTTTCACAATATTTATTCTTCCAATCCATGAGCATGGAACGTTTTTCCATTTCTTTGTGTCTTTCTCACTTTCTTTCATGAGTACTTTATAATTTTCTGAGTACAGATTCTTTGACTCTTTGGTTAGGTTTATTCCTAGGTATCTTATGGTTTGGGGTGCAATTGTAAATGGGATCGATTCCTTAATTTCTCTTTCTTCTGTCTTGTTGGTTTATAGAAATGCAGCTGATTTCTGTGCATTGATTTTATATCCTGACACTTTACTGAATTCCTGTACAAGTACTAGCAGATTTGGAGTGGAGTCTTTTGGATTTTCCACATAAAGTATCATATCCTCTGCAAAGAGTGATAGTTTGACTTCTTCTTTGCCTCTCTGGATGCCTTTAATTTCTTTTTATTGTCTGATTGCTGAGGCTAGGACTTCTAATACTATGTTGAATAGCAGTGGTAATAGTGGGCATCCCTGCCATGTTCCTGATATTAGTGGAAAACTCTGTTTTTCCCCATTGAGAATGATATTCTCTGTGGGTTTTTCATAGATGGCTTTGATGATATTGAGGAATGTATTCTCTGTCTGTACACTTTGAAGAGTTTTGATCAAGAAAGGATGTTGTACTTTGTCAAATACTTTTTCAGCATCTATTGAGAGTATCATATGGTTCTTGTTATTTCTTTTATTAATGTATCACATTTTTTGACTTGTGGATGTTGAGCCAACCTTGCAGCCCAGGAATGAATCCCACTTGGTCATGGTGAATAATCCTTTTAATGTACTGTTGGATCCTACTGGCTAGTATTTTGTTCATCAAGGATATTGGTTTGTAATTCTCTTTTTTGATTTGGTCTTTGTCTGGTTTTGGGATCAAGGTAATGCTGGCCTCATAAAATGAGTTTGGAAGTTTTCCTTCCATTTCTATTTTTTGGAACAGTTTCAGTAGAATAAATAGTCATTCTTCTTTAAATGTTTGGTAGAATTCCCCTGGGAAGCCATCTGGCCTGGGCTCTCATTTACTGGGAGATTTTTGATGACTGCTTCAATCTCCTTACTGGTTATGGGTCTGTTCAGGTTTTCTACTTCCTTCTGGTTCAGTTGTAGTAGTTGATATGTCTCTAGGAATGCATCAATTTCTTCCAGATTGTCAAATTTCCTGGCGTATAGTTGCTTATAATATGTTCTTATAATTATTTGTATTTCTTTGGTGTTGATTGTGATCTCTTCTTTATCAATCATGATTTTATTTATTTGGGTCCTTTCTCTTTTCTTTTTGGTAAGTCTGGCCAGGGGTTTATCAATCTTTTTTTATTTTATCTTTTTAATTAAAAATTTTTTTTGTATCTTTTCAGCATAACAGTATTCATTGCTTTTGCACCACACCCAGTGCTCCATGCAATACGTGCCCTCCTTAATACCCACCACCTGGCTCCCCCAACCTCCCACCCCCCCCACCCCTTCAAAACCCTCAGGTTGTTTTTCAGAGTCCATAGTCTCTCATGGTTCACCTCCCCTTCCAATTTCCCTCAACTCCCTTCTCCTTTCCATCTCCCCATGTCCTCCATGTTATTTGTTAAGCTCCACAAATAAGTGAAACCATATGATAATTGACCCTCAGGGGTTTATCAATCTTATTAGTTCTTTCAAAGAACCAGCTCCTAGTTTCATTGATTTGTTCTACTGTCCTTTTGGTTTCTATTTCATTGATTTCTGCTCTGATCTTTATGATTTCTCTTCTACTGCTGGGTTTAGGCTTTCTTTGCTGTTCCTTCTCTGGCTCCTTTAGGTGTAGGGTTAGGTTGTGTACTTGAGACCTTTCTCGTTTCTTGAAAATTGCTTGTATCGCTATATATTTTCCTCTCAGGACTGCCTTTGCTGTGTCCCACAGATTTTGAACAATTGTGTTTTCATTATCATTTGTTACCATGAATTTTTTAAATTCTTCTTTAATTTTCTGGTTGACCCATTCATTCTTTAGTAGGATGTTCTTTAGCCTCCATGTATTTGAGTTCTTTCCAACTTTCCTCCTGTGATTTGAGTTCTAGCCTCAGAGCATTGTGGTCTGACAATACGCAGGGAATGATCCCAGTCTTTTGGTACTGGTTGAGACCTGATTTGTGACCTAGGATGTGATCTGTTCTGGAGAATGTTCCATGTGCACTAGAGAAGAATGTGTATTCTTTTGCTTTGGGATGGAATGTTCTGTATATATCTGTGATGTCCATCTGGTGTTGTGTGCCACTTAAGGCCTTTATTCCTTGTTGTTCTTTTGCTTGGATGATTTGTCCATTTCAGTGAGGGAGGTGTTAAAGTCCCCTACTATTATTGTATTATTGTTGATGAGTTTCTTTGATTTTGTTATTATTTGGTTTATATAGTTGGCTGTTCACATGTTAGGGGCATAGGCAATTTAAAATTGTTAGATCTTCTTGTTGGACAGACCCTTTGAGTATGATATAATGTCCTTTCTCATCTCTTATTATAGTCTTTGGCTTAAAAGCTAATTAATCTGATATAAGGATTGCCACCCCAGCTTTCTTTTGATGTCCATTAGCATGGTAAATAGTTTCTACCTCCTCACTTTCAGTCTGGAGGTGTCTTTGGGTCTAAAATGAGTTTCTTGCAGACAGCGTTGGTTTGGCTCTATATTTGATGGGTTTGTTTTTTTATCCATTCTGATACCCTGTGTCTTTTGATTGGGACATTTAGCCCATTCACATTCAGGCTAACTTTTGAAAGATATAAATTTAGTGCCACTGTATTGCCTATAAGGTGAATGTTACTGTATATCGTCTTTGTTCCTTTCTGGTCTATTAATTTTAGGCTCTCTCTTTGCTTAGAGGACCCCTTTCAATATTTCCTGTAGGGCTGGTTTGGTGTTTGCAAATTATTTTAATTCTTGTTTATCCTGGAAGCTTTTTATCTCTCCTTCTATTTTCAGTGATAGCCTACCTGGATATAGTATTCTTGGCTGCATGTTTTTCTTGTTTAGTGCTCTGAATATATCATGCCAGTTCTTTCTGGCTTTATGGCAGTATTATTTCAATCTCTGATTCATTTTTACATGATTGACTTCTTTCTATGTGTCTCTATTTCTTTGTCTCTTTTCTTAGGACACTAGTCATGTTGGATTAGGACCCATTCCAATGACCTCATTTTAACTTGACTACCTCTGTAAAAACTTTGTTTCCAAATAAGATCATATTCACAGGTACTGGTTATTAGGACTTCAACATATCTTTTGCAGGAAAAAATTCAACCTATAGTATTGAGTGAAGGACACCCAGGATTTATCTGCATTTTTTTCCTTACAAAATGCATGTGACTCTACTATTATCTCAGTAAAAAATTAGTTAAAAGTCAAAAGCAAGAGGTGATGGCCATGGCAGCCAATATGGGTAGCAAGTAGAATAGGGGCCATTTCAAGAAATATGTCTTATAATTTGGAATGTGTGTGATACTGGGCAAAGAGGGACTAGCTAATTGTATGAGACCAGATTGTAGGAAATTGGTCCAACAGAATACCATTGAGTATCTAGAAACAATTGTTAATATGACCCTCACCCCACTTTCCTAGGACTGAAAGGACTTTTTGGTCAGATATATGCTGTATTGCTGATTCAGAGGAATAATGATATAAGCTGATTTTGTGTGTGTGTGTGTGTGTGATTGAGGAAAAACAAGTGCAAGTTCTGATAATTTTAGGATTTTCCTGGGGTCTTCCTCAAAAGATATTTTTCAGTGTTTTAGATAGAGTTAGCTTGGAAAGAGGACCTAGGGGCTTGAGAGTTCAGGGAGCAGCAAAAGTAAGAATGTTGTTAGGGATAAAATTCATGCATATTCATAGGTCAGTTGAAATGCCTCAATAAATCTATATAAAGCACAAAGTATAGAGCCAAACACATAATTCAGTAAATGGAAGCAACTATTTTTTAATTTTTTTAATTTTTTGTAATTCATTAGCTGACTTGAGTATCACCATGGGTCACTCTTTCCCTCCAAAGTGTTGGGTATTTTATGTATCTCCACGTGAGGAGTTTGTGATAATGTAGCAATAAAATTACCAAGAACATTAGAAATGAGAACATCAGTGTAGATTATAAAGTTTCTCTTCTAAAACATGTTCTGACTTTAAACTTAGACAGTTAGTAAATGAGAACTTGAATTCCTATACGTATTTATCCAAAATTTAATATGAGCTTGTACAAGCCCTTTGCAAGTTTTAAGCCTTCAGTAGTAAATTCATTCCTTCCTGCTAAATGGAAATTGAAGGGCTTGTAAACATCTCCCAATTGGAGTCAGGCAGGAGATCATCTTACAGATTTTGGAGCTCAAAGTAGGGTCAATCAATTGACTCGTTTGAGGCAGACAAGCATTTAATTTGTATTTTTTAAAGCCTCCATACAACATTTACTTTCATTTTTTTCCTGCTTAACACCTCTTTTTGTTCATTCCTTATTCACAAAGAGAAAGTTTCTATGTAGATTTTTAAGAAATGATCGCTTTTCAAATGAAAACCGTTTAGGAAAGCACATTGATGGGAATTTACCTAAACAAGGATATACTTTCTAATTAGCTCAGTTGCTCACATTGCATAATTAAAGCTTATTGAAGCCAATTCAAATGAAGAACTGTCTTCTTTATTTTTTAAAGTATCATTTAAAGTGGTTTGGAAATTAACATTATTCTAATTACCTCTTCTTAGAAATGAGTTTTTATGATTAAAGAGGAAAATTAATATCAGCTCGGTTTCTGATGCAGGTTGATTGTGCTCTTTTGTTTTCTGTTGTTTTGGTTTTGACTCTCAGACTTATTACCAACTTTTGTTCAGTACCAAAGCCCTGGCAATCTATATTTGTTCATGTCAGGTCCTCTGAGATTACCTGAGCCTAGTTGCTCTGGGTATGAATAAATCTTCCCCAAGAGAAGGGAAAGTATGGAAAGATATGTCTCCAAATTCACATCCAGTCAAAGTTAAGCATGTTGAGTCTTCAACTTTCCCATGTCCACAGAGGTCCAAGACCTCAAACCTCACAAACTACTTATTCTATTCATTCATGGTACAGACAGACAAATGAACAATTAAACTAAGCCCATCTCTGACTGGGGCGAGAATGCAGGATGTGAGGAATCCTGGGACAACTGTCATGTCTGGGCTCCCTTCATAATAGTTTCTGCTGAGAGTGCTCACCTAAAGGGCTCAAGAGTAACTTTTGATGATTTCAAAACATAGTGAGGATGATTCCCACTAGGAACATACTAAATGAATAGCTCTGAGGGCTCCTTCCCTTAGTCTTTTCTTTTTTTCCTGGCAGCTGGTTGGGACTCTGTTACACCTGAGGCATATTTGGGCCCTCACTGAGATAAGCATTGTTCTAAAGAGGGACGTAAAGAACAAAGAGTTTATATTAAACTTACTTAAAATATTTAATTAAAGATTATTTAAAAAATTTTGGGTAGGTAATGATGTGGAAAACAAAGACAGAAGAAAAATTATTAAATTTCCTTACTACCTACAGCCCATTGACAAGTCCTTGGAACAGAGTGACATTCCTCTAGGGACTCAATTGCCTCAATGTTAATACATTGCTAAGGGCAAAAGGCAATCCTAGCCTAATCTCCTCCTGCTCCCCCTCATCCCCTGCCCCAAGCAGGATCCTGTAAGTACTTTAACATATAAAAATTCCTTTAGAAACTTCCTTTATCTCTAACACCCCCAGGGTACGTGTTGGCAGTCATCCCCCAAACATATGTCCCACCAAGATACATCTGAAGGGTCTTATGACTAAGGTTTTTTAAGACAGCGATAAGTGACCTTTTCCCAAGGTCCAAACCTGCAAGGTCCTGGAAACCTTGCTTCCAAAATTCCTTAGAGACTTAAGCTATTCCTAGCCCTCTCCCAGCTTGAAAGTATATAATGGGCCACTCCTCATGGCCCTGGTGCAGCTCTTTCTGTCCATGGGTCCTGTCCCCATGCTTTAATAAAACCACCTTTTTGCACCAAAGACATCTCAAGAATTCTTTCTTGGCCGTTGGCTTCGAACCCTAACTTTCTTTTCTACTCAGGTAATATATTTTCATGGTTAAAAATTCAAAAGATATCAAATGATATAAAGTAAAAACTCTTCTTTACACTTCTGAGCCCTGGCAATACAATATTTCTCTCCAGAGATAACCACTATTATCAATTTCTTGTATGTCGTTTTTAGATATATTTTGTAGGTACATATAAGTATATTCATGTTCTTTTTTATTTCTTTCCTAAAATGCATATTAATTTGCATTGAGATTTGTGGCTGTTATTGTTTAATGATATATCTTGGGGAATCATTCCATATTAATATAGACAGAGCTTTTTTACTCATTTTTTACAGCTATGTGACATTCCAGGTTATGAATGTGCTATAATTTATTTACCACAAGCACTAATATGGACTTCTACATTGTTTCTAACATTTGCCATGTAGTAGTATAACTGTAGGATAAATACCTGACAAGAAATTGCTAGATCAAAGACTGTATGGATTTATCATATAACAGATATTGCCAAGTTGCTCCACCTAAAAATTGTACTGATTTATAGTTCACCAATCAATGTATAATGTTTCTCTAGGCCCTTATCAGCATGTATGTATATGATCATTTAAACCAGGTGTGTGTGTGTGTGTATGTGTGTGTGTATGTCTGTGTGTCATTATGTGTGTGGAAGGTGTGAAGGTAAGTGGTTGATGAAATTGAATCTGGAGCCTTCCCCCCAGATACTGGAATCTGCTAGTGCTGCAATATTTAAAAACCAGCAATTGCTCATCTAGGTTATTCCAACTTCATTTTTGTATCTCGTAAACACATGGCAGAAACTACAATATCACCTGTCCCTAGCACAGTGTTGGAGGAAAGGTACTTGGCACGTCCACAACCATCTGCATTGTCTCCTTGAGCCTGTTCTAGAAATTGCATGGTAAGAGGTATTGACAGATTTTCAGGTGAAGACACAAAGTACATGCTGAGTTGTCTGGATCCTTGCCTAGCTTTTCTCTTTCTGAACCTGAAGGACATATGACAATGAAGACATTTAAGAAAAACGTATTAAAGTGATAAATAACTTCAATGAGTAATGTAGAAACTTAAGAATAAATGACCAAACCATAGCTTTTAAACTGGCATTATTTTTAAAATTTTATTTCATTTTTTTTTCAGTATTCCACAATTCATTCTTTATGTACCACATCCAGTGCTCCATGCAATACATGCCCTCCATAATACCCACAAACAGGCTCACCCAAGCCCCTACACCCCTCCCCTCCAAAACCCTCAGACTGTTTCTCAGAGTCCACAGTCTCTCATGGTTTATCTACCCCTTCGATTTTCCCCAACTCACTTTCCCTCTCCATCTCCCAATGTCTTCCATGTTGTTCCTTATGTTCCACAAGTAAGTGAAACCATATGATAATTGACTCTCTCTGCTTGACTTATTTCACCCAGCAGGCATTATTAAGAAATAGTCAAGACCCAAGTCACTGGGGCTGATGGCTTTCCACACCCTGTCCAGTAACACACACCTTCTTCTCTTCATCCTACAGGTTGTAATTTATAAATGTGTCTTTTCACCTATTAATCATTAATCATGGCTACATGGCTATTCTGATCTTGAAAGGTCAGAGTTGACATTTTAATATAGCACTTGGGCATCTCTATTAATTTCTTTTTATATTATTTCTCTAGTATTCCTGGGAGAATGGACACATGTATTAGAAAAGCTCTTTAAAGTAACAAATGATGTTAGTCCTTCCTTTAGAATAATGGAGCTCAACTCAGCCAGTGAGAAAGAGAGAAACATTTCATAAATAAAGACTTACGAACAAAAATAGAAGGCTGCATCTACCCCACCCACCCACAGTAGTCTGATAAAAGCAGTGGTTGGTTTAAAATAGGTTCTATCTCTGGTACACCAAAACCACATTTTTCTCACTGGACCTTGAAAACCAGGTCTGTACTTTGACTCTGAAAATGGTGCAGAGATTGCTCCAGAAGCAGAGTAAACATTTCTAATCTTAGGTGGAAAGTAGACTAATACTTGCGATGCAATGGCTCCCAGGTTTCATTTGGCAATCTAACATTTTTAGATTTTTTTTTAAGATTTTATTTATTTATTTGACAGACAGAGATCACAAGTAGGCAGAGAGGCAGGCTAGGAGAGAGGAGGAAGCAGGCTCCCCATGGCACAGAGAGCCCGATGTGGGGCTCGATCCCAGGACCCTGGGATCATGACCTGAGCCGAAGGCAGAGGCTTTAACCTACTGAGCCACCCAGGCACTCCTAACATTTTTAGTTTTGGTGACATAAGGGATTTTGAAACGGCTGTTTTGGATTCAGGAAAATGACTGAAGTGGATGGAAATGGGCTGTAATTGATAGGACCATGCACAGAAATGAGAGGAGACCAGAGAAGATCAAGTAATAGAGGTGGAGGAAAGCAGAAAAGAAAGCAAACACAGTGTCCCTTTGGCTGCAGGTGTGAGAAGGGATTCCAGGATGATAGGCAGGCTGCTTACATGTGAGGGTGATCAGGGGAAAGGGCTTAAGCAATTAACTGATCATATCATACCTTATACAGTATTCCTTCTGTTTTTGATTTAGATCACTTCTAGAACCAAAGGTCTAAAATGACAAAAGTGAGGTGTAAAGGGGAAAGCAGGAACACAGGCATTCCAAAGAACAAGGCACATACTGATCCTGTTCTTAAGAGCTCTACAGGCATTTGTGAAGTTTTTATTAGATTCATCTGTATAGCGCCTCAAGCTATATCTTAAAAATTTCACCACGACCTTATGAGGTAGGAACTGTTATCACTCCATTTTAAAGGTAAGAGCATTGGAGCTTAAAGAATTTAAGTAACATACAAACTTTCACCATTAAAAATGATAGTGATGGGGCTTAAATATGTATCTATAAGACGAGAAAACTCATAATTATAGTTCTGAATTGCTGGGACACTATTAGTATAAAGTAATTTTTTTTAGAAAATTGGAATTAAATAAGTACTATTTACAATTTAAAATGAGATTTTTAAAGAAGAATAGTCAGCATTCAAATGCTACATTTTGTGCAATTAATAATTTGTGCTTTCTGCTTGCCACCAAGTGCCCATACAATTAACCAAGCATTATTGAAATAGCTTTTAAATTTAGAGATGTGTGTTGGCAAGCAATTGCATGAGACCCCGTGGTAAAAGTCAGCAGTTTTTAAGCAGAAAGAAAAAGATTTAGAAAGAAAACTCTATTATAAAATCATCAACTTCTTTTGCTTAAGGTAAAAATCTTATAACATGCTGCAAAAATATATTACAAATGAGTGCAAACCATCATCTAGATTTTTGCTCTTGTTGTGTTTACGCCTGAGGCCTTTTTATTTGATCATTGTTTTATTAATGGACTTGAACCGATGAACAAGCTGGGGAAAGCTGCAGTACCTGTGGCATAAAGTATATTGTCGGAAGAATGACTTTTTTTTTCACATCCAGGTGTAATACATCATGGAAGTCAATTTAGCATGGGTAGCTTTAATATATGGTTGAGGGCTAGGAAATTTTTCAGGGAAGTAAGCGCAGCCAAATTAATCTATACTGGAGGAAGAAATTCACCAGAGAGAAGAGTCCTTCTCCAATGTATATTTGGTTATATTATTATGTCCAGAGTTCTATTCTCAAAGGGTTTTGCTATACAAAGGGAGAAATTGTCTGTAATTTACATAATACGCAATGGGCCATGCATTGATGATCAGGAAATAGTTTATCTTGTTAAATGTGCAATGAATAGGCTTTGAGACTTCTAAAAAGACAGGTACAGAGGGTCCCCAGCTTAAGATGGTTCGATTTAACAATTTTTCAGCCTTACAATGGTGCTCAAGTGATATACATTCAGTAAAAATCATACTTTGAATTTTGAATTTGTATCTTTTCCTGGGCTAGTGATATGTGGTGCAACACTTGCTTGAGATGCTGGGAAGTGGCAGTGACCAATAGCTTCCAGTCAGTTTTGCAATCCCAAGTGTAAACAACCAATGCACTTAAAACCATTCTGTACCCATACAACCATTCTGTCTCTCACTTTGAATACAGTACTCAATAAGTTCTATGAGATATTCAACACTTTGTTTTTTACAGGCTTGTGTTAGATGATTTTCCTCAACTGTAGGCTAAAGTAAGTTTTTTAAGAATGTTTAAGATGGGCTAGGGTGGGGTACCTGGGTGGCTCAGTTGGTTAAGCATTTGCTTTCCCCTTGGGTCATGACCCTGGGGTCCTGGGATTGAGTCCCACATTGGGTTCCCTGCTCAACAGGGGAGCCTGCTTTTCCCTCTCCCTTTGCCTGCAGCTTCCCCTGCTTGTGCTCTCTCTCACTCTCTGTCAAAAAAATAAAAATCTTAAAAAAAGAAAAAAAAGAAGAAGAAAATACGCTAGGGTAAGCAATGATATTTGGTAAATTAGGTGTATTCAATATATTAAATGCATTTAAGTGTATTAAGTGCATTTTGACTTAGGGCATTTTCAATTTATAATGAGTTTATTCGGTTGTAACTCCAACATAAGTCAAGAAAGAGGAAGATCTCTATTATGGTACCATGGTGAAGTCCCTTACTGAAGGTAGGGATATAGAGAAATCCAGTTAATTTTTTTTATCTCCTTTGGAGCTGGCACATACAGAGCAAGTGTTTGGTAGCTAATAAATGCATGAAAGAGTGGAAAGGAAGTGAAGATGAGGAAAGTATATGATGGATGGCGCTAGGAGTCACAACTCATATGCATGATATATGACTGTACAGCAATTATTTTACATCAGGATTTTGATATATGAAGTGGCTATATTTCAGGTATCACACTTTCTGCTGCTTTATATCAAACCCATATAATTTATATCTGGATAGAATTTTGAGGATCATTTACTTTAATCCCCATATTTTACATATGAGAAAATAAAGGCTCAGAGAAGTTAATAATTATGAAATTTTACCCTTTTGGATAACAGAAGAGCTGGAATTAGAATATAGATTTTCTGATATTTCTTTCAATACACAGATTTTTCCCCAGATAATTTGATCCCATAAGTAGTACAAATTAATAGAATAGAATGAAATAGAATGTGCTTGTTTCTGAACTTCATTGGTAGCATTAGAAAAGATAACCCATGATGTAGAAGCAAGTATTTGCAAATCATACACATGATAAGGGTCTTGTATCCAGAATACATAATCATTACAATTCAATAAATGAAAAGACATATAACTCAATGTGAAAACAGACAATGGATTTGAATAGATATAACTCCATATAAGATATACAAATGGCCAAAAAGTACAGGAGAAGATGCTCAGTATCATTAGTCATAAAGGAAATGTAAATAAAAACTATAAGTTATCACTTCATACCCCTAGGATGGCTAAAATAAAAAAGACAGTAACAAGTGTTTGCAAGGATGCAGAGGTATTGGAACTCTTGCATACTGCTCGTGAATTCTAAAATGTTGCAGCCCTTTAGAAAATAGTTTATTAGTTCCTTTAAATGTTGAGTATGAAATTATCACTTGACCAAGCAATTCCACTCCTAGGAATATATTTAGGAGAAATGAAAACATGTCCATTCAAAAAGTTGTACAGAAATTTTTCTAGAAGTATTCATCATAATAGTAAAAAAATAGAAATAACCTAAATGTTTATGAACTGATGAATAGGTAAATGACATGTTGTATAACCATACAATGGGATATTGTTCAGACACAATAAGGAATGAAGTATTGATATATACTACAATGTGTATGAACTTTGAAACACTATGCTAAGGGTGGAAGGAAGATACAAAGTCATACACTGTACAGTTCTGTGGAAAATAAAGAAAGACCACCCAAATGAGAACAAGAAAAGCCTATTTATTCAGTTTGCTATGGTGAGGGAGGCAGCCACTATCACTTGGATTTGGCAGAGTCAAAGGCAGGAAGAAGAGTGGGAACACTTTATAATGGGAAAAAAAAAAGGATGCTTTCAGGTATGCTCTGATTGGATGCTATTGACATAGAGAAGTTGTAGGTGGGCTAATTAGAAGTTGGGTATCCTAAGTAATCGATTAGGGGTAAATATTTGGCGTTCTCTGATTGGAAGTTGGAAATGGGAGCAAGAATGAGAAAAGTGTCAGTTAATGAAGTCCTAGACATTTTGGGCCTATTGTTATGGGGTTTATTGTCTGACTTCCTCAGCTGGTTACTCTAGATAGTAGTTTGACTTTTTGGACTGGAAGTTCTGTATTTATACTCAATATTTATATATATCCTGTGTATGTGTGAGTGTGTGTATTTGGATACTCAGTCTCTCCCTTCATTATATAAAACATCCAGAATAGGTAAATGCATAGAGATAGAAAGTATATTAGAAGTTGTCTAGAACTGGGGTGGGGGGGAGTGGTTACTAGTTTAATGGGTAAAATATTTCTTTTCAGGTTTTAAAATTAGATTCTCATGATGGCTGCAATATCTGCAAATATATTAAAAAATCACTGAATTATATTCTTTATATGGGTAAACTTTATGTTATTTAAACTGTATATCAGAAAAAGCTTTTAAAATAACTCACTAATGACTTTTTATCAATTTGAAATAATATTTTGAATGTATTTGGTTAAAAGCATTTAATAATTAAAACTCATTTCAATTTCCCTTTATTTTTATTAATCTGATTAATAGAAAATTTAAAATTACATGTGAGGTTAACAGTTTTTGTTTCACAATTTCGATCTAATAAGAAGTCAGGCATAAAAAAGTAATTACAAGTATAAAGAATGTTATGGAAGGAGAAGTTTTCTAGATTCTTTGATACTATTATTTTTGCTTTTTGAAAACACAGATAAAGAAAAAGAAATTCCTAAGAATTTGTTAGGAAGATATAAGAGAAAATCCTGTACCTTTTCATTCCTGGTTTAGAACTCCTGTCTTGTCTTCCATCTCGTATCTACCTTCATTGTATGTAAAGAACTACAGGCTTTGATTAGTTGTTAATCTCAAAGGTTTTTTTTTTTTTTTTTTGGTTTTTTTTTTTAATCACAGTGAGACTGATAGAAGCCATATACGCTTTTCTTGGGTTGGGGCATAATAAATTTATGAACAATGATGAAATTTGTTATTTTGTCTGTATAATATCCATGCATACTTCTGCCAAAAGCAAGTGGACTTTTTTTTGGTGGAAGGAAACATCCTTCCTTTTTATGATTTGGGAGTGTGGGGTAAGGGATACTTCCTTTTCCAGTCACATAATTGGTTCAGGAATGGATGCTTTATTTTATTTGGCCTACCCTAGAGACTTCAGAAAGGAGAAGCTTCTCCTTTGCTGAACTCAAAGCAGGAAAAGTCTAAAACAGAAGATTTTGAGGGCTATCACCTGGAGACAGGTGACCTGAAAAATAACAGAAAACCCTTAAATATCACTTCAAACTCCAGATCCAGTTTTTTTTAATGATTTTTTTTATTTATTTGACAGAGAGATCACAAGTAGGCAGAGAGGCAGGCAGAGAGTGAGAGGGAAACAGGCTCCCCGCTGAGCAGAGAGCCCGATGCAGGGCTCCATCCCAGGACCCTGAGATCATGACCTGAGCCGAAGGCAGAGGCTTTAACCCACTGAGCCACACAGGCGCCCTTCCAGATCCAGTTTTAAACTAATTTGTCGGTTAAGAAAGTCAATACATTCATTTTAAGCTGGTTTGGGACGGATTTTCTGACATTTACAATAGAAAGAACCCTGGTTGTTATCCAGACTAAGCATAAAGGGGATTTACAGATATCATTCAACACATCCACAGGCTTCATCTTGAGGATCCCTAGAGTATATAATTGGTAAGCTCAAAGGATTGTTTTATGGGCTTTGAACAGTGCATAATTAATCAGCTTAAATTACACATTTTCTTTGCAAATCATCCTGTGTGCTTGTTTGGGAAGGCTGGGATTTATAAATTGAGAGTCCTATATCTTCTCTTTTTCTTGTGAGAGAAGGGGTCCAGTCACCAATCACATCCAATAATTAGTTGCATGGTTTTCAACTTAGACTTTATCACATTTATTTATGAAGTGATGTTCCTTGGGCCACACTTTGAGGATACTGAAATAGGAATATATAATTTTTATCTTTTCCCATACTCTTCTCCATCTTAGTTCTATATAACCTCAGAGTCACTGTTAGAATTTATTTTGCATATCAAATTAAATTATAGGTACAATAAAGTGACTTCTAGAATTTTGTTTGCATAGGGTCCTCTGTGAATAATATTGGGAATTTTGTGGAAGTTTGAGTCTGTGGCAAATTCTGTCATCAGAGTTTGGAAACTGTGAGACTATGTGTGGAACTTCCTCCTACCTTATGAGTGAGGGGGGAAAGGACTTTTGTAGAATAGAGTTTAAACTAAAGTAGATTCATGGTCATCTATCTGCACTGGGGGGCAGAAGTCATCTGATGTATGGGGGTAGAGCACCTGTGAATTCAAAGACCAGTTGCATCATAATATCCATTACTAGTGGGTTTATATTAGGGCTATACTTCAGCTGCTTTGTGGAAGCAACTACGCTAGAGCTGTCCAGATTCAGAGGGACCTAGTAGCTTTTTGAAGGGGTTGTGTGGGGAGAGAAACATTGTGGACTTCCTAGGACAGTAAAAGTATCCACTGCAGGGAGCTGCTACTATAGCTGCTTGATGTAAGGACTGGAAAGCCACAGCTAACATCTTGTGGGAGCACTTGCTGGGAGTTATCACAGATGTTTATTAAACATTATTTGTATTCAAGGATCTTGCTAACTTCAAGAGCATAGTCAGAGAAGTCAAGACATGGCTCCCCTAAGAGATCTTGAAATCTGGAAGGAGATGAAGCAGTCTTGAGTGCCTGACCTATCCAGGGGAGATAACAATATCTGTCCGACAGGATCCTTGTGAAAAGTAAATACTGCAATCTTTTATAATATAAAACACTTAGTCCTGAAACATGGCAAAAACCTCAGTAAGTGTGTTATTGATGATTATTCTCATTTCCTCATTGTAAATTGAGAGATGCAGAAGAATATGCATGCTCTGGTAGGAGAAGAGTTGGAAAACCATTGTCAAGATGTGTGGTTCAGTTGCAGAAAAGGGAGACAGGGGCACCATGAGCTCTTGGGGATTGTCTTTATTTCTGATGGATTCCCTAACTGGGACCCAGGAGTAATGGCTCCTTCATTCATTCCAGATGTTTTCTCAATTCAAGTGTGTGTGTGTGTGTGTGTGTGTGTGTGTGTGTGTGTGTGATATCTCCCTAAGAAATTATAATTTCTTACTTGGCGAGTTTTCCAAATGTGACTGGGATTCAAATATGTGACTTAGATGATCCATTTTCCTTGGTGACTGACATACCGACATTTATTGAGCCCTCATTCTGTGCCAGGTACTGCATTTAGAATACTTTATTACATAAATTATACAACATAGATACTATTATTATCCCTATTTTACAGATGAAGTGAATGAGGCTAACTTCCTAATCACATAGTTAACATTATTAGAGCTGGAATTTAGTCCTAGCCATCCCTGTTCCAGAGTCCACATTCCTACCCACTGTACTTTTATGATCCCCTGATGGATGGTCTAAGGTTCTCAGAACATCTAAGATTATTTCCTAGTTCATGAGTCTGCTTTTAACCTCTTGGGCCATTCCTGATTCTATAGATACAGAATAACAGAAATGGAAGATTTTTTTGGCACCCTGATTAAACCTGACTCCCATCCCCTGAAATATAAGGAAGGTCCACCACACCTGCCACCTACCCCTGCCATATAGCCATTATCATCTGCTTAGTTAATCCCAGACTGGGTTAGTATATATTTAATTGTTAACCTTCACCATTGAAATCTTTCAGCTTACTCTCTTTGCCGTGGATCCTGTGGATCCTGTGGTTGTCGAGATGTGAATCAGTTGGGGAATTAAATAATTAATTAAAATGTACAACTCTAGGTCCCACTCCTGGAAATTCTGAAGCAGTTGGTCTTGTTGGTTCCCCAAGAATCTGCTTTTGTAAGTGCTCCCAGTATTTCTGATTTAATGTTTTTGGATCATGATGAAGAATATTGTTGTATATAGATAAATTTGTCAGAAAATGTGGCCTTTGACCTTAATATTAGAGTTGTGTTAAAATACACAGACATAGGGCACCTGTGTAGCTCAGTTAGGTGTCCAACTCTTGATTTCTGCTTGGGTCATGATCTCAAGATTGTGAGATTGAGCCCCACATTGGGCTCCACAATTGGTGGGGAGTCTGTTTAAGATTCTTTCCCTCGGCCCCCCCTCATTCTCTCTCTCTCTCTCAAATAAATATGTAAATCTTAAAAAATACACAGAATATTAATATGAGAAGATAAAAATGATCAAATTTATATAAACTTTGATATATACAAATCTAAATATATTCTATTTTTTGATGTTAGCTATGTGATCTCTTCTAGTTATAGACATTTAACTTGCTTATTGAGACCGTTCTATCTTTTTCAAAACATTTTCACATCCTAATTTTATCCTTTGGAATTTATGAGATCCAAATGAGGAGAACACGTAACATCCCCCATTTTACAGTTGAAGAAACCGAAGCTAAATAAGCAAGGTTAGATGACCTTTCTAGGTTAATTAGGCTTGTAATTATTGATCTTGGCTGTGTTTATGCCACAGGATGCTGCCTTAAATTGCAATCAGAATTGTCTGTAGTAGATAGAGAATTCTTTAAAGGCCATCCTCAAACTCCTAAGACAGAGGACATTGTTGATGCCTTGGGTAAAGGAGGGTTATCTAAAGGCACCTTGAGAATGAGGTTCACAATGAGACCATACTCAGAGAAATTCTTCTACAAGTAGTACATCCTGCTTTTGATGTTCCTAGCTCTGACTTTAATGGTCAAGCCCCAGCCAGAGGATTAAGGAAGAGGGCATAGAAAGAGTTCAGAGATCCTCTACTCCAAACCACTCATTATTCACAAACACAGAGCCCAAGAGGCAATGTGTGTTCTGTCCAAGGAGGCTACAGTGAGTTAATGACAGAGCCATTGCCAGGATGCCTGTCTCCTGAAGCTCCACAATAGGATGGAATGAACCCTGGGTTGAGAGTCAAATAGACTAGGCTTTGAAATTTGCCTTTGTCCTTCACTGGGTTTGTGATCTTGGGCAAGTCACTTAACATCTCTGAACCTCCAATTCTTCATCAGTGAAGTGGGGATAATAACACAAACCCCACGGACTAGTTTTTCAAATTACTGATATTTCAAACCAGCTGGCCTGATTCGGGGTATTTCTCAGTGAATGATGGCTTTCTTGCCTGGCTTTCCTTTTGATTCAAAGCTCATTTTTCAGGCCAAGTCTAACACCAAATAATTTGTTCTATGGCTCTTTCTATATATATCATTTCTTAGATACCGCCACATTTGTAAAGGGATATCCTACTACATATTCATGAATGCAAATTGGCCTCCCAGACTGCAGCCTTTGACTCTGCAAATTTAGATGTGGATATTAACAGACATTTCTGCAAGTGGCTCTGGATTATATTAGCCAGAAGCTGGAGGGAAAATGGCCAGGGAACACCAAATAACCTTTCTTCCTGATTATTTTTGATCTTGGGAGGAGCGGAAGGAAGTGGGAGTCTCTGTGGGAGGGACTCCTGTAGAATCCCCAGCACCCCAGGATGGTAAATGCCTTCAGGCAGAGAGTGTTGCTACTTTATGTGCTCCTCTTTGTGCAGCAGCTGACACATAATAACATACAATTACTAGTAGAATACATAGTTAATATGTATTGAGGAAAACAATTTCTAATTTTAACTTCTAATAGTTTCCCACATCCTATTGCTGGCTCATTTATATCATTTTGATTAGTTTGTCCCTCTCGTATGCTATAAGCTCTCCAAAGGCAGGTTCTAGTAAAATTGGTCACACAAGTAGCTCCAGTTCATAAAGCATCTACTTCTAGTAGATAAAGTATCTACTAGATATACCACAAACAATATATTCCCCACATTTTTAATGAAGTTGATCATTATTCCCACATAACAGATGAAGAAACAGGGAGATTAAATAACTTGTCCATGATCACACAGCCTGTTCGTAGCAGAGCCAGTGGTTGAATCCAAGACCCATATTCTTTACCATCATACTTCTCTATCCCACACAGTGTTTTTCAGACAATTTGCACATTGCATATGAACCACGATCAGTGGAGCTGTATGAAGTAAAAATCTGTTTTTTTCCGTCTGTTTCCACTCTGGGCAGCCCTAGAGCTGTCCATGGTGCTGGCCCCCCATTGCCAAACCCTGTTCAGGCTTGTCTACACGAGGAAATGCCTTCTCCTTGCAGTTTCCCACCAGTTCTTTTCATGGAAATTTGCTTTGTTGTATTTTGTTAGCTGTCATTTATAAAATGTTTATGCTGAATCCATATTATGATCACTTTATAGAGTAAAATATTGAATTCTCACCGTAACCCTATGAGACAAGTTTTATTACTATTTCCATTTTAAAGATGTGGAAACTGAGGCTCAGGAATTTTTTTTTAAGACTTTATTTATTTATTTGACACAGAGAGAGATCACAAGTAGGCAGAGAGGCAGGCAGTGAGAGAGAGGGGGAAGCAGGCTCCCCGCTGAACAGAGAGCCCTATGCGGGGCTCGATCCCAGGACCCTGAGACCATGACCCGAGCCGAAGGCAGAGGCTTTAACCCACTGAGCCACCCAGGCGTCCCAGAGGCTCAGTAATTTTAAGAAGTAGGATCAAGGCCATAAAAGTATGAAACATTCCATTGTGTCCTTCTATTTGTTCTTTGTTCTTGGGTCAAAATCCTAAATGCATAATGACTGAATGGGCTACTGCACTAACCATACCTTAGAGTTGTAAGTTTTGAAGATTTCAAATGATGCCTCACATTGGATCTTAACACCAGCTCCCAAGGATGAAAATATAACCACAATCAAACAACTTGAGTTATAATTAGCACATTGGATCTTAACACCAGCTCCCAAGGATGAAAATATAACCACAATCAAACAACTTGAGTTATAATTAGCAGCAAATAGAAGTCACAAGGAGGAAAGGCCTTGGCGCCTTTTCCTTACCAACCATTGCTCCTGACCTGCTGCCCTATACTACCCTTCCAGGCTGCACTTCTGCATATTCTGAGAGGCCTTTCCACAAACAAGTGTCTGAGAGTGGCTACTACAGACCCCAACACCATAGGGAAGATATTTTGGTACAAGGACTATCTTTGATGTTTCTTAAGTGTCATGACCAGGTTGTTGTCTTGCTTAAGGTCAACCTTCTCTTTAACCCACATTAAACTGACCCTAGACTTGGGTTATGTTGGAAGCATATTAAGACATGTAGTCTTGTGAGTCCTGGAGACTTTGGGAATCAAAACTCAACTTTCTTACTGTGAAGAAGCATTTATTTGAAGGACACCATTTCCTTTTATTTCACTTCCATTACCTTTGGCATGCTAACTTAAATTCAAATATTTTGATTAAGAATTGAATATATTTCAATTCTGCTTAAATAGATTTATTCAATAGAGCCCTTTTCCCACTCATGTATTTATTCTTAATGAGGAGAAAGACGGTAGAAATGATGTTCAACAAATGGTATTGCTGTTTCCCCCCTCCTTGGGATGTGCAACTTTCAGTGATTTTATTTTAACTTTTTTTGGTATAGTTTTATTACATATTTGTTAAAAGTTTTTAAAAACTATTTTATTTTCAGAAATCATTACTAAAGAAAAAATAAATTAGTGTGTGTGCTTGCTGTGGTTGTTGTAACCACCACCATTAAAACAACTGAGGTTTATTTTCTCATGGTTCTGAAGTCCAAAAATCTGAAATCGGTATCAGTGGACAAAAATGAAGGTGCCACAGGGTCATACTTCATCTGGAGGCTTTAGTGGAGATTCTGTTTCTTGCCTAATTCAGTTATGATGACTGCTGGCATCATCTCAGTTTTCAAGGCCAGTATCTTTCAATTCTCCCTGTTCTGTCTTCACATTTCCTTCTCTTCTATGTCTATTTCTCTCTGCCTTCCTCTTTTAATAATACATGTTATTGCATTTAGGGCCCAGCCAGATATCTAGAATGACCTTCTGATCTCAAGGTCCTTAATTTAAAAATCTGAAAAGTCTGCCATGTAAGGTAATATTTACAGATTCTGGGATTAGGATCTGATGTTTTGGGGGGCCATTATTCAATGTACCATAAATAGTTCCCAAGGGGAGAATGATAACCAACAAAGATTTCATACCTGCTCTTTAAATGGATTCATGTGAAGCTCTAATTTCATGCCCTGCATCAGCTGTGTGTCTATAATTAGATGACTGTATGGCCAATTTACCTGGGATAATTCTAGTTTAAATCCATTGCATATAGAATTATTAATACTCTCTTTACCCTCAACAGTGTTTTGTTTTATGTAATAAATTATATGGCCATCTTCCATATGCTATAACATATGTCCACAGGCCAGGCTCTTTTAGATTTACAGGAAACATGATCTTGGGGCCAGAGAACCTTGCTGGGGACAAAGTGGACACCATATTCCACCATATCCCTCATCTAAAAGAAGCTGACAAATGATAATGAGAAAGCTTATCAGCAGACTCCTCAGTGGGTCTTAGGTCTTAGGATGTATAAAGGCAGAGAGGCTGATGATGGGCATTTAAGCTGCTGTAGGCTCTTGTGCTTTCACTTGCCCTTGTAATAGTGTCTATAATTGCAGAGTAAGGGCAAGGGCATTCATCTGCTGATATTCTCTGCTAGGCCACATGGACACAGGAAGACTTGGCATCTTCTCTCTTCACTACCACTATCAATAAATTTGCTTGGTACTTAGATGCCTTCTGGGTACATAATCCTAGAAAGCTGATGCTCCTTCTACGTTAATATACTCTTCTACCTTTTAAATAATATTGAATTAATTCATATGAATTATCAGTAAAATTTAAGAATAAGAACAGGGACTGGTAGGGATGCTCCAGGAAGAGCATCTTCAGCCTGTTCCATTGCAGACCATCTGTATAAATAGTTGACTTCAGACAGTTTGATTTTTTTTTCTCTTTTCCTTCCTTTCTACCTTCTTTCCTTCCTTCCTCCTGCTAAATATCCTTTCTAGTAGTAGTTTAATTTAGATGCTACTAAATTTTGCAGTAATCTTTGTAGGTAAGGAATCCTCAACTCAAATATATTAAATAATTTACCAGAGGGTTACTCAGATATAGGCTGATCTGGCAATCAAACCTGAGCCATGTGACTTTGAAGTCCATACTGTTAACCATTCTAGTCTATTCCTCATCTCCAAAATGGGTTATCACTTTAAAAATGGATAACTTTGGGGGTTCCTGAGTGGCTCAGTTGATTGAGCATCCAACTCTTGATTTCGGCTGAGGTCATGATCTCAGGGTTGTGGACTCAAGCCCCACGTTGGGCTACTCACTCAGTGGGGAGTCTGCTGGAGATTCCTTCTCTCCCTTTCTCTCTCTCCCTCTCACCCCGTCTCTCTTTCAAGATAAATAAATCCTTAAAAAATAAAAATGGACAACTTTACAAGCTATAGGGTTTAGAGAAGGTATCTGTGTACTAACAACAGTCAGGACTAGCTCTCTGGAAGTCATGGCTGGGTTTGGAGAGAACTAGGCTCACCGATAGCAATGAGATCAGAGAATACTAAAAATAGAGGACAGTTCATAGCACTTAACTTCAAATAAATAGCCTGCAGGCCAGGATTTAAGGGAGGTGATGATGTTACAAAAAAGTCCCAGGAGACTAAAAAGCAATTAAAACAAAAGAGCGGACAACAGAGAAAGTCAAGTATCATATGGTTTCACTTATTGGTGGAGCATAACAAATAATATAGAGGACAAGGGTAGATGGAGAGGAGAAGGGAGTTGAGGGAAATTGGAAGGGGAGGTGAACCATGAGAGACTATGGACTCTGAAAAACAACCTGAGGGTTTTGAAGGGGCAGGGTGGGAGGGTGGGGGAACCAGGTGGTGGGTATTAGGGAGGGCACAGATTGCATGGAGCACTGGGTGTGGTGAAAAAACAATGAATACTGTTACGCTGAAAATAAATAAAAATTAAAAAAAAAAAAACAAAAACAAACAAACAAAAAAAAAGAGCGGAAACCAGAAAGGAAGGCATCCTTGGTAGCTTATGTAAATGCTCTCGTCTGTGGTGGTAGCAGGACACAGAAAGCTGGGAACCAGGCACTGAGTCAGAGTGGCTAAGCTACAGAGAAGATTAAAAGCCCAACTAAGAGACGTCTGTTTTGCTGAGGACTAACAGGGAAAGGATGGGACTCTTTCGAGGAAGATCTGGCTGCTCCACATTTTAGCAGACTATAGTTGTCAGCTCATTCAGGATTTGCCTCACTGCAGAGTGCCATCTCCCCTAAGGGCATAAGCAAAACCCAGGCCATTTTGGCCCACCAAGCCAAATATACTCCAGCACATTTGGTGGGGTTGGCCAAGGTCTTATATGACCTGCTCTGCAGTTAGACTTCTCCCTCTTATCAATCTCACTTCCTCCAACACTCTCCCACAGGTGTGGTATCCAGGATGCCAAAATCCATCTTATTACCTGCTTCTGAAATACCAACATTCAGTAGACTCTGAGAATCCTCAGGCCCAACTCTCCTTTGAAAAGAATTAATATTCTTCCTTCCCCCACGCTAAGGAGAATTCTATAGTCAGAAGGGTAGAGTGTCCTAGATATGCAAGAAGGGAGGACCCTCTTAAGAAACACTTGTTGTATACCAGGCCTACTGCTAGTTATGGTCTGACCTGCCATCCAGAGACCTTATTTCTCTTTTCCTTAATTAGATTCTGGGGCCTAAGCACTGCTTTCTGGAAGCAGACAGATGGGATACAAACTATAGAGTATTCAGTTGGCTAAGCATTCTTGGATTTTTGTTGGCTTACTCACATAGTGAAGTGTGTTAGATCAAAATGTTCCCAGAGCTGACACCTTCAGAATACTTGATCACCAGCTGCCAGATTTGGAACAAAAACAGCACCACTTCCCAGTCTTTTGGGGTAGTACTCATTAACCAGTTCTGGAGGGTCACATGGCTCTGAGTTTTTTCATCCTCTACCCATTCTGACCACTGAAACGTGTGACAGCAAAGCCCAGTTCAGCTGGGTGGTTACCACAGTTGCATGAGATTGGTGTCTCTCAGCTGCTTTACAAAGAGGACTCCCGTGAGAGGGGTAGGAATCACAAATGCTCCATACCATTTCTATCTTGGAGGATGACAATCCTAACAACCTTGCTGTCCTTTGCCACAAAATGCAACATGGAGGGGTGTGTATCATCTTTAGAGCTCCTACCATTTATAGCATTGAGTCAAATTTCATGGGTCTCTATTTGACAGGTTTAATGTCCAACAACTCCTGGGGAAAATTTATCCAAAGGGTCTGGAGATGAAAGAATTTGCCTATCTGCAAAGAGGAGTGAGTGAAACGTTTCCACACAGAATCTTCAGCAGGTTATAACCCATAAATCTGTCAGCAAACTTTATCCTTCATGTGCATGAAATTATGCAAGTTTCTTTTTTCTTTATTGTCATTTGAATTATGCACTCTGTATTATAGATAGATCAGCTCTTCCTAGGCAGCTATAATGGAGCCGTTGGATGACAGGGATATGTTTTATTTTTATGCCAACCTGCTCTGATTCAGTGTTTAGGGTGACATATAATCAGATATCAAGTTAAAAAAAAAAAGTTCTGTGCTAAGTGTAAACCTCCTTCCATCATGACCAATGAGATGTAATTGGTGCTATTGACAGTCCTCTGGCCTGCATCGATTTTCCTATCAACCTGAAATCTGATGACAACTTTTTTTTTCCCCACTCTATTTGGTTATAAACCATCACAAAGGAAAACGTATGTAAATTATAACTAGTTATATGTAGCCATGCTGCTTTTCCAAAAGAAGCAAACTTGGGCATACGTTAAGTGCTACAACAATAAAATAATTACCATTTAGTGACTGTTAAGCAGGACTGCCATGTACTGCTCTTCAGAGACCCTAATCTACTTGCCAGTTGTTTGACCAGAAGAAAAAGCACATTTTTCTTATCCTCATAAAGGTAATGTGGACTTGCAGAAGGCTTGCTACTGTGTGCCCACATACTGAAGATTTAATGCACTATCATGTTTAATTTATATGAACTCATATAAGGTAAATATTATTACTTGCAATATACAGCTGCAGAAGATAAGCCTTATAGAAGCGATGCAAATCATCCAAGGTCAGAGAACCAGTAAACGGAAGACTCATTTCAAGTCTTGGGAAACTGCAGAGTCCCGGCTTATTTCCCCTTAGCTGCTGCAAGGTCTGCACTGCACCAGGAGAAGCCTGTCTATAGAAAGGAGCTGTGCCTTTTCAGTAGTCAGATTCGGTACCAGTTGTCTCGTCTGCAACTCTCCAGAGCTGTTGTAGATACTTTTGCTTACAGTTTTTCTAAATAATCTCAAAGCACTAGCCAGAAGGAAGTGAAACCTCGAAAGAAAACAACAACAATAACAACAACAACAATAACGACAAACTTTGTATAGTTGGTTCTTTCACATCTTTTCCTTCACAATTAATTTAGGGGCTCTGATCTACTTTTTTCAAAGATTTTATTTATTTGACAGAGAGATAGCACAAGTAGGCAGAGCGGCAGGCAGAGGGAGAGGGAGAAGCAGGCTTTCTGTTTAGCAGGGAGCCCCATCCCAGGACCCTAAGATCATGACCGGAGCCAAAGGCAGCAGCTTAGCCGACTGAGCCACTCAGGTGTTCCGGGTTCAGATCTATTTGGAAAGAAAGGAAAACAAGTCCAGATGAAAGGATTGGGGAAGGAGCTGTGGAACCACTACAGAGGGACTTCATGGGAATCTGGAAAGAGCTGAGCCCCAGAAATGTCAGCAACAGAACCCCCAGAAGGACAGCCCCAGAATGTGGCTGCTCTCTCAACTTATCTCTTCCATGTGATCTCTCTGAATCATTAATTGGCCTTTGACCTGCATTTTCTGGGACTTTTTTAGGACGGTGGGACGTACTTGGGCTGGTCATCTCCACTTTCATGGACCTCTCATTTCTAACATGGGAGATAGGAATTTCCCTCTGTTCAAATTCCCAATAGAAGCGTTCTGGATTTTGAGCCAGAAATTAGCCAGTGCATGGGAGGACAACTTCTACTCTCAGATGTTACCTCTGAGGTGGGATGAGAGAGGGTGAAGAGCAGCGTGGTCCTGTGGCCTAGCACACACTCTACAGGGGTGGTGGCTGGAGACCTACATAACAGCAGTGCTTTAGCCCCCACACATCAGTTCTGAACATACTGTGCACTCTTGTTCTCACCCTGTACTTCAAACATCTTCCTCCATCTGTTCTCCTTGGTCGTCGATCTCATGGGCATCATTCTCTTTTCTGACAAGTTTATGGATTGGCAATAACATTTTAAGTAATCCTCTAACCTCTTATGTGGCACTCCTTGAGATGCTATTTCTCATACACATTCTTGAACGCTATCTAATCACACCCAGTTTTCCTATAAGGTTTTGCTTATTACTACGATTTCTCTTCTTCCTCCTCCTCCTATGTTACTACTACTATTGCTCTATTACTAACATGTATATGAATATACAAAATATCAGACACTCTTGTGTTTTTTTAATGTGTTAGATCAATTAACTTCATGAAAATTTTATGTGGTAGCTAATATTATTGTTCCCATGTTGCTGATAATTATATGACTTTTGGTGAAAGTAACTATGATACCCAAGGCAGCATAGGTTTTGGACTGTGTTCCAGATGGATCTGACTCTGGAGCTTGTGTTCTTAAGCATAACAATGCCCTTGTAAATGACTAAAAACTGGACAGTTAATACCTAATGCTGATTGAGTGTCACGTTTATGAGGAACCATCTTTCTGTTTCTTCATGTGTAATATGAAGTATTATCTTTTCAACTAGACTTTAAACCTATAGTGGACAGGAACAATAGAATACATATCTCTAGTGTCTTCTATAACATATCCTACTTGGAAGCACAGATAAAGCTCGCATATACTTATTGTCTGTCTGCATCTACATTTTTCTTCAGCTTTAAGTTCTTTAAAAATAAGCTATGGCTAAATTTTTCTTCTGTTCAACTCCAATATTGACTTTCCAAAGATAAGAAAATTTAGGTTTATTTTTTCTGAACTCTAGACCCCTGAATATGAAATAGTCTCAATAATAGGTTACCATCATCTGCCTAATGCATTTATTCTGAACTGGTAATGATAGAAACAGTAAATGTGATTGTGCTGTCCAGGGTGCATAATTTAAGGAAATTGCACAAGAATAAAAATCTAAAACCAACCAAACCAAAATAAAGAAAACACACCTTTGGCCTTGTACTGAATAGTGAGAAGTAGTAGCACTTATCTATTAACATTTCTAAACTAAAGAGACTCTCAAACATCTTTTTATCATTATTAACTGATTGAAACAAAGAAATATCCTTCTTCCTGTTTTCTCAACTTTGCTACCTTCCCAGCAGGTGGGCTGGAACATACTTGGATCTCTCTCTTCTCCTACTGCCAAGATAATAACATGAAAAACAAAAGAATGGCTTTGACCATTAGGTTATGTGTCCCTAGTCTCAATTAGCTATGAACTATGTCTGGGAAATGGCTTTTAGGACCAACAGATGCATAAGCATGGGGGATAGCTCTTATTTTAAAAGGTCTCTTATTCACAGAGTTTGGAAAAAATGGAAAAAGGTAAGAGGAGAATAGGATCATTGTTCACAAATGTCTCCATCAACTTAACCTCAGATATTTACTTTTCTTTCAATCAATCTCTGAGCTGCAATAGAAGGGAGATTTGGAGCTGAAGGTAGGGGATGATGCTAATTCTGTTAATTCCCAACCATGTAACTTTAGGCTAATTATTTAGTTTTTTGGTCTCAAAATTTAAAAAAAAATTAACTGACCTGTAAAATGAGGTAAATAATATTTTTCCACATGGCAATTGTGAGGATCTAATAGGTTAGTAAACACTAAAAACACTATATAAAATTATAAAACCAAGTAAGAATTATTATTCTGATTTTATTATTTCAATCTACTATACTGGCTACCAAATAGCTTAAGAATGCAGAAATACCTTTTTTTCCTGTGGTCAAATAGGACAAATCTTGACTTTTCTTTAAGGAACTTTTTTTCTGCCTAAAAAACAAAAGAAAAAAAGATAAATCCTTCTATCATTATTTTGACATGTCCTTAAATAATATGACATCTGGATTCTCTCTCCTTCTACACTGTTCTTCATCCTATTTCCATTTTCTGAAGCCATACAAAATGCTTGAAAACAGTCCACAGAACATTGATAAATTCCTCTTCCTAATTCCATGCCTCCTAACACAAAATAATTTGAATTTATTTGTTTTTTAAAAGATTTTATTTATTTGGGGAGGGGGAACTAAGCAAGAGTGGGAGGGGTAGAAGAGAGGGAGAAGCAGAGTCCCCACGGAGCAGGGAGCCCAATATGGGGCTTGATTCCAGGACTACGAGATCATGACCTGAGCCGAAGGCAGATGCTAACCAACTGAGCCACCCAGGTGCCCTCAATATAACTTGTATTTAAAAGACGCCTTTACTGATGACTTAAAAAAAAACCCCTTAGGCCCATTGTAGACATGGATTTTTGAAACAGTAAATTTTGATACCCCCCACATCTTACCAGCAAATAGGGGCTCACTGTGCTTGTGATGGACAAATAACTCAAGTTATCAGATTCCCTGTCCACCATTAAACTGTGTTGATAGGTAAAAGTATTGGTGGGTATTGTATGGTAGGTCAGATCATGGGCTTCAGTATCTTATCAACCTGGACTTTAAAACCTAAAATATGAAGTATATAAAATATAAAACCATCAATCATTAGCCATGTAGGAAACTTCAACATATTGTGCCACATTTTCTTCATCCCTCTAAAAAAAGGACGTTAGTAGTAAAATCCATCTGACAAGATTGTTATGGAGGTTGAATGAAATATGATACTGAGCACTGTATCTGACTAGTACTATGTCCCCACAAGCCATGATTATTATAATTTCATTGCTGTTATTATTTGGTGAATTAGTAAGCATGAAATTGATCTGAAATGATACAAGTCTTTGTATGTTTAGAACACCTGGGTAGCTCCCATCTCCCATTCAACTCTTCATGACCTTTGCCCGGTTCTAGTTTATCCCAGGACTCTGCACTTCAGTTAAATGTCCAAACTAGAAGTAATTTCCTCAGGACCATCTTGAAGGTCAGAGCCTACTCTGTGGGGGAGCTGTCCTACTCAACAGATGAGTTGAGACCAGGGGGTTATGATTGCATTAGCTCAGAACCTGGATCTCTGGCAGGGGATAACATTTCTAGTTTTCTTCAAGTAACATTTCATTTATAATTGATAAGATTTAAGGACATTTCCATCATCCGCCACCTAATTTAATAAAATATATTGTTAACTAACACAGTGGTGCCTAAAATGTCTATTGATCCTAATGTCTGTCATTGTGAACCAAGTGTAATGCCACACTTAGTTAAATAAGCCAGACACTGACATCTTAAGCATAAGCAAACTAAGAAAATATTCTCGGTGAAATCTTTGAAGGGCAAAATGGGCAGTTACCAAGTCTGTGTCTCCTTGTTTAATCCACTTCCTCCTCTCTTGTGTAGATTTAATGTCATGGCTCAGCATGGAAAATGAAGGCGAGTGCTTACTTACTTGGTGATGGTCCTTTATTTGAAAGAGTACTTGAAACACTTGGAAAGTAGAAAGAAGTGACTGTTTCAGTGGGAACTTAGCCAAGAAAACATCTGAGATTTATGTGAATGTCAGGGTCCCAATGTCTTTGTACATCATTTCTGCGGGGGTGGAGAGTTCTTGGGAAAAAAGAGCTGTTTCTCACAGCTGTAATTTGGGAAACTGTTTAGTAAGGGGTCTCTTTAGTACACTTGAGAAGTCGTTAGGCAATTGATTTATTGAAAATGACCTTTAGGCTTCTTTTGACCAATAGAGTAAAGAGAATTTCTTAAAAAATTTAAAAAGTAGGGGCACCTGGATGGCTCAGTGGGTTAAGCCTCTGCCTTCGGCTCAGGTCATGATCTCAGGGTCCTGGGATCAAGCCCCACATGAGGCTCTGTGCTCAGTGGAGGGCCTGCTTCCCCCTCTCTACCTCTCTGCCTACTTGTGATCTCTCTCTGTCAAATAAAAAAATTGTTTGAAAAATTTAAAAAGTGTATATATTTATTTGGGAAAGTAAAATTAAAACAGTAACAATGCAGTGAATAATTGCATAGGACTAGTAATGATAAACCACTATCGAAAGCTTGACATAGTTCACTTTCATTAGCTTGGTAGGTGGTCACAGTTCAGCCATGGAGTTAGGCAGCGCGAGGTAGGTAATGCTTTGCTCCTCCAAGAGTGTCTACACACAGACTGCAAGAAAATCACTCCTACTTGGGGGTGGGATTTGGAGTGGGGTGAGGAGAATAAATGGGAGTGGCAGCATATTGTAAAAAATGAAGTAAAAAACTAATGATGTACTGTATGGTGACTAACATAACATAGTTAAAAAAAAAAAAAGAAAAGAAAAAGAAAAAAAAGAAATGCACTCTGACCAAATTCAGTTTGACCATTCTGAATGGAGTTATGAGGATTCAGAGTCTTCTGTAAGTATATTTGAAAGAACCTTTGTCATTCCACTGGGCCTCTCAGAGTACCCACCTAGTGGAAGATGTTTGATTAAATACTTGTTGAAAAAGAAAAAAAAAATGAAGTTGTAAGAGCCTCCTGTTGAATGATACATTGGATTGGTACATTTGCAAACAATGTATTGGATCTGTTTGGCTTTTCTTCTGAGATGGCAACTGCTTGCAGGTAGGTGGGGTTCTCTTTTTTCCTCTGCCTCCTCCTCCTCCAGTGCAGGTCAGACCTGGACCCTTCTGAGTGCACAGATGGTCTTTCTAGTTCTAGGGTTCAACTGTCAGAATTACTTCTTTAGCTTTGTTTGTTTTTTTTTAATGTTTGTTTTTATACTAAATTATGTATCCCTGCTTTGATTTTATCATAGTAAAGGTGATATTTTGACTCCCTTGGGCCTTGCTCTTTTATTCAGAACTCAGGATGGGACAGAGCGCTTTTATGGGGTCTCCTGAGAGCCTAATGCTTTTTTTTTTTTTTTTTTTTGAAGATTTTATTTATTTATTGAGAGAGAGAAAGAGAGAGCATGTGAGAGAGCAGGGGGAGAGGCAAAGGGAGAGGCAGAATCTCAAGCAAACTCCAGACCGAGTGTGGAGCCCAATGCAGGGTTCAATTTCACTACCCTCAGGACATGACCTGAGCTGATACCCAGAGTCTGGTGCTCAGCTGACTGAGACACTCAGGCACCCCAAATCTAATCTTTTAAGGAGGTTTTTCTTGCTTAAATTTGCCCACTACTCCCTCATTAGTCCAGAGCAATGCATAGATCTCTGCATACTTCCTTTGATCTTATTACACCCAGCGTCCTCTCTCTGTTTGGAGAATCAACTATTTTATTTGATAATACCTTTCTTGTACTCACTATCCCCCAGCAGCATTAAATTCTCTTTTCTCTTCCCTCCTCCTCTGACTTTCTCTTCATAAATACTCCCTTTCCTCAATCCAGGATTTACTTGTTTTTAATTTGTTTCTCCTTAGCCTAAAGCTGTTTGTTCTTCAAGCATGATAGGTTTCCTTTCTTCATTGAATGGTACTTTGAAATGACATCCTTTAATTTATATCAAAAGAGACACACACAGGAACTCCTTGGTATGGAAAGTCTTTCCCTTTAAGTTCCTGGGCAAAGAAATGCTACCTTCATGGGCTTTCCTATTTTTTTTTTTCCAGCTAATTAGTTGCACCTTCTATTCATCTTCCAGAAATTATTTCTTTTAATGTTATTGAAAGTTAATGTTGTTGTGCCTTAAGTAGTTTATTTTTATTATTATTATTGTTGTTGTTGTTATTGTTATTTATTATTATTATTTTTATTATTATTATTATTTGGTAAATTGAAGCCCCTAAAGACAGGCATTATTGGAGTTTTCCTTTTGCTTGTATATATCTGAGTTCTTATCTGATTCCAGAAAAAGCATGTGATCTCAGGCATCAAAGGCCTCATGCTTCTGTGCTCAGGATCAACATAATCAAGCCTGTGGATGGATTTTGAGAATGGACCTGTACACAGTGGTAGGACAGCCACACACAGCAGCCCAGGGGAGTGGCCCTGACTCTGACTGAAGGGGGAGGGAGAAGATGGATACTATACATAAGTAGAGCCAAGCTCAGAGTTGCTGTGGCATTTCTGACTCGAGGGGCATCTGTCCAGTATGACTGGATACATGAAAGGTTAAATTGGAAGGCTTAAGAATTTCCTTAGAAACAATTGGTTACAATCTTTGGGGAGACTATGGAGTCAGAATAGACAATGTTTGCAGATTTACCCACTTTGTGAGAATCTGCTTTTGGGGCCTAGCAGAGTGGCGCAGCGGAAGCGTGCTGGGCCCATAACCCAGAGGTCGATGGATCGAAACCATCCTCTGCTAAGTGAGAATCTGCTTTTGAATGTGAATGTTCATCCAAAACAAGAGTCCATATAAAGAAGTTTGGGTGTTTATTCACAATAACTGTAGCTGAGAGAAATATTGGCATTTGGTGCTGATCAGGTGAGCACTAGGCAACGTGATGCTCATATCTTAATTACAAGATCATATGAAAACAAGGCAATTTAATTGCAATTAGTATAAAATAATTTATTTAAGGACTGCTATTATATGCATTTATATCCTATAGTATGTTTTATTCTAGCCTGCTACTGTATGTGCCTCATTATAGCAAAAACTACAAGGTCATTAACCTGTAATTTCACTTGCCATCTTGTTTATTATATGCAATTCTGCTCTGTGTTTATTATGGCATTGTTAAGTCTTCTTAGGTTATTTATTTGTACGACTCATTTCTCTGCGAACCTCTGTAAGGCTCTGATTACAGCTAGGTAGGCAAATATGACCTGTGTGGCACCAAACTGGCTTTCCCTAAGCATCTGGAATGCGTTCTGCTCTTCACCTGTCTCTCCTTCCTCCTATTTGTCTCTGATTGCTAGTGATTCTGGAAGCCTGGTGCATTTTTCCACCTTCTGAAACATTAGAGTTCTTGGCACGTTTACAGAGAACACTTGGAACACAGCAAAGTGAATTGTAGATAAACACTAAGCAAGATGCCACTGCTCTCCTGAAGCCAGCACGTTACTAAGCTTTGGGTGGTCTGGTTTGGTGAGCTGAGTACGGTTAAGATGTGTAACAAGTGTAGAGTTGTGAGGTGGAAATCCTCATGTTGATAGCTTCACCCGGGTAAAACCTGCTTAACAAAATACACATGCAAACTTAGTCCCAGGCCACCATCACTGGGGCACTCTTGTGCTCAAATATGTGGATGGATCAACAGAAATCTGTCTCCACTGCTGGCAGGGTGACTGAATGGTCTCATGAATTATAAGGAAACTACAATTTACTGTTTGTGCCTTCAGTGTGACAAGAGCTGCTGAGCTAGGCATTTTGAATTTCATAGCTCAATCCTATTTTCCAACTCTTACAGCTGGATATTGCTAAAAACTTCATTTCACACACACAAAAACACTGAGGCTCGGAGAGGAACTGTTTGTTCCTTGTTCAAGATTACACTGTTACTACATAGCTGACCCCAAAACTCTCTGCAGTGCCTGACAGCCCACTGTGCTTTCAACATTACTGCATGCAGTTTCCAGGGTTAGTTGTCCTTTCTGAAGATTCATTCTGTCAGTTTCCTTTCCTCTGTGTAGTCCTGTGTTTACCACACAATAGTTCAGTAAGGCCTTTTACACAGAAGGCAAGCAGAAATGGAAGAAAGTACAGGGTAGTTCCAATAATAGTCCCGTGATTGCTTGCTCTTGGGGAGTGAATATTTCTGAATAACCGGGTTTTCCTTATTTATGGAACAGCATGCCCATATATATCCCCTCAAAATTAAAAACAAAGTTCTATTTGACTATATTTTTTCCAAGATGAATTTTACTTCCTGTCTTTTTGGACATAATCACTTTACCTATTTAAGTATCTGCCCTTATCATAGAAGGGTGACTCCATAGTGGCTGTGACATTGATGGCAAAATTAATTATGTATCCCTTGCATGGACAAATATGCAAATGGCATACCAACATGCTTGATAACTATTAGATTAATAAATGCCTATTATGGGCATTATTTATGATCCTAGAACTTAATATAATGTGCCTTTAAGAGTATTGAAAAGTGTGAAGCTATTTGTACCTTATCCTAAAGATCTATGTTCATTGTTTTCTTTTGTCTGTTGTGTAATTTTTTAGTTTCTTCTTCATTCTCAGCTCATACCACTCAACTGCCATTTATTTAGTTTTCAGCATATGTCAACAGCAGGCATCTGCTGCTTTTAATATGAAAGCTAAAATGAATTAAGGGAACCAGATGCCCTTTGTTATTCAAATTTTGTAAAGGTTCAAAGCCTCTCCTAGGAGTGAGTGAATGTGTTTAAGTTGGAATTTATGGCATTTTCCACAAGGAAAGGAGATTTGAGTACTCAAGGACAGCTTTCTTAGCTAGCTTCTTGATCTAGATCTGTTTTAAGTTGACAAATAAGTGCTCAAGAAGGCACTGTTGGCACCCTCACTGTGTCCTCTTGGGTCTCACCTGTTCATGGCACGCTGGCCCAACTTCCTGCTGCCATCCCTGACTCTGTCTGGGGCTTTCTCTGACCACCAGAACTGGCTCTGCCCACAGACTCTACTGGCCAGATGGGCTGGGGAATTATGACTCCTAAAGAGGGGAGGACCCTCACCCAATGACCAGTGGGATTGATGCAGAAGTAACCCAGTTCCCCTCCCTCCTCCACGTGTGATAACTCTAAGGTATATATTCCCTGCCCATTCTCACACTTTCCTACTGTGGTTATTCTCTAGTCATCCATCATGCTAGCTGGCTTAAGAACCTACCTCTGTTCGGGCACCTGGGTGGCTCTGTCGGTTAAGTGTCTGACTCTTGGTTTCTACTCAGGTCATGATATTGAGGTCATGAGGTGGAGCTCCATGTGGGGCTCTGAGCTCAGCAGGGAGTCTGCTTGAGATTCTCTTTCTCCATCTCCCTCTACCCCTGCTTATGCTCTATAAATAAATAAATAAATAAATATAATCTTAAAAAACAACAACAACAACAACAAAAATCTTACCTCGTTGGCTTTCTACATTTTGTTGTCTGGATCTTCTCTTCCTTTACTTGTGTTTCCTGAAATTTGCTCCCAAAAGGCAAACCACTTGCCCTTGCATCTTTGTCTCAAGGTCTACTTTCCAGGGGTTTTCAAACTAAAGCACATAGTCACAGATAAATGAAGCGTTCCAGTACTTATAAAAAGGGAATCCATTTGGTCTAAGGAGGTTAATCTTTGGTTATAATCCTCTTGAATTCTCTTTAGATTTCATCATTCAGATTGCCCTTGTATCTCTTAACTGCCCACCTTGTAAATATTAGAAAAGATACATAGTATCTTTAGTATCTTTAGTATCATAGTATCCTAGTAGATGTGGCATGCTCACTGCAGTATGGACTCAGAGTTGATGTATATGCTTTATGAATCAATTCTTCAGGAAAGTGATGCTGAGTCAGAATACATGGTGAAGGGAGCTGAGCAGCTGTTTGAATTTAGCATCAAGTCAGCACTTCAGAATCTAGAAATAAGAATTTGTTGGCACCTGTGACCCTTAGACAGAAAGGTGACATTGCCCGAATAAATCACTAGTTTGCTCTTTCTGTCAGTGATACAGGGGAATTTGCATTTTTTCCTCTCTTAATTTGCTCAAGATTGGCAGTTTGAAGGGACAGTGCTATTGCACTGTAGCTGAAGAAAGAAAATAATTTAAAAAATGAACTTTCCATCTAGCGCTTACCTGTCTTCCTTCAAAGCACCATGCTCAAAGGTGGGAAGGGTAGAAGCACTGGCTTAGAATTCTCCCTCTATGAAAGGCAATTGCAAGGACAAATATGAACTTCACTGGAGGAAAAACAGTCTTTTCAACAAATGGTGCTGAGGCAACTAAATATCTATGTCAAAACAATGAAGTTGGGGGTACCTGGGTGGCCCAGTTGGTTAAGCGTCTGACTCTTGGTTTCAACTCAGGTCATGATCTCCTGGGTGGCACGCAGAAGGAAGTCTACTTGAAGATTCTCTACCTCTACCCATTCCCCATTTTGGCACATGCATGTATTTGCATTCTCTCTCTCTCTCTCTCAAATAAATGGATAAATATTTAAAAACAAAACAATGAAATTGGATTTTTTCCATTGTACATAAAAATTTACTCAAAATGATCATAAACCTTAATGTACTAACTAAAATTACAAAATACTAAAAAGAAAACCCAAGAGTAAATCTTTATGACCTTGAGTCAGGCAATAGTTTCTTAGATATGAAACTAAAAACTGACAAAATAAAAAAATAATTTGAACTTTATCAAAATTAACAACTGTATTTCAAAGGAAACCATCAAGAATGTGAAAACGCAGGTCACAGAATGGGAGAGAGTATTTGCAAATTACATATCTGATGAAGGACTTGTTTCCAGAATAGATAAAGAACTCTTACAGTTTAATAATAAAAGGACGTATAACTCAATTTAAAATGGGAAAACTCAATGAATAAATGTTTCTCCAAGGAAGATCTAATGATTCTCAAATCAGTAGTCATTTGGAAAATGGAATTGAAACTACACTTAGCTACTTCTTTATACACACTAGGATAATTATAATCATGAAGACAGATATAAACAATTGTTGCTCAGGATGTGGAGACATTGAAATCCTCAAAATTTGTTGGTAGGAGTGTAATATAGTGCAGCCAGTTTGGAAAACGGTTTGTCACCTTCTCAAAATATTAGATACAGAGTTACCATATGGCCCTGTTAATCTGCTCCTTTGTATATAATATATCTGCCCAGAACCTGTCCCTGAATTTTTGTAACAATATCACTGATAGCCAAAAAGTAGAAAAAGCTCAAATACCTACAGCTGAATAAATGATAATAAAAATCTCATTTATCCATTCAATGGCACTAGTAAGCAAACAAGTGCTACAACAGTAGGGATGAACCTTGAAAATGCTATGCTAAGTGGAGGAAGCTCATCACAAAAAACATATACAATTCCATTTATATAAAGTGACCAGCATAAGTAATTCTATATGACAAAATGTAGATTCATGGCTTGAAATGGAGGGATGTAGGAATTGGTGAGCGACTACTGATAAATGGGATTTTTGAGGGGGTGATAAAAATGCTTTGAAATTGTGTTGATGACAGCACAATTCTGTGAGCATATTAAAATTCATTGAATTTTATGCTTTAAATAAGTGAATTGTATGGTATATGAATTATACATCAATAAACCTGTTAAAATGCTCTTTCACTGTTTGTATACAAATAATAACAGTGTATCCTCTACTTAATAATTTTTATATAAATTAAATATATGACCACAATGGTATAGAATGTGGGAACGGAGAAAGCAAAGTGTGCTATTATACATTTCTAAAGTAGATATCAAAATATTTAATTTTAGTATTTTCGGTTTGGACTGGGTTATTTATTTATTTATTTACTTACTTACTTACTGTGGTCTATCCTGTGTACTGTTTGGCAGTATCTTGGCCTTCTACATTCTAGCCAATCAGTGCCAGCATCCTCCTCCTCTCCCTTCCCTACCTTCCTCCATTTGTGCCAATGGAAAATGTATCCAGACCCTGTCACTTGTCCCTTAGGGAACAAATGATCCTGTTAAGAATACCCACGATACAAGAAGCACTATGATCTGATTTCAGTATGATGTCTCAGTCTCTACTGTAACAAATTACCACAAACTTAGTGGTATAAATCCAGATGGTTTTATTTTTTTCATAGTTCTGGAGCATGGATGTTCAAAATGTTCTTCCTGGGCTATGCTCTAAGTGTCATCGGGGTCATGTTCCTCCTGGACCCTCCTTAGAAGACTCCATTGACTTGCCTTTCCCAGCCTTTAGAGGCTTTCCTTGACCATGGGTCTTTCCCCTTGTCTTCAAAGCCTGAGTGTAAAATCTTCAAGTTTCTTTCTCTCTGCCTTCTCCTTTGTCATCACTTCTTCCTTTTGACGCTGACCTTCTGCCTTTCTTTTATAAAGATGCTGTGATTACTTTGGAGTTAATACAGATTCATCTCCTCATCTCAAGATCCTTAACTTACCACATGAGCAAAGTGCCTTTTACCATTCAAGGTTGGGGGGAATTATTCAACCTATCACAGGAGAATGGGGTAAACACTACAACTCCGGAAGTAACTGTTAGAATAGCAATGAGTTATACATTTAATGGTGTCCTACATGTTCCTGTGACTGTATTCATTTTGGATATTCTCTCTCTTCTTTGGATGGTTAATTTATCTTGCTCTATCACAGAAATGTTAGCCTTTCCTAACTAGTTGCCGTTAGAATCTCTATTATCTTTAACAATGCTTCTGGGTATGATTTTTTTCCATACTCTACTCCAAATAAGCCAACATCCTCAGGCAGGATCACATAGCTGCTGACCCTCACTTCCTGTGCAACTATCTGGAGTGGATCTCTGCCCCAGAGCTAGAGCTGGGACAGAGAGAGGACTAGAGCAGCCAGTTCTCATGACCTGCCATGCATCTCCAAAATAAAACTTCTAAGGAGGGAGCTTGGGGGTATGACACAGTTTCTGATTTGAACACCACATACTCCCATTGTTTTTATTCAGATTCTTTAGATTTTCTTGAATGATTATTTCTTGAGTTATTATATAATTATCAGAGATTTTAAATGTTTGTTTTTGGAAACTGTTGTCAAGTTTTATTGCTGCTATTTGGGGGAGAGGATTTGTGGAGCTCCTTAGTCTTTCCAAAAGTCCCATCTTTATATTGTATCTTTGTGATTCTCTCTCTTTTTCCATGAGTTCAATGAGACAAGATGAGACTTGAACTTCCTTCTATTCAAAACACTCCCGGTTGCATTTAAGGCTGAGGCCCTGGTTTGCACCAAATTTGCTCTAAATTTGAGTTGAACTCTTTCTTTTAGTTTCCTTAAAGAGCTTTACTTAAGTTTGCAATCTATCACTATTGAATATTTTAACACTTCCAAGCATGGAGTTCAGCGAGATTATAGTGCTCTGTCCGCGAAGGATGTTTGAACTCTTTTTTGTACCAGGAGTTACCCTTTAAAGGAATCAGGCTAAAAGAATCCTGGGAGTTCCAATATTCCAATCCAATGTACAAGTGAACTACATAGATTCTTTACAAAAGCTTACAACTAAAAACGCATTTTATTTTTGGTTTATAAGAAAAAGAAATGTACTTAAGCAAATTTATGCAAATAGAAGAGCAGAGTTTTAAGAATTCAGAGATTCACAGATTTTATGGGAATTAAATTTGATAGCTGAAAACCATTACAGATTTTCTTGTGTCTAAGTGTGTCTTTGACTCTGTCAAATTATGTCTCAATTTGTATTTCTGTATGTCTGTCTCTGTGAGACAATATTTCTGCCTCTGTCTGTTCACGTATCCATCACACTCTCTGCAGAGACATACTGTTTGCTTTAATCTGTCTTACTTCTTCCACTTCTTTGCCCATATCTTAGTATTTATGGGGGCATAGACTCTAGCCCTAACATTATGTGAACTCTCAGGTCAGACACTTATACCAACTGATACTTATATCAATATTAAATATTAGGGAAATAATGCCTTATATATAAAAATAATGCTATTAGGCTATTTTCCCACCCACAGCGGAAATTTTCTTCATATTTTTATTCCCTTCTAGTAGTAGAGATGGGTATTCTCTGAGTCACCGACACTTTCTGGCCCAGATCTGTCTGTAATTGTGTAGGAACCCGTTGTACTGTCTGAAGAAGAAAACAAAGCTAAGTGATCCACAAAATAATTTCATTCATAACCCTGGCTTTACTTGTATTTTCCCAGTTACCAACATAGGAACTAATGAGATTTAAGGATTAATAATTGCTACAAGTAAAAGAACTTCAAGCAAGTTGTTTCAGGGTTGGTTTTAGAAACCTCCAGTGGCTTGGGACACCTGGGTGACTCAGTCCATGAAGCATCTGCCTTCAGCTCAGGTCAGGATCCCAGGGTCCTGGGATTGAGTCCTGCATTGGCCTCCTTGCTCAGCAGAGAGCCTGCTTTTCCCTCTGCCTGCTGTCTCCTTGCTTGTGCTTTCCTCCTCTTTCTCTGACAAATAAATAAATAAAATCCTAAAAAAAAAGAAAAAGAAAAAGAAAAGAAACCTCCAGTGGCTTCACCAACTAGATTACTTTGAGTCTATGCATGCTCATGCCCAAAGCTGTTCCTAATTAAAAGTGGTTTCCAAGCAGCTTAGTAAAAGCTGTTCATTAAGATTAATAATGAAATTTTGCTGGTTTCAGCTGTACAAAAGGGAAAATAAACTCCTTTGTGCTGGATGGCTGGCCAATGGGTCTACAGATAAGGATGGGGTAGCCATGCTACTTCCCAGTGTGCCTGATCCTAGTTCTCCCATCTCCTGGCAGCCATGTGACTGTTAAGAGAAGCCTGATGACCCATTATCTATTTCCACCTTCTCACTCTGTTGTGGAATGGAGGAGACCCATCTGTCTTTGCTGTTGCCCTCATTGGTTCTTCCAGGTACTGTCTGTATTTCTCTTTTAATTGTGTAATTGGGAACATGCGGTGTTTTGCCTATGATGAGAGACCAAGGAAGGAAATTGTGTTAGGTATACATGATTACAAAGAGGGAAGCAGACTCACCACTTCAAAAGAAATACCTGATTTCTTTGGTTAAAGGAGTGAATATACATGAGCTTTGGAAATCTGGAGTAGAATTTAGATCAAATACAACTCTTCACTTGGCTTGTGACTTTGAGGAGATTACTTGACCTCCTGGAGCCTCAGTTTTCTTATTTTCAGCTGTGGGTGATAATGTCATCTGAGACGTATTGCTGAGGAGATTCACTATCACTAGGGTTGAATCAGGATAGAACCATGGCTACATAGGGTATGAACTGGTGATGGGGACCAAGGACTGGGGTTGTTTGGTCCTCGTATTGAGCATTACTCACCTGCCTGGTTTTTTTTTTTTTTTAAGATTTTATTTATTTGACAGAGAGAGATCACAAGTAGACAGAGAGGCAGGCAGAGAGAGAGGGAAGCAGGGTCCCCGCTGAGCAGAGAGACCAATGTGGGGGTCGATCCCAGGACCCTGAGATCATGACCGGAGCTGAAGGCAGAGGCTTTAACCCACTGAGCCACCCAGGCACCCCGCACCTGCCTGGTTTTAAGCACCTGGCTTTGAGTTCTTCCAAGAGCACCTTCTGTTCTTGTTGATCTGCTCAGTTATAGTGACTTTTTGCTTTTCTGGCATAAGTTCTTCAACTTTTACATGGCATATTAGGGTCTCCATTCTAATAAAATATTTATAAAATTTATATATGAGACATCTACTCATTAGTACAATTAAAGTGAAGTTTGGTTCTCAAATATTCTTTTTATAAATATTTCCTTGGAAATACTTGCAATATGTAAGGTAAAATTTGCTTGCACTAGAGTTTAAAATAATTTTAGAAGAGATGTTTTATTCCAACTTTATTTTATAAATTTTTAATTTATACTTTAATTTATGAGTTAAAAAATGTATGCCTTTTGATTTATACTTTTCAAAGTGCATCATGTGTATTAATTCATTTGATTCTCATGATATCGGAATTATTTCCACTTTTTTATTTTTTTAGCATTCCATGATTCATTGTTTGCATATAACACCCAGTGCTCCATGCAATCAATCCATGCCCTTCTTAATATCCATCACCAGGCTAACCATCCCCCCACATCTCCCAAAACCCTCAGTTTGTTTCCCAGAATCCATGATCTCTCCTGGTTCATCTCCTCCTCTGATTTCACCACCTTCAATTTCCCCTTCCTTCTCCTAACGTCCTCTATGCTATTCCTTATGTTCCACAAATAAGTGAAACAATATGATAATTGTCTTTCTCTGCTTGACTTATTTCACTTAGCATAATCTCCTCCAGTTCCATCAATGTTAATGGCAAATGTTGGGTGTTCATCCTTTCTGATGGCTGAGTAATATTCCATTGTGTATATGGACCAAATCTTCTTTATCCATTCAGTGCCAATAAATTAAGCAACCTGGAAGAAGTGGATGCCTTCCTGGAGACTTATAAACTACCAAGACTGAAACAGGAAGAAACTGACAACCTGAATAGACCACTAACCTGAAACGACACTGAAGCAATGATCAAAAACCTCCCAAAAAACAAGACTCCAGGGCCTGATGGATTCCCTGAGGGAATTCTACCAAACATTTGAAGAAGAAATAATACATATTCTCCTGAAGCTCTTTCAAAAAATAGAAACAGAAGAAAAACTTCCAAACTCATTGTATGAGGCCAGCATACCTTGATCCCAAACCCAGGAAAGTCCCCATCAAAAAAGAAAATTGCAGACCAATATCCCTGATGAATATGGATGCCAAAATTCTCAACAAGATCCTAGCTAATACGATCCATCAGTACTTTAGAAGGATTATCCATCATGACCAGGTGGGATTTATCCCTGGGGTGCAAGTGTGGTTCAACATTCGCAAATCAATCAGTGTGATAGAACGTATTAATAAGAGAAGAGACAAGAACCATATGGTCCTCTCAATTGATGGAGAAAAAGCATTTGACAAAATACAGCACCCTTTCCTGATTAAAACCCTTCAGAGTGTAGGGGGAGAGGGAACATTCTTCAATTTCATAAAAACCATCTATAAAAAGCCCATAGCAGATATCATTCTCAATGGGGAAAAGCTGAGAGCCTTTCTTTCAGTTAAGATCAGGAACATGACAAGGGTGCCCATTTTCACCACTATTGTTCAACCTAGTATAGAAGTCCTAGCAACAGCAATCAGACAACAAAAAGAAATAAAAAGTATTCAAATTGGCAAAGAAGAAGTCAAACTCTCTTCACAGATGACGTGATACTTTATGTAGAAAACCCAAAAGACTCCATCCCCAAATTACTGGAACTCATACAGCAGTTCAGTATTGTGGCAGGATACAAAATCAATGCACAGAAATCAGTTGCTTTCCTCTACACTAACAATGCAACTGTAGAAAGAGAAATTGGGGAATAGATTCCATTTACAGTAGCACCAAAAACCATTAGATACCTTGGAATAAACCTAACAAAGACGTAAAGGATCTATACTCCAGAAACTACAGAACACTTATGCAAGAAATTGAAGAAGACACAAAAAGATGGAAATATTTCCACTTTTCAAATGAGGGACATTATGAATGAGGGAGCAGCAAAAATAGAATTGGGATTGGGGTCTATTGATTTCCTAACCCAATATTCCATCCATTTTACCCTATTCTCTTCCATCAGTAATGTTAATTTTTATAAGGTAGTAATACTAATGTTAATGATAATAAGGAGAAATATTTCTACTAATTTATACCCCACATAATTCTGATTCTTACAGAAAAATTTGATTTTCGTATCATGACGTAAAGGAACTAATTGTTCTTCACTTTGCTCCTAAATTTTCTTTCCAACTCCATGAAGTACTTTTTAGTATCATGGTTTCATAACTTTAAATAGTGTTACAAGAATGAGTATTCAACCATGACGTTTCTAATTGGCTACAAACATAATCCAATATCCTCATTTTACCATATTGTCAAAAGAGTTAATTGGACTTGCAGAGCTAGCAGCAAAATATATTGGTTTAAGCAAACAGTGAATCTAATTTTTTCCATAAACAGTCCTGCACAGGGGCGGTACAGAAGAGAGGCAATGAGAGGTTTCTCAAAAGATCAATTTGGCTCCGGTTTTCTAGTGGTGATAGATGGACATAAAAGGAAATATCTTTCATTTATTTTAACATATATTATTCTTTTTAAGTTGGACCAGATCAACAAATAAAGAAATGATAAATTTTACAGTGCAGTTCAGCCCAGCCAAAATTAGGAGAGATGGATTCTTCCCCTTCCATTCCAAACACTTCACATATCAAGTCCCTAGGAGTTTAAAGAATTAAAACAGAGAAATACACACACACACACACACAGATATTTGGCAACATATATATATATATATATATATATATATAGTAGTATAGTGGTATGTATCTATATCTATCTATCTATATATATATATCTTTTAACAAATAACATTATTTATTGAGATTTCACTAACTTAGACTGGGAGATTTTGGTCAATGCTTACCTGAGTCATTAGTAAAAACTTGATTCTACTGATTATAGCGCCATTCGCTACACACACTTTTCTATAGGAAAGTCACAAAATACCTTTAAGCCTTGCTATGTTTGATCATTAAAGTATCCTTACTTGCCTCTTGAAGATAAGCAATGATTAAATGAGAATGTCACCTCAAACTTTAATCTATTGCAGATATTCAAGAAAAAAATTATAAAACTCAACAAACAATAATGCATACAGGTGTAAAAAAGAGGATTTAATTTATTTCAAAGAACAATCTGTTTTCAGTCATGCAGGGATCATTGTTTATATCCTAACAATGAAATGCCCCATGCCAAGTCTGTATGATTAGTTTGTTGGGTGGAGCATATTCTGGTTACATACAGTTAATCAGATTTAAGTTATTTTACACTTTAAGTGTTCCTTATAATTCTGAGGGTTTTTTAAAAAATCAAAATTATTGTTACTATAGTCAAAATTAGTAAACTGGCATGATAGCTGTTTTTAATGCCTCATTTGCCAACTCTCAGCCTTAAAAATCTGCATTGAAAAACTTCCTTTGTCTTCTGGAGAACAAAGAATGTTCCTTTGACTCTCCTCTTTTGAGATGACCCTTAAATAGATAATAGAGGAAATACGGTAATGGTCTCCTGACTCCATGATCATTATTAGTATAATGCTTCAAGGTGGGCAAAGCACTGTTTCACATATGACAAACACCAGGACTTTGATCACTTAGCCTGAGATGATTCTTAAAGATATATTCATACTGGGAGCCAGTTTATGTCTCAGCAAAAAAGTCAGTTACCCTGGCAGTCAGCCTATTCTGCTTGTCATGGGGCTTTTTCAGTGGGCTTCATATAAACAATACTAAATCTTTCTTTCCTAAGTCTGTTCTCAAATAGAAATTCACTAGTTTAACCAGGTTTGGGGTACAAATGACTAATGATACAAAAAAGATATTTGTTTCTTAACTATGCTATTACTAATAATTCTTACAAGATTTTTAAGGAGCTGACAATAGTGGATGAGGTGAGAATAAAGTCGTCTGTAAAAGACAATGGAAAACAAACACAATGTATCATCAATGAAAGCAATGTGTAAGTTATTATGATTATCATGAAAGTTGGGGAAAAAGATTGACAGCTATGGATATGGTACTTGGTAAAATCTTCAAGGAGGAAAAAAGAAACACATTGAGTATTGGGGGTGGGCAGAATTTAAATAGAAAAAAAGTGTTAGGGAAGGGGTTTTCAAATGGAATTGAGAGTGGGACCATGCAATCAAGGTTACTGATGATTTTGCCTAATTATATATACCATGTTAATCCTTTTTTTGTATTCTGATTTTATAGGAAAGTGCACTCATATAGCTGATGCAGGTCCTTCCCTTTCTATGTAGTTATAATAGATTCTTAATTATTTTTTTTCTGATCAATAGCCCTCCATTTTCTGGGAAAAGCAATTCAATTTTTCCTAAAGTGTTACCCTCCAATACCATTTGGTTTACAAATAAAGGACTTCTAAATAGATAGCATTTAGTATACAACCCACCCTATGGACAAAATTTCCTTTGTTTAAGAATGAAGTGACTGACACCTGCTGTGCTAAGGACCCCCTTTTTTTTTTTTTTAAAGATTTTATTTATTTATTTGACAGAGATCACAAGTAGGCAGAGAGGCAGGCAGAGAGAAAGGAAGGGAAGCAGGCTCCCTGCTGAGCAGGCTCACTGCTGAGCAGAGGGCCCCATGCAGAGCTTGATCCCAGGACCCTGGGATCATGACCTGAGCAGAAGGCAGAGGCTTTAACCCACTGAGCCACCCAGGCGCCCCAAGGACTCTCTTCTTAATGTTTTTGAGACTTGGAACAATGAAGAATGTTAGACCTTAAAGTGAAAGAGCTTACAACTCTTTCCTCACCACCAAAATACACAGAACAAAACCCATCAAAGCGTCTGGACATTTACTAGACTGACAGAAAAGCATGCCATTATATTAGGCATCTTGTAAAAAAACACTTCAGTATCTTGAAATGAATAAAAAGAAAATAAAATCTATAAAGAACTATTGCAGAAAATTTGGAAACAAAATTTTACACAAATCAACTGGGTAAAATCCCCCCTAAACCCAAGGAAACCACTATAAAAGTAAATAAAAATTATAGTGAAAAAAATGACAAGGGGTTAAGGTGATAGACTAGAATATATCTACTTAATAAGAAAGAAAGCAGTAATGGAGGAATAGAAGAACTAAAAAGACATAAGATATAAAGAAAAATAGTAAGATGATAGATGGAAATTCTACATTTAAAATAAATAGATTAAACAAGTAAAAAGACAGAAATTGGAAAAATTTTTAAAATATGATTCAACCAAATATGTATGAGACATACTTTTGAGACAAAGACACAAAATTGATTGAGATTAAATAGATGGAAAAATTATACAATGGAAACAATTAAAAAAAGAGATATAGAGTGGCTATATTCATATAAGTCAAAATAGACTTCAAAACAAATGTTACTAGTAAAAGAAATAAAATTTTATAATGATAAATGGATTGATTCTCAGAAGATGAAACAATTACAAATAAGTATGCATCTAACAATAGAGCTCCAAAATACATGAAAGCAAACCTGTCAGAATTGAAAGAAGAAACATAATATGACAATATCATGTAACAATCACATATACTAAGTTTCAAAATATTTTCATCATCCCAAACCCAGTACTCATTAAGCAGTTATCTTCTATTTCCCCATCTCCCTGGTTCATGACAATCACAAAGCTGCTTTTTGTCTCTATGTATTTATCTATCCTGGATATTTAATATAAATGGAAACAGAAAACTGGACAGTTATGTCTGGCTTCTTTCACATAACATCATATTTTTGAGGTCCATTCATGTTGTAGTGTGTATCAGTGCTTCATTTCTTTTTATGGATGAATAATATTCTACTGAATATATATACCACAATTTTTTTAAATGCAGTCACCTGTTGAAGAACATTTGGGTTGTTTCCACATTTTGGTTATTGTTAATAGTGCTAACACAATCATAGTTGTTATGGGTGTTTTTGTTTAAGTACCTCTTTTCAATTCTTTTGGGCATATACCTAGTGAGGAATTGCCAGGTTTTATCATAACTCTATATTTAAGTTTTTGAGGAGCCACCAAAATATTTCCCACAGCTGCTGAGCCGTTTTACATTCCCACCAGCAATGGGCAAGTATTCTAATTTCTTTACATTCTTGTCAATATTCGCTCCCTTTCTCTCCCTTCCTTCTTTCCTACCTTCCTTCCTGATTTTCTTCCTTCCATCTTCCCTTCTTCCCTTCTTCCCGGCCATCCCTTCCTTCCCCTCATTCCTTCCTTCTTTCTTTCCTTCTTTCTTTAATTGTAGTCATTTTATTGGGTAGAGTGGTAGCTCATTGTGGTTTTTATTAAACATTTTCCAAATGACCAATGATGTTTAACATTATTCTAGGTGCTTGCTTATCGTTTGTTTATCTTCTTTGGAGAAATATTTATTCAAATTCTTTCCCTCTTTTTAAATTGTTTGCTTATCTTTTTGTTGTCTGATTTATCTATTTTTTCTTTTGTTGCTTGTACTTTTGGTGTCATCTAAGAATCTATTGCCAAACACAAAGTCATAAAGACTTACTCCTATGTTTTCTTCTAGAATGTTATGGTTTTAACTCTTATATTTAGGTCATTGACCCATTTTGGCTTAATTTTTGTATAAAGTGTGAGGCTGTATCCTTTTGCACATGGATTTCTGAACTGTTAACTCTATTACATACCTCTATATGCCTATCCTTTTTCTAGTACTTAAGTTTTTTGATTACTCTAATTTTGTAGTGATTTTTTTAAATCAAGAAAGGAGTCCTCCAACTTTATTCTTTTTTCAATATTGTTTTGGCTATTTAGAGCCCCTTGCAATTCCATATGAATTTGAAGATATCATAGATTTCTATTTCTGGAAAAGTCATTGGCATTCCATATAAATTTGAGTTTTCCAATTCTTTTACATTCTGAAAAAAAAGACTTTTGGAACTTTGATGAAAGTTGCACTGAATCTGTGCTGTAGATGGCTTTGGGTAATATTGCCATCTTAACAATATTAACTTTTCCAATCCACAAATTTGGGGTGTCTTTCCATTTATTTAGTCCTTTTAAAATTTCTTCCAACATTATTTTATAGTTTTCAGTGTATAAATTTTTAGTTCCTTAAATAAATTTATTCCTAGCTATTTCATTATTTGTATGTTATTATAAGGGGAATTTTCTTAATTTCTTTTGCAAATTGTTTGTTGCTGGTATATAGAAACACAGCTAATTTCTATGTTTTGATCCTTAGTCTTAAACTTTGCTAAATATATTTATTAACTCTAGTAGGGTTTTTGTGATTTTTTGTATAGGATTTTCTATATATAGGATCATGTCAACTGCAAATAAATAAAGTTGTATTTCTTCCTTTCCAAATTGGATGCCTTTCTTTATCCCCTCTCCTATTTGCTCTATTTAACTTCCAGCACAGTGTTGAACTTACCAGCATGGGTAAGGGCTATCTTTTTTTTTTTTTTTCCCTCTATTGGGGAAAATACTTTCAGACTTTTTATGTTGAATATATTACCTGTAGTTTTTTTTTTTTTTTCTTACATAAATGAGCTTTAGTCTCAAATGCTGTGTTCTATTATCTGATAAATAGGGTCTGGGGCACTCACTGTGGCTTTGGAAGGTTTGTGAATGGCTCTTATTAGGCGTTTGATGGATTAGCTAGGTGTTATTTGGGAACTCTGTATGCTGTTCTATACCTGTCCCTGTGCTGCAATTTACTTGTAAACTGGACACTGTTTGGACTCACGATGTCCCTAGAGGATGTGGATCCTGAGATCAGGTGACTGCTCATGCCTTATGAGCTACACACCATCATGAAGGGACGAGATAGGAGTTTGAAGATGAACAGAAAAGAGCTGTAGTGTATATTTGAAGTTTATATTTATCTATTCTAATAACAAGCCTGGTTTGATAATCTCCTCTGAACAAAAACTAAAGATGAACTACTGCAAATATTCATCTCCTTTGTCCTTTGTGTTGTCATTTTCCTTGGATTTCATTTTAGGTGTAATCTCAGGGGATGCAAGGCACCGTTTGAAGTTACAAATGACTAATTTTATGCTGAGGCTGTCACCATCTGCAATACACAGACACACACCAAAGAAATGTGGTAGATATTTCTCTTAGTGGTTTACCCCCACTGACCTTCCAAAATATTTAACTAATGTCATAATTAACAGGTGACAGATCCAATTATCCTCTAGTAGAGAAATAAAGTCATTTTATATCTTTTTGGATAGTCTGATTACTTGTCCATAGCAACTGGAGAAGTAAGCTTCCTAACTAAAAATCAAGTTTGCAAGATACCACCAAAGAAGAATTTCTCCACCAAGAAGGCTATCTCCCTCTTAATATCTTAATATATCTCTTTTCTTTTTTCTTTTTTTATTTTTAAAAATATTTTGTTTATTTATTTGACAGAGAGACATCACAAGTAGGCAGAGAGGCAGGCAGAGAGAGAGAGGAGGAAGCAGGCTCCCTGCTGAGCAGAGAGCCCGATGCGGGGCTCAATCCCAGGACCCTGAGATCATGACCTGAGCCGAAGGCAGGGGCTTAACCCACTGAGCCACCCAGGCACCCTATATCTCTTTTCTTAATATCTTGATATTTCTTGACGTTTCATAACATCATCATAACATCATCACTGTTGCCATAATAGTGATGGAAAAAATTAAGGTTTCCCGTATGTGATAAAGCATTTATCTGACTTTTTTTTTCCCACATAATTCACACACAAAAATTCCTATAAAGTAAGAGGCAATCTTATTATGCCCATTTTGCAGATGGGCTTTAGAGAAGTTAAGTAATGTGCCCTAGGCCTTGTAACTAGTAATGCTTGAGTGCTATTCCCTGTCTTTCTGGAGAGAGAATCTGATGCTGTAACCATTTTGCCCTATTTTCTCTCATATAAAACACTTTAATGCCAATTTGTCAATACATGCCACAGTAATAAGTACTTTTTCTTACTCTGTCCTTGAGAAACAGTAACATTGATGTGAGAATATTGGGGTTTGGAGCAAATGGTCAAGAAAGAATTCTCGAAGTGTCTTCGGTGACTATTAAAACATGGGGACAGGACCCCTGGGCAGAAAGATCTGCACTGGGATTGTGAGGGTGACTCATTACATACTTTCAGGTTGGAAGGGGTTGGGGTTCCTTAAGTCTCTAAAGATTGGAAACAAGGTTTCCAGGAGCTTGAGGGGCTAGCTGTTTTTAGGAAAAGATCATTTATTACTGTCTAGTAAAACCTTAGTCACAAGAACCTTAGTGGGCCATATGTTTGGGGGATGATTGCTAATATATATCTTGGGGGGTAGAGATAAAGGAAGTTTCCAAAGGAATTTTTATATGTTAAAGGAGACTTCAGGATTCTGGAGGGTGGTCTAATATTAGGCTAAGTCTGCCTTTTGCCCTTAGCAAAATATTAACAGCCAGGCAGTTGAGTTCCTAGAAGAAGGTCACTCTGCCTTCTCAAGAACTTGTCAATGGGCTATAAATTGTAAGGAAATTTAATTTTTTTCTTTTGCCTTTGTTTCCCACATCAGCATCACCTGATATAGGGCTAATCTATCAGTAGACAGAAGAAATTTTCTTGATCAAGAGTAACACCTCAGTGTTAAAGTTGAAAGGAAATACAGTGCATTCATGGCCAGTATCTCTGCCATAATAGTCAGAATTTATTATAAACTTTCAGTGACTAAATACTTTTAAATTGATTTCTCTTTAGCAACAAGGCTCTGTAATAGGACATTTAAAATATTATTTTACACCTATTATATCTGGATGCTTTTTGTTCTGTATATTTTCCTCACAGCAGTCCTGAAAGGGAGCCAATGCACTCATCATTCTAGAGGTATAACAAACTCATCACTTTCCCAAGGTCACCCTTATGGTTGAGTTAGGATTCCTACAATATCTTTGGGTGCCAAGACTATGTACTTAGTCTCTAAACCATGTGGCCTTTCTGATGCAGCTGATGTTGTTCATCAAAAACCTTGATGTGAAGATTAAGAAGGGGAGAGGGAGTGGCACTGAGAAAGAAAAGGAATGGACAAAAGCATCTAGAGGAAGTTTGGTGTTAGGTGTAGGGGTAAACAAAGTGAGCCTTGAAGGGGGTAGATAGGAGGAGAAGGACTGAAAAGAATATATTTTCCTGTTTTTTTCTAATGTTGGGATTTGGGTATGACTGCAGAGAAGGAAAATAACAACATGATACAGTCCTGCTTGTTCTAGACACTTCTCTGTTGATTCTTCTTCTCCCCATGAAATAGCTTAAGTTAGAATTGATGCTCATTGGAGTTGGTGTCACCTAGTACAGCCAAGTTCTTGAGCTGAAGAAAGGAGGGGAGGATATCAAAGGGAAGTGCTATTTTAAATAAGGATGTGCACAAACTATTATAACTATTTTTTTTTTACACAAACTACTTAAAAAAAAAAGATAACAATGATTGTTTTTGGGAGCTGAATTTTGGGAAGTTGAGGCATTGGTGCAAGACACAGTGAATTATCTTCATTTTATTGATAAACATTAGTATAATTTATTGCTTTTAACTGTGATTTTCACTATATACCTGGCATCTATTATGAAATTAAAAAAAAAAAAGTCTACAAGCAGTGAAACATAGATAAGGAGCATAGTCAAAAGGAAAAGAAAGGATCTCTGTTTTTGCCTTTCTGAGATGAAGCTGGGAGAGTAGAATAACTCGAAGATCGTGTATTATGACATATCTTGAGTGATGTCCCAGCAAGTGCTGGTCACACTGAGGTTCACCACCAGGAAAGGGTTCGTCCTTGGCACATGGCAGCTACTTGATAAATGACTACTGAATTGATCATAATTAACTCTGTGTAGCAACATGTAAGAGCTAGGCCAGTTCCCTCAGCCACCCAACTTTCTCAGGACATGATTGCCCCACTTGAGTAAAAAGGGGTACTCTCAACATCAGAAGCCATTTCACATTAAAAAGACTAAATAAAGCTTAGTTAAAATGAGAAATATGCTCTAAGAAAAATATCTGAAAGCAAATAGAGATGATATTATGGTTCATCTGTGTACTTGTTTTCTTGCCAATATTTATCGTAGAAACACAGGGCTGAGGCATTTGTCTTGCAAGATTTGGAGTCACTCAGTCAGTCCAATGTTATTAGAGTAGAGAAGAAAGCAGTGCTGGTTTTTAAAAATTTGGATGTTGATATTTAAACAGCAAATTAAAGTAGGCTAACTGATCTTGCTTTGTCTTTTTCATCCAAACTGTATGTTTCCATCCATAAAAAAGCAAAATCACATCAAACCAAACCACCAAACAAAGAATGGTACCAGGCAGATGGCCAATTTGGGGCTAAATAAAATAAAAGTTGCTATGAAATTGTGGAATCTTTTTTCAGGGAAGCAAGGAGCAGGTGTGGTGTTAGCAAGAAGTGGGTGATTCTTCTGTGATGTTCCTATGGTGGAAGAGGCACCCCTTCTGGGTAGAGCATCTGTACATAATTCTGACTCATAACAAGTAACTGCCATGATGAAGGTACACACCGTGTTTCAATAAATCCTCTGATTCAGAGCATGATATTGCCATGCAGACAGTAAGTGCCACAAATATTGCCGAGAAGACAAAGGGGAAAAAATGAAGCATGCATTCTGGAAATGGAGACAGACCTGGTCAGGAAATAGCTGGACACATCCATGAGTAGGAACTTGGGAGCACAGCAGTGACTCCATCACAAACACCGCAGTGGATTCCCGCAGAGTCACATTTGGATGCCCATCATTTATTCCTGAAATAAGGTGGGGGAGGGAATTATGGAAGCAGCAACTTGTTACTGATGTTACTGATGATCTCTACTCTAATAACTATATTTATTTTCCCAGTAAACTTCTTAAGTGGCTGTGCTGATAACCTTTCTATAAATGTGGAGTGGGAGCCTCAAGCAAATTAAATAACGGATACAGAGCTAGTATGTGACACAGCAATAATTCCAGCATACTTTCTTTTACTATAGCTTTTATATTATTCCTTGCACAAAGCTAGGAATAGAGAGAAACAAGGTGGGCATTTGTCTATATTCGCATGAATCTTTGTTCATGTTCAGCCCCTCATGTCTCACCCCTCACTCTGTTTCTCTGCCTTTATCTTTATCGTCATATCTATCACAGTTTGGAAATCTGTCCGGACAGATTTTTCCACTTTTCTACTAATAGGGAGGCTCTCCTAGGTCAGATAAAGAGAGTATCTTGGATTATTCAAAATGATAACTTACAATAAGCCTTATCTTGAATAAAACATCTGTCCTGCTGAGGCACTTTTAATTTCTTTCTAGAGTAATTTAACAATAATTTTACATTATCTTATGCTGCCCAGGAATCTAGAAGCCTGTATTAATAATAACTAGAGCAAATTGAGGGCATCCAAGAAGAGCGTGTGGTTTCTGAGAGGAAGCAGGAGTTGTACCATCTGAAGGCAGAGAGGACCAGCTTTTACTCCAGCACTAAGTTTTAAAGTTACATCACTTCCCACATCCCTTAAGAAGGAGCTGCTTTGGAGACACAAATGCCATGTCCCAGTGGACCCCATGGATCCTTCTGCGACTGACCATCTGATGAAAAAGTTGGCTCATCTAGAGGCCATACCATATGAAAGTCAGGCACTACAGGAATCTCCAAGAAGTTCGCAAGATTGCTCTGTGAGAGACACCGGGTCTGATGAAAGGAACGAGAGTTGGGTCTACCATGTCTTGTTCCTCCAGAGAACATACTTAATGCAGAACAGCAGGAGACTGTCTCTTACTGATTGACTGGAGTACTCTCTCTCTCTCTCCATCTTACACACACGCATGCATATACCAGTAGACGTTCCTCCTTGCCTAGTAGACATAGTTGCAAAGTGCCATTAGATGTTAAGCTACCACTGTAGGCATCATGGTTAAGAGTCTTACTGCCTATTTTTCTTTCTTTCATTTTTTTTTTTTTTTCAGGCTCCAGGATTTCACTTTCATGTTAGGTACACAACTTTAACTCTGTAAGCCTCAATTTCCTCATCTGTAAATTGGGGATAATAATATTCTTAATATTGAGTTATTGTTGAAGAGGGACAACGAATATAGATTACTTAGCACAGTGCCCACCATTTGCTAGTTTCTCAATGGAAATTCACTGCTAGTGTTATCTGGCTATGTGTATCCATTGGTGGACCCTCTGAAACCCACTGAGGTCTCTTCTCCAGAAGCTTCTTCCTTCCTTACGTCTCTTTAAGCAGTGTGTTCCAGTGATTTCCCATTCCCGGCAAGACCCAGAATGTAACCCCGGTGACCTGAGCAAGGATGCTCTTTCCTTTAGCTCGGGCCTTGCCACTGCTGTAGCACTTCACTGACATCTGCTTTCCTGTGTAGAGAACCTAATTTTAGGTAAATATTTAGTGATCTGTCCAGGGTTTGATGTATGCTATGTGGGCTTATTCCTCCCTGAAATGGCAAGACGTAGGAAAAAGGAAGCAACAGCTTAGAGAAATGAGTGGAGTAAGGGTGGCCGGGAGGAATTTCATCTTTCCAGATGATCCTCTCTCTCCTTTTCAATCTTTTTCTTTTAGGTAAATACACCCAGTCTTTATCCCTCTTGTCTGTTGCCTTTCTTGGTTCTTGTGAAACGCTCAGAGGGAATCTTAGGGCAGAAAGCAAAACCTCAGGAAACTCAGCTGGGTGGGCTGCAGCATTTGTGACACCACACTATGCACCAACAACAAAACAAGACAAAAAAAATCGGTAAAAATTGTTGCTTTGAAAATAAGAGATTGGGAGACAGGTATTTGAAAAATGACTATGCTAAATATATGAGCAGCAAATTGAAATATAGATATATCAGAAAATAACAGGGGAGCACACACACATGTCAATGGCTGAGAAACAGGTTTTGTTTCTCAGGGGACAGTACCATCCATCTCCGTGTACTGAGCAGAAGTTAAATACTGAAAGATTCATGAAGGGGAATGAAAGCAGGGAAGCAGAGTCACAACACAGGGATCTCGTTTCATGTGTACTATTCTGACAGGATAAAGCCGGGGAAGGGAGTGAGACCAAGAGCCAATCTCCATGTTCATTTATTTTTCTTTCTTTTCTGACCATGTTTATGTGCTTTTTGCTCATGCAATAGGGATGACCATACACACACACACACACACACACACACACATATACATATGCACATAAACATACATATATACATATATATACACATATACATACATACATATACACACATACATACATATACACACATACATATATATATTTCCAGAAGTAAATCTTCTCTATATTTCTGGAATTTATTTCTGGAGTTTTATTTTATTTTTTTTTTGTAGGAATATTTAGATACAATACGTATGTGCAGAGCAATGGGGGTCCTATTGATGGTGGACTCAATGAAGGATGGAGTAGTGTGGTCTCCAGGCTAATGGTTGATTTAATGCCTGACACATCCACACTGCCTGATGGCTCTTAGTGCTTGCATGGAAGCCGGAGTCCAATTAGTCTGCAGGACACTTGAATGGAAATGGCTCAGTGGTACAGAAAGGAGGTACAGAATTTCACTCTCAGAAGATGTGCAAATGATGACATTGAGGAAAATTCAGTGGAGATCAAGCATGCGTGGTATTGGGGATTGAGAATCTTTGTTTACCAAGATCTTAGTGACCCTCTGAACTTGGCCCACTGCTATGACTGAACTAAGATATTTATTTTCCTTCAATATATATATACAGGTGTGTGTGTGTGTGTGTGTGTGTGTGTGTGTGTGTGTAGAAAGAGGGAGAGAAAGAATGTTTCCAGGTGATAGAGACTATATAGCAGATAATGAGTGCATATAAAATAAGCCATCTAACAGTATTTTTGGAGGTTTTCTTCTGAAGATACATGAGGAAAGGGATTACTTGTGATTGATTGTGTAGGTTGCCTGAAATGCTAAAAAAGTTACTTGAACACTTAAAGATACAGAAGAAAAGCAAGATTTTCTCTACAAGATGTACTTTGTTTTATAATCTAGATTTGGAGAATTTCATTTATTTGTAAAAATTTTGACTTGAGGACAGCTCATTACTAAGCTAAGATCCACAAAACGTCTTTGATAAAGATATGGCTAACATCTACATGCAAGGAGAACACTTGGTAATGATATCATTTAAGGGAGAGGAACATTCTGCAAATTAATAAACTAGAAGTCTATTTGGGTAATGTGAACTAAAATTCACTTTTTTATATTTAGGTTTAAAAGTAGAAATGTAGAGTTCACAAAATACATGAAATAAAAACAAAAATTTAAAAAAACTCAACATTTTAATTTACTAATGGACACTAATGGCTTTGAGTAAGACTAGCCTTTCTACCGATAATATTGATTAACCTCGACCAACAAAATTGTGACTAATGTATTTGATCATCATTCTTTTTTGCTCTAGACATTAGGTCATCATTGGTCTGGATGTGACACACATACTTCAAACTTTTGTCATTGGTCTCTGTCTTTTGAGGATGATGCTGTTGAGGAAGATTATCATCTATGTGTGCAATTGAAGCTGCAAAGTCAGGTAGGTCTTCAACTGTTCTTTCCCTATTATTGAGTACCTCCCTTCAATCTGGGATAAACATTTCTGCTTTGGAGTTTATTGTTGTTTGTAGTTGGTTCAATTCGACCGTCCTAAACCTCCCACTTTTATGTTACAGAGGTTTGGTTATTATTGTACTTTACACCACTTTTCAGCTGTGGAATGATACTGACATATATATGAGCCTCAGAATTTCTTCTTCTGGTCTGCTGCCCACACCATGGTACTTTGGTCTAGATGCGGTGAGAATTGCAATTACAGTACATATGCTGCTGTACATCACGTAACACAAGTTCCGTCTTTACGCCGACTGCAAACAAACTCAAAGTCCATTTCCCACTAGTGTTTAACACCTCATGGCAGTCCTTTCTGGAATGAGGTGGTGGTAATAACTAACCAATTTGGTTAGTTTGTGGTACCATGAGCTTTGCAGCCTTCATGTTTCATGGCCATTAAGTCTTTGTGTCCTTCATTTTTTCTGGCCACCACTGAGCTCTTTAATAATATTTCGTTTCCTATCCCAATAAAAAAATGAGGGTGATTACAGCTGCTGTAATTTGTCTAGTTTGGAAATTTATTCTATTTTAAGTTTGCAGTTTGATCATGGGGCTGTATTGTGGTTGATTACCTCCTTAGGTGCTAGGCTATTTAGGAAAATCACAAGATGGCTGATGATTTTTTACTTGTAGTTGTAGGTCCAGTGATCTGTTTTCTATTTTGTCTCCTCTCCACCATTTTGAACCATGATAACCTTCCATCATTGTCTTTTACCTTAAGAGTAGCTCAAGTTTATTTTCCTGTAAAAACTCTGCATCCTGGCATTCCTGTTGGGTTTTCTCTCAGTACCTCAGCCAGGAAGAGATTCATGGTGAGAGGGAGTCCTGAAGAGTGCCATGTGCTAAAGCAACTACATTTCCTCATTGATCTATAATTCTGGCCACAGAAATGCATCAGATTTGGGAGCATATCCCAAGAGTATCTGATGCTCTTGCCCATCATGGGTAGTGGCTACTGTTTTCTAAAAAGAGACTTTACAAGTAATGATACATGTCATTTTGGAGGTACCTAAATGTTGGTCAATATTTGGTATGTGCGTGTAGTCTTGTCTATGGTGGAACCCAGAATTATCAAAGATTGGCCCATTGGGCTATAGGAAATATTACCACAAGCTCTTATTTTATTGGAAAATATGAAATCCACAGGTCTGGAGACAACTAATTTTCAACTAGAGGAGACCAAATGTGTATACGGCTACAAGAGAACATAATTTTCAAGAATAGTTTGTTTTCTTTAATGTTTTTAATTAAAGTTTACCCAAGAACTGCTTGGGATAGCCTTCTCGAGCTGATATTTCTCGGGGAGGGGGCGGGGAGCTGTTAAGGAAACTTTAATTTCTTTGTGTTAGTAATTTCTCCCTACATATCCTATCACTGTTTTCATTCTTCTCCACATTTGCTTGGTTCTGACCCACTTTTATGTCACTTAACAAGGTATTTATAGCCCTTCCTCATTCCTGCGTTGAATTATAGACAGTTACTTCTTTAGCTTAAATAACATTTCAAAAAGACATCTCTATTTGGTATTTCTAAGGCCTGTTACTGACTTATAGCTGAAGGTCCTGTGGGTTAATCTGACTCAGGTTGTCCACTCTGAGCACCACTTCTCCCCCTCAGGGAATAAGCAGCATCTGGGGGTTTATGGTCATTCAATCCAGAGGCCCCTATTTCAGTCTCTTCCTTTTTCTCAACTCCCATTTCTAGTGTGCCACCAATTCATGTTGATTTTACATTTTTTTAAATCATTTTTTATTTATTTTAGAGGGGAAGGAGGGGCGAAGGGAGAGGGAGAGAGAATACTCAAGCAGACTCTCCGCTGAACACAGAGCTCAATACGGGGCTCAGTCTCAGGACCCTGAGATCATGACTCGAGCCAAAATCGAGAGTTCAATGTTTAATCCACTGAGCCACCCAGGCACCCCTTGATTTTACATTTTTTTGACAATATGTAGCTCTCTAAGTGCATTTCTACCCTTGTTACCCCTTGTCTGAATTACCAGAATGGCCCATTAGTTTGGCTTTCTGCCTCTAGTCCTTTTTTCAATTCATCCTTCATACCATTTTCTGTGTCAAAATGTCAAATTTGTGTCACAGGTCAAATATGATCATGTGTATCCTTTGTGTAAACCTAGTGGCTCACTTCAGTGCTCCTTGAATATAACGAAGAAGTTTGACTCCTTGCCATGCTACGTAGGATTCTTCACAATCCAGTTCTTGTTTGCTTTGGGGCCTTCCTACCATGCATATTTTACTTTAACGTGTTGTTCCCCTTGTGTTTCCCTTAAAGCATCACATTTTCTCTCTGGGCCTTTGCACACATTGTTCTCTCTGCCTGGAATGCCTTTTTTTCTACTCTGTCTTGTCCTAAGTGTAGTCTCAAGTATCACATTTTGTAGGAAATGTTTCCCTTCTGTTCTCACTTTTGCTCCAGATGTGCAAACCATCTTTCTTTTAAGACTTTATTTTATTTTATTTTTTTGAAGATTTTATTTATTTGACAGAGAAATCGCAAGTAGGCAGAGAGGCAGGCAGAGAGAGAGGGGGAAGCTGGTTCCCCGCTGAGCAGAGTGGGGCTTGATCCCAGGACCCTAAGATCATGACCTGAGCCAAAGGAAGAGGCTTAACCCACTGAGCCACCCAGGCACCCCTTTTTTTTTTAATTTTTAAATTTTTTTTATTAACATATAATGTATTATTAGCCCCAGCGGTACAGGTCTGTGAATCGCCAGGTTTACACATTTCACAGCACTCACCATAGCACACACCCTCTCCAATGTCCATAACCCCAAACACCCTCTCCCAACACCCCCCTACCTTGGCAACCCTCAGTTTGTTTTGTGAGATTAAGAGTCTCTTATGGTTTGTCTCCCTCCCGATCCCATCTTGTTTCATTTATTCTTTTCCTACCCCCCAAGCCCCCCACGTTGCAGCTCCACTTCCTCATATCAGGGAGATCATGTGATAGTTATCTTTCTCCAATCGACTTATTTCAGGCGCCCCTATTTTATATTTTATATCCCATTGTTTCTTAACCATATATGCTCTTGGTGCAGGACTGTGAACTCAGTGTGGATGGGACTATGTGTTGGCTTCTATCTTTTCTCAGGGAGTAGTTTATTGTCTCAATGCCTGTTTTGCTCTCAATATGTGTTTCTTGCATGAGTAAATTAAAGAACAAGTGAATTGCAAATTCTCTTTTGGATGAGTTTTATTAATTTGAAAAAGAAATCTTAGTGGTTTTATTAACTATATGGTAAAGCTGGTTTATAGAATAACTTTCTCCCAGAATGTTGTGGATTCAGAGTTTATATTCTCTTGCTTTGGTACGATAGACATTAAAGGAAACAAGTGTTGTCTTAGAGAGGAATCAGAGTGTCCTAACTATAGTTCATATATTGTTATTGCCTGTTTGTTTTTTGGACTCACACCTGTGTGTCACTGTCCCATCAGCAAAATAAGTTTCATAATTCCACAGGATGGTGGTATAGCTGCACAAACAGGAATCAAGTATGTCTGCAATGTATCCTTTTCCACTAGCACTGTTTTTGGTGTCCTATCAGAGACATTTGTCAGAATATGAAAAGAAACAGCTGGGTTTTCCCAAGCACCTGGGCATGAGAGCAGCTGGCTAAGACACAACTGGGAAAGGTAGTTGCTTGGTTAGTAATACTCCTATTATTGTCCTAAGAGGTCACCTGCGCTACCAATCTGAGTCAGCACCTTTTAAAATATATTTCCCTTGGAAGCAGATTATTCATCAACACCTTGGCTGTAACTATGGTTGGTTTTAATTTTTTCTGAAGTCATAGCTCCTTTGAGCTGGTGAGACATGGAGTGATGCTGAGAGAGAGTGATAAGATTAGGATAACTTTAATGTTGGTGGTTTAAGCAAATGGATGGAAGGATATATTTGGGGGAAGAAATCAGGAGTTCCATTTTGGATGTAAGTGAGAGTTGCCTAAGCATATACAAGGGGAAATGTAGATTAGGTCGCTAAATATATTGATTTGGAACTAAAAGGAAAAGCCTAATGAGGGATGCACAGATATTATGAGATTAGATGATATTACTTAAGGGGAGTGAATAAACAGAGAAAATAAAAGATCCAGGTCAGATAGAGGAAGCAGAACCAGCAAAGGAGAACTGAGAGGTACCCAATGAGGTGGGAAGAAACTATTAAAATTAAGTCAGTGTCTGTACTGATCCTAAAGACATTACAAGGAAATTCTATTAAAGATGATATTATTGTATATTATTGAATATTTTATATTAATGCATAGAAAGTTAATGGAGTTTATTTCTTGAATTCTGGAACTGTTAATAAAGGGCCACATGGTAATCAAATATCTTTGATGAGCCCAAAAAATATCTACCCTAAAAATTTTTTAGAAATCCTACAGAAAATCAGGTATTGAAACTCTGGACTTTCAAAGAGAATATAGAATCAGTTTAATGATCTAGAAATTTATCAATTTCACTTAATTGGTAAAAATAAAACATGAATCTCAATAGTTATTATCAGAGAAAAATCAGACAAGATATGAAGCCTATGTAAAATAGAGGCAAATGCTGAGTACAATCACTTGGCTTAGGATGATTGATCATTTTTTTCTGAGATGAGCCACTGTGGAAGACACATCTTCTGATCTTCTGGTTCAATCATTTATTATTCAGTGTTTCTATCTGCTCAGCATGAATCAGCGCAGGATACAGCAATAAACAAGATGAGTTGGGGGCCTCCTCCCTTCCTCCTACAGCTTATATCAGGTTAGGGGTAAGTTTAAGGTGGATGATATTCAGACTATAAACAAGTTTAAAAATTAATGAATACATTAATTTCAGATTGTGAAAGAATGCTGTGAAGTAAACACAAAAAAAGGGATATGAGCGAGTGCTGTGGTTACTCCTCTGGATTGGGTGGAGCAGGAGGACCTTGCTGAGAAGGTGACAAGATATCTGTGCTTTGTCTTCTGGATGATCCCAATCTGGCCTTCATCCTTAGACCCTATCACGGGGCTGAGAGTTAGCAATATGAGGTTGGAGGGGAGCCTCAGAGATGTAGTATGAACCTAACATTCATTGAGCGTTAATTTAAAAAGCTGAAACTGAAATGCTTTTGTCTTAGGCTGTATTTATATATTCTCATTAAAAACGGTTATATCAAAGTAATCCAGTTAAAGAAACAAGACAGTGTTTGGGGTACCAACTGGATAAATGGATAGAGAGGCCCTTGGTGTCTTGATGGTCAAAGTCAGAGACTCACACTCTGAAATAAAAAGAAATGAAAGTAAAAGAAATACAGAGAAAATAAAAGAAGAAAAGATCACCATCACTATAAAAGTGTTCCCTGCCCTCTGAAAATGTTGGAAGTGGATTCTGTAGATTGCAGTGCTTTGGTGGAAAGAGGATAACAAGCAGTTAATTGTGTTCCTTGACTTTTTCCTGAAGGAGCGACAGGTTGCAGCCACAGTAATCTGAGCTACAGCCAACGCGGAGAGGAGAGAGTGTAGACGGACCTGGAGTATCTGCCGAGAGGGTTTTCTTTGCAAGGTGAAAGCTTTAGTGTTTCAGAAGGGTCTCAAAATGTTGCATGGTGCCTCACAGAATATACTGCCACCCTAGGTCTTAGGAAATAATCCAGAAAGAGGAATAAAGCATAAATTGCTGTGGGATAGGTAATCTTGAATGACTGCATGTAACCTTTACATTCAAAGCTCAATGCTTGACATCATCTTACACTGTTTTTCATAAGTGCAAATCTCATCATATTATTATACTTACATATATTTAGATATCCTGGATAGTGATAGAAAAGGGAAATATAGCAACCGGATATATCCAGTATCCCTAATTTAGTGAATTCATGATAAATAACGCTAATGGAATAGCTACACATGGCTGGCCCTACAACAAGCCGTATGTTCCTTGATGACAGCGACTGTGTCACTTAGTTCTGAATGTCAATAAATCTCTAGTACAATGTTGATGGTTAGGATTTAAAGTGGAAAATAGAGAGCTCTTTGGATAGAAGAAGTTCCACCTATTAAAAAAAAAAGAAAGTAGATGCAAGGAAGGATGACAACTTGAAGGAAGAGCTGTGTTAATATTTAATTTGCTGTATCTTCATAACATGGTGCACTGTAGATGCTTGGAAAAAACTGAATGAATGGATTAGGGAGTTTTAACTTGCAAAGCTATGATTATTGTCTTCTAATGCCTGATGCATTTGTCTGTGGGATATAAATTAGACTTGTTGTATGTATTGCCAGGGGCTTAATCCACAGCAGTGAGTGGGATTTACATATGAGTATTCAGTGAAAAATAAGGAGTGCTATAATGTCACTTCGATTTAGTTGTATCTTTCACTAAATTCGTAGCTTCTGCGAGAGATTTCTTGTCCACTGTTGTGCTCCTAGCCCCTAGCACAGTGCCAGATAATGGAAATGTAATACCTTTTTGAATAAATGCATAAATGATGGGCAGAGCTTTTTGTGCTAAAGTAGAGAGCTTCCCATTATTAGAGGCGTTGCACATTGCCTCAGTACCTACCAGTCATGAGCCTTTATAGCAGAGTTTAAGAAAAGACAGTAAACTGGATAATACAAAATGACTATTCTAATCATGGAACCTATGTTAATGTTCTCCAGAAACACAAAACCAGTAGGAGATATTGTACATATCATTTCATGTTCCTCATAGACACATACCTCTGTGTGTGTGTGTCTGTGTCTGTGTGTAGCATTTACTCTAGGACCTGGCTTATGTGGTTATGGAGGCTAAAAAGACCCATAATCTGCCACTTGTAAATTGGAGGACTAGGAAATCTGGTGTTGTAGGTCAATCTGAGTCCAAAGGCCTCAGAACCAGGAACTTCAGATGTCTATGGGCAGAAGAGAGGAGAGAGTTCACCCTCCCCTGGCACTTTTGTTCTCTTTGGGCCCTCAGTACCCTGGGTGATGCCCAGCCTTGATGAGGAAGGAACTTTACTCAGTCCACTGTTCAAATGCTAATCTCTTCTGGAAATACCCTCATAGACACACCCAGAAATAATGTTTTACCAGCTATCTGGGCATCCTTTAGCCTAGTCAAATTAGGATATAATTAACTATTACAAAATCTTTAAAGGAATCTTCCCAGGGTTCACTTAAATTCTTTTAAATTGGAGCATGTGTTTTACTTATACGTAATAGCCCCTCTAAATAACTTTTAGAGAGATATTCTTCCCTTAACTATGAAGCAGTTTATGAGGAAGAAGTCATACACAATTCTTTGGTCGCCAGTGAGAAAAGAGAGCTAGGTGCTCCCTCCTGGAACTATGGAGAAAACATACTATGTCTTGAAGAAATCCAGTGGCTCTCCCTTTTTCTCCCATAGTTCTCCCAGTTACTTGGATTTCAGAAACCATGTGTTTCCCAGGCCACCGTTATATGGGTCCCCCTCATCCTAGGAGGGTAACAAAATAAAACTTTGTTCCTAAATGTTGGCTGATTATGGAGTTTCTGCAGGGAATTCAAGCCAGACCATAATCCCTAGAACTCATGCTGTCATGTTCCTTAAGTGTTGTCCTTAAGAGCCATCTATTGCTTTGATGTATTTTTGTGCATGTGTATATGAGTGTGTGTGTGTGTGTGTGTGTGTGTGCACGCGTGTACCTACATGCTGCTTCTCACGGACAGAGCGGCAGAGCCATGAGAGCAATTATGGTAATGTCTACTATTTGCTAGAGCCTTCTTTTTTTTAAGGACAAAATCATATTAACTGGAATTTCTTTTTCTGGTGAAAATATTCTGCTATTGGAGTTCAGTACTGAAGCAGTATAATATTGCTTGTTTCCTTAGAAAAGCTGCTCTGCTCTTTAAATAGCACCTTGCTGAGGTTTTTAAATCAGCCTGGAATGATGAGGTGCCATTTCAATGTTTACCTGTTCACACTATCTTCCGTCTCTAAGCTGATGGACGCAAATGCGTATTTACTGTTTTCATTTATCCTTAATTTAAAATTTTTCTTGGCTATTGGGACAAATTGGAATAACAATTTTCAGTCAACAGTGAGCACAGAATACTAAAATACCTTCAAAAAGAGAAATACATAGAGCATGGCATTGGTAAAATTTTGTATTTTGCCCCAAAGAACCTTCTTGACTAAATTTCACAAGATCTCAGAAGGGAAAAGAGAAAGGGAAAAGAAATAATACTAGCTAATGTATATGTAGCACTTTGTATCATTCAGCCTTTACCTTTTGAAGATTTATCACAATAGGATTAAATTATTATTATTTGGCAGGAGGGGAAACTGAGTAACAGTGTAGTCAAGTGACTTACGTAAGGTCACAGGATGAATTAGTTTTCAGGCCTAAAGCAGTGGTTCCTAAGGCTCTGACATTTTCGCTTAAGGAAACTGGCTTAAGGAAGCTTTCTGTGGAAGGTGTAGTAGGGGGGAAGCTCCCCTTCTAGGTTCCTTGGATGGTTTAATAAATTGATATAAGATGGATTGACAGGAGAAAGACAAATTTTAATTGTGAACATACAGGAGCTCATAGAAATATGAGGCTTCCCCAAATGACCAAAGCAGACAGCTTTTATACCTTTTAAATAAAGAAACAATTATTTGTGGAGAATGATTAAGGGTTTGGGCTTGAGGTAGCAAATAAGTGAAGAAGTAAGGAAGTTTGCTTATACAGACCTCTCAACCCTGAATTTCCCGTCTTTTTTTTTTTTTTTTTTAAGATTTTATTCATTTATTTGAAAGACAGAGATCACAAGTAGGCAGAGAGGCAGGCACAGAGAGAGAGGGGAGAGGAAGCAGGCTCCCTGTTGAGCAGAGAGCCCGATGTGGGGCTCGATCCCAGGACCCTGAGACCATGACCTGAGCTGAAGGCAGAGGCTTAACCCACTGAGCCACCCAGTTGCCCCCCGTCTTTTGCATTAAGGATGTTTTCTACCCTCCAGGTGCAAGGATGGTAGCCTTCACACGGGGAATTTATTTCCTGCTTTCAAAAGGACAGAGGAAGGTCAGCATGTCCTCCTTGCACCAGCTATTTCTTAAGTAACTCTAATTCAAGAGAATCAGTATGTGAGAGTGGCCTGTTTGGGGGGCGGCACCCTAAACCTCATCAACGTGGTTCTTCTCTCATGGGTCAGAGCTTACGTGTGTGAATGTGAGTGTGTGTGAGAGTAAGTGTGAGCGTATGAGCATGTGTGTGTGTGTATGTGAGAATGAGAAGGGGTTACCTGCAATTAGATAAATTTTTTTAGTTGACTTCAGATGATTTCTAGGCCCCTCAAATCCATCCGTGGACTTTGACGAGAGCTCTTCCTCACCAGGGGGTCACTTCCCAGGCGCCTGATGATTAGGTTGATAACAGATTACTAAAAGGTCTAGCGAGGGGGGCAGTATTGAAAATCAGGGAGAGTGTATAGTTTCTGAAAGCCATTGAAAAATAAATTGCAACCAGCATCCTATGAATAGGTGGCACAGTTATGCTCTTATTCTACAACATCGATAACGTAAGTCTGGGATGAGAACTAAAACCTTCCATAGGCTGGTATCCTCGGGGTGGGGTTCCGGGATACAGGTCGGTAGACCCACTTATAAAGTTGGTGGATCCACTTATAAGTTGGTGAGGCCTGGTCAGAATCTGTTCTTGCAAATGCATATTTACCTTGTAATCTTTCCTTTAAAATATCATTTAGGACCGTGAATGGTACTGGTCTAGTGTCTACATGATTGCCACGTGATCACAGGTGTATTAGGAAGACTCTGCCTGTTACTTACATGGATCTCTACCTACTCTTTCTCGCCTGAGGGAAGGATAGGATGTTTTTGTTGGAAAAATAAAATCATACAAAAAGAGACAAGAAGAAAATAAAGTGAAAGTTATCTAAGGAAATTCAGACAATTTTATATTTGTTGTTTTACTTTATCCTGCATGGTTCAACTTTTCTACAATAGACTTCTATGACTTTTAATATTAAAAAACAAATACGAGAAAGGAAGAGCCATATATTAATCTGTTATTTTACTTTGCCTTTCTGCAGCATCCAAGTTTTGCTCTTTATATTATTCTACAGATTTTATAATAATATTATATTACATTATATTCTATCTTTAGTTTTTTCCAATATGGGCTTTTTCCACTTCAATTAGATTACAGACTCCTTGAGGACAAGGACCTTAGAAAAATTCTTGGCATGTCATCTCATGTTTTCTCCTTGTGTTTAGTTTTTGTTTTAACACTGTAAAACTATTATATATCAATTAAAAAATGCAAATGCCTCATTTAAATATCTTGGCCAAAAAGAAGTATTTGCATATTTGCACAAACAGCTTATTCTCTAACTTTGGACTCTTTTCAGAGGGTAGACTCTCATAATTAACATTACAGAGTCTGTCTTTGGACACTTTTATAGCTTGTATTCATATTTCCTAATGGTTTCCCGATTGCACAATAAACTCAACACAAATACAGGAGTGCCAGCTGAATTGTACTAGTCATTGGTCATCTGCATTAAAAAAAATTGTGGCCAGTTTGATAAAATAGTACCGCATGATTATTTTGATTAACACTTTTGAAGGTTAGACACTTTTCTATATACTTAATTTCCCAGTGCATTTTCTTTTGTGAATATTTTTTTTCAAGTTTGATGTCTATTTAGTTTGGCCTTGGGTATTGTTTATCTGCTTCTGCTAGTTTTTATAGAAAAACATTTTGGCCCTTTGATGTGCTTCCTAGAGCTACTTGTGTTGGTCTATGCTCAATTAGATAAAATGGGATTTTAAATTTTACTTAGCAAAATCTATGCAGGGTCCTCTCGCTTTCATACTTAGTTCATGTTGATTCTTATACTCTTCAAGGACAAGTCTGTGTTTACTCTAGATTTTAAAATGGAAAGCACGAGTTATAGTCAAGAAATAAAATAAAACTTTAATTGTCTGGAATAAATGGCAAGTGTTTAGGTTATGGAAGTGATTCATATGTGCTTCACGTTTCCCAGGACCACAAAATATCCTTTTTTCTCCCACTCTAGTTGAAGTCAAGCCAATCACGATTTTACAGAAAATATGTGTATTCCTGTAGTGCTTTTTAAAGGGAAGGAAATCTATTGAGCATTGACTCTTTGTCAGATGTAATCCTAAAAGCTTGTATTGCTATAGCAGTCCTCTAAAGTTAGTCTTATTATTTCCATTTTATAGATGAGATAACTGAGCCCTGAAACACTTAGATAACTTATATAAACACACACAATCAGTAAAGAGAGCCAGGACTGAATTCCATATATTCTGACTTCAAAGTCTGGTATTACACACTTTGCAAAATTGTTTTCTGGATGCCTCCAGATATCATGTGTTCTCCCTCTTTTCTCACATCACTCATTTAAATCACCTGCCTGGTTGTTATAAGAATTAAGTTCCAAAACCTGCTGTAGCTTTTCCACCCCGGGGTTTGCAAAGAACAGAGTAGATGTTTGGGGTATAGCCCTATTCACTGGCAGGGGACTGACTGGATGATGTTTTTCTCCATTTATTTCTAAAAAAGCAGTTTGTCCTTAGCTTGGAGGAGATGAGTTTCCCAGTTTTGCAGACTCAAAGATGAAAGCACCAAGAATAGTGACTTTCCCAAAGTGGTGACAAGATGCGCAAAGCAGCCACTGGAATGTTTAAGAACCTGTGAGTGTACATCAAACTGATGGACAAAGAGGACTAAAAATCAGAATCATAACAGTCTTTGGGGTCGTCTTGTGCAGCAATTTGAATGTTACATTTACTGAGGGGTCCTGTGGCTGTTTTGTACCTTTTGTCAATAAGTTGGGAAATTGATAAAAGTTCCTGTTACGTAACAAAAAGAAAAAAAAAGTTTTTATTTTTTAATGTCCCTTCTTTCTAATCCACAGTACTCAAAAGCTAGATAATCATGCATAAAGACTGGTTTCTTGGTTTCCTTTGGAAGAAAAAGTTAGAAAAGTCTGTCTCAACTAATATTCGCACCAAAACAAAGTCATTGACAAAAACAAACATACCAACAAAGAAAATGCCTGTAATGCATTTAAAAAATAAATTACATTTATTCATTGATGGAATGACTTCTGGGGTGTGTGTTTTGGCTTACTAGTGGGTATATGTTGTGTGACTTAACCTAAAGTTACATAGTGAGAGCAAGTATGTGTTGTGTTGCCATCACGTTCTAAAGTCACAAGTAGAAAAGAGTTCTAATTCCTGCTTAGAAAATTACTAACTTGATAGTTATGGGGATGCTGCATAACTGCTCTGAACTTCACTCTCCTAATTTGCTAACATAAGGGTAGTATTATCTACAACAAAAAGGTGCACACACTACCGTTTGTTTGATAAAGATAAGGCATCAGAACACCAGTCTGTAACTGGCTTTTTTTAAAAAATTAATTTATTTATTTTAATAAACTGGCTTTTAACAGATGCTAGTTTATTTCCTGCATTGAAGCAATACATCCTGAACCCCAGCATACAGTTGCTCTAGAAAATCCAGTGACGAGAACTGGTGGTGGTTTGACCACTGGACTGCTAAGTCCTTTATCCTAACCCCAGCTCCAGGTCCTCGTTATGGTTCAGATTTAAACTTTTCCTGAGAAACAGGGATCTGTTCAGAGGGTTTGTCCAGGGGGGTCAGGTTCTCATCCTTACTCGGTAAGTTTCTTGGAAGAGGCTTACCTCTCTGGACTGTGTCATCATCTGTTTTGTATTTGTGGTCGATAAGAATAGCATACTTCAGAGTAATTATGCATTAATTTCTACTGGATAGCACAAATACAGATTTCTCTGCCGTAATTAACTTTTGTCTAAGATCCTGGACTTGGCTAAGCATCTCTCAAGCTATCTTAGAGCCTGGAGAATATTGTGTGTTGGTTTTCATGCCCATGGAAACAAGTGGGCAAGTTCTCCATTGACTCAACAAGTTCTTATTAAGCGCTTAAAGTTCCCAGTACACCATAAACTCAGATTATTGCTAAAAGGAGGCTTGAGAGTGGGGAATGGGATCAAGTAGAATTTATTGGATTTGACCTCTGACACTTTGGGAATTAGAACAAGTTAATGAACATTTATGAGCTTCAGTTTCCTCATCTCTACACAGGGAAATGGTACTTGGTATACAGGATTTTTATGAAGGTTTGAGAGAATTGTGCATCTAGCACTCTTAGTACAATTCTTGGAATATAGGAAGCCATCAGTAATGGTGGCTAAATCATCATCATCATCATCATCATCATTGAATCTTGCCACCAACTCCCAGCTCTAACTCAATAGAAGTCGATGAGGCAGGAGATTCTGCATCAACCAAGTCTACTGTACCAGTTAACTGATGTGTTAGATGGAGAAAACAACTTGATGGGAAGTGTTCGCGAGTGGGGAAAAGAAATTTGACAGTCATAGTAACAGACCTTTCATTGCATTGGTCTCACTTTCTGTTCTTTTTGAGATTCATTTCATAGACGTATATATGGCGAGGTCTGATAGTAAAAGTAAATGTCAATCCCTGAGAGTGCAAGATGTTGACGGTTATTGATAATAGCTACATAACGTAGACCTTTCTATTCCCAGGGAGATATTGCTTCTCCTATACCTGATTTTCCAGATCTATGCATTTATTTACTAAATCAATTTGGACCGTTTGTTTTAGAAGTGGCAGAAAACTTGACCAAATTATCCTGGACAGAGGAAGAATTTCTCTCATCCAAGTAACTGGAAAGTTTAGAACTGGCTAGTTCCATGCAGGCTTGATGTTCAGGCTCAACAACATCTTCTGGGCTGTTTTCTTTATTTCCAGCATCTTACCTCTCTCTATGTTAGCTTTAGTTCCAGGGTCTGTAGCAAACAGCAGCCTCGTGCTTATATGTTCCCCAGGCTCAAGGCCATTGCCAAAGTGGAAGTTTCCCTTTCAGTCACTAAAGCAAAAGTCCCAGATGAACTCTAAATTTTTAAACCAATTCATAAGCCAGTCACAGTGGATGGAAAGATGAGATGATAGGTCTAGGGTACATGTCGCCAATAACATCAAACCTGTTCAAAGAACATGTATTAAATTGGTGCTTCTTCAAAATAAAATCAAGGCTATTTTTTCAGCAAGAGGGTGACTATCTGCCAGGCGGGAAAATATTAGATCACACGTGTTCTTTATATTTCCTTCACCACCTCTATCTGTTGAGTCTAACCTTCCTTCCTGCCCCACCTAAAGTGTCACTTCCTCCATGACTTATATCTTGATTCAAATTTCATTATCTTGGTGAATTAGCTCTTTGACTCATAAAATCCAAATGGCACTTGTGCTTCTCATGTGGATTTTATTAAAATGTGCTTTTTCTTAGATTGTTTGAACATTTGTCTTAACTAGCTAAAAACTCATGAAATCCGAGACTCTCATCATTATGGAATCCTTTGAAGCAACCAATTCAATGACCTACACACAGAAGATATAGTATAAACACTTTTTGAATTAGATTTCAACAATTCTATGTTTCTAAAATAATAATTATATTTTAGTTGGAAAATTAAAAAAGAACAGAACAAAACCCCTAAGCTTTCATTCCATTTCTTTTGAGGGATCATGGTTCAGATCTTACTTTGGAGTATTGTGAAGCCTGGTCTCAGAAATTGGCAGTGGTTTGAATTAAGAAGTTTGACGTCATGTGACAGATAAATGAGGAGTATCTCTTCAATTATAGAGCAGAAGCTCTTCCATGTAACTGCCTTCCCAATCACCATCTTAACATAGCAATTTTTTATGTGAACTAAACAGATTCTTAAGTGAAGAAGTAAATGGAAGGTTGAGGAGAGATGTATGTTTGAATGAAATATTTCTCTGTGAATGTTTGGGATCCTTAGAGTTTCTATGTGATTCATAAATATGGGAGATGATTGGGAACAGTATTCTTGGACTATAGGTTTATGTACCACAGACAATACAATAACAACAAAAGCCAATCTCTCCACTTGAAATCTTATTTTCTTGTGATCTAAATCAATCTACAGTGGAATCAATCTTTTATAATAGAAATAGGAGAATGAAGTTGAACTATTATTTAACTTCCTGTTTTAACTTGTGATTTATTTCCTGGGAATAAAATATAGTTCTGTATTGGGAACTTTCTATTGCTTTTGTTAGCTGAATTTGACTAAGATATTATAAACTGACATGCTTTAAATGTGTTTTAACATATTATTTTCATTTTGTGGTGGGAATAAAATCATTCATTAAATATTATTGAGTATGTAATATGTGTTAAACATTGAAGTGGATACAAGGAAAGGGGATTATCTGCTTAGAAAACATACAGTTTTATCAGAGAAAATAGATTTACATATAATGTATGATAGAAAGTAAACACAAAGTCAGAAATATAGGTAAAGAGAGAGTTCAGGTGATGCAATGCTTATATATAGCTAGGGGTTCAAGGAAAGCATCCCTGAGGCAGAGGGTTTAGTTGGACTGTGAAAGTAAGATTTGGCAACAGAATAGTAATAGCTGATATTTACTGAGTATTCACTAAGTAATCAAGTACCTTTCTAAATACTAATTTTTTTTTTTTAACTTCTACGGTCACTTCATGAGTTTGGTGCTATTATTGTCTGTATAAAATAGATAAACAAATGGAAGCACAGAGAAACAAAGTAACTTGATGAAGAACACACAGCTAATAAGTGGCAGGACCAGAATATGAATGCCTGCAGCCCAACTGTGGTTTTTAATAGCTCTACTATGGGAAAATCCAAGTATAAGTGATAGCATGAGTGTAAGAGTAGGGACAAGACACTATGAGGTGGGTGTGGGAAAGAACACAGGACTCAGTCTGGTTATAACAAAGTATCCACTAGGAAATGTGTTGAGAAAGAACATTAGAAAAGATAATTAGGGCAAATCATCAAAGGCTGAATAAACTAAGAAGTTTGGGCTTTATTCAATAAGTAATTGAAAACTATAAACAGGGTTTGAGCCTATTGTCCTTCATTGAGTTCCCTTAGCAAATCCTAGGACAAGGATTTTAGCGGAGACATTAATTTGGTAAATGAACCCAGGGAGTACTTAAATGCTGAAGTTAAAAAGCAGAGAAAAGGAAGCCAGTATGTTGTGTTATTGTGCATGTTTATGATATACCCCAGAATGTTGTCAATTTCACTTTGAATCTAGAGAGTTCCAGACACTAACACATACCCAGATAGAAATATAGAGCAAAGAACAAGTAGTAAGCACATATCAAGGAGACTTCAGGACTGAAAATAGATCTGTGGACATAATCTGTCTCATCGAAATGACAGGTACTCCCACGTTCTAATGAACTAACCCAAAATACTTTGCTCTCAGAAAATGTAGCAATGGCCCAACTTGGAAATCTTGTCCTTTGCCCCATCTGGTTTTAAATGAATAAGGTTTATATACCATGACAAAGTGGGTTTAACTCTTGAATGCAAGGTTGGTTAAATATCCAAAAGCCGGTTAATGTAACATACAATTTTGATAGAATAAAAAACAAAACCAAATGATCATTCCAGTAGATGCATAAATAACGTGTTGCATAATATTTTGCATAAACAAAATCCAATATTCTTGCATAATAAAAATAGTCAACAGGGTAGCCAGTTCCCACTGTGACATGTAAGGGTGTTGCAAGTTGTCATTGCCACCTTCATGACAGGAAAAAAGTTGAACAAATTGAAAACGATAACTTTTCTTAGCTGAGCAGGGAGCACAAGGACACTGGCCTCCATCCCAGGACCCGGAGATCACAACCTGAGCCGAAATCAAGTCCGACCCTTAACCAACTAAGGACCCAGGTGTCTTGAAGACAGTTTTCTGATAGATATGTTAAACCTTTCATGGCTTGATTTTAAGACTTATTAGGACAAGTCTAGAGAATCTTTTACTTCAGGGGTAGAAGTGCTTCACACATAAAGTGTGGTCATTCTGGTATATTCAACTGACCAGCTCTGAGAGTTCATCAAGGCCATTCCACACTGGCCAGTCAAAACTACTACATTCTCCACCTTTTCCTCCAATATTCTTCTATCTGCATTCATCTTATAGCTCCCTGGCAGCTTTTTTCTGCCGATCTTCAAAACCTCACTCTACCCACACACCTTAGCCTATGGTCAAAGACCTAATGGGATATCTTTAAATTTTGGAAGCTCCTTTTTTTAAATGCAACTTTCTTCTCTTTAGTACTCTGTCCCACAAATTCAAGCCCAATTTCTGACTTCTTATTTCAATAAGGTTGCCATGTTCTGCCTGAACTTTTAATTCTTTAATTCATGCCAGTCTTGAAAGTACTCTGAGTCAGAAAGCTTGAGGAACTGAGGATTCTGTCTCATGTGCTTCCTCCTCTGTCAGAGAGCACACTTCTGTGTTGTTTGTAGTCCAGTGTCTAAAAACAGTTGACTCATATATTGTGTCCAGTTTTGTAGTTGTTTGTGTTGGGAAAGCTAGTCCAGATCTAGTTTCTCCATCATAGGCAGAAGCAGACGTCATTATAATTATAGTTAATTGTTTCCAATGGCTTATGGCTACTTCTACTTTCACCTTTGAATAATGTTATCGGGAAGATTTAATCTTATGTTGTTATTAGCAACACTGATTTTTTCACCCTCTCCTTAGGGATAATCATCAAGATGATAGATTAGATTAACAGTCCACCTATTACGTATAATTTCCTGCATTGTCTGTAAGACGCGAATAAAGAGAAACTTCAATATTATTGATGTGATAAAGTAAAAATGATTAATAAAGAGAGATAGTTGATCAGATTCATGACATGTGAGTAGATTGGAAAGAGCAACAATATATTAGATTAAAAATTTATTACAAGATTAATCATTTCTATGAGTAGTTTTGTCATAGGAAATTAGTATAAATTATGATGTCTGTTTTTAAATACCACGGACACTGAAGAAAATAGAAAGTAGATGATGTGAAACAAAAAGGTAATTTATTTTTCAGTTACAGATGAAATATCGAGTATGGAGATATGCACATCATATAGTTTATGATCCATTTTAGAGTTATTAGTATAAAAACAAATACATTATCTCATTAGGGCAGTGATGGAGAACTCTGCTACCAGCAACAAACTCTCATGTTCATGCATGACATGTATGCCTTAAACAGAACCATGAGAGGGGATAATTTTTACCTAAGCAAGCACAGCTGAGAGTAGGAATAGAACACATGGCCACAGAAAAGGGCAATTTTGTCATTTTGATAAGGGCTAATAATAGTTGGTAAATTCCCATGTTAGATAAACAGTCAGAAATCTCTGTGTGTCTCCTAGCAACAAATGTGTATTTCAAACTATATTCAGGATGCAAAAAAATTAATAAAGAAAAGATTGTATAAAAATTACTTTAAATCAGAACAGATACTTGGTTTGACATTTCAGAGAAGTTAGAGTTATGATACTTCTTAGTTTCTCCCAATATTAAAGTGAATAACATCAAACTCAGAAGGTTTATATGAGATTTAAATTATCCCATATCAAAATGCATCTTGTAAATTATCTTGCATGTGGCCATAATTTCATACATGTCGATTAAATGAATGCTTGCATAAAGTACTATTATTATCTTCATGTTATAGGGGTGAAAATGTTGCCCAGTAGTTAAGTAACTTGACAAAGCACTCACAGATAGGAAGTGATAGAGTTGGGATTCTAACACAGGGCACCTTACTCCAAAAGTCCATCTGGCTTTGAATTAAAAATATTCAAGTAGTATGATATGGAATCGTATATACCAGTACTATGAAATCATCAAATAAGGACCATTGACCTTTTCCTCCCTTCTCCGTTTGTCCAAGAGTGTTGAACAAATAGTGAAATATTTAATTTTCTGTAGCCAGTAACTGAGGGTGCACTATATGGATGGGGCTTTGTTAGGCGCTATGCAAGAACAAAAACATAATAAAAGACTATTTTCCACAGGAGAGGACTTTGAAAGAGATTTATCCCAACTAGGGAAGAGAATTCCATCACTTAAACTCCCTTCAGCCTTCTTGTCTCATCTAAAAAAAGGAGAAGACATAATGAACCGGCAGTCAGATCTTCAACGAAATATATCGGGAGCATGAAAATAATTGTAAAGGAAATAAAGGGCAGGCAGGAGGATTTTGCTATGGAAGAAATACTTGGGAAAGGAACAGCCCAGAGACACAGGTCAAAGAAGAGACTGGAATTTAATTGGAAGGTTATAGAGCCCTGCCCATACCCCCCATCTAACCACCACACCAACAGGTCTCTGGTGCAGAAACAATGGATTGCAGGAGAGAGAGCTGAAAGACATAAACTGTCTCTGAGAAGTAGTACTTAGGGAAGCCCAAGGTCGAGAGAGAGACAGAAATAAGGACAATGAAAAAATCTGAAGCTATAGCAAATATTAAAAACACCCAGCTTCTGACAGATTCCTATAAATCCTTACACTAAAGTCATATTTACTTCAATTCCTGTTAATTAGTATAATGTCTGACTTTTAAGAAGACATAAGGGCATGACAAAGAAAACAAGAAAAAACACTGATTGAAGAATGAAAACAATAATCAGAACCAAAGTAAGCTGACACAAATGTTGTAATTATCAGAGAAGGAATGTAATATAACCATGATTAACATGTTAGATCTTTAACTGAAAAGTAGGCAACATGAGAGGGCAGATGAGTAATTTAAGCAGAAATCTAGAATCTGTTCAAAAGAATCAATTAGCAATAATCACACCTTGGATAAACCTCATTGGCTACGATACTGCCACTGTACAAAGCTTGTTCTAAAGAATCAAAAGGAAATGCCAGGAAGCCAAAATACCAGAACAAGAATGAAGAGTGCCATTGATGATGTCATCAGGAGACTCGACAAGGCTGAAGAAAGAATCAGTGATCCTGAAGTCAGGTCAATGGAAACTCCCCACAGTAGAAGAAGAAAAAAAAAAATGGAAAAAAAAATCAGAATAGACTATCTGAAAACTTTGGGACAATATAAAAAGGAGTTTTGTATACATAATTAAAATGCCAGAAGGAGAAGGGAGAACTGAGTAGAAGTATTTGAAGTAATAATGGAGAGAAACTTTCCAAAATGAATGACATTCCTCAAACTACAGTTCTGGGAAGCTTTGAGAATATAAAAAATTTGACACACACACACATATCATAGACAAACTACCGAAAAACAAAAATAAAGAAAAAACATCTGGAAAGAACTCAGTTGTAGAGAAATCAACTTACTTATAGATATTACAGTGTCCTTGTCATCAGGAACTATGCAAAAAGATGAGAACAAAGGAAAATATTTAGAGGGTTGAGGGGAGTGGAGAAAAGCCTCCAATCTAGGATTCTATATGCAGTGAAATTATTTTAATCTAAGAGACAAAGATTTCCTCAAACAAACAAAATAGGCGGAATTCATAGCTAACAGACATGCCTTGCAAGAAATGTTAAAAGTTCTTCAGTCAGAAAGAAAATGATACAGGTAAAAAACTTCAGATATACATAAAGAAAGGAAGACCATAGAAAGGGGATAAATTTAGGTCAAATAAAGTGTTTTATTTTTCTTATTGTTAATAAGAACAATAGTTATCTAAAAGATAGTTATATAGTTATCTAAAATATAACTGTTTAAAGCAGTGTTAGTAATAATATATTGGATAATTGTATTAAGTGGATAAGTGAAATGAATGTCACTCAGAATCGGATGGAAGAAGTGGGAATACTCTTATAAGCTACTTGTACTACATGTGAGGTGGCATAATATTATTTGAAGGTGGACTTGGAATAGGTAAAAGGTATATTGTAAATTAAAGGATAATCATTAATTTAAAAAAATATAATTGTTAGCTAAGAGGATATAAATGCCTCTAGTGGACCTGAACAATTAAATAACTGGATGTTGGTCTTTGGGAGTCAGGTTTCTTATTACAGTAGAAATTTACTAGTAAGCGAGGAAAGTAGGCTAAAATGATACATGTGGCAATGGATCAGAATTGGAGATATTGTTATAAACTCATGTGTAGTTTAGTATAGAGATGGATGCATATAGAAATACTTATTTGTGTGTGCATATACAGAGGTTAGTATCACATGTTTCCATGCTATGTCAGCTGAGAGTGTGTAGAAGCGAGATGCCTTAGCAACAAGTACACCTACCACCAGCTCTTTGTTTCTAATGCTATTCTCCAACAGCAGGAACCAGAACTCCCAAGGGTTATGTCTGACTCTAAGACTGGGAGGAAAATATAAAGATGAGTGTGGAGCATCTTTTAATTCTGGAAAGCAAACAAACGCAAAAACATTTAAAAAAGAAAAAAAATATTTTGATGAGAAAATGTCAAGGGACACAAGAACCAGTTGAGAGTTCCCAATAGCCAAAAGTGAAATAAATTCGAGCAAAAAATAAGTGAATTTATATTGAAGTATTTACTCTGATGTAAACAGACTACATCTTCCAATCAAATGATATAGGATGGCTGAAAGGATAGAAAAGACTCATCTATCTGCTGCTTACAAGAGACTCAGTTGAGACCTAAAGACACATGCAGATTGACGGTGAAGGGCTGGAAAAACATTTACCAAACAAGTGGAAGTGAAAAGAAAGCTGGGGCAACAATACTTCTAGCAAACAAAATAGACCTTAAAATAAAGATTGTGACAAGATGCAAAGACCTACACTACATAGTGATAAAGGGAAGGAACCAAGAAGAGGATATAGCCATTGTAAAACCTTTAATAGTAGGGGAAACCAAGTGTAGTGGAATATATGGGAATATTCTGTACTATCTTTACAACTTTTCTGTGAATGTAACACTAATATAGAATAAAATTTTTTCAAAAGGAATCCCACGAATAGAATACATTTGTGAAAAACATGTCTGTGAACATCCAGACTCATAGTTAGGAGCCTTCATGATAGGACACTGTGTTGTGTAGTCCTTTCCCAATCTGGGATTGATATATATGAATTAATTTTTTTTCTGGTCTGAGTCCATTTTTAAGACCATATAGTCTGATAGAAAAAAAATATATAATGCGGTTTCTCTGCTTCTTGGAAAACAAAGCTTGTTTTATGCTGATATAATTTAATTGCTACAAAACAGAGAAATACCAGAATCTGTGGTATATGTTCAGTGTTTTATTTTACAGTTTTCCTTCTGGTCCTTTCTTTCACTTTAAAGTCCATTATTTATTCATTGTCTGCCAGCCGCTCAGCAGGTAACTGACAAGTACAATGACTGCAGGAAAGAACATTGTTTGAGCAGGAGAAAAACTCAAGGAGTACTGGGTGCTTTTGCTATGGATACAGACAGCCTATGAGAGACTGGGATGTCACTCTAGTTAAACAGTAGCAGAAAAAGAGATTTCATGTTTGTAATTGGAGAGCAGGGAACTAGAGGGATTTGGAAGTGATCTTAGTTGTGAAGAAGGAGCTGAAGAAGGGGAATTAGAGGAAATCTACATTTTCACTAAAACTATTAACAAAAGCCTCCCTGAGCTCCTGGGGGCAGGGCCTTGATCAGACCCCCACTGCATTTTTTACTCTCTGGGAAGATCACCCCTCAACACTAACTGTTCTGTCAGGGGAGCTGGCCGTGGCATGTGCATGTAACTTAGTTGTGTGCAATTTTTAATATGTAACCAAGTTGCTCAGAAAACCCATCACTATTCTGGATGGAAAGGAGCACTCCTGAGGGGGCAGGGAGAGCAGAGACCGTATTGCACCCAGTGGAGCCAGCATAATCGAGAGTCAGAGACCGCTGCAAAGGACAGGTGCATGGGCAACTTTGGGGGTGGGTGGGGTAGGGTTCAGAAGCAGTTAACAGATGTGAACTCAGTTCAACTTTCTAGCTCCCCGCCTTGTGAGTTCTGACTGTCCTTACCCAAACTGCTTTTTAACTCCATTTCACGTTTCAGAATGACATTGCTCGAATTAAAATTTTCTGAGGATGTAAGCTTTTGTCATTGCAGAACTATAGCAATCCTTCTCTCCCTACCACTGTGAACAAATTGGAGCAGGACACCCCTTGAGAATCTGTAGCAGCTGCTCTGTTGTCTCAGTGTGCCCTGCATCTAACAGTGAGTACGGCAGTCTTCTCTGCTGTGTTTGAACACTACCTGGTCTCTAGTCACACCTCCACCATAGTGACACCCTTGACAATCTCAACTCAAAAGATGGTTTCTGTCTTCTTTATTATAGAATTAACGAATTATACCTGCCTTGAAATGTTATCGTTATACACATATTGATATATTTTGTGTGTGTATTTTTCTGTGTATTGATTTCTATGTATTGCATTTATAGTATATTTCTGCAAGTCCCCAGATATATATGTGTCAAATCAGATACCTGCCTCTCAGTCTGTTCTCCAAGACAAGCTGATGAGCTTCTCACACACAAAGCTGAGCTTCTCAGTGGCTGGCTCTGTGCAGTTCCTGAGGTGGATTAGTCCTGCACAGAAGCTTAAGAGTGGTTCCTCAGGTCACTGCAGCCTGTGCATCTAGGGATGGGAGCGCCATCAATTTGCAAAACTCATTATCTGTCTGGTGCAGGTCTTTAAAGTTAGGTGTGCCTGATATGGGGTTCAAACCCTTCCCTCCTCAGGAAGAAGCTCCAGGTTCTGTGTTCCCTCCCAGTTTACTGGTCCAGGGGTGGGGTTTATGGGGAGACTGTGTCTTAGCCTCTCCTACCCGCTTCCGTGTGGGCCTTCCTTCTTCTGCCTGATGCAAAATTGCTGAGCCAGTTTGTTTTTTTTTTTTTTTAAAGATTTTAAGTAATTTCTACACCAAGTGTGGGCTTGAACTCATAACCCTGAGGTCAAGAGTCACACATTCTACTAAAAGAGCTAGTCAGGCACCCCTGCTTAGCTGGTGTTTATATTTTTATTTTGTTTTCAGATGTAGTCGTTCCACTTGTAGCTATGGATTTGGTGTGTTAGCAGGAGGAGGCGAGTTCAGGATCCTTATACATCGGCAACCGGAACCGGAACTTGTCTACGTTTTAAGTGTATTTTCAGGCATATATTTCTATATATGTTTTCCTGTTTGTGTTTTTCTATGTGTTATAGTGCCATAATTAATTTGTACCTTCCATAATGATATAGGATGGTGTGTCAAAAACAACTAATAATCTGCACTAAATTTTAGGGTTTCCCAGCCACAGTCTTATTTCATTTGTGTGCCTCGCAAATCCTATGAGACAGGAATTATTAATACCTTCATTTTCAAGATGACACAACTGAAGCTCAGAATGAGAATTTCCTCATGATTATAAAGTCAATAATAACTCAAAGCTTCTAAATCTAAGTGGCTTCACTCTACTCCAGCTGGTGCTATTTCTATTTTAATTCCCATTTTTGGATCTGTCAGGTACTCAGCAATATTTGTGATTATACAAATAAACAAACATAATTCAGCTGGGTGGGTGTGCCCTACTCAGTGTGGATACCCATGTGGGGAATGGAAAATCTTGGTTTTCCTGTCTTCCAAATGTTTATAGTCTAATGAAATGTAAATTAGATAAAATATAAAACAACTTGTTACCAAAGATCATGCACTATTTTCAAAGGGCTGTGGGGATACAGACAAGGGTAGTGATTAATTTGTTCCAAGAGAACTGGGGACATCTTCACAGGAAAGGGTCAATGATTCTGGGTCCTGAAAGATGAATCGGAGTTGCCCAGGTGAATAAACAGGGATGATCATTCTATAAAGGGAGAACAGTACGTGCAAAGGACGTGAAGTTGTGAAGAGATCTAGCACCAGGGGAAGGGCCGTGTGCCTGGTATGTAGAGACAGGATAGAAAACCAGTCATTTGCCGAGCGGGCTGTAGAGGTACATGTGGCCTCTGCATGGAGTTCTATCTGTGTCGAGTCTGGTGTTAATCCTTTACAGTCTTGTTTATAAGATGAGGTTATACAATCCACTTTTTATATGGAATTTTTAAAATGAACTATAGGAACCACTGCTTATTATGTTCCTCTAACATATCTAAATCCTATAGTAGGTTCTTTATGGATATCATAAAGTTAATAGGCTAGAATATCTACTAAAGTAGGTAACATTGTTCTCATTTTACTAATGATGGATCTGAGGGCAAAAGAAGGTAAGTCCCCAAACACCAATGGCCACAAAACTGATAGGCAGTGCATCCAGATTTTTACTCTGGATCAACTCTATAACTCCCTATTATTTTGCTGGTAATGAAAAGAAGGGGACGCACATACACAGCACACATGTTGGAAGCTGGGAGACCTGTTATAAAAGAAAGAAATCATAGATCAGTATATTAGACCAGTAAAGATGTTATGAGGGCCTGAACTAAGGCAGAATCAGTGGGCTTGGTGAGAAAGATGGAATCTGAGGGATGTTTCTAAGGTTGGTGTATTCTTTCCCTTTTCTAATGCATGAAGTCACAGAGCATTCTTGAAATCACATCAAATTACAGCATTTTCTTTCTATCTTTTTATATAGAATTAAATAAAAAATGAATAGGAAAAATAAACATTCGGCCAATTTTCCGGCCTCCTTTCCTCCATTCCAGGAGTATCAGTCTCTCTCAGATTCTCCCAGTGTGAGGCATTCTTTCTTATCTCAGGACCTTTGCATATGCTCTTTATTGCCTGGAATTTACACACAGACCCTTCCATTTAGCTGATTTATCCTATGCTTTCAACTTCAATATCATTTCTTCAGCGAGATCTTTTTTTGGTCAATAATCACTTTCTAATGATAAAATCTTGGTCAAAAGGAAATAGGCCAACTTGGGTAGTAGTGAAATAACTGTCAGTAGGAATATTAGTAGAGGTCTATCAAAGATTTGTTGGAAATTATAAAGCTGCCACAAAAGGGAATCGTAATGGTCTTAAACATATGTTGAAATATAAGGACATCTTCACTGATGAAGTGAAATTTTGGTTGAAGGCCGAGAAGAAGCCAGTTTTATAAAAGTGGGGATGGGTTTGTTGAAGTGAAGGCAGTGTGGGAAAGAGTGCTCAGGGAAGACAAGAGTGTGCAGAAGATTGGGCATGCATTAAATGTGATACACCCAAGAACCAGAAAGAAGAGCCATGTAGCCGGACCATGCACAGGGCATCAGAGTTAAGGGTGGATTGGCAGGCAGGATTATTGTGCAGAAATTGGCCTTGACGCCTATTCTGAGAGGTTCCCTCAGTGCCTCGGCATGTAGAAGCTCAAATGAACTTCATTGTGAGGAGTAGGAGTAAAACTCAGAGTTCACAGGGGTCTCTGGTCCCAACCAGTTCCATCAGCCATTAGGTTACCATCCCACCCATGCTGGTGGAAAATTCAAGCCAGTCTTTTCTACAATCTGGATATAAAATATATTCAATCAGGATATGTCTGAGGAAAAGGTCAGGGATGTGCTGATAACTCTTCCTGCACTCGCCACGTGAAAGAACACTTCAAACCTTGTCCTGTCAAATGCTCTGTTCACTGCAATATTGTTCTTGGCTCAAGGAAAGGCCTGTGGGGTTTGTGGAAGTTGGCTCCCTTAATATAGAATTTTTCATGCTCCTTATAAAAATGTCACTGGGTTGATTCAAAAATATTTTTGTTGGCACCTGAGTCGTTGAGTCTGCCAAAGACTCTACGCAAGTTGATTCTCGAGGACACACTAGTCTTCCTCCAAGAAAGAACAAATAAAATCCTCCAGTCTGAATCTGGAGAACCTTTCTCTCGGAGCTCTTGGCAAACACGTTATTTTATGGCAAATGGGAGACAGCTAGAATTACTCTGGTCTGCCAAGGAATCGTCCATTTTGTATATAATTTTTTCTTTCCTGACTTGAAAAATATTAGTTTCAGATAGTTTGTAAGTTCTATATTTTAATCATTTTTGAACAGACCAAACTATATCCCTTAAATAGTCTACTTTTTTATCCCTTGAGCTGAGGCATTTAACAGGTTCCTTCAGAAGATAACAAGAAGCCAGATTATCTACTCTTAACAATACAATGTTGCCTCTTTGACAACATGTGAAGAAAGTAGTGCTCTCTCAACTTAGTCTGTGATCGGGGGATGGATCTGTTAATGAAGCTATTCCACTCACATCACTCAGACTTCCCCCACAAAGTCAAAGCTTTTCCCAGCATTCCTGTTGAGGTTATTTTGAAGATGAAAAAAATTTCACTGTGGAGGAATGAGTGAGACACGCTGGACAGTGGCAGTAAAATGAGGAGAGATGCCAAGATGTCAGAGGTCAGTTCACAGTCCTCACAAACCAGTCATCTGGAGGTCCAGCACATGTACAAATACGTTAATTGAGTTCTTATACAGATAATTGGTGCTCTCTCATCACATTTATGCTCTCTCTGGGCAAACTCTGAGGGTCAGCGCTATGCAGTTTGCAAAAGATTTTCAAATAACCTTTCTTTTTTCTCTTGAGGAAGAACAGTATTAATTACTATTTGTTGAGCACTTTCTAGGTGTCTGATACTGTGTGGTAATCACCATAGATTATTTTATTTAATATTTTATAAAACTCTAAAACATGGGAATTATTTTCACCACTATTTTGTAGGTGTGGAAATTAAGGCTTAAAGACAGCGTGGAATAAAGCTGGTAATGAGCTCCATTAAGAATGCCCATAGAGGAGCGCCTGAGTGGCTCAGTGGGTGAAAGCCTCTGCCTTCAGCTCAGGTCATGATCTCAGGGTCCTGGGATCGAGCCCCACATCAGGCTCCCTGCTCAGTAGGGAGCCTGCTCCTCACCTCGCCCCCCCCGCCTCTCTGCCTACTTGTGATCTCTGTTAAATAAATAAATAAAATCTTAAAAAAAAAAAATAATGCCCATAGAGCTGGAGCACCTGTGTGGTCAATCAGTTAAGCATCTAACTTTTGATTTCAGCTCAGGTCATGATCTTGGGGTTGTGGGATCGAGTCCAGCATTGGAGCCAGCACTGGGCTGGAGTCTGCTTAAGATTCTCTCTCTCCCTCTGCCCCTCCCCACTGACCCCTGCTCATGTGCACTCTCTCTCTAAAAATAAATAAATAAAATTTAAAAAAAATGCAAAGCCTAAGCTTTCAACATCCCCATGGATAGGTTCATGACAAATGGAGAAACACCAGGGACTTCCCCTTCGGAGGACTGAGTATAACCTCTAGTCTCCCACTATTCATGTGCAAAAGAGTGATCTTTCTGAGATTTGGTTTCCTTATCTATTAAAGGAGGATAATAGTAAGACCTTGATGACAATTAAATAAACTAAATTTACTGAATGTACCTGACACATTGCCTGGTATCAGGTAGGTGACTTTTGCTTGACTCTAAACTTCAGAATCATCTCCAAAACAGACAATGAACCACTCTTTTAGTTCACCTGAAGATATTTTGCTTCACTAAAAAACATTAAGTGGTTGGCCATTCCTACCCTTGAAGTATTTGAATAATCTATCCAGGAAGACACAGAAAAAGTTAAGCATAGTCCGCTGGGCATGTGATCAGAGCCATGCATCTGATAATCATAGATATTGAGAAAGAATTCACAAAAGGAGTCAATCAATTCGTGATGCTTATTTCTTTAACTGCAAAATATATGTTCATTGTATGTGTTGATACTCCCACCATATCTGAACAATCTCATAATAACAAAAATTTAATGCTAACAAAGACAGCCTCCTTGATGCTTCCAGTTTTCAGACTGAACACTTGTTTATTTGATATTTCCTATTTTTATTTCTGTTCCAAGGAGTCTTCTCATAGGCAGATACTCTCTCAGCCTTAGACTGATCTCTCTCCAGACCATTGTATTTAAGAATTAATATAGTACAGTTTTTCATTAAATCACTCTCCGGTTATATACTGTATGATTCTCGTGTCTCCAGCCACGATGTATGTCAGAGCACAGACACCGTATTTCAGTCTTTTTTTAGTTACTCATGGTATGAAGCACACTTAAGAGCAACCAAGATGGAAAGTTCAATGAGGGCGTGGAAACAATTTGTCTTTTTCCTACTGGATCTTTAATACCTTGATAGTATCTGGCATGTAGGAGGTGCTCATGGTTCATTTGCACAACGGTTGACTTGATTGATACTATACAGTAAGATGTTAGAAGCTCTCACAGTTAAGACACATTATTCTTGTCAATGATTGTCATTCCTTCAGTTTCAACTTATAACACTGATGTTGATTAAGCTTAGGAAAAAAAACAGCAGATGTAACCCATAGCCAGAGGGGATTTATAAGTATTTAATGTCATTATGAGTAAGCACTAGAGGAAAAAAACCAAACTCTCTACATGAAGCCTCCTAGGATATATGTCTCTTATTTTGAAAGAGGACAGAGGCAGTCTTGAGCTAGGATCTGGAGACCCGGGATCACTGCATAATGCTATGCAGTAGCATTATTGTCAATTGTAATAATAACAATAAAAATTAGTTACACTAACTGTGTGCTGGATACTGCACCTAGTGCTTTGTATATTGTTTCAGTCAGTCCTAAGGAAAGAGACATTTATTACATGCCCATTTATGGGTAAGAAAATGAGGCACAGGGAAATAAATGACTCTCTGAGGGTCCCAACCAAGTTGCCAAGCTGGGGTTTCAGCCTGGTGGTACACTACTGGGGCTACCTGCTAACCACTGTGCATGATTGTGATCCCGGGTCTCCAGATCCTAGCTCAAGACTGCTTCTGTCCTCTTTCAAAATAAGAGACGTATATCCTAGGAGGCTTCATGTAGAGAGTTTGGTTTTTTTCCCCTAGTGCTTACTCATAATGACATTAAATACTTATAAATCCCCTCTCTATTTTTGGTAGCATGGTGAGGTAGTGTTCTATGGTGGTTAGAGCAAGAACCCTTAAAGGCTGTGCTATTAAAAAATGTTATGTGACTGACTAAATCCATTTCCTGTTTTATAAGTGGTAATAAGGGTATCTATATTCTAGAGCTGTATACTGCTTGACAGCACAAAGGCTAATTTAGGAAGGTAAGCTATTATTATTTTATAATAACAATAATAATTACCATAAAAGTAGCATGGGTCCTTTGTGTTTCTGTCATGGAGTGAATATAGAACAGTGGGTGAGATTTAGATATAGATGCTGAATAATTTAGAAGACCTTTGATCATTAGATTCCCCTCATATTTGTGTAATTCTTTCACAGTCAATTGTCAAATCAAAATTATGCGGTTATAATGACTGTATTTTCTAAGCAGAAAGAACAGGATATCATATGATCTGACAAAAGATTTTGTCCTGATATATAAACACACCGAGAGAGACATACACACATACACACAGAGGCTTAGCAACCCTGAATAGTAGGTTTAGTTGTATTTCATTGAACAAGACTGAGAAGAATAAAACTACCTACAAACGTCATTATCTTGTAAATCCAAGATGCACAGCCACTGTACCTACAGGGCAAAGTATCCCTAGGGAGATGCTTCTTTCTGTATTCAAAGCTATCAAAGGCCTATTTTGTACAAGACATATTTTTCTTTTGTCCTACTCCTCAACCATCTCTTCTATGACTGTTTCATTAGCCAACAAGGCTGCTACTTCATTATCTTTCTAGATTGATTGTTCCAGATTGTTCTCATTTTCTCAGCTCTAGGAGAATTTCCTTTCTATGGACATATTGCCCCACTCTCTTCCCCACTTTGTGTTACACTGCATGGTATGAATTTTTTGTTCTTTTTTTTTTTCTTTCTTTTTTACCATTCCTTTTGCTTCCTTTCCTCCCCGTACTCTTTCTTTCATGAACAGTTGTGTTCTACAGGTACGATATTGGGCAGGATGAGGCAGGGACTGGTGCTAGAAGGAAAGGGGAGCCACGCTGCCCACACAGGGATTCGAGGTGAAGCTGGGTGAGGAGGGTGTACATTTCATGATCGGTGTGGGAGGAGCCCACGCTGCAGTGTGTGATATCAGATAGATGAAAGGGGGCATGGCCCTGCATAACATGTTGGAGCTCACATTGGATGAGGTGGTGACTGGTAGATGTGAAAGACTTGGTTATATACAGGGTGATTGATGGAAAAAAATAAATTAAGGATAATGGAAGCCTTGCTTCTCATGGCCAGAAGGTAGATAAAATTTCGAAAACAAAAATGAAACAAAAACAAAAAACCCTGAAAAGATTCCTTTCAAGATTCAAAAGGAATCTTTTCAGTTTTGGCAGATTGGAATTTGAAGTTATCAGTATGACTTTGTGGAAGTATGCATGTGTGTGTGTTGTTTGATTTATGTGTTCCTTTTTGCTGTCCATTGAGAGGGTCTGGGAGCAGGGAGATACCAATAAAAATGAGTACACCTTATGCCCAGATCTTGTTCTCTGAATACATAATTCACTAGTAGGAACCAGGGATATCTTTTTGTGCCATAAAGGAAGTAACAAAATGCTTAAAGAATGATGGGGATATGTCAAATAGACACAAAAGCCAGTTAGGAGGGCCTCCCTGTACCAAATTGTACAATAATTTGAGCATCAAGATGAATAAATAATGCTAGTAACTGATTGCAACCAATTGCATAAAATAGGAAACCATGAACCCAACTGTGTACAAATAAATGAACAAATAATTTCGAAGAGGAAAGGGATCTTTGCATAGTTTCAAAGACACTCTTCACAAACAAAATACTTGAAAAAAATGAGAGTTAGCTTCACAGTAGAGAAGTATCACTTAATCAACACCATCATTTGTAGTAATAAAGTGAACATTATGAGTAATGGGATATATTAAAATCATTTGGATGGCAAAAGAAGAAAAGGGAGCTAAACATGCATCTAACCTAATCCTGTGGTAACAGCAGACACACTTCTGAGTGTCCTTCTGTAAAATAATTGACCTGAAATCTTCAAAAGTATTAAAGTTGAAGACTGAGGAAATATTCCAAAGCTGAAAGAGACATAACAAAGAAACACAGCTAATTATTCTACATAGGACCTTTGTGCTATGAAGGCATTTTTGGGACAACTGGTATCTGCCAGTAATGTACCAATGTTAATTTCTGGCTTTAATGGTGGTCATTGTGTTGTGGTTATGTGGAAGAATGCCTTTGTTTAAAGGAATAACATGAAACTGTTGTGGGGACCTCAGGTCAGCAACTCGCTCTCAAGTCATTCAGCAAGAAAAAATTCTTTTGCAGATGCTTTTTTTTTTTTTTTTTAAGATTTTTAAATTATTTGACAGAGAGAGAGATCACAAGCAGAGAGAGAGAGGAAAGCAGCCTCCCTGCTGAGCAGAGAGCCCGATGCGGGGCTCGATCCCAGGACCCTGAGACCATGACCTGAGCTGAAGGCAGAGGCTTAACCCACTGAGCCACCCAGGCGCCCCTTGCAGAAGCTTTTATAGCTATAGAAAGTATTTTGAAGGGGCCAGTGGCTTCTTCATAGCCCATAGTCTATTAACAGATGCCTCTCTCTCTCTCTCTCTCTCTCCATCTGTCTCCTTTGGAGTCGGGCAAACAGATCTCTGCTCTGCTTTGCCACTTTTAAGTTGTGTGAATTGAGTAAGAATATAATCTTTCCAAACCTCAATATTTTAACCTATAAATTGTGGATAATAATAGATGAAATAGATTAGTTTAATATCTGACTAATGATAATCATTCAATAAAAGTTAGGGGTAACAGGGTGATAGGTATTAAGGAGGGCACATGCTGTCATGAACACTGGGTTTGTTATACTTAACTAATGAATCATTAAACACTACATCAAAATCTAATTAGGTATTATCCAGTGGCTAACTGAACATAATAAAAAAAAGTCTTTAATCAAAAAAAAAAAGTTAGGTGTACCATTATGTTTTCATTATTGTTCAAGTGTTTCTGTTTCAAATTGAATAGATCTATCCTACTCTTTTTAACAATTTTTACATATTCATTATTTTGATATAACTACATGTGACTTATAAATTATTTGTGCTTTAGATTATTTTCAAATTTGTTGCTAATGTGTACAACATTACAATGGACGTGGGGGCTCTATGTTTGTTCACTTGCTCACATCGCTCATTAGGGTATAATTATAGAACAAACTGTAATTTCTGGATGAAAGACATGCTAGTCTATTTAAAATAAGGGTTAACAGTTTTTCTGTAAGGGTGCAGATATTTTCAGCTTTTCATGCCATATAGTCTTTGTTACAACTACTCAGCTTTGTCACCATCGCAAAAAAAGCAGTCATAAACAAGTGAGTGTTATGTAGTCGTATAAATCTTTACAAAAACAGTCCATGGGCCATATTTGTTTGTTACTAAAATTATGAAAGGAAAGATTCTTCTAGTATTTTTAGTTTCAAAATACTGAAAATCAGGAGGAAATCAACGTCCATTTTACAATAACCTGAATGTAGAAATTGGACAGCATCATGGAGATCTGTCAGAGGCCATAGATAGATAGAAGTATGTTTGCTCTCATCTGGCAGCTGTGACTCTTGTCATCTGAGGTTCACTGACTCCTCCCCACACTGACTCTCAGGCAGAGAAGAACTTAGAAAAACATTGCAGTGGTGCTTCAGTCTCTAATGTAGAAGAGTAATCAGCTTATAATGGATTTTATGCTCCGTTTTAAAGTGGAACATGATGTAGTACTAGTGTGGGTTTTTAAAAAAAGGAAGGGGCTATGGATTTAGTAGCCTTATGAGATAGCAGAGATTAATGTCTCTAGTTTCTTCAAGGTTAAGCCTTGCTACAAGTCTTTCTCTGATACCTTCTTGTATATTTATGTGAGCCATTTGATAATGACCTGCCTCTTTCTGACTTGAAATGGCTTGCATTTCCCCCAATTGCTATCTAGGTTTTCTGGGCAGCTGGGCACTTTTCTGATCGAAGGCTGCTGGTTATGGGGGAGGAATCTAAGCAGTGATTGTGTGATACAGGCTGGACTGACAGTGGTTTGGGGCAGAAGGTCAAAGGTGGCTGAGAAGGGGACTTCCCAGGACAGATCATCCTGAATTAACATTCCCCTAGCACACAGTGTGTGTTGTTGTGGGGACTGGAGGTTCCTAGAACTAAGGCAAATTGCCCTATGGTGGAAAGAAATAGAATGTTCATTCTGGAGCTAAGCTGAAGATGTCAGTATGATGGTGTCACAATTAGGTAAATCAAAGCAAAAGCAACACCTATATAGGACCTACTATTTGGCAAGCACTGTCCTGAGCTCTTTACATATATGAACTCATTTAATTCCTGCAACACCCTATGAGATATATGCTTTTATAACACTCATTTGAGAGTTGCACAACCTGAGGGTAAAGACTGCTCAAAGTTGGGATGCCTGGGTGGCTCAGTGGGTTAAAGCCTCTGCTTTCGGCTCAGGTCATGATCCCAAGGTCCTGGGATCGAGCCCTGCATCGGGCTCTCTGCTCAGCAGGGAGCCTGCTTCCTCCTTTCTCTCTGCCTGCCTCTCTGCCTACTTGTGATCTCTGTCAGATAAATAAATAAAATCTTAAAAAAAAAAAAAGACTGCTCAAAGTTACTTACATGGACTCTAAAAAATAAAAATGGCAGCACTGGTGTTGGAACCCAAGAGGTCTGGCTACAGAGTCCAATTGTTATACTGAGCCACATGATGTAATATGATGACTTAATAGTAAATTAGACAGTCCCTAAATTTCCACAGCATCTCCAAGAGTCACACACATCTCAGGGTCTTGGCACAGCTAACGACTAACTTTTGGAAGTACCATACATGTCAGCTTCCGATACCATGCTATAGAGTCTACATTTTATTTTCCCAAATTTCTTGTAAGATAGTTCTTATTTATATTCTCATTTAACAGATGATGGATCCATGGCTCAGCGACATAAAGTTTGTCTTTTTAGATTACACCACCACTAAGTGGCTGGGCTGACTTTCACATGCAAGCTTATCTCTAAAACCCAAAATCTTAACAAGTATCCTGTATTTCAGAGATGAAATTATGGGAAATGAAGGGCATGTGGGTGGTTCAGTTGGTTGAGCATCTGACTCTTGGTTTCTGCTCAGGTCATGGTTTGGGGTCATGGGATGGAGCTCTGTATTGGGATCCATGCTTACCAGGGAGTCTGCGTAAAATTCTGTCTCTCTTTGCCCCTTCCCCCATAAATAAATCTTAAAAAAAAAAATTATGGAAAGAGCACTGGATTCGATGAAAGATATCTAAACTTCAGACCCAGCTCTCCTGTTGTATCATTAGGAGGCACTAGTCAGTCATTGCTTTTTTCTGGGTCTAAGTTTCCTGCTATATGAAATGAGACCATTTGTCTTAATTACTCTTCTTTCCAGTAAACATAATATTGTATGATTCTGTGATTTTTTTAATATCAAAATATGCATGAGTACATTTTTCAAATTCTAAATTATCCTGAAATATATTTCAGTGTCCAGAATTTAACAAAAAAACAAAGAAACTCAGATAAACGATACTTTATCTTTATCTTTATCTTTGGAGTAGAACACTAAAATCTTAAATATAGAATACCTACTTTTGAAAAATAAGCTAATGCTCATCTTTAATAGAAATCATGTTGATGTACTCAGGCTCCATTTTTCACATCCATACTCTGGCTATGTGAATGCTAGTGCTCAAAGCCTCCGGTTTTAGATGCCCCACATATCACATACGTACTATAAGACCACAGGAGTTCAGAACTCTCTTGTACCAAGCTGCCATGCAAATCCTGAACTATATTTCCAGGTATGCTTCAATGCTAAATTTCCTGTCTATTTAATCAGGACATACCAATGAGACATGGAGAGTGAGTGGACTATCATGTTACTGTCTCCTCTGCATTTTGCAGGATACCACTAACTCATGTCCTCTGACTCTTTCGGGGTCATTTCCAGTTTCTAGCTAAATGTAATATTGTGTCATAGAAAAGCTTTCACTGGAATATTTCTAGATTTACTTTATTTAGAATCTCTCTTTCTCTTCCTAAGTGCCCTCATTTCCCCTAAACACACATCTCTGTAATATGTCTAGGACTCCTTCTACAGATTGTTGAATTCTGAAAGGTAATGTTCATTCCTGTACCATTTAAACTGAAACAGTTTCCTAAACTTTTTTTCCCTCTCTTTTAATAATTGTATATTTCCAACGCAGTTAATTGACACCCGATTCTTCTTTGTTAAAAAAGTCCGTGGTATAAAGGCTGAAAATGCCACAGAATACACTTGCTTTCATAGGATTCTTTGGTTTTAGGACATAAAAATATGACCTAATCCATGGAATGTGTCCTGAGGGAAAGTATACAGTGGTGGGTGATGAGAAGGTCGCTGGAAAAGAGATGCATATGGAGATTTTCTACATCTTCTTTCACACATGGTTAGGTGAATACATGATACATGGAAGAGTGGCAGCCATTTTGTGATCATGAAGGCATGTTCCTAGGGACTAAGACCAACATGCTAAAGATGTTGAGTAGTAATATGGAAATATTTGGGTAGTAAATGATGTTACTATTCTTCCTAAATAACCATATCTGGAACTCTCTGGATCTTTTAGTTGAAATGATGAAAGCCCTGATCTTGAAACACCTTTAATTAATTGTTCTATGAATTTCAGCTAAAAGCTTTTTGCTACATTATGCAAATCCAAAATAGTTATTTGCAAATTTTTAAATAATTCCTTTGTCTATTGTAACATGCTTTATTTCATGATCTGGCAGAAGTGTTATTTCAGAAGAACACTAGATGGCAATATATGCTCCATAATTCATGATGGGGGAAGGGAATTTAAAATTGAACTATCAAAAATACATAAAGTTGACTTAAATGTGAAAACATGTCAGTTTTGTTTATTCTGTAACATGTAAGAGTTATTCTTTTGATTAAGTAGAAATAAAAATGAGGGACGTATTTGAATGTTGGATCATTAGAGTAACTATCTCTAATTCCCTTCCCAGGTTTTACAAACAGAACACCCTATCTTAGAAGACTGTGTCCAGACAAAAGCTAGTAACATGTAAACCTGACTTATACCCTGCTATTTATGTGAATCAGGCTGCTAGGTCTATGGCACAGATAATAATTCAGGAGTGTCATGTGTAAGGTAGATATGTCTCAATCTTAAGAGTTAGATTTTCTTTTGTGTCTAGAGAAAAATTATTTAAGAAATATTAACCACATATCCAAGTATGCAGTCTAAGCTTTTGCCCAAATATCATCCTTTAGATAAGATAACTTATTTTATTTTTAAGAGATAGTCTTAAAGATTGAAATTTTTTTATTCTTGACAGGAATTTGCATGTGAGTTCTCTTCTGTGCCTTAATACATCAGTAGAGTGCTGTTATATAAAACATATCTTTCTCCAGATAAGTTTATATAGTATAGTATCAACAGCTGTTTGGGCATGTGATACTTATACATGGTACATCACATGTCACACATTATTATTGTAAGATATTTTTGTATGTATTGAAGAGATAATATCTATACATTTATATTCAGAATTTGCCTCATACACCCATCACTCTCTGGGGCCATCGGTGAATTTCCTGTACTTGCAGTCAATCTTTTCAGACTCATAGTGGTATACCAATAGAATGATGACTTTTTTTTTTTTAAGATTTTATTTATTTATCTGACAGAGAGAGATAACAAGTAGGCAGAGAGGCAGGCAGAAACAGAGGGAGAAGCAGGCTCCCGCTGAGCAGAGAGCCTTACACACGGGGCTTGATCCCAGGACCCTGAGATCATGACCTGAGCCAAAAGCAGAGGCTTAACCCACTGAGCCACCCAGGCTCCCCAGAATGATGACTTTTTGAACCCAATTGGTGAGTTCAGTATGTGTGTGTGTGTGTATATATATAAATATATATATATATATTTATATACATAAATATATATATTTATATATATAAATATATATATTTATGTATATAAATATATATAAATATATATATTTATATATATAAATTTATATATATTTATATATATATTTATATATATAAATATATATATTTATATATATTTATATATATTTATATATATACACACATATATACAATGAACATGGATATATATATATATGAACATGGATTTGAGAAACAGATGAAAAGTTAGTCAGTGTATTATTTGCTATCATGTCCCAGTGGCTAGGCTGTTGTTTTTGGTGTTGGTCTTACTTAATTGCTTTCATTGGCCCATAATAGCCCAGTTGAAAAATAAACAACTTCTTTCAAAATGTCTCCCTCAATAATTAATGAGGAATTAATTTGCTTTAAGTCTGATGACAAATAAAAACTAGAGAATCTTTATCTTAAACATTTATGGAATAACAATGTTTAAAGTCAGAAAATAAGTGTGTGTCTTTATATAAATATTTTAGAGGAAAATGTGCAGCTGGTTTTCATTAGTATTTTTCTTCTCTCTGATGCAAAAATAAAACAAAACAAGTTTTTTTTTTTTTTTTCAAAACAATATGTTCTCATTCTCTCACTAAAGGATTTGGGAAATCAAAACTAGGTGCTAAAATTACTTGTCACTTTGAAAGTCCTCCCCCGTAAGATTATGAAAGGAAAAGTGTTAGTACAAAACATTTTACTTGAGTGTATTCCTAAAAGGATCAGTCTTGGATGGAGGCATATTTATATTTTTTCATCTGTAATTGAACAATTGGACTCATTTCTGAGTTTGAAATTACCAAAAGGTTTCTTACACAGGAAATTGTTGCAAAACATTCAATTCAATGAATATTCGATGGGGATGGACCTTCCCATACCCATATCAATGGCAGAATTGAAGTCAAATAACATTTCTTACAGGCAGATAAAAATAGCTAACATTTTGTGAGAGCCTACCCGCTAGGTGACAAGAGCTTAAAGTGAATTATCTCTAACAACATTTTAAGGTAACTGTTTTCCCCCAGTTTACAGAGTTGAAAATGAAGGGCAGAGAGATTAAGTAACTTAGTGATAATGGAATTTGTCTTTATTACACACAGACAAGTTAATAATAATATAATTCTCCAAATACAATGGATGGCCACATGCGCATACATGTGCATACATACACACACACACAGTCCAAGAAAGATTGCAGGGTTGGGCTCATTTTAAATAATTGATTTTCTAACTAGTTGTGATGAAGAAATATGTTTCTCTAATCCATGGTGGAACAATAATCTATGTTTGGAGAAATAGACAGTGTATAGACAACATTGCCTAGAACATAGCAGATGCTTAGTAAACATTTGGCAGAAGACTGAGTGCAATGGCATTGCATTAAGCTTCTATTTTTGACAGTGTAAACCATATTTAACATTGTTTAAAGCTTTCAATATTTTGAGATAATATTAAAATGTGGTTGATAGAGAGGCCTCAATCTGATAAGCATAGGCAAGAAGAAACAATCTTAAATTTTCTAATTCCAGCGGAGAATTAAAATTATTCCCAAAGACATTTAGTTTAACTTTAGATGTGATTTGCAAACAAAACGCACCATGAAATCCTTTAAGAAAAGTCATTACTGTATTTTTGAGAAAGAATGCGTGAGCAGACATTATAATTCTTACTGGTCCTTACATCTCTTTTTCAAATATTTATTTTACAAAACTATAGTAAGGAAAAAAATAACTGTCCAATGGAACAATGCTTATGTTCCAAAATTAGATTTTTTAAAGTTTGTAAAGCTCTTTAGGTAGAAAATAATTTGAAATTGAATTATCCAAGACACCATGGTTTTATTAACACTAATAAAATAAAGGAGGAGATTCCTTGAGAGAAATTCAAAATCAACTGTATTCAGTGGCAATTAGTTAGTAGCTTCTAGATAATAAATAAAATCAGTTGTTGTTTGGAAAAATTGGAAGCACATAATGAAGCATCTGTTTTAAACTAATTCTCAAGTCAGAAAACATTTTTGCCTCACCTAAAAGAAATAGTACAGGAAAATACTCAGTTCACTTTTGATAAAATATTAACCTAGTGTCTCTTTATGAAATTGTTAATATTTATTATAGGAAGCTAATATTTGTGATTTCTGTATCCAGCGGTGTAGCTGAGGAATAAAATTACCTCATTCCAGAATGTATTATTTGCATTAGATTGTTATTCCTGCACACAAAAGATTTTTATTTCATTTTAAGACTGATAGGATTTTTTATATGAAATATGTGCAAGAAATGTTTTAGAGAACCAACATTCTTTCCTTTTTCTTTGTACCTACCAAGCTATCTTTTTTTCCTTGCTGGTTGAATCAAAAATATAAAATGAGCTAATGTTTTGTTCCTTTTGCATCATCTTTAACAGCAAGTGTTTCTGAGTATAAACTATGTTTAAGGAATGCAAGGGCTAGAGATTGGAAAGAGGAGAAGACCCGGTTCTTAAGGTAGAGCCTTACAACTTGGGTCTGGATCTTCGTGTCTGGCAAGAGACAAGCCCCCTGCTGTCTCTGGAAAACTAGTGTTTGTTCTCTGTGCCACATTCTGGGTTCCTCTTGGTCCCCAGTTAGGAGAATCTCATTGAAATTCTTTATTGTACCCCCTTATTGTTGAGTATTTCCCCTTCTGAGTATACCCTTCTCCTTGACAAGTATGCATAGATATCTTGGGATCTTCCCAGATAATCAGGAGCTTAGATTTTTACTTCTAATACCCTTCTAGACTCTTGTAAAGAAGGCATTTGCGTTCTTTATCAAGTTAAACTTGGATCCAAGGGATCTTGTCGTGGGGGAGGGTCTCTACTCAGAAAGGGGTGACAGATTGACCAATGAAAGCTGACTCGCGAACAGGCCAAACAAGATCGTCCTCTTCCTTGAAGAATCTTCCTTTTCTCACCTCTGCCATCAAGTGAAGAGTCTCTTCCTGACTAGCCTCTAAGGTTAGAGTTTGATTTTGCTGCGAGATGTGGCAGAGTCCTTATACTTTTGAGTTTCTTCTAGAGCTAAGCCAACCCCCCACACAAAAATAAAGAGCAAAAAAGGGAGGCATATTTTTATTTAAACAGATTTTTTTTTTTTTTTTTAAATTTAGGGCTGGGCATGCTGTAGATCTGGGGAGGTGGCTGGAAGGCCTGGGGTTTTCCCATCATACCCAGGCCCTGATGGACACCCAGAAGGCCCCAGCCAGGAGGCTCAGAGTGAGTGAGGAGAGCAACCGTGGGCACTCTAGATCCAGGCCTGGCTCCCTGGGCCTGTCTCCTGTCTCAGGGTGGGTTGGAGGAAGTTATATTGCCACAGACCTAAACAGATTTCTTTTTAATCAAAACCAATTAGGGGCGCCTGGGTGGCTCAGTGGGTTAAAGCCTCTGCCTTTGGCTCAGGTCATGATCCCAGGGTCCTGGGATCCAGCCCCGCATTGGTCTCTCTGCTCAGCGGGGAGCCTGCTTCCTCCTCTCTCTGCCTGCCTCTCTGCCTACTTGTGATCTCTGTCTGTCAAATAAATAAATAAAATCTTGAAAAAAAAATCAAAACCAATTAACAGCTCTCTTTCATGTAAGAGAAAAATCACCTTTATGCCAGAGAGTAAGTTACAATATTTTAAAGGCCATATGGGTTAGGAATCCCTTTTATTGCAAGGAACAGAAATCATTCCTATTCCTGAAATGGTTTAAAATATTTAAAATATTATTTTTTTCAAATAAAAAGGATTCTAGATGTCAGCAGTGCAAAGTTGGTGCAGCTTCTTAGTAATCCTATCAAGGATCTTTCTCTCTGTTGACTCTGTTATTCTTAGTGTACTGGGATTTTATCCTCGCGGCTGTCACCTCGTGCTTCCCAGAAGCTGTTGTGTTGCTCAAAGATACATTCCAACAGGAAGGGGAAGGAAGAGGAAGAGACAAAAAGAATAAGCTGTGTTTGTGTCCCTTTGGCAAGAAAGGCATCACATCTCCCCTTCCCTCAACCTATTAAAAAAGCTGGAAATGTGCTTTTTATTTTTTATAGCTTCTATTTTAAAGGTAGTAGACAGAGAAGGTGATTACGGAATGAATGGTGGTTCTCCACCCCAAGGTATCTGCCAGAGAGAAAGATGTGTGAATACTCCTCAGCTCATTTTTGACATGTTGCTAACATAAATTAGCACTAAGTCCTTTGAAGAGTTTCATACAACTGGGGACTTTTCTCCCTTTTCAGAATCTAATAAGTTTCCTTATAAAATTTTGGAGAGAATTTTCATTAAGAATCTTATATTTTCTCAAAATTGTACTGTTTTCAGTACTTGTGAAATCATGTATGTCATGGGATTTCAAAAAAATCTTATATTTTGTTTTCTTTCTATCTGGTTCTTTTTTTTTCTTTAAGATTTATTTATTTATTTTGATGGAGGAGGGTCAGACAGAGAGGAAAGAGAATCTCAAGCAGACCCCTGCTAAGCCTGAAGCCTGATGCTTGGCTCCATCTCAGGACCCTGAGAACATGACCTGAGCCAAAGTCAAGATTTGGATTCTCAAGGGACTGAGTCACCCAAGTGCCCTTATGATTCATTTTTATAATTCTTCGTCCAAAGACCAATTCAGTCAATTTGATGAAAACCATCACAGTGACCTGTTTGCTGTTTTGTGCTCTTTCTCTGATGAAATTTTTGCCGTCTTTGTAGTTCTCATTTGAGCATTTCTAAGGTCCCAGTGTCCCACCCTGGGCAACAAAACATTTATTCACTTGAGACTGACTCAAACATCTGGCTCTTTTAAAGAGGAGCTCCCCATTGTTCATTAAATTCTCTTGCTGAGATGGCTTTCTCTTAACAGGTAAGATGTGGGTTATTACAGTTGCCAGCCGTACCTTAACTTCGGTACCCTATCAGGAATTCATCCATCGTTTGAATTAGCTGACATATTCTCTTCCTCTTCATGTACATTCTATGGCCACCTCCTACTCTGTCTCATTCTCCTTCCAGAGTCTCTGTTCTCTGCCTTTGTGGGTGGGCTTTGATTGAGTGGATCATACCTGTTGTTCTCTTTTAAATTTGAGTATCAGTGACTATCAGAGCACACTGGGAAGACAACAGCAGTTTCTTTCACTGGTTTGGCTCCTTGGAGTTTCAGACCTCTTTGTGTCCAAAATACAGTAGTCAATACACATTCTAGAATTTAATGGAAACTTGAGAACCATGAAAAAATTTTCCAAGTCAAGTAAAAAAAAATACAGAAACGACTCCAAATTTGGAAAGCCAAGGACTGTCTTGTGTGTGCATTAAAACAGTCAAAAGTGATGAGCAAACATAGTTTGGAGATGGAAGCCTTTATTGCAAAAGGTCTAAATCAGTTCTTAAGGGCTAGGACAAGAGGCGCTAGTCACAGTTATACCCACAAAGGCAGAAGAGATGCATCAGTGACCTGGGCACGGTCAGTCTGCTGTTTCTGCCCCGCCCACAGACTGTTCTATCTCTGCACTTCCTGCCCCAGCCCTTGTCCTCCTCCTACACAGCTTCCAGATCCAGAGGCAGGTAATAGGAGGCCCTGATTTGAGCGTGTGGTTGAGAGTCAAAGGTTTAATTTAAAGTCCTAGGCAGTCTACTAAGAATGTTTTCAAGAATATGGAAGGTGGATTGTAAATAGCGCTGAGGCTGGGGTGGCAGAAGGTGGTTAGAAAGACATAAGACTTTGGCATCAGGGTGACCAAGGGTCACATTCTGTTTCTGCCACTGTCTGCTGAGTCCTTGGGCAAGTGACCTAAATCCCCTCAGTCTCAGTTTTCTCATATCTTTCCAGAAATTACATGGAGGAAATAATATCTCCTACAGAATTTCTAAGAGGATCTAATGATTTAAGAAAATGTATACAAAGTTAACGACTACGCAGTACATGATTACAAATTGGTAGATATTATTGTAAAATATCCAAATTACGAACAAGAGTTTCATGATTTGGATGTATTCCATAAATAATGGGGACAGCCAGACAAGTGGCAGTTCTATGTCTGTGCTTACTTGCCCCACATAAAGATTTTTCTGCAGTGACGGGTGAAATCAGTTGCTTGGTAAATGCATGCTAGAGATTCATCCTTATCCCTGCTGTGAAAGGTAATAGCGTGAAGACTTTCTACAAAATCCATCATTTTTAGAGTGTGTGATTAATTATTCATTAAGTAATATTTTCATTGATGAAGTATGCATGTTATTTCCTTTATCTCATTTTTTCTCATAAATTTAATTGTTGGGTTAATTATAATCACTTTATAATTACTTATTTTGGCATTAGTTATATTCACGTCAAGCCGTTAATATTATTCAGCATAAAACTAATCAAATCATGAACACCATAGCCCATGTGGCTTACCTGTAATACCTTGTTTCTTTCTCCTGTTTCCCTTCCTTCAGTCCTTCCTTCCTTCCTTTCTTCCCTCCTTCTTTCCTTCCTTCCCTCCTTCCTTTTTTCTTCCTTCCAACACATTTAAAAAGTCTTCTTAGTGACTTAGTTGCTCTTCAGTCCCATTTTCTTGGAAGCATGCCATACCCCCAGATGTCTTATGGAGCCCTATTTCCTGTCACCTACCAATGATCTGGACTCATCATTCATTAGTCTCTTCAGCTAAGAGGGGCATTTACCTTGTTGGATGCCCTAGGACGGGATTCTTGCTACAAAACATAGTTCCATGTCTGTCATTCCACATACAAATTTTCCTAAGTCTGAATTTTTTAAAAATTTGTTATTTTATGCTTCTGCCAGAGGAATGTTATATATAGAAATCTATCACTTTTTTGAGTTAAGGAATACATTAAATCATTTATAAGATAATTTCTGTCAAAACTTCTGTTTTTCACTTTGTAACTCTTTTCGAATATGTCAAAAAATATTTAAACTCTGCAATGAAAAAAAAAACAGATCATAGTGTCAGCATGTGTCTCGTTTTCCCATTTGTACATTTGTGTATGTAAAATTCAAAATGCTTACATAATCCAGGAAGTCCTTCACTACTTCCTACTCCTCAGTTCCTCTTCCCAGAGGTAATATCTTTTTATTTATTTTAATTGTTTATTTAGGTATCTATCTCTGTATTTCTAAGTAATGTATTTATAATTATTTTTTTTAAATCTTATTTTGTGAAGTACCCTTTGGTATACTACAATAATAGATAGAGATATAACATTCTTCTATAGCACCTCATGTCCACTTAAATTCTCCCATTCTTCCAATGGATTTATCCCAAATACTTTCAGTTAAATAATCACTGTATACACTACATTGTTATGACTATGCATGTCACAGATACAGAACTGTATTCTTTTTTATGGAACTTTTTGCTTTTCCTTCATTAATATCTGTTATTTTGATCAGCTTTATAAACTTTAATATGCATATAATTTGTTCTGATGCATCTATCAAATGCATATTGAGCATTTTCATCCCCTAACCACTCAGACATATTTAATATTTAATTTTTTTTTTAAACAAGAAACAAAGCAAGAATATTTCCCTGGTGCTCTCTCTCAAGGAATTTCAATTCACCTATTGCAATCTGGGTTGATTGGTTCCTAGATTTGTTTCACAACCATTGTTCCCTAGATTCTCTCTCTTTCATCTCATTGATAAACTTCCTTCACTTTGGTGGGTAATAGCTCTTCAGGTAGATTCCTGAGAAATGATGTCTTAGAACAAAACACTGAGTCATTGTATATATGAAATGTCTATTTTCACACTTGATTGAAAGCTAGGCTGCATATGTAATTCTAAGTTAAAGATAATTTTCTTTCAAATGCTATGTTAAATCCAACTGTGAATGCTTCGCTAATTCTTTTATGAAGGGGATGCAGCATAATTACCCTCTCCTTGAATCTGGACTGGCCTTTGTGACTCACCTGACAAATAGAGTTGGAAGAAACTATTTTGTAAATTCTGGAGCTAGCTCATTAAAAACTTGGTTGCCTCCATCTAGTCTTCTTGAAAAGTTTGCTCGAAGGAAAAGGCCACCACATAAGGAAGAAATCCAGGCAAGGTAGTCGTATGAAGACTGCTTGGATAGTGAGATGTGTATGCAGTCCCCAGCTAGTCCAGCCCCTCCAGCCAGATCCCAGACTTTGAATGAAGAAGCTATTTTGAAGATTTCAACTTAGTAGATCTTGCTGGAGAAATAAAACAAAATAAACAATTTATCGAACAATAAAAACTGAGGTCCTAGACTTATGACATTAATCAACCTATCTTAGCTATGTTAGCTATTCGAGCCTCCTGGCTGAGGCCTCAGTTATCAGGGAAAGAAAGGCATTATGACCACTGTGGCCCGCCATAAATTTGTAGGCACAATTAAGTGACTATTTCTTTATGCCACTAAATTTTAGGGAGGTTCATTATTCAGCATATGATTGAAAACCTACCTCTGGTGTTAATGCTATGATTGAAAAGGCTGATGCCATTCTAAGTTCCTACTCCTTTGGCCTCTCTGAAAGCTTTTTAGGGATTTCTCATTATTCTGAGATTCTGAAATTGCACAAAGATGTAAATTGGTTCTTTTATCCCATTCATAGTGTTAAGCACTTGGACTCTCAAACTGCAAACAGGTGATTTTTGTCCTTCATTCTCCTGATGTGGTATATCACATTAATTGGTTTTCATATGTTGAATCACCCCTGCATCGCAGGGATAATCCCAGTTGATCCTGGTGTATAATCCTTTTAATGTGCTATTGAATTTGGTTTGCTAATATTTTGTTGAGGATTTTTGCATCTATGTTCATCAGGGATATTGACCTGGAGTTTTCTTTTTCTTTTGGTGTCTTTGTCTGGCTTGGTATCAGAGTAATTCTCATCTCATAAAATGTATGTGGAAGTGATAGCTTTTCAACTTTTTTCAAGAGGATGAGGAAAGTTTGGAATTAATTATTTGAATGAAATATTATTTTAAAAAGCTATACTAATCAAAACAGTATCGTGTTGGCATAAAAACAGATACATAGATCATTAGAACAAAATCAAGATCCTAGAAAAAATAAGCAGACACATATATGGTCAACTAATATTTGACAAAGGAGCAAAGAATAGTCAATGGGGAAAGGATAGTTTTTTCATTAGTGCTGGGAAAACTGTATATTCACACGCAAAAGAATGAAATTGGAGCCCTATCTCATGCCACTAACAAAAGTTAATTTGAAATGAATTAAAATCTTAAATATAAGACCTGCAACCAGAAAACTTCTAGAAGAAAACATAGGAGATAAAAACTCCTTAACATTAGTCTTGGCAATGATTTCACACCAAAAGCACAAGCAACAAAAGTAAACTTAGGCAAGTGTGACTACATTAAACTAAAAACTTCTATACATGGAGCACTGGGAATGGTGCAAAAACAATGAATACGGTTACGCTGAAAAGAAATAAAAAATTAAAAAAAAAAAAACAACTTCTATACAACAAAGGAAACAATCAATGGAGTAAAAAGGCAACCCATGGAATGGGAGAAAACATTTGCAAACCATTTATATGATAAGGGGTGAATTTCTAAAATATATAAGAAACCCTTGTGACTCAAAAACAAACTAATACAAAACAAATTTATAACAAAACAAAACAAACTAATAACAATTTAAAAATTAGCTGAAGCCTTGAATATACTTTTCTCCAAAGATTTCAGAATGGCCTGCAGGTATATGAAAAGATGCTCAACATCGCTAATCATCAGGGAAATGCAATCAGAACCACAACGAGATATACCTCACATCTGTTATCAAAAAGACAAAAGACAAGTTTTGGGGAGGTTGTCGAGGTTGTGGAGAAATTAGAACCCCTGAACACTGTTGGTGAAAAGGCAAAATGCAACTGCTATGAAAAATAGTATGGAGGTGCCTCAAAAAATTTTAAAAAATTCTATTTTTAGTAATCAGCTGCCGAGTATCTATCTAAAAGAATTAAAATCTGGATCTCAAAGTGATATTACCACTCCATGTTCATTGCAACACTATTCCCAGGAGCCAAGATGTAGCAAGAACCTAAATTTTCATTGATGGATAGGTAAAGAAAATGTGATATATACATGGAATGGAATAGTATCCAGACTTGAAAAAGAAGGGAATCCTGTAATATGTGACAACATGGATGAATCTGAAGGACATTATACTAAGTGAAATAAACCAGTCACAGAAGAACAAATTATGCATGATTCCATTTATATAAAGTACCTGAAATAGCCAAATGCATAGAAACAGTAGAATGGTGTTTACCAGGGGTTACAAGGAGGGAAGAATGGAGAGTTGCTAATCAACATGCATAAAATTTCAATTATGCAAGACGAATTAGTTCTAGAAATCTGATATACACTATTGTGCATATAGTTAACAATACTATATTGGACATATAAAATTCTGTTAAAAGGGTAAATCTCATCCTGTGTTTTTATGAAAATAAATTTTATTTATTATTTTTAAGATTGTTATTTATTTATTTGACAGAGAGAGAGAGAAAGCACAAAAGCAGGGAGAGCTGCAGGCAGAGGGAGAGGGAGAAGCAGGCTCCTCTCTGAGCAGGGAGCCTGATGTGGGGCTTGATCCCAGGACCATGGGATCATGACCTGAGCCGAAGGCAGACACTTAGCCAACTGAGCTATCCAGGCACCCCTGAAAATAAATTTTTAAAAAGTAAATAAATAAGCCAAAACCAAAACCAAACTGTAAAGAGATATTGGTCAGTTCAAAGAAATTCTCCCATTAATATTGGTTACTCATTATCATTTTAAATCAGAAATTTGGGTTTTGTTTTTTTTTTTTTTTCATCCCATTGTCCATTTGAAAAACAAAATTACTCAAACCTAATTCCCTTACTAGCTTTTCTGCAGATGTTGCTTGGTGTGGTCAAAATGGTGAACAAATAGTCATCATTCTATGTTAAACTCATTGCCATCTTTATGTCTTAGCTCCGTGCTGTGCCATTTCTCCCTTTCCATTTTCCCACTCAAGCCTCATATCCTTAGGAGGGCTTCTATCTCTATTCTTAGCTCTCTCTTTTTTTTCTCGTGATTTCCTAAAAGCTGGTGTTTCACATTTATCAATTTTCTATGCATCAAAATAAGCAGTTCTGGGTCAGTGCCACCCTGCAGAAATCTAATATAGCCAAATATGTAATTTAAATTCACTAATATTCACCATAAAAAAGAAGGGTGAAAATACTTTTATTCATGTGTTTTAACTCAGTGTACATAAAAATACATCATCATGCAATTCTGATCAATATCCAAATATTAATGGGGCATTTTACATTCTTTGTTGGTATGAAGTCTTCAAAATACAATGTGTATTTTATACCTAGAGAATATCTTATGGTGTGGTCTAGTTTGTGTTCTTTTGAATTATTGGTAATTTGCTTGAAGTTACTGTATTTAGGTACTATATAGGAGCTTGCATGATGAGCTTTGTCATGTTCTGATGTGTAAATCTTGCTTCTCTCGGTCTTTCTTTGCTAGTTTATGGCAGCTCAAGAACTGTAAACTCTTTAGCACACAGTGTTGCATGCATTAGGTCAGACTTGTTGATTTTATCTTTCCAAGTACATTATGACATTTCTGCTTTTCTGCATCCCCTTCATACTTGATATGATGTTACATTTTGGATATTTTTTTTTTTTTTTTTTTTAAAGATTTTATTTATTTGCCAGAGAGAGAGAGAGAGAGCGAGCGAGCGAGCACAGGCAGACAGAGTGGCAGAGGGAGAAGCAGGCTCCCTGCGGAGCAAGGAGCCCGATGTGGGACTCGATCCCAGGACGCCGGGATCATGACCTGAGCCGAAGGCAGCCGCTTAACCAACTGAGCCACCCAGGCGTCCCACATTTTGGATATTTGAAAACCCTTGATTTCCTCTTCTTCTCTGTCTCCTTCCTTCTCTCCCACTTCTCTCTCGATCTCTCTTTCTCATTATTTTCACTTTGTTCCAAAAAAGCATTTCAGATTATTTAAACAGCATAACATAAAATGATATTGATGCTGTTGGTAATTATAATAATCATAATATTTTAGAATTTGATTTAGAACTTAAACTTTAAAGCAATATAATATTTATCAAGGTACTTTCAGCTGAGATGCCCAGTGGTTATTTTTTCTCCAGGAAAAACAGTACAAATTCCTTAAATGTTTTCTAGGAACATTTATAAACATTCCAAACTAAAGTAGATTTTTTTGTGAATTGTTAAAAATATATATAATATTATGCTCCTACATGCTTATGATGGTTATAATACATTTAGCTTTGATGAAAAACTCTAAATGATTTGGACATTTTCACTGAGCTGCAATCTTTATTTTTGTTCCTTCAGAACAATATGGATGCCATCAAATATATCTAAGTATAAAGAAGACATTTATTTCTACTGGGCTATTTGAGCCAGATAAGACTTTGTAATTCTATTTTAACTTTTAACTATATTTTAACTTAAATGTACTTCTAAGCATAGCTTTAAATTTCACTCCACTAAATCATGAAAGTGTTTTAATTTTTAAAATAATGCACATTATAAAAATACATCCAAAATGCTCTTGGACAGGATCATTAAATATTCTACTTACATAATTTTGAACTTATTTAACTACACTTTAATTTATGGAGTTTTAGAGTGGTAAGGTACAAGATGTTACTGCAAATTGTCAAGGTCCCATTTTCAAGACCTTTACCCAAGAATTGTGGAAGCAAAATAAATTTACAAAACATAGAGAACTTCAATAAGCTATTCAAAGCTATTTCTGTATATCAGGTTCACTTGCCAGCATTTTAACACAGATTTCAAGTTATTGCATTATAATGAAGAAGAAAACAAGAGTTGAATTAACTCCTACTTAGATGAAATTTTCACCACAGACATCAGTTATCTAGAATAGTGTTTCTCAAATTCCCTTAGTAGTAAGCTTGCCTAGGATCCTTGGTTAGAATGCATATTTTAGAGCCCTGATTTGAGAAGTTCTGATTTAGAAAGCCTATGTTATAGCCCTACTACTGACATTTGTAATGAGAAATCCAGGGAAATCAGATATAGTTTTAAAAAATTCCTTAATTGGATGTTTTTTGTGGCACCAAGACTTCTTAGGTGGCCCATATATTGCCCTCGAAGAATGTCACACTTAACTTATTAACACTCTCTGGTCATTGCTCATTTGGTCTTCATTTTCCTTTTAGACTATGAAATATTTAAGGGTAAGGACTGCATTACTCCGATGCTCTCTCTCTAATACCTACTACTTAACCTTCCCCACAGTAGGTGCTTAATAGCTATGTGTTAAAGAAATAAATGCTGTAGGCTATGTAGAATGACTGAATGAATAATTATGAGATGGTCTTAGAGTATTCCAAGTGATGAATCATTTTTTAGATAACTGGGTTTATTATGCCTAATTGTCTCACTTAGTGGCATCCCTGTAGATTAAAAAGTGAAATGTTTATTTTAGTGACCTATCCTGCATTTAAAAAGAAAACACCATTAGCTTACATTTCTCTTCTCTCTGTTGATATTGCCCGATTTTAGACTTCCCTCTCAAATTCAATTTTTGTAATTTTATTCCATTTTGTAGAGCTTCTCAGAAACATGCTTATGAACTAAACTATGGCACTCACTGAAAATAAATACACTTCTTTGGCAATTTCTTTGGAAGAATCAAGATTCCAGAATATATTTGCATATCATTCTTCTTCTTGGATAGGAGACAGAACCTTGGACTTTCACTGTTTCGTCTTCTGCTCTAGCATAGACATTCATCAATGATGGGTCTACATGATTCATTTTAACTACCTGTTTAATAATATGCTTGCATGATGTTAAATGTTAGAGAAGAGCAATTTAGCATGTAGATTTTTTCCATTTTTATAGCATTTCCCCACACATTATCCCGTTTTATTTTTGAAGTCATCATTTGAGCTAGAGAGAACACTTGGCATTATTCTTATTTTTTTCAAAAACACTATGCCTCAGAAGTAAAATGATTGCCCAAGGTTAAACACCTGCCTAGTGACTCAGTTGGGACTGGAACCCATTTCATAAAATTGGAAAGAGAATACAATCCAGATTCTCTCTCAGAGAACTCATTCAATTAAATCAACAAACATTTACTGAGCCAATCCCCAGTGATGGCTAGTGAGCTCAGAATTGGGAATTCAAAGACAAATAAGAAATTCTACTTTCCCTCAAGTAACTCGTAGATTATTACAGAAAATAGACTTGTAAGCAAGTGCATTAAAATCAACATAGTAAGCGATATTATAAAGGTATGAACTGAATGCAGATTGCAAAGGAGAAAAACTTACTCAGGGCAAACAGAAAAAAGCTTTTTTCTTTTAAGTTGAGTAATGAACATGAGGAAGATGATTTAGATATGGGTGCCAGTCGGGTGGGAGGAACTTAAATGCTTCCAGGAAGAAAGAATAGTATGGTAAAGGCAAAGCATTATAAAAGACTCATTTTGTTTAGGGCAGGTGTTGGTTCATAAACTGGACCCCTACCCAGAGGGCGAGGAGAGATGGAATAAAGAGCCAAACCACTCCAGAAGTAGAAACCTCTGCAGTGCAAGGGAACTTACATATGAGGCTTATCTTGGGTGGCTGCAAGATGAGTAGATCTCCACACCTGACTGTTAGAATCTTGAAGTTCATATAGAGAGCTGAACTGGGTTCAGGTTCAATCACATATACCATCCAGATATCAACAACACATTGTTCTCCAAAGGCTGCATCCTTGAAAACAGTTCCCACTGTGGGAATGGTGAATGGAGGATACATTGCAAGGATAGGGGAAGGAGTGAGGAGCCTCCCCTTGCTCAGGTCCCACTCTTGGTTGACCCAGTGGTCATATCCTCTTGGTAACCATCTCCAACAGCAAATGAGATTTTCAGTGCAACTAGACCAGGTTCAGATAGGACAGGAGGATGTCAGGGAAGGTAAATAAGTTGGTGTTCCTTTCAATCAATATACAAAAAGAATTTAAAAATTATAAACACAAAATTAGCATTTTAGGTAAAAATAAAGAAATAAAATTCAAGTTTATGGTAGAGGTGCTCAAATTTGAGAGAAATTTGAAGGAAAGGCCTGGGGCTTCATTGGTCCCAGATTACTAAGAGATGTTAGACTAATCAACAAAAATTTAGTCATTTCCAGCTGTGATCTCATTACCATCTAGTGTGTACCATTACTTCAATAAATCCTAAAATGTTAATTTTCTGTTTATAGTTTCTAAATTATTTTTGTTTGTTTTTGAGATTTGATATTAACTCACTCTCCAGTCTGCTGGCTGTGGGGACAAAACACAAATTGTAAATTTTGACTAGAGGTTCTTCCTCAGACCACAGCCTGGCAATGTGACCACTGATGGTGTGGCTCATTTTGGTGATACAAAGTGCATGACCACAGGTGTGATTATTTGGGTCATCATTCCTGCATGTGGAGTAAGGTCAGGTAATTCTGTGGTACCTACTGATGTCTGTCGCTGTTCCCCATAAGACAGCTAAGAACATATTCAAATGTTCTTCCTTCAGTACATAAAACAAATACCCAGAGGATGAGAAAGTAATTTCCTATTCCATGTTATATTCTTGCACTATGTATTGGTTATTCTAATTTGGAGATTCTGAGAGATTGTGAAGCAATTTATGAATTTGGCAAGGTGGCTTTTGATTCTACATGGGTCATACTTTCCATACTTGGAAAAACTTATAGCTTAGTCATAGATATTTAGGTGCTAGAACTATAAATAATCTTATATGCCACTTATTTTCTCAGTTTTCAATCTTGTAGGCAGTGAATTTAAAAGCAAATTCTAGGGCAAATTTCCCAATATGTAAAGTGTACAAAAACCAACTTTGCAGGGTAAGGATTTAAATTTTTTATTGTAGGTCTTCTATTTACTAAATGTGCTAAATTCAAAAGTTAACTAAGTTTCTCTGGTCTTTATATTTTTAATCCAAAAATAAGAACGATAATTCCTATCTTGCCTACCTCAAAGATCAAAGCTGTTAGTTTACATAAAAACTATAATTTGTAAAATATTATGTATCATACACACATATTAGTTTTGCTACATCAAAAGAGAAGCACTTATGGTTGTACATGATGAAGGGATAAATGAGTAGTTTAAACAACATATATTCTAGAAATGAGAAGAAAATATTTGAGATAGTTTATATACAAACCATTTTCTATTCATTCCTAACTTAGAAAATGAATAGGACATACTATTCAGTTAGAGTATATTAATTATATCATATGATGATCCAAGTCATAAATGAATAGGCTAACACTAGATATTGTGATATACCTTAGATGAAAAATTTGTTGAAGAATTGAAGGTGACATTTTGGAAGATTGGGCTCGTGGGGATTTTGAAGCATCCTCGTTCCCTACCAGGAAAGGATTTTGTGCTAGATTAGAGTTTGTATAAATGGCTACAGTTTTTTGCTCCTCTTTACTTTCAGAGTCTAATTCTCCAATCTTTCAACATGGGCTGGCTTGTGACTTGATTTGGCCAACAGAATGTAGTAAAATCTGAGTTCTGAGCATAGACTTCAAGAGGCTTTGTATGATTCTGCCTTTGCTTTAAGAACTTTGACCACTACCATCATCCGAACAAGTCAATGCTATCCTGGAAAATGGGAGGCCATGCAAATACAAAGAACAGTTTTTCTAGCTGAGTCATCTTAGTTCGTTTGGCCCTGAACCAACTGTGGTGCTGACTACAAATGTATGAGCAGGCAGAGCCTAGAGCAGGTCAGCCCAGCTCAGACCTGCAGAACTACCCAGCTCCCTTGCACAATTGTAAACTAGTATGCTTCAAGCCATTGAATACCAGGCATTTTGTTACACAACAATATATAATTGCTTCAATTGTAACAGTTGTAACAATTGTTACAATCAGTGATGTCTGCTGTAGGTAGAAGATAGTACTGATTTTCCATCACTAACATAATGACCTTCACTTCTTGGAACATCCCACCCCCACTTTTCCAAGGTCACAATTATGGTTTCCTAGTGCTGGGATTCAAGGCATTTCTTAGGACAGTTGGAATCCATCATCCCTAAAATTGTAGGGTGGAGAGTGGTACTGAATGCTCATGCTTTCTTAACGTACAGTATGTGTCTCTGTTTCTTGAATCTCACAGTCTAGAATTCTGACAGTCTATCACCTGATTAGTGCCCTTTCCTTTATAATGTACTACTATTAGGAAATCACCCATGAAGAGTGTCCCTTGGGCCCACATAACTTGTGGACTGACAAATCTATTACTATATCATTGCAAATTCCTCTTACTTCTCTCTGATAAATTTTGAGTATTGACCCAAGTGCTCTTTGGAGAAATTGGGAATTATCTTAATAAATGATCACTTTAAAAAACAGGACCATGAGCCGAACTCATTCAGAAAGAGTAGTTAAAACTTCCTCTGCAGATTCTCCATTTGTATGTTTTCAAACCTGTCTCATTTGCTTGGCAAATGGCTGTTGGTGCCTCTTTGGAAGGCACCTGTTGGAAGATGAGCAGCTCCATGGGACCTCATAGAGTGAATGAGGAAATGAACTCTTCATGCCCTAGAGGCAGTGTTGCACATCTTACTGCAATGTGGTGTTTCTGATTTCTTTGTATGTGGTTTCTGCACATAGCAATGGCCTTATTCATACCAAGAAGACATCGTGATAACAGCAGCTCTATCTCTAAATCTTGCCTCTATAATTATAATGGCTTATGAAAGTTTTTGCCTCAAATCTAGGAATGAAATCCTCAGAAAATAGTCCTTTTCCTTTCTAAAATCCACTAAATGACTGATTGGAGTAGATTAAAAAAAATCACCTTCTGCATGATATTTTGTAGATTAATGACTACATTGAACCATTCTGATGATAGATAGGGAAATTATTTCCACTGTAACTTAAAGAACTAAAACTGCTGTATTTTAAATTAAAGAGTCCTAAAATTTGTCAAGCTCATCAAAAGTGCATGAGCAATGAAGAGGTACAAGTTTATAACCCATTATGGTGCATGTTAATTTCTTAACATGCATAATTTTTCTGCTTCATTACTGTTGGAGTGATCCTTGTGGAAAACAGTAATTTTGGAAAAAAAATAAATATGGGACTGAATAATAGCTTTCTAGGGAAATGCTGAGATTTCTTCACTTGATTAGCATGTTGCAAATTAATTTTATTTCATTGGTATTTCCCCCTCTGTAGCTTCTGTATCCTAAACTAGAAACATGATCTACTTTGTTTAGTAATTAAATCCAGATTGGAACTAAATCCAGTGAAAATGTTAACCAAGGCTGTAAGAATAGTGAACAAACGGTTTAATAAAGTTAGAAAAGCAGTGAGGAAAAGGTAAAATTAGCTGGAAAAAAAAAAAGACAATTCAAATTATGCAGGTTAAAACTATTATCTTGGTCACCTGGAAGATAAATTTACATACTGAATTTGTGAGCCTTGGAGAGATAATTTCCACACAGAATGTTACAAATTCCAGTTGGCTTCATCTTGCTCCCTGTGAAAAATTAGGAAAAGAGAGAAATGAACTAAGGAAGGAAACCTGTTTTCAAGTTTATTTTTTGTTCAGAGGCTATACAAAGGATAAGTCTTGGCGTGGTTCGTAAAATGTTTCTCATCTTCAGTCTTTGCAGGAAGTAAAAGATTTTTCAAGTGAGATGAGGCTGGGGGCAAAGTGCAAATTAAGGGTAGAGCTGAAAACCCTTTGTTAAATTCTTTGTAAAGTTCAAGATGACCCTCTAGTAGTTCCTTTTAGACGAGGGACTTCGAAATCCCCTAAGGGCATTATTCCCACAGCTGCCTGGTATAGCCAGTTTAGGGAGAGTGTTCTATCTCCCTGTTTCTCAGCCTTGCCAGCTATTTCCTTTAATAGTTTCTTTCTTTTTTTTTTTTTTTTTGGTATGTCTAATCCCATCTTGCCCTCTGTTTCTCCCAGAACTTTATTTAAGTTAAGCAGAAAGAAATGTTCTGTATCCCAAGAGTTGCAATTAAAGATCTAGAGTTCTGTTTCAATGGTTCAGGTTTCTCTGGCTTGAGTCATGTGATTATCCCTAAATCAATCACTGTGTTCAGGAGTATGTGTATGCTTTTTCCTTGGTCATTCCTGAGTGACATTTTAATGCCTGATATTCAGGCAGGATTAACCCCTTCCCGCCTGAACGACATGTTAAGAAAATACTGGAGAATCAGCTCACTTAGGAAAATAAGGGGCTATCACCAGAAGGGAAAACGAACACACTGAAGGCAAAAAACATCAACTGTTTACTCCATCCTCCGATTCCTTTCCACCTCTTTTTCAGACTGGCAGCTTGTAAGTTGTAGTCTTCCCCTATCATGCTGTCAGCCCCCAAGTAACACACACGGTCCTGCCTGGCTTCTCACTTCGCTTCCTACTTCCCTTTCTGGGCAAACACACATCTCTTTACAAACACTCCATTAGTTTTGATGTTTGTCTCACTGCTCTGATGTGTTTGAAGGGTTTCTCTAAGGTCTGCTGACATTTCCTGATTGCTTACTATGCATGGTTTCTGTTTTCCTCCTGGGCCATCATTCTTAGAAAGGCATTCACTTCATCAATATCCTTTAACACTGTTTAGATTTGTGGATGTGCGTTCAAGCAGGAACGGAGGCCTGCCGAGGTGAGCAGACTCTCACTGATGTGTTTTGTCAAGTTCCAGGAACCTTTCGTGGTAAACAGAGGAGCAGGCTTAGACAGGCAGGCTGCTCCTTTCATCATGGGGCTAATAGGACAGAACTGGAGGGTAATGGAGGAAATGCTCTGGTGACAAGGAGGGGACACGTTGCTGAATATGGGTGAGTTAGACTCTTACATTTTATCTCTCTGGTAGAGTATCAAGTCTTGAATGCTTTCATCAGAAGCTGGGAAACTGTCGTTACCACTCCAGGTTGGGTTACAGAAAACTGTAGCATTCAGTGTGTATCCCACAGCTTTCCACCTGCTCACTGAGGATACTCTGCGATATCCTTGATTGGTCCAGGCATTTCTAGCCTGGATCATATTAGAGGAATGACAAAACTCTGTCTTGAAGATGCCACGATAGATGCAGTTCTCCATGGCTGGTACACGGTTCTGAGAATGTAATGGTGAATTTAAATTCCTGGATAGTTCCAGGCTATTGCTCAGAACCTCAACAATTACCTGTGTAACTGTTGTTACTTGATCCCAGTGTGGCCTGTAGAAGGCGGCCTACAGGACTGTGCTACAACAGTATGGAATTTTTTCCCTCTTCAGACTTCCACAAATTTCTTCTACTCTCCTTGGATGATCCTGATCTGAATTATTGATTACATTGTTGTTGACAGAATGTTAAACTTGTAATATTACCGTTCTTTGTGCTCTTAAAAGCTGGTATTCTTTACAGCAAGAATTTGACTTGGGAAAGTAAATGTTTTCAGTTTAGAGTATGAAATGTTTATGTTATCATTGATGTACATATCCCATGAAATACTTGTTGTGTTTCATAAGTAACCGAGGAAAACCTTGCATTCTATAGATATGTGGCAAATGTGTGCAGCTGTGTTTCTCATTCTTTGGACAGAATAGAGACCCACTAGATTTTTTTTTTTTAAAGATTTTATTTATTTATTTGACAGAGAGAGATCACAAGTAGACAGAGAGGCAGGCAGAGAGAGGGGGGGGGGGGAAACAGGCTCCCTGCTGAGCAGAGAGCCCGATGCGGGACTCGATCCCAGGACCCTGAGATCATGACCTGAGCCGAAGGCGGCGGCTTAACCCACTGAGCCACCCAGGTGCCCCGAGACCCACTAGATTTCTTATTGTCTATTCACTTGGTTGTTTTCCACCCTGTTTCTATAAGCATGATTCCACTTATGGCCTTATAGTGCTAACTGTATTAAATTCATCTCTTGAAGGGTTTGTCACAGCGTTTTGGGAGTATGGTGGAGTGTTGCATATTTTTCAGTGTCTTATAGTTCAGAGAGTGCAGGGCTAGGAGTCTGGAGGATAAATGCTGTCATCCAGATTGTGACCTTCAGTCTCCATGTCTACTAAATGAAGATGTTTGGCTTTACTTTCTTTTAGTTGTAACATTGGTTGGTCCTGGAATTCTCTGCCTCTACAACTTCTCATGAATGTTTTTGATGCATTCCCAAGGACTTTTTTTTTTTTAAATAAAACATTCACTATTTTAAGATATTAAAGAATACTTTTAAAAGTTTCTATGTGTTTAAACAAATTTAAGAGTATAAGTCATACTGTAGATAAAAATCTGGTATCATTATCATCATTATTATTATTATCACAATTATCAGCCTCCACATCTCACCAAAATTTACTCAGTGCATTTAATGTTCTAGGCCTGATGATAAAGACTTTACATGTATTTTCTCATGTGATCTTGCAATAAAACGTGCTAGCATTATCTCATGTCATAGATGAGAAAAATTAAATTGAAAGAGTTTGCCTAAGGATGCACAAGTAGGAAATGAAGGAATCCAGTTCTCAAAGTTAGTTTAGTCTGACTCCAAAGTGTATGTCCTTCACCGCTATTCTGTAGTCACTCCTGTTGGACACAGTTAATGAGATAAATTAATAAATCCTTTATTATCTTCATTTTCAAATTAAGCAGTAGAGCAAGAATGTTATTTTCCATTTTATATAGGGGTGCCCTACACCTGTGTATACCCACCATATACATCAATGCTCATCCTTAAATTTTACCTGTACCCAATGAAAATGGGCCCCACATTTGTCCACGATAAGGTTGCCAAAAGCTGGCATCAAACTTCAAAATGTTTCCCTTTGGTGCTCTTTTGTTTTAAACCTCTCTTATGAAGAACTTAGTTGTCCTGTTTCTTCATGTCTATTTTAGAATTTTTTCTTTCAATGATTCCCATTTATTTCTAGGATTGAATATTCCACTGACTCATTACATTTTAGAAATATTTTCTCACAGTAAAAGGCAAATAAAAGGTCAAAAAATACAGCCACTTATGTGCTGATATCCATAGTTAGAAAACAAATGATAGAGCAAGGAATATTTGCTAATTTCTTTTCTCCTACCAAACATTTGACAATAGAAACAGCTACCTTTATTTGTTTCATTTCCTTACCACATGGTGAGTTTGTCATTTCTCTACTCAGTGAGAAAGAAGGCATTTCTCATAGAGTTGCCCAGGGATCTCAGATTCCTTCCCATTCCAACCTGCCCTTTGAGTGGACTTTTCAGAGGATTTTCAGAGGCCAGAAGCAGAGAGAGAACTACTGAGAATTTGCCTATGTTCTGGTACTCTCATATATTTATTTAACATGCTTCCAAACATTTTTCCTGTGACCTTGAGGTGTCCATTTAAAAATTAAAACCTTTAACTTTCTACTCAATTTGAGGAAGGAAATTTTGCAAGTGAATTTTTATGGTGGCAGTCATTTTAACATGTCATCATAAGAAAAATGGCAGAAGAAGGTGAATCTGAATATATGACTGATTATTCATATGCCTACATTAAGTGTCTTGTCATAATCTATGCCTGGCTTTATAAGCTCAGAGTGGTGAGAACCAAAACAACAAAATAACAGATTTGGGTTCTGTCTTTATGGGGGGAATATACATTTATATGTATTTCCCATCTGTCTGTCCATCTATATAGTTTACTTGACTCTATTTTCCTTATGCCGACCCTATGAGGTTGGATTAATTATCCCCATATTACAGAGGACTGTGCAAAACAATATGTACAATGCATACAATCCTCATTGGATAGTGAATGGAAGATGGAGACAGTTCATTGGATTAGATGCCTTCCCTTCAGGTATTTCCCCTCTAGTAGTTGTGCAATCAAGAAGAAGCACGTGAAAGGTCAAGAACACATGGTACCTTATTATTATTCATAAGCCAGGATCATTCAGATAAAACAGAGAAAAAAAAGAATTAATGAAAGGAGGTGTTTACTCTTGGGTCAGGCAAGGTCAGCATCTGAAGAAAAGACAGTAGTTGAGATGAGAGAACAACCTACATTGTGGATTTTTCAATTATATGCATATGTCACATATTGAGTTAGGAAGATGGGATTAGAGCTAAAGGGGTTGATCTGGGACGACATATATTCTTATGCATAATATACTTGTTTTATTTATGTTAGAGACTTTATCTTAACTGTTTCTCCCATATAAGCTGTATGTGATTTGTGTTATTATCCTGATTTTACAGAGAGCCAGACTACACTATAGAATAAAGTGTATATAATTCCTAAGTTTCCAATTGCTATGTACATATTTCACTGTCCAAGCAGGGGATGCAGAGGCAAGTGTTACAAAGAAGGAGATACATAATAATTTTGTTAAACCTCTAGATGTAGCCTTACCTGACAGCATTTTCCCAGTTGGTTTGTTTGTTTGCTTGTTTTAGCTTAAGGGCCTGAGGACACAGTTTAAATTAGATTTTTGTCACTGTAATCAAGACAGTCGCAGATTTAGTGTGGAAAAATGGAAGGGACAAAGTTCGACTGCAGTACAGCTCAGGGTCCCTCTAGCAGGGGAGCTGGGGAAATTATTCAGGGTGAATTTTAGTTTTCTTTTCATTTGTTACAAAGACTCTCCTTACCGAATCAATTATCACATCAGTATAACTAAGAAGTTTTCTTTTTTTCTACTTCCATGAAAGGGAACTTGAAAATTTCTGACTAAGCTAAGCAAAAGATAAAGCAGAAAAAGACTGATATTTATTATGAAACGTCTAAAACCAGTGCTGTCTCACTTAGACTGATTTAGAGTTATTCAAGTGTAAGGAGCTGGGAAGAGATGCATTCTTCCCCACCCAAACACCATTCATTTTATTTGCACTGGCTGCTTTCCAGAGAGCTGTTGCCCTTTCCCTTTCTCATGTCTTCCCCGCCCCCCCCCCTTGATCAATTAGTCAATTATTCAGTGTGTCTTTCCGACTCCCTTTTACATCCCTTTCCTGTTATTTTTCATCTCAAGGAGATAAACCTTCAGAGAGAAAAACCTCTAACCTTGCAATAACCCCATGATGGATGACTCTGCCAATTATCTTCTTAAAGGAATAATGCAGGTTTTATGTATCTTCTGAATGCTACATTCTCAATCCCTTATTCCACACTCCAAGAGAAAGAGGTAGATTTCCTGCCTTCACACCTTAGATAGGGGTTGCCTTTCCTCTTTTCCTGTGGTGTTTGATGATCAAAACTTAAACTAATAAAGTTTGAGGTAATGGGGAGAAGGGAGGTAAATTGGGGGTTTATAAAGGGAATGATGCCTTGTCATTCCCAAGCAGATCTCAAGGTCTCTGTTTAGTCATTAATGAAATAAGGGTTTCAGGACTCACGAACACACACTCATACACACACAGACAAGTATGCGTTCTAGTATCTGCTCATTATTATTGCTAACCTGGGATTGTGCTCAGCATGACTATATGAGCAGTATTATAATCAACTGTTTGGAATTCACCAAAGGAATTAGATTGAGTGAAGAAAGGGAGCAGGAGAGATGCCCTGATGATGAGTCAACCTCCTTTCCTGTGTCCTTAAAATTATAGAGAAGTTGGAAGGAGCCACTATACCCACTGAAGGGTAGCAGAATGGATCTGTAAGAGGAGCTGCAGACAGTGTAATTAGTCAAATCGGTTCATAGTCTGGAGAAGGAGGAATGAGGAAATGACTCAAGCTAAGGGGTTTATAGAGAATAAAATGGTGGGAAGCTGTCCTTAATAATTTCTTTTTTCTTTTTAAAGATTTATTTATTTATTTGACAGACAGAGATCACAAGTAGGCAGAGAGGCAGGCAGAGAGAGAGGAGGAAGCAGGCTCCCTGCTGAGCAGAGAGCCAGATGCGATGCGGGGCTCGATCCCAGGACCCTGAGATCATGACCTGAGCCAAAGGCAGAGGCTTTAACCCACTGAGCCACCCAGGCGCCCTGTCCTTAATAATTTCTGAGGTGGGAGCAAGACTTGCCAAGGGACAATTGTACCTGGAACAAGTTAGATTAAGCAGCAGGGAAAACCTTCTGAGCAGTGAATATGAAGGCTTTAGAATAGGTGGGAGAAGACAGATATGTAAGCTTTCTACCCCAAGATCTGGAGAGGGGAGATTTGTTTTCACCTAGAATGAGAACTTCTGCAGTGTTCTCACAAGACTTCTTTTCATCAGACACCAGGACTTGAGATAAGTGTTTGATGAAAGCCTGTAGAGAAATGGGTCATTTTCTCCTTCTGCTCTGGATTCTCTTGCATAGAAGGAGAGAAGAGGGAGATGGAGGAGAAATACAAAGAATAAGAACTGATGAATAGGGAGGGCATGACAAGCAGGACTCTTATGGGTGAGAGTGAAACTTTGAGCTATGTCCAAAATATTGCCGTCACCATGTCATGAGGGGATCTTGTTAAACATCAGATTCTGACTTAGCAGTTTTGATTTGGACCTGATATTCTATGGCTCTATCAGACTTGCAGGTAATGCCAATGCTGCTGGCACGAAGACCTTACTTAGGCTAGCAAAAAGCAGACCACAGACGTGTATCCAAGTGAAAGGTAGGTTGACTTAAACATCAACAAGTTGGAGGGAGAAAAAAGAGAAAGATGATGCAAGGTAGAAACCTGCAACCTGGGCAGGAGTGTAGGGAAGCTGAGAGTTCGTATTTCCTACAAGTTTATCTGTTATACTCCTTAATGTTGGGTGTGGCCGAGAGTGGAAAAATCTCATACTGGTTATATGAGTCTCTGCTTTGACAATGCTTCACAGCATCCCCCTTTTCTCCCTGTTTTCTCACTTCTTAGTTTTGTTAAATTCATGTGGGGCAGGGTGGCTGTGTTGGGAAGAGTAAATGCTACCCTAAATAGAGTCATAGAGAAAGTATAATCCAGGTCTGTTTTCTCCTGCTATTCAGGGTGATAGGTTAATAGACACCCTTAGAGCACTCATTTCATACTTTCATTTCACACTTTGAAATATTCTGTTTTTAATTTGGAGTCATTTGTTTTCTTAGAAGAACACACCGAGAGAATGTTTACTTTTACATACTCTTCGAATAAAGGATCTGATGCTAAGAACGTACAAAAATTTCCAGTCATCTCAACAGAAATTCTACATTGATCCATTTCTCTTTTTTCCTGTAATTTTTCCACATTTAGGGTTAATTGACCTTCCCATAAGTGAGAGCAAGAGTGTGGCAATATTTCACCACGTGTTAAAAGAAACTGTCAACTGTTATCATCTGTATTCTTCCCCCCACCTTTTGGAGGCTAAATGGTGCTGTCATGTTTACAGCAGTACCTGCATGAATCTGGATATTTTATTATTTCAATCTCACATTCGAAAATTTCTGAAATGTATTAATTTATGTTCTTATAAATCACCATGCTGGAGGAATGAAGAGCAAGTGTTCAGGACAGGAATGGACTTAGCAGGTGCTAAAAGGAGCATCAGTCATCATTGTCCTCTTCTCGACACTATAGCCCCCTCCTACAATTTAACTCCCTTCTCAAACTGCAGTTCAGAATGATGTCATCATGCAATGTTTCCAGGAAAAGAATGACGAGTAGGTTACATCTTATGTACTGACTGGAATCATTTATCATCTGAGTCTAACTATGTGACATTCTGGAAAAGGTAAAACTATGGAGAGAGTAAAAAGATAAGTGGTTTCCAAGGAGGGAGCAGGGGATAAATAGATAGAGCACAAAAAATTTTTAGGTCAGTGAATATACTCTGAATGATATTATAATGATTGAGTATGTCATTATACATTTGTCCAAACATACAGAATGTGTTCACCAAGAGCGAACCCTAAGGTAAACAATGGACTTTGGGTGATTAGGATGGGTCAATGTAGATTTTTTTTTTTTTAAGATTTTATTTATTTGGGAGAGAGAAAGCTAGAGAGAGAAAGAGAGAGAGAGAAAATGCATAAGCAGAGGGAGGGGCAGAGGGACAAGCAGACTCCCCGCTGCAAGACTCGATCCCAGGACCCTGGGATCATGACCTGAGCTGAAGGCAGTCGTTTAGCTGCCTGAAGTGCCTAGGCACCCGTGTCATTGTAGGTTTATCCTTGGTAGAAACATGTACCATTCTGGTAATGATGCTGATAAATGGGATGGTTATTCACGTGTGGGTGCAGAGAGTATATTGGAAATCCCTACCTCCTTCTCAATTTTGTTATAAACCTAGAATTACTCTAAAAATTAAATATAGCCCAAAGAGCACAAATGATTTTAAAAGCTATGCTAGAAACCAGGTATCATAAAGAGATAGGGAAAGTTCACTGTTACATGATGACATTAAATACAAAGAACACAGTGGGATATATTTTTGTAGGCCTCTGCCATCTTTGATCATGGAACTAATACGTAGTGTTTACTAAACCAGTTACTATGTGCTAAACACTCTTTCTCTCAACCTTCACTGGAGTTATGGATGGGTATTATACATACCCTGGTTTATTATTCTCCTCAACAATGCTGTGGCAGAATTGTGATGATTCATAAAAATCAACCCTTAGAATCATTAGTAAATTATCAGAATGATGGGGCATCTGGGTGGCTTAGTCAGTTAAGGATCTGCCTTCAGCTCAGGTCATGATCTCAGGGTCCTGGGATCCAGCCCCACGTAGGGCTAAGTGCTCGGGGGGGATCTGCTTCTCCTTCTTTCTCTGCCCCTCCCCCCTTCATGCTCTTTCTCAGGTAAATAAATAAAATCTTTTAAAAAATTGTCAGAATGATGAATATTAGATACATTAAACAAATTACCATGTTGTGCTAAGTATCCATCATTACTACATTTTGAAATTTAACTTTGGGAAAACAGAACAGGAGAAAAAAAATAGGTATAGACTTTTTCAGGTTCTTTTTCATTACCCATAGTCAGGACCTTCAAATAAAAATGCAAAAAAAAAAAGATCTTATTATAGAAAATCTGTATATAATAGAATGCTCTGTTTATGTTTCTTTATGTGAGTTTACCATCAAATCCTACTTCACTGCAGATAAATATTTTATGGAACTCATTTGTGTTTCCAATTTATTATGAATCTCATTTTCTTCTGCCATTATTTATTCTCTATTTTAGAAGCTAAAAATAGTATATGAAAATTAAAATAATAGTGATGAGGGAGGACGACTTCTACTGTCAGCCACTTCTCCACCAAAAAAACATTATCTACAAAATATGAGTCATGTTGGTTTATTTGTATTAACTTTTGCTTTGCAAAACCACTTTCTTTATTCTGACACTCGTGATAAAATTATATGTCCACTTCCAATCCATTCCTTGAAAACTAATACACAGATGGTCAAAGGTTCACATAAGCAGGCTCAGGTCATATAAACAATCTTCAAACTCAGACGTTATAGCAGAACATCTTGGAAATTAAGCCAGAATGTGAGTAATAACCAAGTGCTTCTATACATCTTCACACAAGTCCTGTTTGGAAAGGCGTGAATGTTGCTTCTATCCACTGGGAATGTGTTCAGGTATAGCAACATGACTGCTTCATCTAAAAGAGAGTGAAGTTCAGGGATGAACCATCAAATGGCAGGAAATGGAGTCATTTTCAGTTAAAAAAATTTTTTTTTTTGAATCAAGAGGTGTTTGTATAAAAGAAGTGGTAGTTAGAGGGATGTCTGGAGATAGAAAGCACCTACAGTCTCTAGCTGTAACTGTAACTGCAGAAATAATAAAATGTAAAGATATAATGGACCATGATAGAGTGCAAGGAACAAGGGCTTCAGATTCACAAAGGCTTGCTTGAATCTCACACCACCACTCAGCCGTGTGAGTATTCGTGCTAGTAATTATTGCTGAAAGTGTTTCCTCATCTTTGAAATGAAGAACTAGGGAAATGCCCACAGCCTACTTTATGAGGTGGGCTTGGTGCCAATGTGCAGATGGGGCACTAGAGATTGGATCTCATCAACTACAGTAGGGACAAATATTGATCTATTTATGCAGTGACTAATTGTTTCTTCTGGCAGCAAAGTGGGATGATGTAGAATCTGGAGAAGAAAAAGGAGGCTTGCATTAAAGAATATAAATAGTTGATGTTAAAGTTTAAGATTATCCCTCCATCAATAACCTTTTGATTCAAAATTCACAAAGCAGACTCCATCAGCTTTGGATCTTTTAATTAGATGTGAGCAGGTATAACTTGTTGCTATATTCTGATAGTCTTAAAATTAGCTTTTTAAAATATGGGTTTTCTTGAGACAATGTATGGAGTAATAAAAGGAAGGTAGATTGATGGTTGTAGTCCTCAATCTAACACCTTTTAGGTGTGTGATCTGGGATAACTTCATTCACTTTTCTAAGCCTCGGTTCCTTCACCTAAAATGGAGATAAGAATTCCAATATCATCACCTGGTAGTTTTCTAGGACACCATGAGCACTTATGAAGTGATTTCTCCTTTTTCTGGAAACCTTACGCCGAGATCATCCCCTTCCATTTCTTTCATGTCGTAGGCCATTTTCTTCCCTCTTGTCTCCCTCCTGAAGATGGGGAAGTGTCTTATTCATTGTATTTCTAGCAGTGCTTGTTACGTAATAAGTGCTCACAATCACTTTAAGGATGGGAGACAGGTAGGAAGAAATTAAGGAAAACATACTTGTTGATTCAATCATTAATCTATACAATTCATTTACCTTACAAAGTGCCATGAAAGTATCAAGTATTGTTATGATAGCCAAGAAGACAGTGAACTTCTGACTTCAGTTCTTCTCACTGAAAGCTTTTTTTTTTTTTTAATGATGGTTATTTTTTTGTTCTTCCTTTGACTGCTTTATAGGTGATATAAACTCTTCATACAACCTCTCTCTGGGCATGTGGTTTCTGTTAGGAATTTGGAGACAATTTCATCAGTAAGAGGAAAACAAAAAGCAAAAAACAAACAAATAAACAAACAAACCCAAGTGTGCTTTGGAAAGAACATGTACCTGGAAGAGGTGGCGTGCCCTTTCATAGTGCTCCCTTCCATACTTTTCTTTGTAGAGCAGTGTTTTTATCTGTTTGCTTTCTTGACTGCTTGTTTTCTTTAGAATGCAGTCATAAAGAAACTGAATTGGATCTTAAAATCGACCCCTCTGGAGCAAAAAAAAAAAAAACTACAGTTTTCCTTAAGCTTGACATTTCCAGACCTAACTTCTGTAAGTGTGCAGCATGACCAGAGTTACCTCCTTAGAGTTTACAGATTCAGTGAATCTGTATCAAAATCCCAATGATGTTCTTTACAGTAATTGGAAAAAAATTTCTAACATTCATATGGAACACAAAAGAAACCAGATAGGCAAGACAATCTTGAGAAAGGAAAACAAAGCTGAAGGCATCACACTGTTGATTTCAAAATATATCACAAAACTATATTAATCAGAATAGTATGGTACTGGCAAAAACAAACAAAAACCCCAAAAACCAACAAATAGAAAATGGATTAGAATAGAGTCCAGGAATAAATCCACCCATTTATATTTAATAGATCTTTGAAAAAGGTACCAAGTACACACAGTGGGAAAAGTAGAGTCTCTTCAATAAATGATGTTGGGAAAACTGGGTACTGAAATGCAGAAGAATAAAACTGAAACTTTATCTCAATCCCTATATAAAAACCAACTCAAAATGGATCATAGACTTAAACATAAGACCTGAAATTGTAAGACCACTAGAAGAAAACACAGAAAAAATCTTCCTGATACTGGTCTTGGCAACAATTTTTTGGTCATGACACCATAATCACGGGCAACAAAAACAAAAAATGACAGACTAAAAATCTTCTTCCCAGCAAAGGAAACAACTAATAAAATGAAAAGGCAACTTATAGAATGGAAGAAAATATTTGCAAACCATAATTATGATAAGGTGTTAATATCCAAAATAAGTAAGGAACTCAACTCAATAGCAAAAAACCCCCAAATAATCTGATTTTTAAAAATGGACAAAGCACATGAATAGATATTTCTTGAAAGAAGGCATACAAATAGCCAATAGGTACATGAAAAGTTGCTCATCACTAATCATCAGGGAAATGCAAATCAGAACCATAGTGATATATCACCTCATACCTCTGAATGGTAATTACCAAAAAGTCAAAGAATTACCAGAGTTGGTGAGGATGTGGAGAAAGGGAACTCTTGTACACTGTTGGTTGGAATATAAATTGGTACAGCCATTATGAAAAACAGTATGGCGGTTCCTCAAAAAATAAAACTATACCATATGACCCAGCAATTCTGCTCTGGTTATACATCCAAAGAAACTTAAGTCTGGGTCTTGAAGAGATATCTGTACTTCCATGTTCATTACAACATTATTCAAAACAACCAACATATACAAACAAATGTTCATCAGTAGTTGAATTAATAATTAAAATGTCACACACACACACACACACACACACACACACATGCACACAATGGGATATTTCTCAGTGTTAAAAAAAAAAAAAAAAAGGAAATCCTGCCATTTGCAAAAACATGGATAAAATTAACCTGGAGTACATTATGCTGAGTTATATAAGCCAGACAGAGAGAGACAAATAACATATGATCCTCCTTTTATGAGGAATCTAAAACTGTCAAACTTACAGATGCAAAGACCAGAATAGTGGTTGCCAGGTTGGAGTAGGGGAGAAGGAAGAGATGTTGGTTAAAGGGTTCAAAGTTTCAGTTATGCAGGATGAATGAGTTCTGTGGATTTTACGTACAGCACAGTTTTATATATTTGAAATTTTCTAAGAGGGTAGTTAGATCTTTAATGAGATTTCACTACACACACACGTGCACACACACACACACTAAAAACTTTCAAGTACATCGAGGCAATCATTAAGTTATTTAGCTTGACTGTGGTGATTTTTTTTTCACAATATATACGTACACCAAAGCATCAAGCTGTATACCTTAAACATACATAATATTATATGACAAAGATACCTAAACAAAGTTGTTAAAATAATTTAAGTTTCTCTAAATTTAAATAACAAATGTCCCACCATGCTTTGTTTTGTTCTGTTTTCCTGAAAGATCTGCCAGCAAATTCAATCCCTCTACAAGCAGATTCCAAACATTGGGTGTTTGATGTTGTATAGACAGTTTGTCACAAGAGACATGAAGTCACAGGTACATATGGCCTACTTTCCCAGGAGTGTTTATTTTGCTCTGTGATCTTAGGGAAGGATTTTTATACAAAACCAAACATGAATAAATGCAACGTCACCAGCATTTAAAAGATAAATACATACTTCAAAGAGATGTCTCACTTGTACCTAGCCATTTCACGAGACTACCTGAGGTCCCCCAAGAAGACTTTAGTGAGAACTACTGCTATAGGGAATCCCCAGAGATGAAGTTATCTGTGACACTTCTTGTGTGGAAAGGTTCAAGTTATAATGGGATGGTTCCTATCTAAAAGCATCATGCTTCTTATTTATATACAGGTAGGTTGAGATCTGAAATTCTAATATGAGATTTTTTTTCCTGTTTCTTAAGAATTTAATTAAGACTTGAATATTCATGATTCCAAAATCCTTTAGTACTTCCTTTCTTGCAGTTTTGCTCATTCTGTCCCTGTTTTATAGGAGATCATTTCAAATCACTTAGTTACTAATATATACGAATTCAAGTCCTTCCCATTCTTTGAAGTCAATCTCAAATTTTAATTCCTTCACACACATACTTACATACATATACACATATGCATACATACATGCACTTCATTGAAAACTCTCCTCCTTCCATTATTAGCCAGAATGTATACTCCATAAATATATATTAAATCTCAGTGTTATAAGGACATTATGCCAGACACTAGGAATATGCCTTTGAACAAAACCCATCTGAATTGAGTCTCTTCTGATCTCCCCTACTTTTACCTATAATTGTTAGTATTTTTCATTTCAAACCCTCTGTTTCAGTCATTAATTAACATATAATGCAGCAGAAAGAGCATGAATTTTGAAGTCAGCAAACCTGGGATTAAAACAAAGCTCTACTAGTAATAATCTGTGACCTTGAAGGAATCCTTTAACCTCATTAAGTCTCAGCTCTTGCATTATAAAATATAGAGACAATGATACTTGTATCATGATTCATCCATCATGATAGACATTAAATTAAAAATAAATAACAATTGTATTCCATAGCTGGGAAATGGTGAGCCAACAATATTGTTTTCACCATACTTAGCTGTACTTAATCCTTAAGGGCAGCATTCCCCATAGCATCCATCAGATTGATAAACAAATATCAGAACAAAATGCATAAAAGGAATGACTGTTGATGGATCTAGTCTAGGGAGAAGTGACATAGTTATAGGCACTTACAATCAAATGGAGGGTTGGAAAGCAAGTAGGAGGATGGGGAGGCGGCATCACTAACAGATGGGCTTTGAGGGGGGACTCTTTATACAGAAACTGAGAGGTGGATCTGATTTCACTCTTCGTCAAAGACCAGTTCTATCTACCATATCCTTAGAGCTATCCCTGGCCTGACTTTACTGTTCTTTGGTGGTGAGGAAAGGGTTATATATATTTCAGAACCAAGGCTAAAACCATATTGCTTTCCATAACACACCATATCAATGTCACTTTTTCAGGAGCCCATGCTGTTCTCACTAGGATCTCACTGCTGAGATGGAGAGAGTCCTGCATGGCACCATCATGGGAAGGTTAAATTTTATCCTCAAATAAGTGACAGGTCCCAATGGTTGGGTATTTTCTTCTGAGGTTTTCTAATTACGCAGTTTCCTCCTTCCCTAGAATTAGTTTTTGACCGGGTGATACTGATGTTTCTTACAGCTAAATTCTTCTTGTGGTCATGGATAATATACTGACTAAAATCTAGTTTCAGACCAAGAAAATACAAAAGAGAATAGGATAGTAGCCTTCAAGTACTGAATAGATAGGTCATGGGTTGAAACTAAACTAATTGGGTTCCTGAACAGAATTGTCTTCCAGGGGCTTCACTGATCTTTCATTTCAATGAGTATTTGCTAAGATTAAAGACTTCTGTAAGCTACAGCCACTCAGGAACAATGCAGAATTGTTAGTGTCTAAATTAGAAACATTCCAATGAGTCTGACAGGGGATGAAGTGTTAAGAAAATATACCGAGTTTAGAATACATTAGTATTATTTTGACTTTCCCAGTTATCACCAAAGCTCAGGAAAAGGAGATCTACTTGCATCTTACAAATAGTGTAAACTGGGGTTCACGGTAGTTAATTTGTGCCTTCAATCAGTTGCTGGATTACAGTTCACAACTCCTTAACCCCAGTCCAGAACTTCTACCCATTAGCCAAGTCATTAATAAATTCTTCTGTTGCTTTATTTATGTTTATCACTTTTAACACTTAAAATGCTTATTCTCTCATTCTTCCAATAAATAGCCTCTTACCTCCTGTATTGGAGAAGGTCAATTAAGAACATTTGAAATAGAGTTTCTTTCCTTGAAGTCTCTTCTGTCTAGTTGAAGAGTTAAGATATGTACACAAAATTATAATTAACATATATGTCATATTTATTTTTAAAAATACTTGCTTCAAAATGATCACCAGTCCTGTGAGAAGGCTTCCTCAAGGAAGTGATGATGAAGGGGGTTGGTATAAGTGACTGGGGCTTGGAAAGCTCAAAAATAGAGCAAGGGCATCCAAGTTACTTTTACTTATCCCTCAAAATTCTATGTTACGTTATATATGTTATAAAAGATACTAGGAATTAGTATCTTCACTAGCAACTAATCCACTAGTGTGTGTGCAACACTGTTTCAGACTGAAATTATCCTTACTCTGTTTGTCCCATGTAACTTGTGTGTGTTGGCTCATAGTAGACTCTCCACAAATACTTGTTGATTCAAAGCCTGTCATGGCCTGATGAAAAGGACCCTGAATTACAAATCAAATGGACTTTTGGGCTTTGTTCCTGATCATGTGTTGAAGAGAAGTTTAAATAACCTCTCTGGGACTGTTTTGTTGATTGGAGTATACTATCCCCCTCATAGGATTTTTGGGAGCATCTCTTCTCACTTTAAAAATCTTCTTGGTCAAGGGGCGCCTGGGTGGCTCAGTGGGTTAAAGCCTCTGCCTTCGGCTCAGGTCATGATCTCAGGGTCCTGGGATCGAGCCCCGCATCGGGCTCTCTGCTCAGCGGGGAGCCTGCTTCCCCCTCCCTCTCTCTGCCTGCCTCTCTGCCTGCTTGTGATCTCTCTCTGTCAAATAAATAAATAAAATTTAAAAGAAAATCTTCTTGGTCAATATATCCCCGTGCTTGGCTTCTGCTTCTGCCCGTATGCTCAGAACTTTGACACCCGAGTCTCCAATAACATCCGTCCTGCAGTTCCATCTGTTCAGTTGCCTGATACCACCTCTTTGACATCCAGAGACACCTCAAAATGAACGTGGGGGGAAAAAAAAGAAAAAGAAAAAAAAGGGAGAGGAAAAAAAAATTCTCCTTGTTCTACTCCTTCTCCACAGGCCTCCCATTATTCCTATAGTCTTCGTTGCAGGTAAGGGTGACCGCTCTATCTCAAAACTTTTTTCTTAGAAATGTGTAACCCTCAAATAGCTAAAGAGAAACTCAAATCAAAATAAAGCACAAATTCACTCCAGCAAGCTGAGGATGATTGAATCTGTTGTGTGGCTTCTTGCAAGGATATTTTTGTTATCACCCCAGGTACATGAATACCACCTTTTATTTGTACAATCTAGAACATTCTATATATTTTCAAAGGAATTGATATTTGTAAATACCAGGCCTCAGTAAAAAAGGTGATGGAGGGGGGCACCTGGGTGGCTCAGTGGGTTAAAGCTTCTGCCTTCGGCTCGGGTCATGATCCCAGGGTCCTGGGATCGAGCCCCGCATTGGACTCTCTGCCCAGCAGGGAGCCTGCTTCCTCTTCTCTCTCTGCCTGCCTGTGATCTCTGTCTGTCAAATAAATAAATAAAATCTTTAAAAAAAAAAAAAAAGATGATGGAGGGACAGTGGAGGGTAATTTCTAATTAGAGAAGCTGTCTGGCTTCAATTACTTATCACCGATTACTATCACCAGCATAACTGAATTACTTCAATCACTATCACCAAACTTCACCAACATCTTTTGTTTTTTTTTTTTTTAAGTTAACTTGAGCTGGTCCAGGTATCTCCCAAACTCAGCTCTTAGTAGATATTCAGTAAGAATAAACACACAGATACATAAATGAATGTATAATTGAATGGGTGTAGTGTGTAGTGAGTCCAGAAAAGCAGACCTACCCTCATGCAGAGCTGGAATGGCTGCCTCCTAAACCACAAAACTCCCAGGTGTTACCTTGACACCATAGCTGAGGATATGAGAATTTGGCCCTTGACTCAGGAGACTGAAAATGAATTTCCTATAAACTCTAGACCATCTTATTAATTACTTTCATTTATGGATCTCAAATCATTAGTAGGGAGACCTAGCTCTACAGGTCTTCGAAATCATGAAACAAAACCTCCAAAGTTAGAGTGCAGAATTTTGAGGGATAATATAAATTTGAACTTTATCTTTAATAGAACTTAACAACACATGTTCAGCCTTTTTTTTCTGGTTTGGAGACCCTTTGTAAAGCTTTAGGTCTTGAATTGCTGCACCTTTTATCCTGGCAATAATGACATGAAAGATTTGGGCAATGGACTGTGGGCTTCTCTAAATTAACTTTGTCCTGTAACAATCTCTTTAGGTTGAGATATCCCACTTCAAAGAGAACTCTTCATTGGATTCTAACACTATCCTCCTAGATGGAATAATTAGACTATTAGACTTTTACTCTCTACTGAGTTGAGAATATGCATGTTTGCATATAGTAACGTATACTTATATAAAATGTTATGTATAAAACTCAACATGCATAAAGAACATACACATGTATACATAGCATATATACATGTGTATATGCATGTATATGCATGTATATATACATATAAAAATGTGTGTGTGTGTGTATATATGTATATATTATATGTGTATATATCTGCATGGCAATATGGCTCTGGAGTTTTTGCTCTAGAAGTTGTTTCAAGAATCACTGACCCAGAGCTTGCTGCAGTTTCTTCTGCTGTTGTACATGGGTGCTACTGTGTGTGCTTGTGTGTTTGGTGACCTGACCCTGAGCTGATTTAGGTTTGTCCTGCTTGGTAGAGGTCTTGGCTGAGCTCAAAGGTATTGAGAGAGTTCAGACGCATGGGTGAGTGGTTGCTAATCTTTAATCATCTCTCAAGAAAGGGACTCTTGACACTCCCAAATTTGGCACTTCTTTTCCAGAAGGCCAACACTAACCCAATCTTGTTTTTTGGTATATTAACCATGTGCAGCTTTTGTTAGTGCTGAATTTGGGGCAATTAATCATGAACTTGTGACAATATCAGCCTGCCCTGTACTCTGAAAATAGGATGAAAATTTTACTCAAAATCCTTAGGAAGCTCATTGTGAAAGAGCTGGTTAATCAGGATATAGATGAGAGACTCTTTCTAGCAGAAGGAGGGAACATCTGTAGACAACATATACTAATCTTATTTTACAAGAAAATGGTTACATGCAATTAGAGGAAAATCCTTACAGGAAATGACACCACATTCTTAGGAAGGGGTATGAATTAGGGGTAATGTCCTTTTGAAACACATTTGGAATTGATTCAATACAGATTATCTAAGAGTAAAATACAGCCTCCTTCATTAACTCCAAATCCTTTGAAATATTAGAAAGGATGTTGAGAAAATCCATAAGCATTCTTGAATATAGAAAGATAACCTTAAATGAATGAGCAACTGTGAAGAATCCTAAGCAGATGGAAAGTGAAATGACATAAATTGACTGAATAAAATAATTGAAGAAGGGAACCACAGCTCCGGCATATACCTCAAAGGATTGCTGTAGGAGGAGACTCTTAAGAGTCCTCTGTGCCTAATGTTCTATCTTCTTGATAGATATGGAAATTGAGACTCAATTTAAGTAGCTTGTCCCAGTTGTAATCCGAGATAAATTTCAAACCCCAAAATGTCTCACTATCAAGCCTCTTGAGTTAATTGTTCTTATAGATTGCCTCCTTTCTATGTGCCATATTTTATCTAGAATTTCTCAATATTTTGTGACAGCAATTCTATGAATTTTCTCCCATTTTATAGATAAGAAAACTGTGTGAAGACCTTAGGTTAGTTATTCCAGTGGGATTGTGCTTTCTAAGACTCTGTTCTTAAAAGCTACTCTTTCTTCATCTTTCTCCCTATAATTAGTAAAGAGCCAGATAAAGATTATAGGCCTTCTAAATCTACTTTCTTTACTCTTGTTGTTGGGGAAGTTAATCTCCACTCTGCATTAACACATTATTATGGATGTGTGCCTGATGTTGTCATGCTGTAACTACATTTTACTGGTAGAATAAGGAATGTTAGCATTCTAAGTATTTATTTGTATCCTGATTTTATATACTAGCCGTTGGCCCTAGCCATTGGGTTTACATATATGAAGCTTGATCTGACATAGCTTGACATGAAAAAAATCAGTCTGAAGTATTATTCTTATAATTCTGCAGGTATCACTGAGGATATAAGAAATGGGTTTTACGTGTTTAATTTTAGAGGGTAAAATGATGGCTTAATGACAGGAGAATCAGCAGCAAGTTTCAGAGATCTAAAAGTCTTATGCGGGGGAGGTCCCTTACTTAAACCTAGCAAAGCTGATGCATTAGTGGGTAATCATCAACTTCTAAAAAACTCTTCTGATTTACAATGGAGTTAAGTTGGGAGGCTGTTTAAGTGGCAATTTTAAGTTTTTAACTGTTGGTTTATAGTCCACAGTCAAGGAGAGGATTTAAAGGAGATTTAAAAACCAACTATAGTTGGTAATACAGTGTTGCATGTCTGAAAGTTATGGAGAGAGTGGATATCGAAAATTCTCATCCCAAGAAAAGACTTTTTTGTAACTATGTATGATGATAGATATTAACTAGACATATTGTGGTTAACTATACCCTTTCCTGTTGTATACAAATATCAAATCATTATGTTGTATACCTTAAGCAAATATAATGTTGTATGTCAGTTATACATCAACAATAATAAAAAGCTGAATGATGCCCATATATTTGCAAAAGAGTTTGCAAACCAATGACCATAGAGTAACATTGGCCCACAAACACATTTTTTTTTGGCCCAGACAACCGTGGAACCATCAAGTTTCAAATTTGTGTTAGTTGTCAGTATTTAGAAGTTGGATTTTTCACATAAACATTAAGATTTCTGGCTTCTGTTGAAAAATCAAGATCAGGCAACATAGGGCAGGATTTCCCCAGAGCAGTCATCAGATGGAGCTCCATTAAAGCTGCCCATTATAGAGGGACATTAACTCTCCAGTTTGACTCAATCCTCACAATCCCAAATCATGTTGATAGTACATACCCTTGATATGAGGTAATGAGAATGTCACTTTGTCTCTGCGTTTGCCCCCGTCAACCTCAGTTTAATCATGACAAAAACATCAGGCAAATCCCAGTTGAGGGGCATTCTACAAAATACTGATCAGTACTCCTCAAAATTATTAAAGTTATCATAAACAAGAAAGGTCCAAGAAGTTGTTACTGGAGACATGGTGAATAAATGTAATATGGTATTCTTGATAGGATCATGGAATAGAAAAATGACACTAAGTAAAAACTAAGAGAATTCAAATAAAACATGTGCTTTCCCCCCCCAGCTTTATTGAGATATACCTGAAAAATAAACTTGTAAGGTACTTAAAGTGTACATCATGATGATTTGATTTACATAAACACTGTGAAAGGATTCACCCTATCTAATTAATTGACATATCCATCACCTCATTTTATGTATTTATTTATTATTTATCTATATATTTATTTATTTATTTCTGGCAAGAGCACTTGAGTTGTTCTCTCTTAGCAATTAGTCAGTTATACAAGATGGTGTTTGTTGTTGGCTATCGTTCCCATGTTTTATACTGAAGAGAACTCATTTGTCTTACAACTGAAAGTTGGTATCCTTTTACCAACCTCTCCCTATTCACTCCCTAGTCCCAGCTCTTGGCAATTACTTTTCTACTCTGTTTCTTTGAGTAAAGAAGTAAAGTTAAAAAAAAAAAAACTGAGCTAAATGAAACAAACCATCTCATACTGGATATATTTTTCAAGCAAAGATGTGATATTGTTTAAATAATTGACAAAAATCAGGATAGGCAAATGCTATTTTACTCATAACACTTCAGCATATCAATGGAGGCTTGTTTAGTGAATGACATGAGTTTAACATTTCAAGATTTTTTGTTTTTTTTTTTGAAACCTTGGTACTATAGGGATTTTGGTTGCTTCTCAAATGACACATTGTCTTTGCTGAGTTGTCATCTCCTTCTTAAAAAATAACCTAGATGTTTTCAGCTGAGTCTGAGGTGAGATGAAGAGGACTCTTAGGGTTCAATGTTAGAGCTAACTTCATCTGTTCTGGAATGACATAGATGCATTCTAATGTGGCCCTAGTAATCACGTTTGACCTAGGCCACCACAGTGAAGCTTTGGAATTCTGTACCTCAGAGCATGACAGCCTTCCTCTAGAAAACTTGATGAAGTTTTTAATCCTGATTGCCCATCTAATTTTGTATCAACCTTATATATTGCATTCATTACTACCTCCTCACATTTACTTATATTGTACTTCTTCTCACCCATTCATTCATTTATATTTTATATCCTGTCATGTTACTCTTCCCACATAATTTGTTTCCATACTTGTCTCACCCATCCTTGAAACCCTTTGAGTACTTTTCATCAGAATTACTCTTGTTTATACTTAATTGTATTTATCTTGTTTCATACTTTGAGTTCTTTTTATATCCAAGGCCTTACTCAGCAACTCATGTCAAGAGGCTAGGGATAGTAATCTGAATTCTCCATGATACATGATACTCAGTGGTATTCTATACCTCTTGTTGGAATTAATTGAATCCTTCCCTCATCATTATAACCATTTTCCAAGCTTTTGCTTTTATCTCTCCATTGATTTCTTTTTTTTTCTTTTTTTTTTTAAGATTTTATTTATTTATTTGACAGAGATCACAAGTAGGCAGAGAGGCAGGCAGAGAGAGAGAGGGGGAAGCAGGCTCCCTGCTGAGCAGAGAGCCCGATGTGGGGCTCCATCCCAGGACCCCAGGATCATGACCTGAGCCGAAGGCAGAGACTTTAACCCACTGAGCCACCCAGGTGCCCCTCTCCATTGATTTCTTAATGCTCAGTACATACACAATTTCAGTGTGTCTTACTTGTTGAAAAGGCAGATTCCTGGGTTCCAAATCAAGAGTTGTGATTCTACTGATTTTGGATGAGTTTAGAAATATATCTTTGTGATACCAGGGGAGGTGAATCAAATATCAAACTTTGAGAAATGCTTTTACAGATCCTTCCACCTCCTCTATTTTATAGAACTTTAAGGCACCAGAATGTACTATCTCAAAAAATGCCGACAGCTTTGTTCCTCTAGCCTGAATTTTTGATGGCCCTGCAGCCCTAAAATATCTTCTGTGAGGCATAGAATCAAAACTGCTCAAAATAGAGAAAATAGAGAGACTGATAAAAGTATGAAATCTGCAGAAACATGGCTCCTTAAGATTGAAGACAGGTGAATGGTCCAGATTTTTGGAACAAGTAGATTTTCCAACTGGTGACTTCAGTAATGGCAAAAACTCTCATAACAGCTACTGAGATTTACAGTCATTAATGCAAGGATTTTTATCAGGCTATGAATATATCATCAGTTGTGATCCCAACCAGTTATTGATTTATTTAGCAAATTGTTCCTATTTTTAATGCCTTCATGTTGGGACATATTAGTCCTAAAATATACAGTTCCAACCAGGATCCAAGATGAGGGTGTGAATGACTCACCAGGTCATGGGGCGCTCTTCACATTTCCTATAGGAGAAGACTTGGGACAGAGAGCTTGGAAGGGCAGGATTTTGATTCAATTCAGAGGGACAGCTAGTGTTTGATTATGAGTCAATAGTCATCAGCAGTTGAGTGAGGCATTCACTTTGAGAAAATTCAGAAACTAGCAATTAAGGAGGCACACAGGACAAAGAACATGGAGGAGATTTATACAATGAGAAAAGCCCCATGTTAGATGTTGAGAGGTCTATGTTCTAGTGCTTAAGTTAAAAATGTTAGTGTCAGGGGCGCCTGGGTGTCTCAGTCTGTTTAGCATTGACCTTCAGCTCACTTTATGATCTCAGGGTCTGGGATTGTGCCCTTCATCGAGCTCCCTGCAGGGAGCCTGCTTCTCTCTCTCCCTCTGCTCCTTCTGCTTCTCCCTCTCTCCTCTGCCCCTTACTCCCTCTGCTTGTGCACTCTCTATCTCTAATAAATAAATAAAATCTTTAAAATAATGTTAGTGGCAAATATTTGTTACATACATAGCATATACCAGAAAATAAGTTAACAGTCTTATTAATTATCTAATTTAATCTTTACTGAAGTGTTATCAGATGGATATTATCTCATCTATTTTAAAAACATAAAATCCCAAGTCTCAAAAACATAAAATAACTTGCCCATGTTAATAGCTAGTAAATGGCAAAATGGGGATTTTAAACCAGGAAATTTTACTCCAGCAATACTAAAATATTATACTTTCTTCACCCTCTCCTGGCACATGTTAGGGGACCTAGGTATATCTTCACACAAATAAAGAAATACATATATATGCTTATGCCTGTCCTTTACAATTTCCTAGCAAATATGAATATTTCATGTTAAATGGAAGATATGAAAGTGCTTATAAAAAATATAATACTATTCCATGGGGGGGCATAACAAACTTAAGTGCCTACAAAGACCAGGCAGGAAATATAAGCCTAATCTACTAGCACATTGTTACTACAGGGAAATGCAGACCCAAAATTATAAGATTTATAATTTTTCAGAAAAATCCATGAATCTTTAGTCCAGTGGACATTTTCTAACTATTAAGTATAGGCTCAAATTAAAACAACAACAGCAAAAAAGAATTAAGTCTATGAAGGTCAACAAACCATGCCTAGAAACTTCTGGCTTGAGACATCTGTACCATATAAGCAGGAAATTTTGTTTTCAGAAACAGTTACTGCACTAGAAAATAAAGATACATACTGGTTATACCACTTTTGGTAAGGCAAATGACTGCCTATGGCTTCAATCGCCTCAACTATGACTATTCTTACAGTCTTCTGTATACCTACTCCTGTCTCAATCTATAATCTCACATGTTCATAATAAAACTCATGGTATTTAATTTGAGTAGTTTATAAGACGATTGAGATGTAAAACACTTTGATTAAAAAGGAAAAAAAATTGATAATCCTTTTGTAGCAGATGACAGATGAGTCCAAATAGGCTCATACATGCATTTTTGGTATTCTTTTCCCTACTGAAGGAGAGATTAGATTAAACCAATGGAAAATTCCAGAGGTGGTCCAGCGGTCAGAGTGTAGGAGTATGCTGGGAGCTGGAACTCTGGCAGTAGGATATGTTTGGCAAGGATTGGGTAAACATGAATTTCAGATTTGGGGATTGGAAATTGGGTAGCTATGTATTAGTCTAGAGAAGAGAAGACTTGTGGGACAGCTGTGATTTTAAATAGATGAATGTTACCAGACACAAAGATGGTTTGATTTTTTTTTTTTTTTAAATCTGCACGACTCTGTGTCAGTGGATGAGGAATGTTGGAGAGACATCTTGCTTGGGGAGAAAGAATCACTTCTTAAGTCTGCTTATATAGACAGAGATGCTTCAAGAGGCATTTTGAGTTCACTATTTTAAGTATTTAAACAGAAGTTACAGAACCACTTGGCAGCAATATTGCAAAAAGGATTTGAGCAATGTCATTTAGGGTTGGAGGAATGGGATGGTGGTTTGCAAGAATCACTGCCCATTAGATACCCAGAAGGATGGTTTGGCATGGAGTAAGCACATTAGCTAGTTCAATATGCATGAGGTACGTATATGAGTGGATGAAAAATATATTTTTCTTGTCAAGCAGATCCAGCTGATTCTGTTGAGACCACCTGCCTGCAGAAACACTGGAGCAGACCTCTTCAAGCCTCTTATATCCCCAGGATTATCAGAAAAGGAAGAAAAAGCTGATCATGAATGTCTGCTAAGCAAATGCTTTGTCTCAGGTACCAGCTATTTGCATCCTATTTATTTCGCCGTATTCTCACTCATTCTTACTGTTTCACAGATGATTAAAGTGAGGCTTCAAAAATTTAAGTAAATGGTAATCATGAGGTGAAGGGGTAAGTGAAGAAGCAGAAATCTTAATTTGGGGGTTTGCTCTGAAACCTCTTAAGTCATAGATTCTGCTTTTGGAAGCAGGGGTCTGGTAAGGCATGGGGTGGGGCGATACTCTCAGGAAGAGACTGAGAATACCTTTGCCAGATATTCAGGCACTGGACTCTGTAATGTCTTCTCCCTCCAACAGAAGAATATTGTGGCAGACTTTTACCCCCTTGCCACTGAGGTTGGGTCTATAAGTATATGAGTAAATTTAATTAAGGGGCAAGGGCAAAGAGAAGATGAAGTGAGGCTACAAAAAAGTATTATTTCCAAACAGAATGCTATTTATCTAGTAGTGCTCTAGGCTGACTGCCCACCTTTAATGAATGCTGTCCTTAGAGACACCCAAACTCCAGAATGAATATGAAAAAACAAACCCAATAATAGAAACATAAGCAAAATGACCTGTTTCAAAAGGAAGTAGGGGCCGTGCCTGCGGTGTTAAATATTGTACTTTTCAGTATCGCCACAGTTGCAGCAAGGCAGAGTAGTATCTTTGTGCTAAGCAGGGAATTTTGCTCACTTCTTTATTCTTTTCTTTAGGGTAGGACAGGCGAATGTGAAGGATTTTCATTTGTAACAAGGAGACCAAATTTTGTTAACTTGAAATGGTGTCCAGGTTATAAAAGTTGGCCCTGGCCTTGACTCTTTTTACTTATTCTCAACAAATCAATGTTCAATTTTGTTGCTTCCAGCTCCTTTAGCAGAGATGCTTGAAGATGGCATGAGAAATGGCCAGTGATGCATACAATTTGTTGCAGAATTACAAATATCTGAGTCAAGTTCAATACACACACATATATACATACTGCACACTCATATTGACTAGAGAAATATGAATAAATTATACATGATTAAATAAACGATTAAATTTAATGATAAGGATCTTTCTAGAAAGAACAATGGGGACATTGTGTTAAAAAATTCTGCTACTTGATTATTGATGATTTGGGGGCCTGCAGTTCAGGGTGTTATCAATAAGGAAATCCTATGGCCTCTAAGACACACTGTGGTATTTCTTTATTAAAGTCTTGGGATATATTGATGTTCTCTTTATGGTGTAAAATACGTGTTAGCTCTCCAGATAGATCGACAAAGACCTCTGTTAATAAATATAATATACGAGAAGAGAGAAAGGAGATAGGAAGACCAATTAGGACATTGTTAGCATAGGGTAAGAGGACTATGAAGGGGATACGTACCTTTGAGGCTCAATTCAGAGATAGGGTTTCTGCCCATCATCTTGTGAGACACATAATAAGCTCCCAACAGATATTTACTAAAATGAATTAAATCTAGTCACTGATTGGATAAAGGAGAAAGTAAACTGATTTTAAGTTAAAAGCCAACATGTTCATGAAAGAGGACCCAGGAGGGGTAGGGAGTTGGGAGTACATGAAAGTTGGTGATTTTAATTTTGACTGAATGACTTTGTCAATAATTGTAAATGTTGCAAAAATTTAGATAAAAAACATGAAAGAAAGTAAAAAGTGACAAAGTTTGAGATATCAGCATTGCAAAAAGAAAATGATTTCCACATGGAACAAATACAGATTTTTAATATTTGGCTCTCCAGTTGGCTCTTAGGTACAAGGGAATGAGACTTGGAGCTTCTCTAACTTAGTAGTCTCCATTTCCACAAGTCACCATGGCTTGTAAGAACCCATTTCACAGTGAAGGTGAAGGAAATACTTTCCATCTTGGAAGAAAAAGACACAGAAGTCAGAGTTGGACACCATATACCATATACCATATACCATACCATATGCCATATACATGTATCTTGAAATCAGGGGTCAATTTTATATTAATGTTTTCTCTGTACTTAACTCCTAACTGTTGTCCAAAAAAACCTAAGACAGTGAGTAATATTCAAGTCATAAGAGAGAAGATTCATGCTTTCTTTAAATCAATTCTGTAGTTTAGTGTGCCTTCTTAGTTTATTCCCGTGGATGTATAATGAATGATAAACATTCCATTGTACATTGTGTATTTCCAGAAAGGAAATATTTTTGATTCATGCTAATATGGATTTCATTCATAGATACTTAGATAATTAATGCCTTTGCATTCACAGTTAGACTGTCTCTTTTGATGACTTCTCATGCTGTTTAAGAGTGAGTGTGTGCTTTCCTATTTTGATCATAGAGAATGTTCTAATCTTGAATTTAGTCATCCAATTTCGTTTACTTATGCCACATAGTGAGATCAATTTTGAACCCTCCTTACAATGCCATATATCACAGAACATAATATCAGTTCAGAGATACTGTAACATGCAGGTTACTTGACTAAAAAGAATACATAGATTGAAGAGAATAAAGAATGTTGGTCATAAAGGATTTCCACCTTAACAGTTGTTCTTCTTAATTTTCCAGAGGTAAAATTCCCAGATTAATAACTGTTGAAAACAGTTGCTTTTCTTAATTTTCCGGAGGTAAAATGAGAATCTCCATTACAGTTGGGCATCCAGGAACATCTCTCAATACTGCCTGTTTAGTCTGCTAGCCAATGCATGCCAACGATTACAAATTATCTCATATTTTTATGACCTTTTATTTAACAATATTTCATTCTGATCAGATACTCTGCACTCCCATTGTAAGGTATATTTATCCTTACATGATGGAATAGTTCTGTGTCCTCAAATACCTGATTGCAATCACGTACTTCTCCCACCAGTAAGCCTCACTATGACACATTACAAAATAAAAATACAACATGGAATGATGAGTTACTGGGAGTTTATTGAATTTACCTTACAACTGGCTTTCCTTTTTGAATGTTTTCATTATATTAAAATGTTTGGCATCCCATGAATCAATGAGTATGGAAATTTGGAATTTGTTACTTAGGTATCTTATTCTTTTAGAGTGTAAGACTTTCAAAACATCCTAGCACCAGTGATATATGTTTTCATAAATAGCAGTTCAATTATCTCTGTCCATAAAGTAAAAGGTTTTGCATAAGTTAAGTGTTATGTATTACCTACATCCTCTCAACCAAAATAACATAGGAAAGGGAATTGTTCCTGAAGTTGTTTAAGTCAGATTAAAAAACAATGAAAAGAGTAAAAAGGGGATAGGATATGAGAATCGAAATGAGACTCACAGTCAAAATCTGAGTTTCACAAGTGATCAAAAAAATTACACTAGTAACTGCCAAGTAATCCTGAGCAATCCAAAGAGGAATGCATTGTCCAGATGCAAAAGTGGATATTTATGAAGATGACCCTTGGTGGGACAAATAATGTTGCTGAGAATCTGGAAAAATTATCTATCACCTGTCTACCTATTTATCTATTTATCTATTTATCTATCATCTATCTATATCTGTATGAATTTGTGTGTGTGTGTATGTGTGTATTTGAACCCTTCATGTGTACTCTAATTGATTCTTAATTTTATTATATTCTGAGAAAAAAATTTAAAAGAAGGGAAACAAATCTCCTCTATAATGGAAACTAACCTTAAAACTGAAGAAGTTGTCTCAGGGTTAAGTCTATCGTAGTCTTAACTCTGGAGGTAATAATCTTTCTTGAAAAGAGAAATGTGGCCAAACTAATCAGAAACTGCTTTGAAATTCCAGATGGGAAAATCATAATATGTCTCATAATCAGATCTGTTGCTCTTGGAAAGTGCAAACATTGGCAGATTCATTAAAATGAGGCCTTCAACTTTCCATTGTGATTTTGATGAGGTTAATCTCTCATATTCACCCAAATGTTGGCTTCTCAGTGGCAGTTTTTTTCCACAATAAATGCTCAGTTAGTGTATTTGAAGAAAAGTGCTACATAGAATTCTTTGAGGGAAAATGAGTTTGTAACTACATGAAGAGGCTGGAATCAAAATCAGCTGTTCTTGTTATGAGCCAAGCCTTGGCTTTGTCTCAGTTACTTAGATCCAGGATCCGGTAGGATGCCTTGATTACCAGCTCTACATGTTCGTTAGAAATCAGCTGGCTGGCAAAATGCTTCTTCCAGTCACTTATGTAGAAGACAATTGAGTGATTAACCTTCACTGAACCAAGAACTCTCCATCCTTGACAATCTTTCCCTCTATGACTATTCATTCTCTTCTCTAGTAAAGCTGGGCCTTGCTTCTTCTAAAATTCTCAGAAGGAAACTTGTGCACTGAACATTTTCAGTAGACTAGATGCTAGCTAGTGATTTAAAAGTGAATTAGGCCCAGTGCATGCCCCCAAGGGATTTGCAGTCCTCTGAGGAAAGAAGAGATAAACTATTATCATGTTACTAGTAAGAGTTGCTATAAATGTATAATCAGGGTATAATGGGAATGGAGTAGAGGAAGAACAGGTTGGAATGCTGCAGGGGCAGTCACAGCAAAAAATCTTTGAGAATGAATGATCTGCATGTTGAAAAACAAATTAGTGTTTGTAAGAAAGTAGAAACACATAGGAGGGTAAGTGATGGACACGATATTCAGACCTGTCCTGTTTATAGAGGGTATGCTCTTTGCCAAGGCTCATATATGAACGCAGAAGGGCGAGAAATCCAATAAAGGTGACGAATTATAATTGCTTTTTACATTTTTATATTTGGGATATATAAAAAAGTAGAACTAACATATGATCTGACAATTCCACTTGTGGGAATATGTCCAAAGGAAACAAAAACACTAGCTTGAAGAGTGCCTGCACCCCTACATTCATAGCAGCATTATTTACAAGTGCTAACACATGGGAACAACCTAAGTGTCCACCAATGGATGAATGAATAAAGCAATTGTGAATATTATTCAGCCATAAAGAATGATAACGTCCTGCATTTGTGACACCAGGGATGGAACCTGAAGGCATTATGCTAAGTGACATAAGTCAAATGGAGAGAATAAATACGGTGTGATCTCGGTGATATTTGGAATCTAAAAAACAAAACAACAGACAAACAAACCCCAAACTCATAGAAAAAGAAATCAGACTTTTGGTTACCAAAGGCAGAAGGTAGAGGTAGGAGGAATTTCAGGAGGGTGGTCAAAAGTCATCAACTTTCAGTTACAAGATAAATAAGTACTAGGCATGTAGTGTACGACAGGATGACTATAGCTAATGCTATAGGATTTTAAGAGATAAATCCTAGGAGTTTTATCACAAATCTTTTTTTCCCTTTCTTTTTCTTTTCTTTTTACTGTGTCTATATTAGAAGATGGATATTACTTGAACCCATTGTGGCAATCTTTCTACAATGTATGTCAACTGAACAATCCTCCTATTTACCTTAAAGTTCTGTAATGACACATGTCAATTATTTCTTGAAAACACTGTGGGAAAAAGGAAAGTAGAGAAAAATAAGGGAATGATAACTGAACTGAAGAGGCGGAAAGGGCTACATTAGGAAGCATCCTCCAAGTTGTACTACACAGTATGGATTTTTCCTGGATAGAAATGAAATGCCATTGAGTGATTTCAGTAGTGTGTTCCACTGGGGTAACCTGGGGTTCACCTAGGTTATTCTACTGTTCATGGATGAACTGGCTCATCTGTGTGGGGACAGATTGGCCTTTGGCTGATTTAGGCTAGCCGTGGCTGGATACAACAGTATTCCAGCCAAGAAGCTTCTGTACTTCTTACTCATTAGCAGCAGACAGGTTCTCATACCAAAGGCAAGATAGGAAGGCACAAGTGGAAACTGCAAGTGCTGTTACAAGAGTCTGTTTGTGTAACATTCCCTAATGCTCTTCAAAGCAAGTCGCATAAATGAACACAGACTTGAAAAGCAAGAGACCATACCTTGCTTCTTGATGGTGAAATGCATTAACAAAGATTGGGGCAAGTAAATGAGGGCAGCAATGCTGTTGAGCTGCCGTGGTTTTCCAAAGTGAACTTGTCAATTTATACTCCTTCCAGTATGATTTAAGAGTTAAAGTTACTCCACATTCTTACAAACACTTAAGTGTGTAAGTATTTTGTATTGTGATTTTATTTGCATTGCCTAATAATTAATGAAGCTGAGTATATTTTCATTGGTTTATTGGCAATATAGATATCCTCCTCTGTGAAATGAAATACCTATATAAATTTTTTATTTAGTTGAGGGCATTGTCCATTTTTTCCCCATTGTTGTGTCTTTCTATTTATAGGGCTGGGTACAGGTTTTATTTAAGGATCTGGATGTAGGTTGATATGCCCACTTTGAAAAATTTGTGTGTGTGTGTGTACACATATTTATATATATGTGTGTGTGTGTATATATGTGTGTATATTTCATACATTTCATGTATATATATATGTGTTTGCATATTTCATACATTTCATATATATGTGTGTGTGTACACATATATATATACATACACACACACACATGCATACCTTACCTTCCTCCATCTTTCTCTGTGTTGATGTTTCATTCTCTTAATGGCAACAATGTGCTCTGTAGTTCATCGAGCATTGTTTAGTTTTTTTGCTTAGCCCTGTGCTGGGAGATACATGTGACCCTGAATAGAAGAGAACATCCTTTCCTATAAAGATTTTGTAGTGTAGGTTGAAGGTCAAACAACCTTTAAAAGGAAGGTTGAGAGGAAGCAACATAAATTTTTGAACTACTGGGCATTTAAAGTCCTAATTTAGAATCCTGGCTCTACATGGACTAGCTGTTCAAGTTTTGTAAAATTTATGAATCCTCCCTGAGTTTCAAAGTCCTCAAAGATGGCATTTTGTTTATTTGTCAGACCTAAGATCATGTCAAGAAAAGGGGACAGTTCACCCATTCAAGTCCTGTCCCAGATTGGGAAGAAAAATCTATCTTACAAAAATGGTAGAGTGGGAGAGTAATATTATTTATGTTATTCTTTAATAGTAAAGAAAGAAATAGAAACATACCTAAAGCTGTTTGGAACTAGACTTCATATTTTACTTCCTACTAAAATTTCCCAAGAAGCAACATTTAAAGTGTTCAAGTGTCCTGAGTTTTTTGATGTACATCTATATATCCATATCATTTGGAAGAGCAGGGAGAGAAAAATCTCTAGAAGAATACTATTAAGAATTTTACACAATAGCAATCTATCAGGAAAGGCCACATCGAAGAGAATGGAATCTGAGAATTGTTGGAAGTGACCTTACAAGTTGCTCTACACAGAGGATAAAATTGGAAACTAAGAGCGCCCAGAAAGCGGGCCATTCTAAATACATGAACAGCCATCTCACTCTCAGGTATTAGGTTTTGCTCCAAAGCCAATTGTAAAGTAAACAACTGATGACTTTTTTTTCAATCTGTAATGCATTTAATTGCAACAAGTAGATTTCATAGAAAGAAAAGCCTTCCTGTATTGACATACGATTCGTTCATCTCTGAACTATTTGAAAGAAATTGTCCAGTCCGTGGGATTCCATCTTTAATTTAAAGTTGCTCCAATTGTTTCATTGTTAGTATGTTTTTATGCAATATAAGATTTGAAATAAAATATATTTGAAGGGTTATATATTACCTTTTATATCATTGAAATTGGGACTTCAGAGAAATTTGCCTCTTCGTATATGTGGTAGATGGAGTAATGACCTCCAAAGATGTCCATGTTCTAATTCGTGAAAACTGTGAACATTTTACATACATAGCAAAGGGATTTTACTGATATAATTAAGCTAAAGATTTTGAGATGGAGACATTATCTTGGATTACCCAGTGGGCCTGATATAATCAGAATTGGGAGGTAGTATATAGGAGAGACGAGAAACCAATGTGAGAATGCAAGCAGAGATAGGAATGAGGTGCCCACTAAGGAACGCCATCAGCCTCTAGAAGCTGGAAGACAGAAGGGAGGAATTCTCTCCTAGATCCTCTAAAAGGAACTTGACCTGATAACACCTTAGCCCTATAAAACTCCTCTCAGATTCTGATATCTGGAACTACAAGAGAATAAATTTGTGTTGTTTTGAGCCACTATATTTTGGTACTTTGTTACCAGAAATGTGAAACTAATATATAAAAAATTTTTATGGATGACATAAAGAAGAGAGTCAGTCCTTACATTTATCAAAGTCTGTAATTCCCTAACATAAATCTTCCAGTGGAGATAAGCAACAGATCTAATGGGCAAATATCTGACCCACAGCTTTGTGTAACCAGAGCATAATGAGAAAGAAAAAGGCTCCAACACCCATACTAAAAACTGCTCTGTGACTTGTCCCCCCCATAACTTAATTTCCGTAAAGAAATTAAGTTATACCTCAAATAGTAAACATATGTTGTTTCTCTGAATGGAACAACTAAACTCTGGACAATGGCACTCTGAATATGAGCTATTAAAATGTAAACATGTGACCTTCTAGTTCTGAGAATGATGGAGTAATGGCTATCAGAATTACCTCCCACTGTAAGTAAATATTCTATATATACAGTGTTTGAAGAATTTTCTTTCAGGAAGTAGACAACAAACATCCCAAAGATGTGATCCTTGACTGGAGAGAAACCCATGAGGTGAATTCCATGTTTGTGTAAACTTTATGCCAGAGGGATTCACTAAATATGGAGAGGTGAAGGCCAAACACAGAGTAGTGGTCTTGATGGGCACAGGAAAAAAGATAAGAGATGAGGACTGAGATTCTGGTTGAACTTTACAGGAATGAGATTTGGAGCAGAGAGAGTAGTACAGAGAAGTAGCCCAAAAGTCTGTGTCAGGCTTTCCTTGCATCTCTGGCTGAATACTAAGCTTTGCATGCACAAGACAAGATCCTGTGAGGCATGATGGAGAAAAGCTCATCAAAATGGCGCATTTTTTACCAAGGATGAGCTTACATTGACACATCGTAATCAACCAAAGTCTCGAGGTTACTTTATAAACTCCTGTTAAAGATACTTTTTTTTTTTTTTTTTTTTTTTTTTAAAGATTTTATTTATTTATTTGACAGACAGATCACAAGTAGGCAGAGAGGCAGGCAGAGAGAGAAGGGAGGAAGCAGGCTCCCTGCTGAGCAGAGAGCCCGATGCGGGGCTCAATCCCAGGACGCTGGGATCATGACCTGAGCCGAAGGCAGCGACTTTAACCACTGAGCCACCCAGGCGCCCCTCGAGGTTACTTTAGAATTCACTCCTGATGTTGTACATTCTTTGGGTTTGGAAATATGTATAATGACATATATGTATCATTTTAAATATCATACAGAGTAGTTTCACTACCCTAAAAATCCCATGTGCTCTGTGTGTTCATTTCTCTCCCCTCTTCCCATTCCCTTGCCAGCAAATACTCAGCTTTTCATTGTCTCCAGTTTTGCCTTTCCCAGAATGCCATATATATTTTGAATCACACAGTATGCAGTCTTTTCATATTGGTTTATTTCACTTAATAATACGTATTTAAGATTATGCCATGTCTTTTCATAGCTTGATTGCTCATTTCATTATAGTACTGATTAATTTTCCATTGTCTAGGTATACGACAGTTAATTTATCCATTCATCTATTCAAGGACACCTTGGTTGTTTCCAATATGTATGTACCTTTAAGAAAAAAAGCCAATAATATTTTTCCAGTATAATACATTAATAACCAATTTGGTGTTTAACATCTCTTAATATTAGTGAAAACTAGTATTTAATACATTTGCTTGTGCAAATGTTTTGGATATTTATCTATTATGGTATTTATTTTTACTTATTGATCATAGGAACTCTATAAATATTTAGTATAGTAACTCTCTTCTCTCATATATTTCAAATATTTCATCTGATTTTTAATCATTTGTATTGATAAAATGTATTGTTCCTGTTTGTTTATTTATTTATTTATTTTAGGGGTGGAGAATGATAGAATTATTTTTTCTAAAATCAATATTTGCAACATCAAAATTCAAAATTCACCTTCCTACATCACTGTCTTCTTACAGAATGAATTCCCAAAGATTAGAATTGGTGTTTGATTGTTTTTACCCTTCATTCAGGCATATGGGTTTCACAATTTAAAGTTCTTGCTGCCCAACATTTAAAGAGGTTGATATTCTTGCATGCCAAGCAGTAAATCTACAGAAAACTGCCCATAGAGTCTCTTTCAAGGTGCTTAGTGAGATAGGCTTTGGAGAAATAGAAAATTTGACCTATATTGATTCTATGTCCTTTGAGAAATAGGCAGTGTGGGCTTGATTAATGAGCGTTTCCCACCTCATTTATGTTCAAAATCCTTGAAATTGACATCTGAAAATTCTTGTACATTGTTTCAAAGTAAATTGTACATTGTTCCAAAGTGATATCTCTTTGCTGCCTATAGCTAAGCGCTGTATTCTTAGCCATGCAGACAATAGTTTGGGAAAGAAGTGAAAGGAACAAAAACAAAACAAAGAAAAAACTAAAGTATGATAAATATGCTCTGAATCTTAGACCACAGCTATATTTAAAATCTTTGAGATTATTCTTATTTGACTTCCCAAATGATTTTGTTTTTATATTTAAAATAGAGAAACAGTATCAAGTTAATAGGAGAATGTGGATTTTGTGTCATTGTTTTAAAATTGAAGTTGCATACTCTATTTCACTATTATACTCCAACATCCACATTGAGACCTAGAATTGAAGGATCTCAGAAATGTAAGTGATCCTATAGATATGTTAATAGAATGGTTTCTATCCAAGGATATGCATTAAAATCATCTGGGAATATTCTTTCTTTTCCCAAAATACACATGTCAAGGTTATACCCTAGAACAGGGTTTGATACACTTTCTCTTTAAAGGACATTATTTTAGGCTTTGTAGGCCATGCAGTCTTTGTAGACATGACTCATCTCTGGTATCCTAGCCCCAAAGCAGCCACAGATAACACTTAAATGGACATAACTGTGTCTGATTAAACTTTATTTATAAAAATAGGTGATGGTCCAGATTTGGTTCAGTATTCTGTTTTGCCACTCTCTGCCACACAAGGTCAATTTGATGTGCCAGTGACTTAACTGTCTGATAGAAAAACAAAATCATTTGTCTTCAGAAGATGATTGGCAAAACCAGTCTTTCTGATGCACCACCCAGAAGATCTTGAATAAATTAAAGAAAAATACTAGACATGAAAAGAAAACAAAGTATCAGCCACAATGAAGTATATTATTATTCTAAAGTTGAAATATATTATTCTATTATTCTAAAGTTGGAATTAGCAAAGCATTTAAAATTGATAAGTGAGTCACAAATACACTGAAATGATGAATGCCTTGATAAATATGTTAGGAGTTTAGGAGAGATAATAAAGCAAAAAAAAAAAATCAGTAGAACTAAGTAACACAATAGATTAAATGAATAATAAGCATGAAGACTAAACAATGAAGGACATAGGTTAAAAAAAGATGTGGAGAAAAATAAGAAAATGAACATTATATTTTTGAAACTGGAATTAAAGTAATATGGGAAAAAGACAATGGGGTAAAAAGTAAGTGATGACATATTGGTTTACATTTTTCCCCCAAATTTCACCAAGAACAACTCTGAGGTCAAGGAAGTCCAGTGCAACCCAAGTAGGATAAATGAACAAATGAACAAACAAAAAATCTATCAAGGTACATCCATCATAGTTAACTGTTGAAACTAAAGATGGAGAAAAACAATTTTAAAAGCTGAAAGAGAATGAATGATATATTACATAGAAATAAACAACAACAAAAAAAATTCCAGTAACTTCGTATCAGAAACTGAAGGCCAAGAGACAACAAAATGACATAAAGTGCTAAAAAAGAAAAAGAATACCTGCCGACATGGGATTTTATACTTTGAACACTTTATGCAGCTAAATATAACTTGAAAATATAAGGGAGGATGTATATTATGAGGTTTGAGTTCAAACTTCAAATGGGAGAGTTTGCCAAGTGCTTGTTGGGTGAAAAGAAGGAGATTATTCTTTTTTTTCTTTGAAAAATATTATGACATTTTATGTTTTATTTACATAATTATTGAATAAGTTTTATGTGTAACGTGTAAATTTAAGGTATACAACATATTACTTTGATGTATTTATATATTGTAATATGATTACTGATGTAACTATATCAAATTACAGTATTAAAATCTTATTGTTCTTATTCATTATATTGTGTATTAAATCTTTTGGCTTACTTCCTACTTGTTATAAGTTTGTAGTTATTTTTATTTTTTTTTATTGTGCATAAAACTTAATTTTTTCCATTTTTCTTAAATTTAAATTCAATTAGTCATGGCATCCCCTTGCCCCATCACATGGTAATCACCATTTCATTCTCTGGATTTTTACAGGTTCAACATTTTAAAATTTCACATTAATAGTGATATCACATAGTACTTATCTTTCTCTATCTGACTTATCTCGCTTAGCATAATGTGTTCTAGATCCATTCATGTTGTCATAAATGGGAACATATCTTTCTTTCCTATGGCTGAATAATATTTCATTATGTATATATACTATATCCTTTTTATCCATTTATCTGTAGATGGGCATTTGGTTTGTTTCTGTGTCTTGGCTATTGTGTATAATGCTACAGTAAACATGAGGGTGCATATATCTCATTGAAATCCTGCTTTTCATTTTACAAATCTTTGGGGTTATATCCAGAAGTAGAATTTCCAGATCATATGGTAGATCTATTTTTAATTTTTGAGGCAAAACAATTTTTAATTTTTTTAGTGGTCGGACCCACTCACATTCCCACCAAAAATGTATAAGTATTCCATTTTCAGCATATCCACACCAGCACCTGCCATCATCTTCTCCTCCTCCTTCTTCTCCCTTGCAAATAATGGATTTATCTTTTCTTTTTTATTGATGTATAGTTGACACATAACGTTACATTAGTTTCAGGTATAAGAGATAGTGATTCAACAATTCTAAACATTATGCTATGCTCACTGCAAGTGTAGCTACCATCTGTCCACATAATGCTATTACAATACCATTGACTATATTCCTTATGCTATACCTTTTATCTATGACTTATTCATTCCATTAAATGGAAAATGCTCCTTTACCCATTTTGCCCATCCTTCTACCCACCTCCCCTCTGGCTACCTCCTCTCTGTATTTATAGGTATGTTTCTGCTTTTTTGTTGTTTGTTTTTAGATTCCACCTAAGTGAAATCATATGGTATTTGTCTTTCTCTGACTTATTTCACTCTCTAAGTCCATCTATGTTGCTGCAAATGTCAAGATCACATCTTTTCTTATGGCTAAGTAATAGTTTAGTGTCATATATACCACATCTTCTTTATTCATTTATCTGTCAGTGGACATGGGTTACTTCTGTATCATGGCGATTATAAATAATGCTGCAATAAACACAAAATAATACACATATCTTTTTGAATCAGTGCTTTTTTTGATAAATATCCACTAGTGGAATTACTGAATTATATAACATTTCTAACTTTTTTGAAGAACCTCCATACTGTTTTTCACAGTGGCTATACCAATTTACATTCCCACCAACAGTGTGTGAGGGTTCCTTTTTCTCTATATCCTCACCAACACTTGTTATTTCTTATCTATTGATGATAGATATTCTTTTTTTTTTTTTTTTTTTTTTGATGATAGATATTCTTACAGGTATAACATACCTCTTTGTGGTTTTGATTTACATTTCCTTGATAATTAGTGGTATTGAGCATTTTCTCATGTGTTTGCAGGACATCAGTATGTCTTCTTTGGAAAACTGTCTATTCAGGTCCTCCACCCATTTTTAAATTGTTGTTGTTGTGTGTGTTGAGTTGTATAAGTTATTTATATATTTTGGATATTAGCCTGTCATTGAATATATCATTTGCAAATATCTCCCATTTACCTCTTTGTGGTTTTGATTTACATTTCCTTGATAATTAGTGGTATTGAGCATTTTCTCATGTGTTTGCAGGACATCAGTATGTCTTCTTTGGAAACCTGTCTATTCAGGTCCTCCACCCATTTTTAAATTGTTGTTGTTGTGTGTGTTGAGTTGTATAAGTTATTTATATATTTTGGATATTAGCCTGTCATTGAATATATCATTTGCAAATATCTCCCATTTAGTATGTTGTTTTCTCATTTTGTTGATGGCTTCTTTTTCTGTGCAAAAGCTTCATATTTTGGTGTAATCCCGATAGTTTATTTGTGCTTTTGTTACCCTTGCCCAAGGAGGCATGTCTAAAAAATTGTTTCTAAGGGCAATGTTAAAGAGATTACTGACTGTATTTTCTTCTAGAGTTGTGTTTTGTTTGTTTGTTTTCAATTTCAGGTCTCACATTTAGGTTGTTAATCCATTTTGAGTTATTTTTGTATGTGGTGTTAAAGGTGGACCAGTTTGTTGTTTTAATTATTACAGTTTTGTAGTATATTTTGAAATCTGGGATTGTGATACCTCAAGATTTTTTCTTCTTTCTCAAGATTTCTTTGGTTATTCAGGGTCTTTGTGGTTCTATACAAATTTTAGAATTATTGTTTTAGTTCTATAGAAAATACTATTGGTATTTTGATAGGAATTGTAGATTTCTTTGGGTAGCATGGACATTTTAATAATATCAATTCTTCCAACCCATAAACATGGAATATCTTTCCAATTTTTTGTGTCATCTTAAATTTCTTTCATTAGTATTTTATAGTTGTTAGAATATAGGTCTTCTACCACCTTGGTTAAATTTATTCCTAGGTATTTTATTCTTTTTCAAACAACTGTAAGTGGAATTGTTTTCTTTTTTTAATTTTAATTCCAGTTTAATTAACATGCAATGTCACATTAGTTTCAGATGTACAATATAATGATTCTACAATTCTATACATTACTCAGTGCTCATCCGGATAAGTATACCCTTAATCCCCCTCACCTATTTTACCCATGCCTCCACCCACCTCCCCTCTGGTAACCATCAGTTTGTTCTCTATAGTGAAGAGTCTCTTTTTTGTTTGTCTCTTTTTTCCTTTGTTCATTTCTTTTATTTCTTAAATTCTACTTATGAATGAAATCATTTGGTATTTGTCTTTCTCTGACTGACTTACTTCATTTAACATTATACTCTCTAGGTCCATTCATGTTGTTGCAGATGACAAGATTTCGTTGATATGGCTTTTTTAAGATATGGCTTAGTTATGTTAAAATAATATTTATTATTATAAATACATATAATATATGTAATAGTAATATTAGTATATATATATACATATATATATATAAAAATAATTTTTTTTTTGAGACAGAGAACACGTGCATGAAGGGGGGTGGTACAGAGGGAGAGGGAGAGAGAGAATCTCAAGCAGCCTCCACACCCATCATGAAACCTACTGAAGGGCTCAATCTCATGATCCTGAGATCATGACCTGAGTTGAAATCAAGAGTCAGATACTCAACCAACTGAGCCACCGAGGCACCCCTCTATTGTAATATTATTGAGAGTTATGTATTTACTGCCATTTTTTAGCTGTTTTATGGTTACTTTTAGTGTTCTCTATCTCTTCTTTTGTTCTCTTTTCTCATGGTTTGTTGGCTTTCTTTAGTGACACACTTGGGTTTCTTTTTTGCACTAATATTATTACTGGTTTTTGATTTGCGGCTACCATTAGGTTTAAATATAACATCTTATCAATATAGCAGTCTATATTAAGTCAATGTTCACTTAAGTTTGAACCCACTCTAAAAGCACTAAATTTTTACCCCTCTCCCCCAAGGTTTTAGATATATGGTTTTATACTTTACATTCTTTTATTTTGTGAATCCCATGACTGATTTTTAAAGATATATTTCATTGTACTGTTTTTGTGCTTCCTACTTTTCTTAGTTCTATCTTTCTTTTCCACTCCAACAACTCCCTTTGACATTTCTTGTAAGGCTGGCTTAGTGATCAAGAATTCCTTTAACTTTTGTTTGTTTGGGAGACTCTTTATCTCTCCTTCTATTCTGAATGATAGCCTTGCTAGATAGAGTATTCTTGGTTATGAATATTTTTTCTTTCAGCACTTTGACTATATCATGCTACTCCCTTCTGGCCTGCAAAGTCTCTGTTGAAGAATCACTTGATAGCCTTATGGAGTTTTCTTATATGTAACTTTTTTCTTTTCTCTTACTGCTGTTGAAACTATCTCTTTATCACTACTTTCTAGCATTTTAACTACTATGTGTCGACTCTTTGGGTTGATTTTGTTGGGGGATCCCTGTGCTTCCTGCATCTGGATTTCTGTTTCCTTTCCTAGATTTGGGAAGTTTCAGGTATTATCTCTTCAAATACATTTTCTGCCCTTTTCTCTTCACCTTCAGAGATCCCTATAATGTAAATGTTATTATGCTTGATGGTGTTGCTGAGTTCCCTTAATCTGTTTTCATTTTTTATTATTTGTTTTCTCTCTCCTGTTCAGCATTATTGCTTTCCATTACTCTGTCCTTCAGGTCACAGATTCATTTCTCTTTCTCCTGTAGTTTATCATTATTCCCACTAGAGTATTTTTAATTTCAGTTACTGAGTTCTTCACCTCTGATTGGTTCTTTTTTTATGTTTTCCATCTTTTTATTGAGGGTCTCAATAAAAAGGTCCTCCCTTTGTTATTAGTGGAGCACTCTGGGACTGCCTTGGGCTTGAGTTAATTCAGACCAGGCATTTGCCAGAGCAGGATAGCCCTGAACTGCAGGGGGTTCTCCCTGTGTTGTCCCCTGAGAAGCTTTCGTTGGTCGGTGGAACCAGCAGCTAGCTGAGAAGTCTGCCCCCAGCCTGTTGCCGGTGCCACAGCTGAACTGGTGTGTAGGTTTATCTTCCTTTCTGCTCAGGGAAGGTGTCTCTTTGCAGTGTTGCTTGTTCCTATTGGGGCTGCTTGCCCACTGCCAGGTTTGTGGCATCACTTCAGATGGGCTCCTGTCAAAGGCATGTTACAGGGCAGGGGTCCACAGGAGAATGCAGGGGTGGCATGAATGATGCCAGGAAGGTGTGCACCAGTCTGCTGTGCGGTAGGACCTGGAACTACTATAGAAAACTTTTGCCACTGGGCTGGAGCGGGTGAGTCCACAAGAGAGTGGGGGTAGGGTGTAAGAGGCAATTCCCTTGATAGCAATGTCCAGGCAGGTTTATTGTGGAGAGAACTTGCAGCGACTAGGGAGAACTGAAAGCTGGCTGGGTTGGACGGAGCAGACTTGTAGTAGTGCATGAGGACAGACACACTCTTAGCAAGCATAGTTGAGAGTGCTTACATCTTGGTGAACAAGTGTCAGGGTATTTAGGCTAGGGGACAGGGGAGGGAAATGCATCTACCAGCTCTTTTTTTTTTTTTTTTTTTTTCTTGGAGAAGTCTCCTAAAGATCCCTATCCCTCCAACACAGGCTCTGAGATTAGTAAATAAATATTCCTGTACGACCCAGGCTTCTTCCCAAACTGCTGCTTCTATGCTTTATCACTGTGGTGCTGTTTGTTATACTGTCTCTTTAAGGGTGTGGACTCAGTTTCCTCTCATCGTCTAGCTCTCCCAGAGTCCAGCCCACTGACTTTATAGTTCCAGGTGTTAAGCCCCCTGCTGATTTTAAAAACTCAAGAAGTTAGGTCCTTCTGATTTTCAAAGCCAAATATGGAGATTTATCTTCCCAATCCAGGTTTTCCATGTCTGAGGTACCTGGTGTGGGGTTTTTTCCTCTCCCCTTGGTGTACCCACAGCATCCCTCCCTCTTAGGGACAGTCCTGCAGGTCAGTTTGGCACCTGACTGCATTTCTACAGTTGCTACCCTTTTTGATATGGCCTCTTTGCTACATTTACTTGTAGAGAATCTGTTCTGCCAGTCTTCAAATTGTGATCTGCATTATTTACACTGATGTGAGTGTCATCTAATTGTATCAATAGGGCAAGGTGAGTTGAGGACCCTCCAATTCTCCTCTCTGTCCCAGAAGACTGGAATTGTTTTCTTGATTTCTCTTTCTGTCACTTTGTTATTAGTATATAGTAATGCAATAGGTTTCTGTATATTAATTTTGTATGCTGCAACTTTACTGAATTCATTTATTCTAATAGGTTTTGGCGGAGTCATTAGGGTTTTCTATGTACAACATAATTTCATCTGCATGTAACGGTGATAGTTTTGTTTTTCCTTACCAGTTTGGATGACTTTTATTCCTTTTTCTTGTCTGATTGTTGTGTCAAGGCCTTCCAGCACTATGTTAATAGAAGTGGCTATAAGGATGTCCTTATCTTGTTCTTGATCTTAGAGGAAAAACTCTCTCTCTCAGTTTTTCACTACTGAATATAATGTTAGCTGTGGGTTTGCCATATAGGCCTTTATTACGTTAAATTATGTTCCCTCTACACATACATTGTTGAGAATTTTTGTCATGAACAAATGTTGAATTTTGTCAAATGCTTTTTCTGCATCTATTGAGAAGATCCTATGATTTTTATCTTTCATTTTGTTCTGTGATGTTTCATGTTGTTTAATTTGTGAATGTTGAACCATCCTCGCTTGTATCCCTAGAATAACTCCCACTTGATCATGGTGAGTGATCCTTCTAATGTATTATGGAATGCAGTTTGCTCATATTTTGTTGAGGATTTTTACAACTGTGTTTGTCAAGTCTTTTAACTTTATGCTGTGTTTAGATTTTAATATACTGTTCTAAAATAGAGTTATAGTATTCTAATTCTGACTATTTATCACTCGAATCAGAATTTTGTGTACTGCTGCCTTTTCAACATGAAGAGCTCCTTTTGATATTTCTTGTAAGGCAGGCCTAGGGGTAGTGAATTCCCTCTGCTTTTGTTTGTTTGGGAAAACCTTGATTTCTCCTTCATATCTGAAGGATAACTTTGCTAGACTGAATATTCTTGGCTGAAATTTTCTTCTTCCAATAGTTTTAATATGTCCTTTGACTCTCTGGCCTGTAGAATTTCTAGGGAGAAATCTGCTCATAGCCTACTTCCTTCCACAACCGCCCCCCCACCCCTCCAGTCATCATGGTCTCTCCTTAAAGAGAGCAACTCTAACTGTTAACATTTGTGGCCAGGCAAATCCCCCACTCAACTGCCTTCACCCTCCACCTCCGCTAGAAAAGCTATGCTCGCCCCCTGCTGGACCTGTTGTCCCCTTCTTTTCATCACCACCTCTGCTACCATAGATAGGTTGCTATTTCCCTTAACTCTGCTATCTCCCCAAAGCCCAATCTACCACTCCCAAGTACGCAGATGAACAGATCTCTTTGGTGTTCTGGTAAATTTCTTTTTTCAGTTATCGATATTCAATTAATTGTAAATCAAAGGAGAGAGAAAAAAAGGAACTCATGTCACCATGATGCTTCAAAGAAGAGACAACTTAAGCACAGTCATGGCAACATTAAATAGAAGTGTATGTGACGTGAATTGCATAAAGGTTGAGTGACTCTTTCTAATATCATGCAAGAATTCAGTGGCCAAACTTGTTTTCGAGTTCAACATTCTTTCCATATCTTCATTGCTGGTTTTAGGTATCCAGGTTCTGACTAACACAGTGCTTCAAGCTTCTTCTTCTTCTTCTTTTTTTTTTTTTTTTAAGATTTTATTTATTTATTTGACTGACAGAGATCACAAGTAGGCAGAGAGGCAGGCGGTGGGGGAAGAAGGGGAGCAGGCTCCCTGCTGAGCAGAAAACCCAATGCAGGGCTCAATCCCAGGACCCTGGGATCATGACCTGAGCAAAAAGCAAAGGCTTTAACCCACTGAGCCACCCAGGCACCCTGCTTCAAGCTTCTTAAGTGAAATGCTGTCTGAATTAATTGCCCTTTTAGTAGGTACTCAGAACAAATTATCCTCTTTATTTTATATTTGCAGCCACATTTTTTTGTTTGTTTGTTTGTTTTGTTTTGTTGGGGAGGGCATTTATCAACACTGGCAAATTTAAAGAGTTATGATTGTGGTAATAACACCACTTGAGTAATCAAATGCAATTGAAAAGTAAATGCACTAATTTAGGCTGGACTTGAGCTATTACAACATGCATTTATGTTTAATTTCCTTTGTCTTTCCCTGGATACCATGATGGACTCAGCTCTGCAAGTTTGTTGTTTTGGAAAATTTTCTTTCAACCATCCCCATCCCTGTATTTGAAATATAGAAAAACAATTCACTGAAAGTAAACTGGTTATAAACAAATTATGCTAGGCTTCAGGTGATGAAGGCTGCACAAATATAATTGCATTCAAACTATTATCAGTGGCAGGGCTATATTAGACTACTGTGAGTAGATGTGAAATAGACCTTAAACAGTATTTAACAAAGCAAATCTGTCCTTTTGTATACTTCCTGTAGTCTTGCTGAGTATTATAGTATATTGCAAATTATGGACATTTCTATTTTGGCTGTTCTATAAATTCTCATAATATTAGTTAAAATTTTGGATTTTCTATACAGAAAAAGCGCTATGTGTTTATAAGTGGGAATTACAATATATATGGAAGATATATTTCCATATTGAACACATTGCTTTTATCTGCATTGTATACTTACTTGACATAGTTTGGGAATGAAGAACAGAGTGTGACTTGCTGTAGGTAGAGACCTCCCAAGTTACTCTGTAGGTATCATCAGTTTTGGAGACCAACCTATCCTCCCTCCAACAGTAGTTGATTTTAGTGTATAATCGTATTTCATATGATCAAGGAGATCAAGGAGAGCACCTGGTCCTGTGACAAATTATACAAATACATAGGAACTCAACACATCCTTTTCAGGATTCATTGTTCTATATAGAAAATAATAGGGGTCCCTGGGTGGCTCAGTGGGTTAAAGCCTCTGCCTTCGGCTCAGGTCATTATCTCAGAGTCCTGGGATCGAGCCCCGCATCAGGCTCTCTGCTCCGCAGGGAGCCTGCTTCCTCCTCTCTCTCTGCCTGCCTCTCTGCCTAGTTGTGATTTCTCTCTGTCAAATAAATAAAATATTAAAAAAAAAAGAAAAGAAAATAATAAGTACAATCTCTCCACCTTTGTTTTCCACTCAAGACCTAATAGATATTTCAAAATAAGCATACTGCAGTAACTAACTTTCTATCCAACCACTTCACATAGTAAGGATAGACAACCTGAGTCTATTAGAATAACAATTTTACAAACTGAAGAATTTGTGTATTGAATTTGTTTGTATATAATTGCTGAAAGTATTAGGATGGTCTTAGCTAAAGCTACTCAAACCCCATGGACCTTTGAGCAAAAGGTGTGTTCCCTGATGAAACCCAGCCATTCCTGTGGGTGGAAACAATGCTCCATTTTAGATTTCCCACCCTGTAGGTTCTTGGTATAAATAACAAGGTGAATCAATTATACATTGTCCACAAATGTGTCCCTCAGATTCCCTAGTCTTATCAACTTTAAGCACGTTTTTCCCCTGTCTGTAAACTAACAGGAATAAGATAATAATTGAAGTTTGAATATTTGGCATTTAATTTTTCTAGAAGATTTTCCAGAATAAAAATTTTGTCCTTAGGCTAATGGATAATTAACCAACTAAATTAACCCTTAAGTCTAGAGCCAGAAGAGATGGAAACCAAAATTAATTATTATTATCAATGTATGTTATTATGTACCTGGCACCAAGCTCAGCATTTTACAAACATAAACTTACTTGATTTTCACAACGGCCCTATGACATAGTTATTACTATTATTCCAATTTGATAGATGAGAAAATCAATGCTTGTATATGTTATTCAAGAACTCACTTGTTCAAGAAAGTGATGAATATTAAGAGTGCCAACCTTAAAATCCATACTCTAAACCAACGTTCCGCAAACTAGATTGAGGGCAAAATGTGGCCCACTATCTGTTCTTTGTTTTGTTTTGTTTTGTTTTGTTTTGTTTTATAGGACCTGTGAGCTATTTTTAAATCACTGAACAAAATCAAAGAAGAATAGTATTTCCTGATCTATTAAAATTATGCTAAATTCAGATGGAAATATTTATAAATATAATGTTATTGCAATACAGCTGTGGTCATTATGTAATGTCAATGCCTGTTTTCCTGCTATAATGACAGAGTTGAGCAATTGTAACTGAGACTGTTTGTGGTGCTCCTATCATTTTTTCTTTTTTTTTTTTCCCTAATTGATGTATAGTGGATACATGATGTTACATTAGTTTCAGGTGTATGCCATAGTGACTCAAAACTCTATATGTTATGTTAAACTAACAAATATAGTCACAATCCATCACCAAAGAACACTATTATGATATCATTAACTGGATTCTCTATGCTGTTTCTTTTCTTTTCTTTTCTTTTTTAAAGATTTTTATATATTTATTTGACAGACAGAGATCACAAGTAGTCAGAGAGGCAGGCAGAAAGAGAGGAGGAAGCAGGCTCCCCACTGAGCAGAGAGCTCGATGTGGGATTTGATCCCAGGACCCTGAGACCATGACCCAAGCCGAAGGTAGAGGCTTTAACCCACTGAGCCACCTAGGCGCCCCTATGCTGTTTCTTTCATCCTCAGTGTTCTCATCACTTCGCACTGCTGTTTGGCACACTACAATTTGGAGTACAGCAGTTATAACTTGAAAATATTTTGGTGCCTCAAATATTGCACTCAAATGTGGCATACTGTATCAAGATATTTTATTTATATTTTTATTATTAGTGCATATTCACAATGTCAAAATAGCAAGAAAAAGATGAAAAAAAGTGTGGTTCACTCTAGACATACTAGAGTGGAGATTATTTTGCTGTTGAATTAGATGTCAAAGTATTGTGTTTATTATGCAATGATATTATAACTATTCTAAGATAATACAATATACATTGACACTACCAAACTAAGTACTAATCATATCTCTATGGATAGTAAAGCAATGTTTAGAAAAATTAGAACACTTAAAGCAGAATATCCCATTATATCATAATTTCTTCAAAAAATTTAAAAAATGACCAAACTGTCTGAGTGACTCATTTGTTAGCCAAACAAAGAACACATTTTACCAATGGTGACTTAATTAAGTCATGTTTGCAAAAGCAAAAGAAATGTGTTCAGAGAGAACACAATTGCTAAAAACTATTAGGTTTCTGCAAAAGAAATATTAAAGAGTTGTGAACATTAGGAGAAATAGTAGTAGTGAATTAAAAATAACCTGGAGATTTTGACTTGATTTTCCTTGACTCTTGATGAGTTAAAATAATTTATTTTTTCCAGGGCTCAGTATTGAGTTTGAAGTGATTGAAGAATTAGTCTTTATTCTTGAAGCATAGCCCACATGGCATAATTATAGGCACAAATATTTTCAAAGTGGAGAAAACATTTATTCATTGAAATCTGAAGTAGAATCTACTATGATGTGTTAACTAATTATGGTAAAAGTATGAATGAAGCACAAAAAAGATTATAAAGCTTCTAAAAAGTACAATGTTTAAAGTTTATGTTTATTTATTATATTATTCATAAGCATGTTCTTTGTGGAAAATATTTTAATCAATTCTGTGGTGTTGAATCAGTAGTGTCTATGGTAAATTTTGTCAGCTCTAGTGGTCTTAAACTTTGTTCTGTGAATTTTTGTCAGAAATACAAGCTGCATATTCCAACTTGCTTTAAAATACAGCCAGTTGATGGTTTACCAGTGGACATTTTATTGTAAATTTTGATGTCAGGTCCCAAACTGAAGTTTTTCTGGATGAGAACTGCCTTCTATCATTATTATTAAATATGAATGATTTTAGTAAGTAGCTTGTTTGAGTCTTGATAATATTTCTTAGTGATTTCAACCTACAATTTCAAGGCAAAATAGAGCTTATAGTGAAACTCATATTGCCTTAAAATAATTTCCATTTGAAAACTAATGTTTGAAGCACGAGTAATGTCTGTCGATTGCCTTATAACTTCCCCAGGCTGACAACACTTAGAACAGGAAGTAAAGTCATCATTTTCACACAAATTTTCAGTGCTCAATTTTCAAATTTTCAGACTTAAACTATAATTTCAACAGTGTGTTTTAGACCTCAATTCAAGTGCAAAAAAATTTCATTTTTCAAAATCTAACTATGAAATTGAGTAGCTTACACATAATCTTCAACTGGAAATGATGAGTTTGCAATATTATAGCATGCTAAAAGGTGAATGTCAAGAGAAGAATCTCATAGAATTCTACAAATGATTCCTAACAAAAGATGTATCCAAGGAAAATTATATGGAGAGTGAGATCAAGATGGTGTAGTTGGAAAACCCCAGCTTTTATCCTCCAACAAAGTCAATGATTACGCAGATATCCATGAATAAAAACAGCTTTGGCAGAGCTCATGAATCCACTTAAGAAACTTCAGCAACACTGTAGAATAACAACAACAAACAAACAAACAAACAAAAAAACAAAAAAAAAATTGACAATAACCACACAAAACATGAATAAAGAAAGCCTGCATAATTTTATTCTCCAGGACAGCACTGTTCAGCACTAAGAGGTAATGATGTAGCTTGAAAGTGTTCTTTTTGCTGGAAAGAGGAGAGTAGAGAGAGCAACCAGCTTCCCGGATCTTTCAGGTCACCAAACAAAGGACCTACTTTAGTCTCACCCCACCCAGAGACTGCCAAAACTGAGATGTATAGACACGGCTAGAACTAAATGGCTTTATTGGAGAGTTCTACAAAATGTTTGAAGAGACATTAATACCAATCTTAAAGTCTTCAAAAATTGAAGAGGAGAAATTTTTTCCCAATTTATTTTATGAGGCCAGTATTAGCCTGATATTAGTAAGCAGAGAAAAATGTTACAAGAAAAGAAAATTACAGACAAATATCCCTTCAGAATATGAACTCAAAACTCTTCAACAAAATATGAACAAAGTAAAATTCAACAAAATATACAAAGGATTATAAACTATAGCCAAGTGAGCAGTAGTGCAAAGATGTTTCAAAATTAAATATTACAATATACTATTTTAAAAAATAAAAGACAAGTCACATGATTATCTCAATTGACAGAGGTAAAGTATTTGACAAAATCAAACCCCCGTCCATGTTCAAAAAAAAAAAAAAAAACTCAACAAATTTAAGTAGAAGAAAACTCCCTCAACCTAATAAAAAGCATTTATGAAAAATCCATGGTTCACATTATACTTAATAGTGAAAGATTGAAAACTTTCCTCCAAAGATCAGAAACAAGACCAGAATGTCCACTCTTTTCCTGATATTCAATATGACTCTGAAGGTCTTAGATGGACCAAGTAGGCAAGAACAATAAATGAAATGAAAAGAACAATAAATGAAATACATTTTGCAAAAGAAAAAGTAAAAATGTTCTTATTCACAGATGAAATCATCCTGTTTACAGAAAATCTTAAGAAATTCACATACAACTTTTAAAGCTAATAAACTAACTTCAGAAAAGTTTCAAGATACAAGATAACTTTATAAACATCAATTGTATTTCTATATATTGGGAGTTTATTCCAAACAAGACTAAAATACATTCAAAAGGAAGAAAAATACTTAGAAATACATTTAACAAATTTGTTAGAGTTGTACAGTGCAAACTACAAAACATCATTGAAATAAATTCAAGAAAACCCAAATAAATGGAGAAACATTCCATATTCATGAATTTAAAAATTTAATGTTGTTAAGATAGTGCCATTCCCAATATTGATATATAAATTCAAAACATTCTATATCATAATCCCAGTTTGTTTCCTTTCTTTTTTTGAGCAAATTGACAAGCTGATCCTGGAAGTCATATATAATTTCAGTGGAACCAGGCAATCTACAACCATCTTAAAAAAAAAAAAAAGAGTAACATTGTAGGATGAATATTTCCTAATTTAAGAGAATTACTACAAAACAGCAGTGATTAGGGCTGTGTGGTACTGGCATAAGTATAGGCACACAGATCAGTGTAATAGAATTTTGAGTTGAGAAATAAACCTTTGCATTTAAAGTCAATTTATTTTTGACTAAGGTGCCAATATAACTTAGTGGAGGAAAGAATAGAATTTTTCAACAAATTGTGCTGAGATCACTGGATTTCTACAAGCAAAATGCGAAACTGGACCTCAACTTTACACCACACACACAAATTCACTCAAAATGTATTAAAGGTGTTACTACTAAAAATATAAAATATGGACATTAGTTTTTGTGACCATAGTTTAGGCAAAGGCTTCTTAGATATGGCTTCTTAGATATGGCACCAAAATGCCCAAGCAACAAGACAAAAAAAAAAAAAAAAAAGGATTTCATCAAAATTAAATCATATGTGCTTTGAATGATGCTATCAAGAACATGGAAAAACAAAACAAAACAGAACAGGGGCACCTGGGTGGCCCAGTTGGTTAAACGTCTGCCTGTGGCCGAAGTCATGATCACAGGGTCCTGGCATCAAACCCCATATTGGGCTCCTGGCTAGTGGGAAGTTGGCTTCTCCCCCTCCCTCTACTCTTCCCCACTGCTCATGCTTTCTCTCTCAGATAAATAAATGAAATCTTTTAAAAAAGAAAGAACTTGTACAACTTCACAATGAAAAGACTACCCAATTAAAAAATGGGCAAAGTTTTTGAATAGGTTTTTCTCCAAAGAAGTTATCCAAATAACCAATAAGTGTATAAGAGAAGATAAACACCATTAGTCATTAGGGAAATGCATATTAAAACCACCAGGTATCACTTCACACTCACTGACATCATTATAATAAAATAAACAGATAAGTGAAGACATTGGGGCCCAGATATATTGGTGGTGAGAATATAAAATAGAGCAGCCATTTTGGAAATTGGTTTGGAATTTCCTCAAAAAGATAAACATAAGATTACTGTATTTTTCTGCAGCTCCACTCCTGAGTATGTAGCCAAAAAATATTAAATGTTCACACTAAAGCTTTTACATTAGTATTCATAGAAGTATTATTCATAAAAGCCAAGAAGTGGAGAAAATCCAAATGTCCAACTGATGAATAGATAAAATGTGATATTACCAAAACAATGGAATATTGTTCAATCATAAAAAATAATGAATTACTGATAAATGCTACAACATGGATGAACTTTAATACAGTAAACTAAGTAAGAGAAACTAGATACAAAAGGCCATGTATTTTATAATTCTGTTTATTTGGAGTGTCCATAATAGATAAATTCACTAGGGTAGAAAGTAGATTAATGATTACCTGAGGTTGTGGGGAAAGGAATTTAAAAAATGACTGCTAATTCACAAGAGGCTTCTTATGGAGTGATAAAAATATCCTGGAATTACATAATGTTGACACTTGCATAAGTTTGTGAATATTCTAAAAATCACTGAAATTTATATTTTAAAAGGATGAATTTTATGGTATACAAATTATATCTCAAAAATACCTTAAAAACCTATTAGGTATGAAGCATGACTTAATGTGGGCACAGGACAAGAGGCCTCTGTTTGTAAATTACTAAAGCTATTTTTTTTCTTTTTTCCTAATCACAAGACTCTAAAGATACTGATGTCTCTGCAATGATTTCTCTGAGATAGTTCTTTTTTTCTTATGACTTCACTATCATAATTTTTCCTTTTATTTTTCTCTCATTATAATATTGTAAATTCTGTTTTTAGGAGATCAGATCTATTCAGTTCTATAGAATGTTTAGAAATTTATTTACAAAACTATATTCTAGATATTTTACTAGAAAATAGGGATAGAATGTTGAAAAACAAACAAACAAACATATAGTCATACTTGATTCAGGTCTGCTGCTAATTTTTTAATTGGATTGTTATTTCACTGTTGAGTTGCATTAGTTCTTTATGTATTTTGAATATTAATTCCTTATCAGATATTTCATTTACAAATATCTTTTACATTTAGTAGGTGTGCTCTTTTGTTGATGGTTTCCTTCATTGTGGTCCCAATAGCTTATTTTTGCTTTTGTTGCCCTTGCTTGAGAAGACACATCTAGAAAAATGTTGCTAAGGCCGATGTCAAAGAGATTACTATCTTTGTTTTCTTCTAGGAGTTTTTGTTTTGTTTTGTTTTTGTTTTTGTTTTTACAGGTCTTCCATTTAGGTCTTTCATCCATTTTTGAGTTTATTATTGTATATGGTGTAAAGAAGTGGTCCATGTTCACTCTTTTGCATGTAGATGCCATTTATTGAGGCGACTGTCTTTTCTCCATTGTATATTCTTGCCTCCTTTGTTGTAGATTAATTGATCATATAAATATGGGTTTATGTCTGAGCTCTCTATTCTGTTCCATTGATCTCTATGTCTTTGTGTGTGTGTGTGTGTGTGTGTGTGTGTGTGTGTGTGTGTGTGTGTGTCGGTACCACACTGTTTTGATTACTACAGCTTTGTGGTATATGCTGAAATCTAGGATTGTAATACCTTCAACTTCACTTTTCTTTCTCAAAGTTGCTTTGGCTAGTTGGGTACTTTTCTGGTACCATATAAATTTTAGTATTATTTGCTCTAGTTTTGTGAAAAATAGTGTTTGCATTTTGATAGGATTGAATATGTAATTTGCTTTGGGTAGCAAGGAAATTCAAAAGAATGCAGTTTTTGATTATAATCAAATAATAATGTTTGCATAGAATGAGTACATGAATGGGCCATTTCCTTAACATCTAGGGTATTTTAATGACCGTGAGACCTCAATATTTCATCCTAAAGTCCAATTTCATACAGTAGGATTATGTGATATTCTCGCATGTGCTAAAGTGTTATAAATAAGAATCTTATCCAATTCATACATTTAATCTTAATTGCAGAGGCTACCAAGCAAATATTTGGACCACCATTTATTTATGAGTACTAGTAAATACCATGGGCATTCTCATTAAGGTTCTTAGTTTATGACTTTTTTAAAAAAGATTTATTTATTTATTTATTTGACAGAGACAGGGAACACAAGGAGTGGAGCGGGAGAAGAAGAAGCAGACTCCCCACCAATCAGGGAGCCCAATGCAAGATCAATCCAGGATCATGACCTGAGCTGAAGCTTAAGGACTGAGTCACCCAGGCACCCCTAGCCTATGAGTTTTAATTACTTCCTAGTTAAACCCAGTAAAGTATCTCCTGAGGAAGTATTTTAATTTTTTTTTTTTATTTTTGCTAGATCAACCATACTGTTTAATCTGAATAAAACTGATTACTAATGAATTCAGAACTTGTAGAGACCACTTTTAGGCAACCAGCTTGAATAGTGGAAACCTGAATTAGGTGGAAGGGCCCACAGTGCCTCCTACCCCCTGGCTAAAAGCAAACAGACCCACCTCAAAATATCCATAAGCCCTAGCTGACCAATGGGTTACTTGCATCTGGACCAGGTACCAAATAAGGAAAATTCCATACAGTCTCATAACTTCTCACCTTCCCCATTTCTCCTTTGCTGTCCTGCCCGCTGCTCCTTTGTGGTGTACTCAATAAACTTCTATCTCCTTTGACTGCCTCAGGCAAATTCTTTCACCACCTACACTGCCAGCCTCAACATGATCCTAATCACTCCTTAGAACTGATTATTCTTTTTCAGAGTTGCAATACAATCTTCATGGTCCATCTTTCTAACAAAACTTCTTCCATTGTGCTCTCTGTTGACTGTGTCTCAATTGCAATTATCTTTTTTCCTGGTTGGAGTTTTCCAAATTTTCTGTATTTCATGTATGGGATAATCTGTCATCTATAACATCATTCTCCCTGTGTTGGACTGTGACTTCCTTATAGGCAGAAATCCTTTTCCTGTTCACTCCTAAATGTTTTAATTATTTAGATCCTAAATTTGAATCCCTGTCCTCCAGCTGGCTTTAGCAAGCATTGCAGCAAATAATCTCTTCTTCTTCTTCTTTTTTTTTTTTTTTCCCAAATTTTATTTATTTATTTGAGAGAGAGAGAGACCATGTGTGTGAGTGGGGGGAAGGATAAGGGGAAGGACGGGTTAGGGGGAGGGAGAGAGAATCTGAAGCTGACTCCATGCTGAGTGTGGAGTCTATCATGGGGCTTGATCTCACTGAAGCAAGGTCATGATGTAAGCTGAAATCAAGAGTCTGATGCTTGATGGACTGAGCCACCCATGCACCCCAGATCATCTCTTCTAAGGCTCTCTCTCTCTCTCTCTCTTTTTAATGTTCTCTTCTTATCATGGTCTTAATAATTGTTTTATCAAGAAGTAACCTTAAAAATGTTTGAACAGAGACTACTTTAGGGGAATGGGCTAGAGGTAGGAGGCTGTTTCCTCAATGTGTTCCAAGACGCTTCTGGAATAAATGGAGGCACAGGGATTAAGTAATCTCCTAAGTATGCAAAGGAAGAAAAGAAGGAATAAGAAATTCTGAACTGGACCGAATTCTGAACTGGCTCAGTCAGAATGTAGAGCTGAAGTTCTTGACTTCTAAACAATCTATCCTTGGTAATAGGGTATGGAGAACATTTTTTAATTCTGTTTGTTGTCTTCCCCATCAGAGAGAATTCTAGTTCCCAGTGTCTTAAGAAATCTTCAGCAAAATTACTAATTCCAGTTCTTGCTATTTTTTGAGCTGAATAAATCAAAACTTCTCAAACATTCATACAATTCCAATAATTTCAACATGGAAAAAATATGTGCAAAGTGAAGAAAATGGCTTAGATTACATAGCCATTCCTACCTGGATTGCTTTTTAACATAGCTATTTTTAAAATAGCCTTTTATGTTTAGAAAAGTCCTTTTTCTCCTAGAAAACGAGTCTAGAAAACTTTTTAAGCTTAATTTAACTTTTTTAGGAAAGAATGTGGCTCCAAACTTCACACCTTCCTCTTTGTAAGGGAAAAGTCCTGAGACAGGTGTGGCAACCACCATCTCTACATATCACAAAGATTCTTTGCTTGACCAAACTTCAGGCGGGATACTGAACCCTCACCTAGGCCCACTTGTGCACTTCCTTATAAAACCTAGTCTTAATAAGAAACCTGCTGGGACACCTGGGTGGCTCAGTCAGTTAAGCGTCTGCCTGTGGTTCAGGTAATGATCCCAGGGTCCCAGGATCCAGCCCCACACTGGGCTCTCTGCTTAGTGGGGAGTCTGCTTCTTCCTCTCCCTCTGCCCTTCCCCTCTTGCTCCTGCTCTGTCCCTCTTTCTCTCTCTCAAATAAATAAAACAAAAACAAAAACAAAACCCTGCTAAGTCAGTTTAACTAGAAGCACCCTCCCTCAATATCTGATTACCATCAATTTCTGATCAGGTTCCTCATTCCCCACCCTCTCCCAGGTGATGTCTTACCATCCTGATTTGTCTTCTCCAAGAATCCCATTATGTTGTTTTAGCCAGAACCCTCTTATGCTTACTGTTTCCTCTTAAGTAATTTTCCATCTACTGCCCTCACCCCATGCTCTTTGGCTATAAATTCCCATTTGCTTGTGCTGTATTTGAAGGTGAGCCCAAACTCTTTCCCACTGCATAGTCCCATAGCACGGGCCCCTATACCAATCACAATGGTCCTGAATAAAGTCTACTTTGCCATATTTAACAATTACCATTCAATTTTTATTTTTTATTTTTTTTTAAGATTTTTAAAATTCATTAATTTATTTCACAGACAGAGATCACAAGTAGGCAGAGAGGCAGGCAGAGAGAGAGAGAGGGGGAGGCAGGCTCCCCGCTGAGCAGAGAGCCCGATGCGGGGCTCCATCCCAGGACCCTGGGATCATGACCTGAGCTGAAGGCAGAGGCTTTAACCCACTGAGCCACCCAGGTGCCCCGAATTTTTATTTTTTTAATCACATGTCAAAGTTCAGTTCTGGGAATTGCAGCAATTGGTCTTTCTTACTTCCAGGAAAGAGAGAAGCCAGCACTGTAGTCCTCTCAGCAAGAAGGACTCAGCTCTGTGGGCAAAACCCCAGGGGATATTGCAGCTGTGTCAACCCGTGCCTTTTCAGAGTGACATCAGGTCTCTTCTGTGGAGAAGTAGGAGGTAGGAGAAACTGGGAAGGGGAAGAAAACTGAGCATTGAGAAACTGAGAATAAATTTCATATGTCATAGCTCACAAATCATAATTCTGGTAATATTAAGCAACATACACATTCCAAAACTTTCCCCCAGAACTAATTAAAAGTATTGACCAATTACAAAAAGCACAGCTACTTCTAAAAGACTGTAATATTCTGGGGATAATAATAAGTATCAACAACATTTAAAGAGAGATGGCCTAAGCCATAAAAAGAGAAATACATCTCACAATATTATTTTATATATATTTTAAACATGGAACCTAAAGGAGGAGGAATTGGGTGAGAGAAAAATAGTTTACTGGTTCAGATTTTTTTTTTCATTTCTTTTGAGAAATAAGAGAAACGAGACCCAGATATGTCAAAATTCTGGGGAAATAACATATAATATTTCTATCTTATTAAGAATGTTATTAGGAAGCAAAAAAAGAAAAAAAGTCAGGTAACAATGTAAATGATTTTGCTGAGCCACTGTAGAAACTTGCAAATAAGCCAAGAGAAAATTATATGTGAAGTAAAAATCTAGGATATTACTATTCAATAAGTCAAGTGAGAGAATATTGTGGCTGTAACATAATTGTTTATCCCACATCTACTCTGAATAATAAAGCATTCAATTTTATTCTTCAAGGACATTTTCTTTTTAATTTCCGTGTTAGCAGTGATCACAAATCCACTAGAAAAACACTTTTTACAACATATTTTAGCCTCATATATTATGATAATTCTAGCAAACAGTAGATACCATGTAAAAATAAGAATAAAGTAAAGCACTCTAGCAAGAGCTCCTAACTTGTTGAAGGTAGAATCTCTTTTCTTTCAATATTTACAGCAAATGTTTCCTTTTTTCTGGTGCCATCAATGATCAAAATTATTGTCATCTGCTTTTTTATTAACATGGTTTGATTAAATGAAATGTACAATTACAAGAATTATAAAGTTGTGGAGTTGGTGGGAGAGGACTTTTCTTGAACTTCTGTGAATGTAATAGCAAAGGGATATGCTATTTAGATAATGAGAAAAATGGAATGTGGGAGTGAAATGTGAATAGTTTTGAATCTCCCTTTCCCTCTTTGGCTGTCTTCTGGAATGTTTCAATGAATCAGAGTTCATTTGACACAATTTTATAATATCTTAATTCCCATTTAATCATATATTTGTACAGAGTTTGGGGATTATTGATTGATTGATTGATTGATTAAGGTTTTATTTATTTATTTGACAGAGCGAGAGAGATCACAAGTAGGCAGAGAGGCAGGCAGAGAGAGAGAAGGAAGCAGGCTCCCGGCCGAGCAGAGAGCCCGATGCGGGGCTCGATTCCAGGACCCTGAGACCAGAACTGAGTGGAAGGCAGAGGCTTAACCCGCTGAGCCACCAGGTTCCCCGAGTTTGGGGATTTTAAGAATGATGATGATTTGAGCTGCACACCCACCTTATAGGAACAAAGAGAATATATGGATATAGATATATAGATATAAAGTCAGTTAAGACATAGAGACATTAGGAAACTTAGAAAGGTCACACTGCAAGTTAATGGCAAGAACCAGGACCTAGTTTACCATTTACTCATTAATTCTTTTGAATAACCATTTGATAAGCTCATAATGTATCCTTATTAAAGATAATTTAATTCAGCCTAGAATTGCACAGATGCAAAAATGAATGTCTACACAAACGATAACAGGCCTACAGCTACAAGAAAGGACTGGATCAAAATTGGGAGTCTAGATCCATTACTTCACATTGTTATTGTGCACATACTTAACTTTACAAATGATTTGGAAATTAAATTCAATGTTTCCTACCACATCTGCTCTTGTGTCCACACATGGACTTGCCGTGGAACAGGTTTCTACGTACAGACCTGCCTTAGCTCTGCTTCTCTAGATGGCTTGGCATTAAAGCAAATTTCTCAAGTGTGAATGCACATAAAGCCATATGTTGATGAATTGTGACAATGGACATCATCAAAATACAACTTTATTTTTATCTTCCACCATCTTTTTAAAATAAATTCAAGTCAGGATGATCTTCCTCTATTGTTAGATGATTAACTCTTCTAGACCAAATGCCTTGTCCACTCACCTTTTTTTTTTTAACAGAAGAATATTCTACATCCATTTTGTCACTAAGTCTCATTTCAGAAATCAGAATGTCCAATCCAAAATACTAGCTTAAAGTCTGAATTTGACTTAATATTAAAACCTCTCCTCCGTCAGTAAGAACTTCATTGAGAATGGAAGCCTGTAGTAGGAAGGAGAGCATGATCAGCTTCTTCTTCTTTATCTGTGCTTTTCTACTCTTATTTCACCTGCTGGGCATATTCTGACACTGTCAGGGTCTGGGGAGGGTGAGGGCAAAGTAGTAAAGGCAAGTGAAATCTTTTATTTAAATGGTACAATAGAAAGCTGTTTTCATGCTCTCTGGGACTCAAAGACTTTTAAAGCGGATTCTCTTTCTTTCTTCTCATATATTTTATCTAGCTAAGGAATCCAAATGTTGCAGAACTGATTTACAGAATTGCTTTTTTTTTAGTATAGTTGATACACCTTTTAACTCAAACCTTGCTTGAAAAATTCTCATGTCTTATATATTGGTGCATGGTTGAAATTCATTGTTAATATATTGTAGTATGTGATTTATAGTCTAGGTTATGGGTATTTTGAGAATTAGAAAAGATATTCCTGTAGCAAATGGGTTTTTATTAGATGTTGAGATAATAAATAGATGGGGGAAAAAACAAATTTAGGCATGTTATTGGTTAACATCATTTGTGAATTGCAATGAAGATCTTATCTCCATTCAGCACTGGGTTTGGAGATGATTGGGGAAGGGAACATATTTACAAAATCTTATATAGGGATTTATCTTTCCAAATTGGCACATTTATAATTCTCCATTTATACATATACATTATCATATATACATATACATTATCCATTCTCACATTTATAATTCTCCAGATTGTCTCCTCTAAACCAAATTAAAATTTTTAGATATTTATGGTTATCCTTTAAAATTTTCAAACAAAATAAAAAAATATTTCCTTTATTTAACTTGGAAAATCTTCATTTTAATATTCATTTTCCATACAATTGACCAAATATTAAAAAAGTATTCTTTTTCTTTTGAAGCCATTCATTTGATACCATCATTATTGATAAAAAATTATAAATGCAGTTTACAGATCATTACATTTGTAATTTTTTCCCCATCATCAGTTTTCCTTTTCCTGCATTAAGCTCTTCTGGAGTCAAGCAAAGAGCTACATTGACAGTGATGAACAAGAATATTTTGTGCTTTGTCAATTCAAATAAATCCCAAGCTAGTAAATGACAAGTTATGTTGTTAGCAAGGATTAACATCCAGTGATGTCTAAGAAAAGGACCTCTGTATACACAATCACAAGTAGTGCTGATAGTATTTTTTAGAGTATTTTTTTAATCCATCATCACTTTGACATTGATTATATCCCAAACCTTTATTCTTTTTGGTTTTCTATCATTGGTTCTATTTGAAATTGATCTGAAATACAAGATACTTTCTCTGCCCATTGAAGTATTCTGTTAATTATTTAAAAAATTGTTCTAATTAGGAGACATGTTCTGTTTTTGAGTGCAAGTAAAGCCAAATTGTCCATTAAGTATAGAAGACCAATAAGGAGAAGGAGAGCAAAATAAGGATGATGTCACTGAATGCTCACACTGTAGTATTACATGAGCAGTGGCCATGTTTTTACTTGATTGTTGTTCTTTCAACTTATAGTGACTTGAACTGGCAAATGCATTTTTTCCCTTCAATTACATTGTATAATCATATTTGTTCATACAAAATAACTAAAAGTGACCCAAAATGGTTGTAAGAGGGCTGGAAATAATAAGTTCCCCACAGTTGTTATCTGATAATAGTGAATCCTGTATTGTGGGAAAGACAACTTGAGTTCCTTGCAGGTTTCTTTTAATAGGTGGCTGTGTGGCCAATTACTAACTTAATACTACTTGAGCATCATTATTAGTTAAGTAGTAGTACTTTTCTATTATTCCTTGCATACTTGTACTCGCCTCAGGTAGTTTTTGTAAAAACGAATGATGTAATGCATGTAGAACATAAAGCAAGTTTCTGGCACATAGTGAATATTTAATAAATGTTAGGCAGTTAATATTTTTGTGTAGATTGTGCTGCTGCCATTCAAGTATCAGTCAGTCAGCCATTAGTGACCGTTCCAGATAATGAGGGAAGAATTGGGGTCAGAACAGACTGGCAAGCAGTCAGACTTTCTGTTTTCAAGAGCTTTCCATCTGGTAGGGAAGACAGACAAAACATAGAATCAAATGAAATAATTGCAAAATTTAATAAAGTTTATAAATAAATAATAAAGGAATGAAATGGGACAAAAATGGTGAGGGATCTATGTTAGCTGAGATGTTAGAAATGGAATTGCCAAGAAGGGAGCATTTACTCCGGAGCATTATCCGGAGATCTGTTTATGAGATGAGAGACAGCTATACGAAGAATGTGAGTAAAAGCATCCAAGCAGGTGAACAGCATGTGCAAGTGTAATGAGAAAGGAAAATGCTTAGAAAATCAAAAAAACAAAACACAACACAACTGATAGAGCAAGGCAACTGGAGCACATTGTGAGGGGGTAGAAGGGGTATCACGCCCTGGAGATATAGTCAGGATTCAACTCACTTATCATCCCATTGACCATTTTAAGGATTTTTGGATTTCATTGTGGAATGGGAACCCATTGAAAGGTTTTAAGCAAAGGTGTAGTGTGACATAATTTACATTTAAAACATCTTTTGTGCTGCTTTATGGGCAAGTATCTCCAAATGTTTTGTATCCTAATCAATTAGTGAACGAGGTAGGATCTGACCCAGGTAGTCTTTCTCACAACCAGACCCTTATCTAGGATGCAATGTTGCTACTGCTTCTACAACACCTTATCTAGACCCTCTCATAAGTACTTTGGGTGATTTTTAGTTACTTTGTATAAACCAATCTGATTGTACAGACTATTCAAGGGAAAAATGTATATGCTATTTCAATATGCTATTGTATTGAAAAGAAATAACATGCTCAACTACTCATGTAACTCTACGATAGGTAACATCGTTTTCCCCTTTGCTATTGTTCCTCTGATAGGTTGTCCTATTCTTATTTTGGCTTTATCTTTCACTGAATCATGTTTGTTTTGTAATTACAATGTTTTTTATAATAATTAACACAATTTTTGGTTCCTAATTGGCAGAGAAAGTCTCTTGCATTTCAAATCACTTTCAAATGTAACCAATGAAAGAAAACTGGGGAGAAAGAAGATACTGCATGTGCTCAAACCACTTCAAAGGAATATATTTTTAGAAAAGAATATTATTTAAGACACTATCAGCACTGAAGCAGGAGAGCTGGGTTCTTGTCTCAAGGAGTCAAAGAATGAATCTCCTGGACAAAGGAGAGTGAGTAAAGTAATGGAAGTTTATTAAACAAAGATACAGAAAAAGTTCTCAGGAGTAAGACGGGTCCCAACTGGGTTGCCACTGTGGGTTTCAGGGTTGGTATTTTATAGAAGGCCAATCAGGGAACTTAAATCTTTGACTTTTCTAGTTGACAGCACCTTTGTGTAAGCAGGACTAATGATAACCTCTTGAATGGCTTACTTCTTTTCAGGGTCTGTTTATTTTCTGTTGAGCATGGGAGACTGCCATAAATAAGACTCCCCTCTCAGACCTCTAGGACAGGGTAATCTGGAGTGTTCCCTTATCTCTAGTTTCCTTACACCTCCACATTTTTGGGGTTTTTCTGAGCCTGATCATGGAGCCCCATCTCTCTCTCCCTACCTAGTCCTACATGTCCCTTTCTTAACACTGTCTGTGATTGTGTATACACAGTTCCTTTTTTTTAGACATTACTCGATGTTAATCCTTGCTAACAATATAGCTTGTCATTTACTAGCTCAGGATTTATTTGAATTGACAAAGCACAAAATATTCTGGCTCATCACTGTCAGTGTAGCTCTTCAGTTGACTCTGGAAGAGCTTGGTGCTTGAAAAAGAAAAATGATGATGGGGAAAGAAGATTACAAATGTAATGATCTATAACCTGTATTTGCAGTTTTTCATCAATAATAATGGTATCAAACAGAAGGCTTCAAAAGAAAAAAAAACTATTTTTTTAATCGATTGTCAAGTAACATGGCAAATATATATTCATAAGAAGACATTCCAAGTTAAAGAAAAGACTTTTTACATTTTATTTTGAAAATTATGAAGAGTAACCATAAGTAATAAACAACAACAAAAAAAACCTTAAACTCAGTTGAGTGAGGACCATCTGATTAGAGAAACATAATTGTGTAAGTTTCGGGCAGTAAATCAAAATTATGACTGCAGAATCCTATGTAAAATTTGGGAAATGTATTTCCTCTCCCAGTCATCTCCAATCCAAATGCTACATTTGGAGTTTGATCTTTCATTTTTGTTTTAAATTATAGATACACATGCAAATCATCGATATATAAATATGCAAGTCATCCAATGAAATAAGTAATTAAATATTGGTAAAAGACATTTCCACTTGTCTCGAACAAAAGTAAGTATACCTAACATTTCTGTTGTATTTATCCTGTATCCATTGTCCTGTGGTGCTGGTGAGTTAATGTGACCTAAGCAGAAGACAACTGTAGTATTAAAGGGACTGGAGCACAGTACTAGTGGACGTAGGAAGTGTACCAGTCACAGGCTGCTGTGATTGTGCAGATGAAAACGGAGGATAGCTTCAGCTCGGATGGTGGCAGCTCTGAGGTTGAAAAGGCAATGACTTTAAGATATTTTTCTCATGTATAATGTAGTGCTTTATTGTGGGAATTACATGACTATTGCCACTTTTTGGCTCATAGCATCAGTGGTGTTCCCACTGAAGGCTGATTCTTTTTAATTCTACCAGTGAAGTCTACCGAGGAAACTTAGCAGGCTAATGGATTAAACCCCCCCTCTAATTTGATTAGCTCACTTTCTGATAATGATTGGCCAAAGGAGTTGGTTTGGAGAATTTGTGGTATATTCATTTTTCTTATTGCTACAGATCAGGGGGTTGTAGACATATATAAAATTAAATGTAATGATTTCCAAAAATAGAAGTTAATTTAATGTATACCTTATTAACCCTTTTCTCAAATGAAAAAGCAACACAAGGCGTTAAAAGATCTCCAGGTCTAGGGGCGCCTGGGTGGCTCAGTGGGTTAAAGTTTCTGCCTTCGGCTCAGGTCATGGTCTCAGGGTCCTGGGACCGAGCCCCGGATTGGTCTCTCTGCACAGCAGGGAGCCTGCTTCCTCCTCTCTCTCTGCCTGCCTCTCTGCCTACTTGTGATCTCTGTCTGTAAAATAAATAAATAAAATCTTTAAAAAAAAATTAGTCTTTCCTAAGGTCAGATAAGATTGTTCTCCAGGTCTAAGTAGTCTAAGTACATTGATATCAAATTGTTCTCAAACACCTCCTCTTTAAGAAATGATTGAAGTCAGCGTGCTTGGGAAGGTGGGAGATCTAATCATTATAGAGAGACAAAAATCTCAGCTATATTTTCACCAAGTTTCTGCAGGAAGTGTTTCATGTTAGACAAATAATTTGGATTTACGCAAGATTAACAATAACCAGGGATTAGATAATTAAGTGAATGCATTCAAAATCAGCTTTATCCCTTAGCCTTCTATCCACTGATTTCTTCTTTTTCCTCTTGTCATTCTTGGTCCTGTGTTTGGGTAGGGATCTGTTCATACATCTACAGCAGTTTGGGGGAGGGGTTTTTAAGATTGTGTTAAAGGTTTGTAAAGCAATTAAATATGTCAGTTTTCTGTTAGTGTTACATACCAGCTTTAAACTTAGTGACTCAAAACAACAACTCTCATTTATTTGTTCAGGAATCTGCCCTTTGGGCAGAGCCTAGCAGGATCAACTCTTCTCTGTTTGTCACATCATCTGCTGGGACAAACTCAAGGGGGGTTCAGCATCCCCATTTGAGATAAGTCACTTGCTGTTGAGGGCATGCAAGTTGGCACTGGCTGTCAGCTGGAGCTGGGTTCTGAGGGCCTCTGTTCCTCTTCCTTATGGCATGGTGGCTGAGCTCCAGAGCATGTGTCAGGAGAGAACCAGACAGAATGTGTTATCTTCTATCTAACCTCAGGAGTCCTATGACGTCACTTGTGTCATAGCTGCAGTCTGCAGAGATTAAGAGAAGGGACTGTCACAGTCATATGATAGGAAGAGCACATGGGATGAGTGAAATCGTCGCAGCCATTTTTAGAGAATACTATTTCTCATAACTAATTTTTCTTAGATAATCACCTAAAAGTTTTCATGTTTGATGTTAAACAATTACTCTGAGAGTCATTAGATTTTCTGTGAGGGTACCATGTGGGTATTAAGAAAAACTTTTATTGGAAAGTGGAAGTAGTATTATTACTTTATGGTAATTGTTTTGTTTTGTTTTTTGGCATCATTCTTTGTTGATTAAATAGAGATGTATTAGGATTCCAAAAACGGCAGAGAAATTAGAGGGCATTTCAGTTTGCTGCAGGCAAACACACACACACACACACACACACACACACACACACACACACACACACACACGCCTCACATTACCCTCCCCCCACCACATGGAGACACAAACCCTGTTGTTGTTAGCTATTTCTGGGATGTCCTCTAGGCTAGGACCCTCAGACTGTGCTCTGGGTCAGATCACGGTGTCTCAGTTTCTACCTTGTGCTTGGGAAGGCTCTGGAGCTCCGGAGACAGGCTCCTGGCAGGAACAGGCAGCGGGAAAGAGCAAAGCGGTGGCCTGGGTCTGGGGCCCCTTCCGACTAGAGGGAGAGTGCGCCACTGGGGGGGTGGCGGCGCCCACAGTCCACACTCAGCAGGGGTCGCAGCTCCCTCACTCCTAGGGGTCCAACCAGCCGGCCTGCAGCCCCTCTGCCACTTTCTTCCAGCTCCGACCCCGCCTGGGGGTCGTTCGTCCCCTTCAAGCGGCCCCCACCTGCCCCAGAACTATTTCCCCCTCCCCCTGACATTTGAAGGGACTCGGGGTCCTTTGGCGCCCTCCCCTACGACCGATCAGGGGAGATCTCAGCGGCAGCACTCAGGTTTGGGACTTCCCTCCGGTTCAACGTTGGGAAAAGTGGGAAAGGTTGGGTCGCCGCGGCGCGGTCTCTCCGGGCCGGCTCTGCGCTCGCATCCCTCTGCGCGTGGGAGGTAGCGGCCCTGTGCCCCAGTCCCCACCTCCGCTCGGAACGGATCAGGGTCTGGACCTGGACGCCGGAAATCCCAGCCTGCGGAGGCGAGGCAGGGCTCCCCCTACGCCCGTACGTCGCCCAGGCGCCCTCTACCCGGAGCGAGTGGAGACGAGGAAGGGCGCGGAACCCGGCGGTGGCGGGGCGGGGCGGGGCGGGGCGGGGCGGGGGGTCCCCTGCACCGAGTCAGCCTTCAGCCTCCCTACGGAGAAATTCAGGCGGACCGGCGTCGGGTTTGTTCCAACAAGAGACCCCGTAGGGGAACAAGCCATGGTCCACTGGTCTGGTTTAAACAAACAAAAAGCGCAGAGTGAATAGAGACAGGGTGATGCGGCAGGAAGCCAAGAGATGAAGGCTGCAGAGGGTTAAGCCCGCAGTGAATGGGGGGAAAGGAGAAGGGGTGAGATGAAAACTTACACATTTGGTGAAGAAGGCGCTAGGAACTACAGCCTTCACCCACATTTCTTAGAAATAATAAAATCTACTGAAAAAACGATCTTTGTTCCCATCTTATCCTCGGCTCCTTCAAATCCAAGAATCCAGAAAGCTTCTACACAAGCAAATTTATTTCCCATCCGTTTTCTGAGAAAAGCACAGGTTATGCCGCCTGCTTCATTTCTCTGTTTTCTGTTGTAATTGCCAGAAACTTTTTCAGAAAAGTGTTACTTTAGTGACTTTAGTTTTCTATTAAATTTGTACACATTTAAAAATAATGATCTACTCATCTTTATTTCTTTGGTACATAGGTATATACATACTACATTAAGGGAAATCATGATAATACATTTAGTATGGTATCAGCCACAGGGTTTACCTTACGATTCAACCTTTTTTGTCAGAGGTTAGGATTTCATATCATTCCCAGGAGTGGTTTAATCAAATAATTGAATCAGAAATTCTTTCCTTTCAGGTTTGAGAGACTTTGCCTTCACTTCCTAACTTAATTACCATATCTTTCATATCATAACTCTGAAAATTAATCCTCCAATTTGAACTTGAATCTTCTTATACTAATTAAATAACTTCCCTGATGCTTTAAGTAATTAATCAAAGTTCTGTATTTAAGCAGAAAATTTAAATTTTTGAAACATGTAAGACTCATTAAGCCAAGATTCAAAGAACCCTGGACTTGAATTACTTCTGCCATTCATTGCTTTCCAAGTTTCCAAGTGGAAAATACACCTTACCCCTTTGACTTCTGTATTTGTTCCTATCTTCAAAGAGAGATCTTGGAAAGAGAGAAGAGAGCATATCAGGAATCAGAAACTCCAGTTTGGAAATGGCACAGAATACCACCACCCAGTACCATCAAGAACAGTTCCATTACCCTAAAATTTCATCTGTGCTGCTATTTTGTACTTACCTCTTCCCCCTTCCCTTGACACTTGGTAGCCACGGATCTCCTGTGCATCTTATGGTTTTGCCTTTTCCATAGTGCCACATAATGAGTCATACAACTTGTAGCCCCTTAGGCCTGACTCCTTTCACTTAGGAAAATGTTTTTAAGGTCCATCTGTGTTTTTTTAAAGATTATTTATTTATTTATTTATTTGACAGACAGAGATCACAAATAGGCAGAGAGAGAGGAGGAAGCAGGCTCCCTGCTGAGCAGAGAGCCCAACGTGGGGCTTGATCCCAGGACCCTGGGATCATGACCTGAGCTGAAGGCAGAGGCTTTAACCCACTGAGCCACCCAGGCAGCCCTAGGTCCATCTGTGTTTTTGTATGAATTCATTGCTTATCCCTTTTTATTGCTGAGTATTATTCTGTGTATGGATATACTTCTATTTGTTTATCCATTACCCTGTTCTAGGACATCTTGGGGGATTCTAAGTTTTATAACTAAACCTGTTATAATCTCTTCAGGAGGGGGTTACAGAAGTGGTAAATTTTTTGTTAGGTCTAGAAGGTTGAGTTGCAGCTCACCAAGGAGACATGTTAAATGAAAGACTTGGAAGTTGGAAAAATAATGAAGAAAGAGAAAAGAAAAACTTTCAGTCCAGATTCTACCATCCAGTCTTAGGAAAGGTTTTCTGAGTCGCAGGTGTTTTTGTTTGTTTGTTATTTTTTGTTTTGTTTTTTTACGTGTCCAGGGCTATTGCAGGAATCAAGGAAGATACTGCATACACATAAAACATCCCACATGTAGTAAAATGTTGTACTGTGTTGGCCATAATCAGAACTCCAACTAGGTTCAACAGCCCTTTGAGTACAACCTGTATGCTAATCACCATGTTGGCCGTACTGGCTAAAACAGAGGATCTGATGACCCAGTTTCTGGATCTCAGCCCAGTATTTTATGGGATCCAAATCTGAAAGAGGAGAAACGCAGAAGGTGTGGTATGAGCACAGCACACAGATGTAACAGCGGCTTCCATTGTGCATGTTGAGCTAGTCAGTAGATGGAGATCGGTGAAGAACATACATGGATGTCAGTCCTTAGAGTTAGTGCAGAGTAGTGGAAAGAGCATGAACTTTGAGGCCAAAGAGAAATAGTTCAGTTTTATTATTCATATGGCTAATAAATTAATCAATAGTCTTGGGCAAGTCACTTCACTTCTCAGACCCTTTGGATTTGCAATCATTAATCAATGTATAAAAATCACTTGACACATTCACTTACTCACTAACATACTCATTCAACAAATATTAACATTATTTAATTTCATAGATCAGATAGGACAGGAGCTAAAACCAGAAGTACATGAAATGAATAATTAATTTTGATGATGATAAATTATGTATATTTAATAAAACAGGGTGATATGATACAGAGTGACAGAAGAGGAAACATTAGGCTGGGTTGTTGAAGAAATACTTTCTAAGGAGGGAATATTTTGGCTGAGATGTGAATGATGGGAAGGATTTGGCTATGCTCAGTGAACATAACAAATGATGTCATGTTTTTGCCCAGAAAAGTAGGTATCAAATCTTTATCTCAGGAAGATTACTTTACTTTTGGAACGTATTGTAATTATCTGAGGACTTTGTTAAAATGTGGATTTCCCTGCCCCAACTGCCACTTGCCCTCTTAATCTAGCACAGACTTGAGGTCTAATTTCTAACCTTAGCAAAATGATCTAAGTACAGCTTTCTTTCCAACTCACTACCCCATTTGATTCCAAAGAACCAGCAGATGCATGGTTGTGTTTCCAGCAGCCTAGTTAAAGGGAAAGCTGACAGCGTCCTAAGGTCCTGAAAGGTAGCAAGAATGCCCTGAACTTGTTCTGACTGTTAACCATGAATCAGACTCTTCCAACCACAGCTGTTTCTTTTCCACTGGCTTCCCTGCTGCCTAAAAAGATTAATTCTAGGAAAACACCATGGATCACTATTGATTGGATTGTTAAAATAATCCCATCTGCTTGGAACATGCCTTGTATCAATAATGTTGCAATTAATGTCATCAATTTAATCAAAAGGATTTGATTTGTATGGCTCTGTTAGACATTATTATATTGCCACTTTAACTGATTGGGTCAGTTTACATTACTGCCAGCCCTGGCTCAGGGGATCAGATCAGATAGTCTCCCCTTATCCACTGGGGACCATCAGTGGATGCCAGAAACCACAGATAGTACAGAACACTATATTACTGTATGTTCTTTTTCCTATACATAGACACCTATGGTAACATTTAATTTATAAATTAGGCCCAGTAAGAGAATAACAACAATAGTAGTAAAATAGAACCATTGTAACAATACACTTCAATAAAAATTATGTGAATGTGGTTTCTCTCAAAGTATCTTCTTGTATTGTACTCACCCTTTGTTTGTCTTGTGATGATGTGAAATGTTAGAATGCCTACCTGATAACCTGAAGTGAGGTGAATGATGTAGGCATTGTGATGTAGTGTTAGGGTACTAATGACCTTTGGATGCTACATCAGAAAAAAGATCATTTACTCAGGACCCTGGTGGACTTTACATAACTGAAACAGTGAAAAGCAAAACCATGGATAAGGCAAGAGTCCTATATACCCCACCTGTGAATAGATAGATTTTCAATTAATTTTTTAGCTTGAAAGAATTGATGTTTGTTTTACCTGCATACTTTTATTTAATGCCTAATTTCATTTTCCCCTCCCAATAGTTTAAATAATTCTGGAATACTATACCAGTTATCTTTTCTTAGACTCAGTTCTGCCCTTTGTCTCAGTACCTGGTTATAGAATTCTATCTGCAAACCTTTAGTGACCATGACATGAAAAACTGTGAAGCTGACTTTCAAGAGGGGCAGTACAAGTGGGGAGATGATCCCAATATGGCCTTTTTCTGGGCTGTGAGAGGGACTGTCCCCAAAGACATGCACTCTGAGCCTTTCCCTTCGCTGCCCTTCCCTTCTCCCTTAGATAACTATTGGAGGTGATGTTACCTGAGCATTCAGAGCACCCTCCAAAAGTAAAAAGCCCCTAAGAGCTTTTCAGCTCAGATACCCAGCAGGGAATGAGGAGTGTTCAATTTCTCCTTTTTGCCTTGGGGAGAGTAGGTGGTTGCAAGTTGTCTGTTCTTATCTCAGCCTTAGCTTTCTGAGAGAAGGAGGGGAAATAAGTGTTTTATTAAATTTAAAATTACAAAAACGGATACGCTGATGTATAAAAACTAAAAATGCTCCTCTTTCAAAAAGTATCCAGGGTTGGGCCCCCTGGATGGCTCAGTCTGCCTTTGGCTCAGGTCGTGATCCCTGGGTCCTGGGATCTAGCCCCTGCTCAGTGGGAAGCTGGCTTCTCCCTCTCCCGTTGTCCCTCCCTTAGCTTATGCTCACACACACACACACACACACACACACACACAGGTGCTCTCTCTCACAAATGAATAAATAAATAAATACTTAAAAAAAAAACGAAAAAGTATTCAGTATTAAGTATAATATGTTTTTACTAATTTTACATAATTTTCTTCGTTTTTGTTTCAAGTTGGCATTAATGTTTCTCAACGCTGGATACACATTCTAGTTATTTAAGGAGCTTTGAAAACAATACCCACTCCCACACTCACACCTGTAGAGATTCTGATTCAGTTAGCCTGGGGGTGTTTGAAAGTCCTCAGATTAATCAGATAGGCAGGTGGACTAGAAACTATTAATGTGGATATGCCTCCTTTATGTTTTTTAACTGTTGGATGTACCACAAGTTACTTTTTCACAACGTGTTGGTGGATATTTAGGTTAGGCTCAGTTTAATGGCGTCTGGCTTATTTATTTTTTTCTCCCAAATATATTCTGAGTCCTCATGTAGCTGATTGACAGAAGAGGCAGTCCTCAACCTGTGGGACACAGACCCTAGACCTATTTTGCCTTGGCTCAAAGCTAGCTTTTCTAATTAGGAATCATGGTAAATGATGCATGCTTAGATCTGACCCCGAAAAGGCAGGTAATGACCCAATGCAGGTGTATCTACCCAGGGCCACACTACAGCTTAATTTATGGCAGGCTGGCACTCCCTGATTTGTGCTCATTTAAGCTCGTTATCACCACACCCAGACTGCCCTAGTAGCTCAGTCGGCCATTTGACTTGAGGGATAAACATCACTAGTTTTCCTGCTTCATGGATTAAATGTTTGGTTGCCCGCCCTGCTGCTGAGGCATCTCATGAAAAGTCTCAGGGAAGCAAAACATAGGAAGAACAAGTATTAGATCCTTTGCTGTGCTCCTGGATACAAGGTAAGAGGAAATACTGCGTTTTAACATTCAGCCTCACAAAACTTGACCTTTCGTGCATGTGTGACCTAACGTGCTCTTCAGAATTTTTTGTCTATGCTATAAAAACAAAACCTCTGACATAAATGCAAGCTACAGGAACTAAATTTAAATTTAAGGGAATTGAATTTTTATCGAGACATTTGGTTTCTAGGAGAGGCTGGTTCCTCTAGATGAGAACTTACTTGAACGGAAATGGCGGTGGCATAAAGATAGGGCGGGGAATGGTGCGTTTTCGGGATTGCTTTCTCCCTGCTGTGTCCGGGGTCTCTTCTTTGCTAAGACTGTGGTTTTACATTCCAGCCTGAGCTGCTTTTGAAGACAAAGCAATTTACTGCTAGGTAAATGGTCATAATTGCCGGCAAAATATGTTTTTGAGGTGGAATTTACCCTTCTCAGTCCTTGGCAAGGCCTAAATCTGCTTAACTTTATTCATTTTTCCACATGTATTTACAGTGGCTGATTAAATACCAGGTTCTTTGTTAGAGGGTGGGTCCTTGGTGAACTAAGCAAGGATAGTGTCCTCTTCCGTTGAGCGAGCAGTCTGCTGGAAAAACAAAAACATCACAGTCAGGATATCATTCAGGAAAAAGTCCTCCCCTTGCTATGTTTTTTTCTCTCCCTTCTACCTTGTTCTCTGGCTTCCCTTGATTCCTTCATTCCTCTCTCTGCCCCCACCCAGGGAGGAAGCACACCAAGGGGCCTGGGATATAAAGTATCTGAATCTGTGAGAAATGGCACGATGAATCCCCTTATACAGCTGGGTGAGAAAGTCTCACAGCCTGCAAGAAAGAAATTAAATTGGGGGTGCCTGGGTGGCTCAGTGGGTTGAGCCTCTGCCTTTGGCTGGGGTCATGATCTCAGGGTCCTGGGATCGAGCCCCATATTGGGCGCTCTGCTTGGTGGGGAGCCTGCTTCCCCCTGTCTCTCTGCCTGCCTCTCTGCCTACTTGTGATAATAATAATAATAAATAAATAAATAAATAAATAAATAAAATCCTTAAAAAAAGAAAGAGAAAGAAAGAAAGAAAGAAAAATTAAATTGTCCTGAGCAAGACACGAGCAGCGAGGCTATGGGGATGAATCGGGGAAGGTGGATTGAGCTGAGAACCAGGCTGGGAAGAGGCACACGCAGGGTAGGTGTGGGAGGGTACCAGATTCAAATACGTGAAATCCTAAGCCATATATACAATTTCAGATAAAGTATATTTTTAGAGCCATAGTTCTTTACTGAAGAAGTGTAAGTCATACAAACTGTCCCTTGGATATAGTGAGCACTTGCCTTAATTTATGATCTGAGACTGAAAAAACGTAGACAAGTTTACAAATGAGTCACTCTGCACAGGATGTCTTGGTCGTAATGGTTTTTAAATTGTTATAACTGAGCAAATTCATCTGTTTCAAACCTCCCCTTGAGGCATTATCACAGTTGGACTTCTGGATTAAAAGGGCCATGTAATGACCCTGGAGGTAGTGGGTTGGTGTGCGGCAGGAATCAATAAACTTTTTCAGTAATGTGCCAGTTAATAAATATTTTAGGCTCTATGGGCCATAAGGTCTCTATCATAGTTACTCAGCTCTTCTGTTATAGCTCAGAAGAAGGTTTGGTCTGGGTATGGCTGTGTTCTGATAAAACTTTATTGACAAACTGAGGTTATGGGCCAGATCTTCCCTAGGACTATAGTTTGGCACCCTCTGCTTTAGTGGAGGAACAGATCTGGGAGCCAAGAGATACAGGTGTTAATCCCAGCTCTGCTCCTCCCCCTAAGAAGTGACTTTGGGCAATTCACATTGTGTCTGTGTGTACTGTCTTTTCAAGGGAAAAGAGTGAAAGCTATTTCGTGTGTCTGGGTTGTGGTGAGAATGATCTGAAATTACAGCAATGGGAATCCTTTGAGGAATTTTAAAAGCTTTGTGCGGTCCTAAGGAGGTGATATTTTATTGTCCAATTTTGGCATTAAAGGGTAAGATTTTTGTATTGAATGGGAATGACTGCTCACTAGCTTCATGACCCCCTAAAGTCAAGCCTATTTGCTTTCCTCCTGCTACTCTGTCTGGTCCCCTTCCCCACTTTCTTTCATGTCCTTAACATCCCAGTTTTAGCTTCAGATACATCAGTTTTCCCTAAAACCCCACAGCCAATGAATAAACTCTCCTGCCACGTGAAGGGAGAATTAACATTTGTGGCCCACATAGCTCCCATGTGTTTCCCCCTCACTTCCAAAGCCCATTTTTCCTGTTGACAGGAGCAGGCATTTTCTATGCTCTGATTGTGGTTGTTAGTTTGGAGTGGTTAAACGGTATTTAGAAATAAATGGTAAAATAATAGTTGACAGGGGAGCTTTTTAAAGATCCCATTTCCTTCGTGTTTAATGCTTTTCTAGCTCTTAGGGAACAGCCAGGGGTCCATTATGCCTTGGAGAGCAAGGCTGGAAGCTGCTACTTCCATTCCCCCGCAAGTGTTTTCATTTTAAATAAGAAGTCCTATGTTCTTGGGGAGCAGGACCTGCCTTTGAAAGGGTCAGTGCTCCCCTGATTCCCTTCTCTATCACTGTCCTCTTGGGTTGGCGGGGGGAGGAGAAGGTGAATACAGTTGTCTCTTGAGCGATGTGGTGACTAGGGATGCCAATGCCCTGTACGGTTTAAAATCCATGTGTAACTTTTGACTCCCCCAAAACTTAACTACTAATAGTCTACTGTTGACCAGGAGTCTTACCAATAACATACAGTCAATTAACACATTTTTGTATGTTACATGTATTATATACTGTATTCTTATCTAAAGAAAACATTAAGTCAGAAGACAAAATACATTTACAGTACTGTATTTATCGATATAGTAACTTTACATTGTCTTACAGGATGGATTGTGTCAGTATAGTCTTACATGATACAGAACACTGTTAATCTTATGTATTACTAACATTAGACCTAAAAATGAAAAGATAGCATAAAAATTCATATTTATAGGTGTAACGATTCATTCACTGATAACAAAAAAGCAGTATGGTTGCTTTATAATAGCCTAGTATAATCGATACAATTGCTTCATGGTAGCCTAGCCTATGCACTTATGAACGAATAGTTATAAAATTTTTGTGGCATACAATATTAGTCATATTCATAATACAGTGTTGGAATTATTGTTACATTTATTGAAATGTGGCTCAGTTGGTTAAGTATCTGACTCATTATCTTGGCTCAGGTCTTGATCTCAGGTTCTTGAGTTCAAGCCCTGTGTTGGGCTCCATACTGGGCACAGAGCCTACATAAAACACTTATGTGTTAATAAGTTAATATTCAGTTCCTCCCCTGGTGAGAGAGAGGCATACTGTATAGTAATGTAATTCTTTGAAAGTTAAGTTATAAAACAGTAAGAAAACTAACGCATCATTAATTTTATATTAAATATCACTCACTTTATGTCTGTTTAAGCCTAGGCTGTCCACTTCTATATAACTTTTGCACATGACCTGCACTATGAATACTTAGTTGATGATGATAGGGACACAGCATCACAAATAGTTCTTGCTATATAGCTATTGGATTTTCACATGAAGACCCTCACACACATAGAGAACAGATAAATTTATTAACTGGAGGTTATTTACTGTTTATTAAGTGAAAGTGGATCATCATAAAAGTCTTCATCTTTGTTGTCTTCATGTAGAGTAGGCAGAGGAGGAGGGCTGGTCTTGTCTTGGGGGTGACCAAAGCTGTATGGTGACGGTGGAAGGAGGGGCAGGCATACTCAGTGAAACTTCATGGAAATATATCATAATTTCTATCTGACTTTTTGGCTTTTAGTATGAATCCTTCCTCCACCGTATTCTGTAGTTTCAATGCTCAGAACATAAAAGAGTCCATGTCATAAAAGAACTCAAAAGCAGCCTTGAATAATTGGAACCCTTTTGCCATATTGTCTAATGTCTGTTTCCTAGTACTGCTTCTTTGTCTTCTTCCTGATCATCTGGCACTTCTTGGAAGCACTCATCTTCAAGGTGTCTTCTATTAATTCCTCGGGCATGGTGTCTGTTAGCTGTTGAATTTCTCCAAGATCCATATCTTGAAACTCTCTACTCCCCACCTTTTCTTTGTCATATCTATAGTCTCTTTTGTGATCTCCTTGAGTGGCTCTGTCCTAAAATCTGTGAAGTCATGTACAACATCTGGTCACAGTGCAAATTTATTGTTTCAGGCTTGATGGCATTCTTGGTTTACTCAATGATGGCATTTTCCTTCTAGACTTTCCTTCTATACTTTCATGATGTGCTATGAGTGTTCTGTTCCACAGCATTGACAGCCCTTTCCATAGAGTACCCTGTTTAATGAGCCTTAAAGGTCCATATGACCACCTGATGTTGAGCCTGAATTAGAGATGTGTCTGGGGAAAAGTAGACTACTTTAGAGTTGAACACATGGGGTTATATGTGGCCAGGGGTCTTGTCCAATTTCAAAAGAACTTTAAAAGGCAGTCCTATATTGGTAAGGTACTTTCTGACTTCAGGGACAAAGCATTGATGGAAAAGGTTCTTGTTGTCCAGGCTTTCTTGTTGTACAACCAAGAGACTGGCAGCTGGTGTTTCTTATTTCCCTTCATAGCTTAGCAGTTTTAAAGAGGACAGTCCTGATCATAAACCTGTCTTTGCATAAAACAGAGTTAATCTATCCTTCCTTAGTTTAAATCCTGGAGCTTATTTTTCTCCCTTACTTATAATTATTCTTTGTGGATTTTTTCCCCAAAATAAGACTTTTTTTTTTTTTTCCATTAAAAACCTGTCCAGGCAGCTATCCTTCTTCATGATGGTTTTCTTAATGGCATCTGGGAACTTGTCTTCTGCCTCTTGGTCAGCAGGAGCTGCATCTAATACCTTGTCTGTTTGTTTTAAGTCAGACCTCCTTGTAGAATTCTCAAGCCATCTTTCGCTGGCATTAAGTGCTCTAGCTTTAGACCCTTCACTTTGCTTTTGCTTAAAGTTGTCATTATGTGACTGTTTTTTTTTTCTCTAATTATAGTAGTCTGTACATAAGCCATTCTTATAGTAGTCCTGCACCTACATAAAAGCTGCATTTTCAATAGGGGATGAGAAGGTAGTTCACAAAAAGTGCAAGATTTTCATGCCTGCTGATAGAGCTGCAGTGATAGCTTCAGATATTTCCTTTTCTTCCTCCTTTTCCCCCACCAATCGTCCTTCTGCTAGATTCTCTTATCTTGCAATGACTGGCAACTTCAGCTGTAGACGTCAATCAATGGTACATATCAAGCAATTTAACTTTTTCTTATAATGTCATGACTTTACTCTGCTTCTTGGGAGCACTTCCAGAATCACTAATGGCACTTTGTATCGGTCTAATGGTGATATTCAGGGCTTACGATATTGCACTAAACATGATGAAAAATGTGTGAGAACCATGAGAGATCACTATTTACTGCTATAAGCAATTTACTAGAGAGACAAACTGCTCATGTGGAGATGATTAGTATCACATGGCTTTTTAAGTAGTTGCTCGCAACGCATGAGCTCACTGTAATAGCAACAGGAGGTGGCTACAAAATTATTGTATAGTGCAGTATGTACTACAGTTAATCTCATGCAGTTGTAATTTAATACTGCATCTTTACATTTGTTCATATTTATCTTGATTGAATGTTACCTGTATGTTTTATGTATAGGTAATAAATTTTAACTTTTTATAATTTGCATATATTTTATTATAGTAAATGATAAGATAGACTACTATCTACATGTATTTTAGGCATTCATCGCATACCAACTTTTTCTTAATTGTTTTGATATTTCTAGGCTACACAATTCATGTGTAAGTCTTTTTAAATTGTTACAAACCTCCAAAAACTTTTCTAATATTTTTAATGAAAAAAACTGCATATAAGTGGACCCACACAGTTTAAACCTGTGTTGTTCAAGGGTCCACTATATATTGGCTAGAATATGGGGAAGATACTACTGTTTTCTAGTTGGGGACATAGACAAGACTTTTACTCTAAGGTCCCTACTTCTGAAGGAGAGTTTTGTAACTGTGAGATTATTTCCAACTTTTCATGCTCCATTTCACTCTTCATCTGGCCTCCATAGGGAAAAAAATGAAGATTCCATCTGTGTTGCCTGCCGGAGACTAATCTCATTTCAAGGCTACTGTGTGTAGAAGAGAAAGGGAAGGCTGATCTGTCAACTTAGCAGTACAGGAAACTAATTGTGCCTAATTAGTCTGATGTACTCCTGAGGTTCTGAAAGTAGCCTTATTCCCTTCTCATTTCCTGATTGGAGGCCTAAATGAAGAAGAGGTTTTTGGGGGCAACAAAGCCCTTGCCATTGTTCTGGGAAATCATAAGAGGGCCAGAGCCAGGCCAGAAGACCAAGCATTCAGGCAGTACCTGTCCCCCAGTGAGTGTTAGGTAAATTACTTGTTGATGGAGAGGGGAGGGGAAATGAATACTCTTCCCACTTCTTATCTCTGTGAGCAGACCTCAAACCACAGGGCCTAAAGCAGCTCACTGACATCTTAGTGCAGGACAGACCACAGACTGTAGGAATCCACACCTGGTTGATATCCACAGTCACCTGCATTTTGTTTGTGTATTCTTTAATTTATTCCTTCGTTCTGAATTCATAGAGTATTTATTGTTTCAGTGCTGATGATTTAGTAACTCACAAGATGATTCCAGTCTTAAACCTCCTAGAATTTATATTCTAGCTAAATGGCATTACCTATCTGGACTTCCTAATTATGGCCACCTCACAGGAAGGTGTTTCTCCCTGTGCTGTGAAAGATCACCAATATTTTTTTTAATCATAACAAGTGGCCTTTTTTCATCTGTAAAATGGGCATGATAATGTCTGTTACACATAACCCACCAGATGAATGTAGGATAAAATACCATTTGATAAATTGAAATCAAAAGTGTCATGTAAACATAGGCATCATTCCTTAGATCTGCATTTAATAACTTCTTTTGTTTCAAATGAATACTCCTTGACACTCTCCACCCCATACACCATCTCTACTGTCTCATTGTCCAGCTGTGTCCTCCCCAGTAAATGACAGAGCTGCACACATAATAATCAACTGAGAATGCAGAAAGGAGGAAGAGAGGAGGCCACCCCTCCCAGGCTGTCCCAGGTGGTGCTCCCCATCTTGGTGAAATTCAGCACTATGTGCTCTTCCATCTCTTATGTTCCTGATTCTTCTGGTATTTTTCACTGGGCTCCACAGATCTTTGTTACATGGTCTTTTTTTATAACTCCCCCCACCCCAAACTTGTGCTCACATTGTTTCCTGCTCTTGATTTCCAGTTCCAGCTGTAGTCCGTGTTGCCGCAAGTGCTACTCCATTGTGTGAACGTTAAGGATTTTAGTCAACAAAACAGCATCCTTACTTGAGTATGGAGAGAATTCTCACAACTAAATTAATCAGATCTAACTTTAAAGAACCCATGAGCTTTGTGATTGTGCCTAATTAGTCAATCAATGCATATTTTAACAAGAAAATGCCATAATACCATACTATTTTATATCTTCTTCCCAATCCCCCTCTTACTAAAATACCATAGCCATTCTATAGTGTCACAAAATCACATTTTATGCAATTTTGGAAAAAAAATTATTATACCAAAACTAATATTGTACTCTTAGGTTTGTAGGTTCTTTCTTTTTTTCCTTTCTTTCTTTTTTTTTTTTTTTTGGTTCTTTTCTTTTCCTTTCTTTCTTTCTTCCTTCCTTTCTTTCTTTCTTTTTAAAGAGATTCTTGTTTTATTTTTACTATTTCGCTTATCTGTATTTTTTTTTAAATTATTATGTTAGTCACCATACAGTACGTCAGTAGATTTTGATGTAGTATTCCAAGATTCATTCTTTGCAAATACCAACCTGTGCTCTATGCAATACATGCCCTCCTTAATACCCATCACTGGGCTCACCCATCTCCCCACCCTCCACCCCTCTGAAACCCTCAGTTTGTTTCTCAGAGTCCAAAGTCTCTCATGGTTTGTCTCCCTCTCTGGTTTCCCCCCTTCATTTTTCCCTTCCCTCCCCTCATGTCCTCCATGCTATTCCTTATGTTTCACAAATAAGTGAAACCATATGTTAATTGACTTTCTCTGCTTGATTTATTTCACTTGACATAATCTCCTCCAGTCCCATCCATGTTGATACCCAACTTTTGCATCAACATGAATGGGTTTGTAGGTTCTATAACTTACTGTTTTAAGTTAAGCTGTAATGGGATATTGTAGTGTTGTATCATTGACTCTTACCTAATATTTTTCTTAGGATAAAATCATTAATTTGAGTCACTGGATCAAAAGATGTGCATATTTGTATAGAACTTTATTTTGGGTGCTCCTTGTTGAATCATTTTTCAAGTATTCTGTTTTGAATCTTTTCCTGACATAATGACTCTTGATTTTATAAAACTTATAAAAGCTCCTTTTGTATTTTTAAGTTGCTGAAAATGTATTCTACCAGATATGGGCAAGCAAAGAAACTTGAAGCAAAATGTAGAAACACCTTTAAAATTGTCCCATTGATAAGTTGTTGTTTTTTTTTTAAGATTTTTATTTATTTACTTGACAGAGAAAGAGAGATCATAAGTAGGCAGAGAGAGTAGGGAAGCAGGCTCCCCACCGAGCGGAGAGCCTAATGCGGAGCTGGATCCCAGGACCCTGAGATCATGACCTGAGCTGAAGGTGGAGGCTTAACCCACTGAGCCACCCAAGTACCCTGATAAGAATTTTAATCAAGTGTGAATCTATCCAGATAAGAACCCTTGTCTTGTCACTGATGTTTGTCTAAACAAACCTTATGTCTTGTTCAAATTTCATCAGACTCAGCAATTGGAATGGACTTCTTTTTTCTGTTCTTGAAAATTAGGACATACTGTGTGTGTGTGTGTGTGTGTGTGTGTGTGATTTTTTTAAATCAAATTAGGTTTGCTCATTTTATCTTAAGTATCTCCCAAAGATGGGAGGAAGCTGGAGGTGGTAGGTGGTAGTTGCTGTGCATAACTTGGAATCCTAGTCCTCACCTACATAGTAGGTTTTTCTAATGCTCACTCTCCAGAAATACTGAAAAGTGACTATATATAATACATATATATAGTATCTATATACCTATATGTGGGTATATACATTTATGTGTATGTATGTGTGTCTGAATCTTCTTTTTCCCCATGTAGTTCAACACTCTTAGATAGAAAGGAAAATTGGATATAATTATTTTTAAATAACCTATTCCTTGATAACTTCTGTTAACTACCCAATTTTTCAGTTGTCCTCCCTCCTCCTCCCCCGTTCTCTTTCCCTCTCCCTCCTGTGCTGCTTTCTTTCTTTTCTCCACTTTTTTCTGTCTGCCCCCCTTCCTTCTTGAGAGGTCTCCTCTCTGAGCTTATGACTTCATAGCAGACTTCAACATGAACCTGGAACAACCTGGGTCCATGATTTTGTTACTAGATGTTCATGGGATTAAATATGAACATCAGAGTCCTATGGTGTTAGACCTGGAAAAGACTATAAAAGATCTGATCTAACTGATGAAATCTCGGGGCCAAGTTGTGTCTTAGGACATATTCCTTAGGTAAATCAGTGGCAGATCCTCAACTAAATTACAGTTCATTTTGGGTTTTGGGTTAAAACTTTCTTATTCCCAATTTTATACTACTTGAGTGAAATAATTATTCATTATCCCCTATTTCTTTCGGAGGCTTACTTTTTTCTCCCTTCCTCCTTATTTTATTCTCTCCTTCTATCTCCCATGCCCACCCTCACCCCCCAGCATCTCTAGAAGTTCAGAAGAGTTGAGAAGTAGAGAGAGCTTGGTTTCTGGGGTATATCATTGTCACTGTTCTTGTTTCTTCTGCTCTTCAAGCTAATCCACAGCCAAGCGTAGAACCTCTTCCGCCTTGTGGCAAACACTTGAGCAAAACCCAGGTCTAGTTTTATCTTCCTGATTGTACAGAAAGCACTGGCTTTATTTACTTTCTTTCCCATTGAAAAGAACAGTAATATATTTTCTCTTACACAATATGCAGTTTATGATCACCTCTTTTTTTCATTGTGAATCATGGGGGAAAATTTTATCAGGTCCTCTTCCTAGTCTCATTTTATCAAAGAAGTTACTGAGACATGGTGTGGTTAAACCACCCAGCTAAGCTCTCACTGTAAGTAGGCAGAAAATCAAATTAAGACTACACGTAGAATTTAAATTTTAATTACTAAACTGCATTACTTTTCTGTGGTTTGAAGTTGTTTAGATGGTGGTTGATCACTAACATGACGTAGACTATTAAATTATTGCATTTACAAATTTGTCTTGAGCCAGAATAGATATATTAGTGCTATTTGTCAGAGTCTACTCTAGACATGGTAGGAAATAAGAAGATAAATACTTGTCAAATTTTATGCATTTTCCCTGGTAGAGAAGATAAAATTTAAAAAAAGTAGAACTCTAAATGAGGCAAGTTATAAATAACAAAAGAATATATAATATGCAATGAAAGTCTCAGTCAGTGAGGGATTTCTTTTTGAGAGTATGAACTGAAGTTCTTTTATAGTTAGTATGAATTTGAACAATAAAAAAAGTACAAGAAAATGGTGAAACTAAGTCTAAAAGAGTTTATATATAATAAAGCCTTGAGAGGATCTATTTTATCCAACATATTGCCATTATATATATTTGGAGCACTTTATTTACTATAAAAATTAATTATTAGATATGCTAATAGGTTTGTGAAGATAAAATAAAGTGACACCAAGAGATAAGGAGGAATTAAAAAATTTTTTTGAAGAATTCACTAAAAGGTCAATGACCTATGATATGATTAAATTAGCAATTGCAGGACCAAAGCCCTTGTGAAGTTTTGAGGAAACTTGAAAATCTCACCTGTAACTATTTTTAATCAACATGGAAATTGGTATCACTAGAAACTGCAAACCCATGAAAGAGAACACCACAGATATGACTAAAATATGTTCTGATCCTGAGTTATTTCCCAGTTCCTTCATGGGGAAGAGGTTATTCTTTATCGGGAGCTATTTTTGATGTCCATAAAATAACTGGCTGTTATTTAGAATCTGTGGTTCTTCAGGGTCAGAAGCAGGAAGAGCTTTTTGCTTGATGTTTTTGTCCTGTGAACATAGCACAGTGAAGACAAAACTGTGATTTCTCAATGTGGTGAAATTTTTGACAGTTACATTTAACCGGACTTTCAATTTAACTTTATAATAATTCGCTTCCTAACACATGCCACAAATTGGGGTTTTTAACTGTCAGTTAAGGCTTCTTTTTGGTGGGAATACTAAAGTGAGGCAGCCAGATTGTATTGATTACATATCCCACCACACTCCCACCTCCTTAGTCCCATGACTTCCCCTGACCAACCTCTCCGGGACAACTCTGAAAAGGAGAAATTTGTGTGAATTTATGAGATTTTCCTAGCCAGTGTGCTCTCTGAAGGCTATAGTAGTGACATAGCTAAGGGTGTAGACATTGAGCTCAGACTGCCTGGGTTAGAATCCTGATTCTGCCTCTAACTAGGGCCAACAGGAAGTCTTATTTTTCTCTGAAGCAGTTAAGTGTACATATGATCTTTGGAGCCATCCATCTCCTCAGAGCCCAGGGCTGTAGTGTCCTGATAGGCTTTACTTGGGTTTAGACAGCACTTTGTGAAAAGGGAATGCAGGAGGAATTCTAAAGAACGGAAATAATCAAATGTTGTGCCTGGTGACTTATAGACCAATGGATCTGACTGATGGAATCTCGGGGGAAGGCAGTATTAATCAGGAAGCATTATCCACTGGGCATTGAGAACTGGTGTCTATAATGTGCACCTTTATTTTCCTTTCTGACAATGTATTCTCCTGTGAGCCCACATAGTCCAATACCAGGCTGAGAAAGACAACCATGGAAGATAAAGGAGAAAAGATTTCTGATAATCTCTAGATTAATCAGAATTAATTTCTAGTTGAGGGACTCCTGGAACTGAGAAGTTTCTAGAGGAACCAGGTGTGTGTGTGTGTTTATATCCATAGTGTGCAAGTTCTTACCTTCCATCCTAGCTGCTGTAATGAATGTTGTAGAATGTTGCTAGGTCTTCTTGACAGTTAAATAAAGAGAATTGGATTTGTGTATTTGCAGGAAAAAAAAAATTGAGTCATGAAGAACTCTGGTTCCAGAATGTGCTGGAGTGTGCACCAAACAATACCTAGATTTGTCCCCTCCAGAGACATTGGATTAGTAGTGAGGCTCTCTACATGGGTTATGTTGGAACGTTGAAAGTTTTGTAAAGATGTGACTGGTTTGCAAAACTTTGGATCTTGCTCTCATCTAAGCCAGCCAATGATAGCAGTGAGAAATCCTTTTGGGAAAATGAAGTTTTTATATTCAGGTGAGAACTTACTTTGTGTTGGCCATCAGCCTGCAAGTCATGAAGGCTGGGATTGGTATTACTGAAACCTAGGAGAATATGAGACTTCCATCCATACCTTCCAGACTCTGGTTTACCTAGGTATTGACAAGTCTAGAATAGTGAACAGTGAAGGTTGGGAAAAGTATAAGGAGAGAGAGATTACACTTCCCCAGCTTCCCTATTTCTATGACTTTTTTCTTTGTCTTTAACTATTTGCAGAGTAGATATATGAGGCAAGAGTAAAATCTCATGAAACTATTCACTGAAATTAACAGGTAAATTGGCTGTCTCCACTTTTTGTAATCTCAGAAAACAGTATTTTCCATTAAAGAGTACTACTTCTACATTATAATTATAGATGTCAGTAGTCTTATATTCTGTTTTGTCTTTGCATGGTTATATTCATGTTTCTGTTAGATCTTTATTAAATGGGGGTTTTATGATAGCTTACTCATTCCTGCTTTATACTTTGTTCAGAGAGAAAGAAAAGAAAATCCTCAAACAATCTTGATGAGCATCATGGTGAGCAATAAGTGGGTATAATCAATAATATTAGACAATCTCTGCTGGGAGATATCAAGTACTCAACCAAAAATTCTCTATAATCTGAACTAATAAGTAGAAGAGGAATGTAACCCAGAATGCATTCCATGGGTGTTATACAAAACACTGTATTCTGTAAAGAAGTTATAAATATATACTTTGGAAAAACATTAGATCAAGAATTTGTGTTACAACTACAAGATAGACAAAATCTTTAATATGTAATGTGAATTAAAAATACTCTAATTTCTTTCTGGGTCATCTTGTAGGCTGAGGACTATTCCAAAACCCATTGAAAATAGCTTGTTTAGATGGATTTTTTTGTTGTTGTTACATTCAAATTTATAAGTAAACTGGGGACCTAATCATCATCATGATTCCACCAGAAAGAGTGTTGAAATGAATCATGGATAATTTGCTAACCAACAGTCATTCTTTGTTCTTTTTCCAATTTACTTGTTAACCAACTATGGCTTTTTAAAGGGGATATAGTTATAATTCTGTTATATTATAAGAGATACCATCTTGCAAATCTTCCTTTATATTTTAGGAATGTCCAAGTGACCCAATTCCAGGCAAAGAGAAATGAAGAGACCTCTCTTAGGAGTGTTCTGGGAAATTATGTAATTTCTGATAGAAAACAAATATGAAGGAAGAACACTTAGGGTTTTCCTCCCTTCCTTTTTGCTTTCAATATCTTTGGCATTGTGTGAAGTGCCATCTTGGGAAGGAAGGGAACAAGCCAACAAGAAGGTAGAAGATTGTGGGCTAGGATTACATCACTGAGGTATTGTACTCACTTTGGAACCACTTTCCTCCAAATGACTGTATATAAATGATGAATATCCTTAGGTTTAAACAGCTGTGTTTCAACTTTTCTGTGACTTGCAGCTGAAAACACCCTGACTGATGCACAATTTAGTTCCTTTTTTTAACTTTTGCCACTTCTAATTTATTTCTCCAACTTCTTAGATTTAAAGTTCTTCAAGGAGGCAAGGGTCTTTGAATATTTTCATAAGTGCCTAAGTTTAATATGTTTTGACTTGGTTTCAGTGAGTTTTTTTTCCTAAAAGCAACTCCCTACTACCCCATATCCCTTAAGATGCTTGAGGTAAGTCTTTGTTTTATCCTCTTAACAAGAAATGGGCAAAAGAAAAAAAAAATGATGGCATACACTATTCATGTATAGCTAATTAACTAGATCCAGTATTCCCTTTACCATTGTAATTACTGCTGGGTTAAGTTGTAGGCATCCTTTTTGCATTTCAAATAGAATTTTAGTAGCAAAGACTAAGCTTGCCCAGAGCTTTTGAGGGACACATCCCCTGAGTTGACTGAAGTTCCTCTTTTATTCTCCTTGCTGTTATGCTGCTTTTCCTAACAGCTGGGCAGCATGTTGGCAAGAGAGTTGTCAATAACTGGGTTGCAGTTTGCCTAGGTCTTCAGGGAGTCCTACATAATGATGTATAAATAGGATTCAGGGAATGCAAACAAATATGCTGAAAAGCAATCACAGGCTACTTAGGATCTTTTAATTTATGGCTATTTTGTGCATAGAGGCTAATGCATTCTTTGCTGCCTCTTACTAAAATTAAGTAATACTCTTATTCCCTCAAGTTGGCATAGGTTAGATTTTTCCCCACTCAGTATGCGTGGGAGGAACTTGGAATAATTGTATCTTCTCTATGAGAATTTGAGAAGCTGGGAGAGTAGAAACAGAGCCCAGAGCCATGGGTGAATTTCATCTGCCAATCTACCTAGTACCTGATGGTATACTTAGTGTTCTTGACATCTGAATGTATCATTTTTTTTTAGCAGCCCCCCTTCTACATGACAATTATTTCATTAATCATTGCATAAAATGAGCAATGAAAATAATGACCAAAATATAAAGCAGAGAGTGCTTTCTTTTATTGAACTTTACACATATTACCATAACAAAAAATACAATACAGATAGGAAAAAGGGAAACATGAATGAGTTAATATTTTTCTGTCACATTAATACGTATTAAGTTTTTATTTAAATTCCAGTTAGTTAACACACAGTGTAATATTAGTTTCAGTTGTATAATATAGCGATTCAATGCTTCCACACAATACCTATTCTTTTACTTTTTTTTTTTTAAACTCACATCTGCAAATGGATGTGTAATAACATTATAGTTTATTTTCCTAGCTTTGGCTTCTGTAAATTTGTCAATGTATAATAATTAGTTTTCTTTGCTTATTCTTCTTCAATAGTCTATAATCTCATTTGGCATTTGGCTACCTTTCCTCATATTTAATCGGAGAAAGTTTTAATTTCAAAAAGTTCCTTGTAAATAATTAGCAAAAAAACTAAGGATAAACTTGTTATAGATTAATAAAAATCCCAAATCAGAAACAAAAAATTGCATGCTTTTGCCTCTTTGAGATTCATTCTAATGGCTTTCAAATGTGTCTGCAGTTAAAAAGTCTCCACTAAAATGTCCTTACCAGAAAATTCATTGTAAGTTTATTTTTGATAACTTATGTAATTTCTCTTTCTACAAATATTCATAGAAAATGACTAAATAATGTCAAACATTGAAATTTGATTCCTCTGTTCAGAATAAATGTCTAGTTCTGGGGGTGAGTAGTAAAAGCATACAAATATTGCTTATTTGAGCATTTTTGTTAGTGTGAGTGGTTACTTTTCTTATTGGGACCTTTGAAATCATTGCCAAGATGTTGATTCACAAACTCAAAACCTCCCAGGTGAAATCTGAAACAGGCCCTTGTACATGGGGGGCAGGCAGAGATCAAAGGAAGAGGCCATTCCATTTGGTAGAGGGAAGTTTTAATGAGCAAGGGAACTTACAAACAAGGCTTGTCCTGGGCAGCCACAAAATGGGTAAATTTCCATACCTGTTGGCCAGAATTTTACATATTTCTTTAGAGACCTGAACTGGGTTCAGTCCCATGTAACACACTATCTCAAGCTTGCATTCATGAAACTGGCTCTTACTGTGGGAACTGTAAGCAGAGCACATAATTCCAAGGACAGGGTTGAGGATGAGGAGTCTCTGATGGCAAAACCTGGCATTTGCTTGCCTTTATTTCCATCAGTAGAAGTCCTTCACTGTTGCTTCTCAAAGCTGATTTTCCAGTAGTAAGTCATTCCTTTTTGTTTCTTTGTTTTTGTTTTTATCATTGACGATAGCTACATGTGGAAATACATATGGTGGTCATGGGATTGTAAGAAATGAGCAAAACTGTGGGTCAGATAGAAAGCTGTTGAATACAAAAGCAGAATCAGTTTAGCAGTTTTTCACTTCCAATGGCAATCTTATTTAAATGATTGAATATTGTATGAACTTCAGAACTTTGGGTTTATTTCTAAGAAGCTTATTTATTTTTGTGTGTGTTTCATTTTCTTCCTCTTAGCAGAGGTTTGACTTCATTGTAGGATATGCACCTATACCGTTTATTAGCTCCCACCACCATGAGAACCATCATTCTAAGTTAAAAGCTGAAGTAGTTCTGCAGGCTAAATGCAGTATCTTTTTAGTGACTTGATTTGCGTAACAGTACATGTAAACATTGAGAGGTTACAAATTAGGGAGAAAAGAGGAATGGAAGAGTTCTTGTTTCCCACAGGAGTAAGGAAATTATTTTGATTTTATCAATGAATTTCTTGTAGATCTGGTAAATATTTCTTGGGGCCAAATGGTCTATCAAAAGGTTCTTGAGGTCAGTAAGTCCTATATTTATGTTGCTAAGTCAGCTTTAAGATATCCTAGACAGGGGCGCCTGGGTCCCTTGGCCTTTGGCTCAGCTCATGATCCCAGGGTCCTGGGATCAAGTACCATATTGGGCTCACTACTCAGCAGGAAGTCTGCTTGCCTCATGCACTCTCTCACTCACACTCTCATATAAATAAAATCTTAAAAAAAAAAAAAAAAGTATCCTAGAGAGCACTGGGTATTATAGGTAACTAATGACTTGTTTAACACTGTATCAAAAATTAATGATGTACTATATGTTGGCTAACTGAACGTAATAATAATAAAAAAAAAGATATCCTTGACAGAGACACCATGATATACTAAAAAGAGTAACAGATAAGGGAAAAAGTACTCCTGGATACTGGTTCTGGTTCCATCATTGACCAGCTCTGTGACCAGACAAAGCACTTTTCATCATTGAAAACGGGTTTACTCAATATTAAATGGGAGATCCAGACTAGACAGTCTTGAGTCTTTTCCAGATCATCATTCTGTGAAGTGCTCATCTTTCTTGTAAAAATCCCAAGCAAGGCAATTGCATACCTCCCTGATTATGGCATTCCTCAACCTGTGGAGTCAATTAACATCTTGTGTATACCCAAGTAGCTTAGGATATGAGATAAAAGAAAGTTGCATCATAAGGGAGAATTTGAAGTGGGCCTCAATCTATGCATCTTCATCGGTTGCTCTATTATCTTGGGCGTGGTGTATGGAAAGCAAGTGGTATACTGACTAAGCATACAGGCTCTGGAGTCTTCTGGTCTGAACTGGATTTCAAGATTTCCCACTTATGTATTTATTAACAAACCTTGGCTATCTTCTTGGGTTTAGGACCTACCTCATCAAGAAGTTGAGAGATCAGTTGAGACATTCCATAGAAATAACATCTTCCTCCTGCTTTTCTATGGATACTTTGTTTCTAAGACCTATCCCTATGGCGATAACTGTGCTCATGTTACAAATCTTCCCTATGATGCTCTGTGTTGGTTTCCAATGGAAGAGTGTTTTGAGTTGCTCTTTTGGGTCTTACTGAAGTGGGAGAGTGGGGTTCTTGTCCCACGCAGTTGTAGAATGAATCTTTCGGACAAAGGAGAGTGGGAAAAGTGATAGAGTTTTATTAAGGGAGGATACAGAAAAAGCTCTCAGGAGTGAGAGGGGTCCTGACAGGGTTGCCAACATGAGCCTCCACTGACAGTCTTTTATTTAGAACTGACTAGGGAGCTTGTGGTCTTATTCTTCTGACATCTTGGTTTGAGCAAGACTTGTAATAACATCTTTTAAAAAAAAATCATTTGCAAGAGGAAGGGAGGAAGATCATGAGGAGAGGGGAGTGGTTGAGGGAGAAGCAAGCTGTCTGCTGAGCTGGGAGCCTGATGCAGGGCTGTATCCCAGGACCCTGGGATCATGATCTGAGCTAAAGGCAGACACCCAACCTACTGAGCCACCCAGGTACCCTGGTGATAACATCTGTAATGGCTTACTCTTTTGGGGTCTGGTTATTCTTTTTTGGTCACAGGTGACTGTCATTAAAAAAAAGATACCCCCCCCAACACACACACACACACACACACACACACACACACACACACCCCTAGGACAAGGTGGTCTGGTATGTTCCCTTATCTCTGGTTTCTTCACACATCCACATTTTTTGGGATTTCTATGAGCCTGATCCCATAACACCCTACATATCTCTCCCTACCTAGCCCCACTTGTCCCTTGGTCATTGTAAGTTGTTAAACAGTACTACATTTCTTTATTCTACAAATATTTATTCATACTTTAGTATGTTTCTTAGAGTTTAATGAACAGCAGAACTGAAGAATGTTTGTAAGCCTGGTTTCCCTCTTGCCTAATCAAGAGTTTATCTGACTTCTTGTTTATGGGTGGCAGTGTTTAAATACTTGGTGCCCTGCAGAACGTCTCCAAATATGAAGAGTTGGAAGTGAGAGAAAGGTATGTGGACACCAGACAGGCTATCCCTCTCCAACAGGGCTTCTGGGAAGTTCACTGAAAAAAAGGTGTAAGCTGAGAATGTAAACATGGCTGAATCCTGGAGGAAAGCAGACTTTTAATATGTATAAAAATATTTAAGGATGAAAAGAGCCCTGCCTTTCAGGGTTAAACATCTGTGGTTTTATTTCTTTTCTTCCCAACTTTTAGATCCTCTCTCCCTCCTATCCTTAGATCTCCATCCTTGAAGGCTATCAATTTTGTTCCACTTACTGTCCTTCCTCTTCTCAGTACTATGTAAAGAATGCTCCAAAACATGCATTTAAATTTTTATGTAGTACTTACTTTATTATACTAATAAATCTTTTTGTTTGCCAAAGGCCCATAGTGGGTGTGAAGACTTTATATGTAAATTAAGAAAACACTCTGTCATTTTAATTATAACAAACTCTATATAGGAACAAACAAGTGCTGGATGATAGACTGGGAAGGGGGTTTTCTTCAGTTATTTCCAAAAGTCAACCCAGGGTTGTTGTTCCATGGGCTCTAATCTGGTGGAACTTCCATAGCCTCAGCAGGAAAAGTGGGGATCAGTCCTTTTCTACATGGGATTTAAATACTCTTTCCTACCCAGCTGTGATCTAAGTAAAAACACGTATCATTGAAACACATTGAAGTTTTCCATAAAGAATTGTAGTCTTTTCAATGGTATGGTGGTTTTCAAATCCGGCTTTATATTAGAATCAAGAGAGGAGCTTAAAACATCTCTGATGTCTGGGCCTCATCCCAGAAAAGAAAAAATAATTAAAAATTGGTAGATATAGGGTCTTATCAGTATCTTTTAAAAGCTTCCAGGTGATTCTGTTTTGCAGGCCAATACTGAACAAATTGCATTCTAAGGAATACGTTTGATAACAGCAAAGGATAGTTTAGGAGCATTGCTGGACCAAGTAGAAATTTCTCAGTTCTTCTTGGTTACACAAAAACTCCAGTATATACATGTAGTTCAAAGATTGTTTCATTGGCAGATACACAAACATGCTTGGAGATCCACACAAATTGCCCAGGTATATCTGAGGTACATGACACATAGTCATAGTCTAGAATGCTCACTGGCACAAGCATATAGCATAGACATACACATTCACAATATAGGTGCACAGGTGCACACACAAACACAGATACATGCAAAGATACAGATTTGGTATGTTAAGATACACAACACACAAAGGGATGTCTGGGGGGGCTCAGGTGGTTAAACATCTGCCTTTGGCTCAGGTCAGGATCTCAATGTTCTGGGATGGAGCCCTGCATTGGCTCCTTGCTCAGCGGGGAGTCTACTTCTCCCCTGCCCCTCTTTCCCTCCCTTGTGCTCACTCTCATGCACACTCTCTCTCAGATAAAAAATCTTTGTTAAAACAGAATACTCGAACAAACAAAAACAAAACCCAGAATACTCATTCTTCTTGAGCACACGTGGAACTTTCTCCAGAATAGACCACATACTGGGTCACAAATCAGGGTTCAACTGATACCAAAAGATTGAGATTATTCCCTGCATATTCTCAGACCATGATGCTTTGAAACTGGAACTCAGCCACAAGAAAAAGTTTGGAAGGAATTCAAACACTTGGAAGCTAAAGACCACCCTGCTTAAGACTGTTTGGATCAAGCAGGAAATCAAAGAAGAACTTAAAAAATTCATGGAGACCAATGAGAATGAAGACACTTTGGTCCAAAACCTCTGAGCTACAGCAATGACGGTCCTAGGGGGGAAATACATAGCCATCCAAGCCTCCCTCAAAAAAATAGAAAATCCAGAATACACCAGCTCTCTTTACACCTTAAAGAACTGGAGAATCAACAACAAATTAAGCCAACCCCACACACAAGATGGGAAATAATCAAGATTAGAGCAGAGATCAATGAGAGAAACTAGAGATACAGTAGAACACATCAACAGAACTAGAAGCTTTTTTTTTTTTAAAAGAATAAGATTGATATATCACTGGCCAAACTAATCCAAAAGAAAAGAGAGAGGACCCAAATTAATAAAATTATGAATGAGAAGGGAGAAATAACAACTAAGACCAAGGAAATAGAAACAATCATCAGAAATTATTATCAACAGTTACATGCCAATAAGTCAAGCAACCTAGATGAAATGGATGCATTCTTGGAAACCTATAAACTTCTGAGACTGAATTAGGAAGAAATTGACAAACTGAATAGACCAATATCTAGTAACGAGATTGAAGTAGTGACCAAAATCTTCCCAAAAAACAAGAGCCCAGGACCTGATGGATTCCCTGGAGAATTCTACCAAACATTCAAAGAAGAAATAATACCTATTCTCCTGAATCTGTTTAAAAAAATTGAAACAGAAGGAAAATGTCCAGACTCTTTTTATGAAGCCAGCATTACCCTGACCCCCAAACCAGGCAAAGACCCAACCAAAAAGGAGAATTTCAGACCAATATCCCTGATGAATATGGATGGAATTTAATACTCTTTCCTACCCAGCTGTGATCTAAGTAAAAACTAGATTCTCAACAAGATCCTAGCTAATAGGACCCAACAGTACATTAAAAAGATTATCTACCATGACCAGGTGGGATTTATCCCTGGGATGCAAGGGTGGTTCAACATTTGCAAATCAATCAATGTGATAGAACAAATCAATAAGAGAGAAGAACCACATGGTCCTCTCAATTGATGCAGAAAAAGTATTTGGCAAAATACAGCATCCGTTCCTGATTAAAATTCTTCAAAGTACAGGTATAGAGAGAACATTGCTCAACTTCATAAAATCTATCTATGAAAAACCCACAGCAAATATCATCCTCAGTGGAGAAAAGCTGGCAGCCTTCCCTTTGAGATCAGGAACATGGCAAGGATGCCCACTCTCACCACTGTTGTTCAACATAGTACTAGAAGTCCTAGCAACAGCAATCAGACAATGAAAAGAAATAAAAGGTATCCAAATTGGCAATGAGGAAGTCAAACTCTCTCTCTTCGCAGATGACATGATTCTTTATATGGAAAACCCAAAAGACTCCACCCCCAAACTACTAGAACTCATACAGCAATTCAGTAACGTGGCAGGATACAAAGTCAATGCACAGAAATCAGTGGCTTTCTTATACACTAACAATGAACATACAGAAAGGGAAATTAGAGAATCGATTCCATTTACTATAGCACCAAGAACCATAAGATACCTGGGAATAAACTAACCAAAGAGGTAAAGGATCTGTACTTGAAGAACTACAGAACACTCATGAAGAAATTGAAGAAAGCACAAAACGATGGAAGAGCATGCCATGCTCATGGATCGGAAGAATAAACATTGTTAAAATATCTGTACTGCCTAGAGCCATGTATACTTTCAATGCCATCCCAATCAAAATTCCCCCAGCATTTTTCAAAGAGCTAGAAGAAACAATCCTAAAATTTGTATGGAACCGCAAGAGACCCCGAATGGCTAAGGAAATCCTGAGAAAAGAAAAAACTGGGGGCATCACGTTGCCTGATTTAAAACTTTACTGCAAAGTTGTGATCACCAAGACAGCATGGTACTGGCACAAAAGCAGACACATAGACCAGTGGAACAGAGTAGAGAACCCAGATATGGACCCTCAACTCTATGGTCAAATAATCCTCAACAAAGCAGGAAAAAATAGAAAAAAACAGTCTCTTCAATAAATGGTGCTGGGAAAATTGGACAGCTATATGTAGAAGAATGAAACTTGACCATTCTCTTACACCATACACAAAGATAAACTCGAAATGGATGAAAGACCTCAATGTGAGGCAGGAATCTATCAAAATCCTAGAGGAGAACATAGGCAGTAACCTCTTTGACATTGGCCACAGCAACTTCTTTCAAGATATGTCTCTAAAGGCAAAGGAAACAAAAATGAAAATGAACTTTTGGGACTTCACCAAGATCAAAAGCTTCTGCACAGCAAAGGAAACAGTCAATGAAACAAAGAGGCAACCCACGGAATGGGAGGAGATATTCGCAAATGACACTACAGACAAAGAGCTGATATCCAAGATCTATAAAGAACTCCTCATACTCAACATACACAAAACAGATAATCACATCAAAAAATGGGCAGAAGACATGAACAGACACTTGTCCAAAGAAGATATACAAATGGCTAACAGACACATGAAATAATGTTCATCATTAGCCATCAAGGAGATTCAAATCAAAACCACATTGAGATACCACCTTACACCAGTTAGAATGGCCAAAATTAACAAGCCAGTAAACAACAAGTGTTGGAGAGGATGTGGAGACAGGGGAACCCTCTTACACTGTTGGTGGGAATGCAAGTTTGTGTAGCCACTTTGGAAAACAGTGTGGATATTTCTTAAGAAATTAAAAATAGAGCTACCCTATGACCCTGCAATTGCACTACTGGTATTTACCCCAAAGATACAGATATAGTGAAAAGAAGGACCATCTGTATCCCAATGTTCATAGCAGCAATGGCCACAGTCGCCAAATTGTGGAAAGAACAAAGATGCCCTTCAATAGATGAATAGATAAAGAAGATACGGTCCATATATACAATGGAGTATTATGCCTCCATCAGAAAGGATGAATACCCAACTTTTGTATCAAAATGGACAGGACTGGAAGAGATTATGAGTGAGTGACATAAGTCAAGCAGAGAGAGTCAATTGTCATATGGTTTTGCTTATTTATGAGGCATAAGGAATAACACAGAAGATATTGGGAGATGGGGAGGAGAAGTGAGTTAGGGGAAATTGGAGGGGGAGATAAACCATGAGAGACTGTGGACTCTGAGAAACAAACTGAGGGATTTGGAGGGGAAGGAGGTGAGGGGTTGTGTAAGCCTGGTGGTGGGTATTATGGAGGGCACATATTGCATGGAGCACTGGGTGTGGTGCATAAACAATGAATTTTGGAACACTGAAAAAAAAAAACTTAATTTAAAAATCTTTGTTAAAAAAAGATACACAACACCCAGAAAGACTAATGTAAACACAGAAACAAATAACACTTACTTGTGTAGATACAGTTCTAAGCACACAGGCTTGCTCACAATAAAAACATTAAAGTATTCACACACAGAATCATCCATAGAGAGACCCAGCAGAACAAGACAGGGGGCCGTAAACAGATGAGAAGCGAGAGACACATTAAAAAATTGACCTTGGATGTTTTTTTACCTGTTTGCTTGGAACATCACTGGGGATTATCTGCTGTCTCTCTAGGGATATAGTTTGGTCCAGCTCAGTGCCCACACATCCCTCACTTATATGGCTATCGTGCAAGGTAGGATGGCCACTGTAGTCTTGAAGGAGGAAACCACTCAACCTACCAATGAAAAAGGAAATTCTATTAAAAGTTTTCTTTCTGAGTGTGGAGTGCTGATAGACACATTAATAGCAGACAAAATGAGCCCTAAAAATAATATATAATATTTGAGTGGGATCACACATTTCTCATGTACTCTCATACCTTCAAACTAATTTTATTATACCCACATTTGTAGATAGCTTTACAGGTTTGATCTTAATCTCATTTGATCCTCTGAGCGATCAAGTGGATGGGTAGATTTATTACTTTCATATTGTAAGATTAGAATTGACGTTATGATTATTCTTTCTCTCTGGAAAAGAGGTTCAGAGAGATTACCCTAGTCAAGGATCCTAGGACAAGCCCAGTTTCTAGTTTAGGTCAATTTCACCTTGACAATGAGCTGTGTAAGTCTTGACCAGGTGTAAAAGGAGAAATATAACTTAGATACTGAAGACCTAGCTCTGGAAATAAGACAGTAGTATGATGTCTCAAATAGACTTAGCATCAAGTGCTCACCCCCTAAAATGCAATGGATGTGTATATCTGAGATATGTGTAACTATTCTTTTTAACACAGAGCTTGATGCCATTATGATAGATTCAGAACACACTGCATCTTTGCCTATTGGGTGTTGAGATAATCAGGACTTTGGGGGGGAGATTTCTGTCCATTTGTTGTTTTCTATAAACCTGTCTGGATGGAAATAAAACTGGGTGGGAAGGCATCTGGTCACACCGACATGTGAAATAATCTTTTAAACCTCTCCTCTATTTGGACTGTGGAGATAGCTATGGGTTCAAAGGTGTGGTTATAAGATTTCCCACCAGCCAGCATACAACTATGGATTTACTGGTCAGTTATCATGTGCTTTTCTCTGAGATTGGATCTGTCCTAGACACTAATGGGAATCTCTTTACTCGAATAGTTTCAGTTTTTCTTTAGTAGACAGGTAGTGATTAGAAATTTCAAAATGCTTGGACAAAAATATAGACAGACCAAAGTCCAATGAGATGAATTCAGTGTAGAAAAACTGTTTGGCTTTAAACAAATTACCTTAAAATGAATTACTTTCCAACATGTAAAAATATTATTAAAATAGCAATACAGATTCCAAACAATATTTATATTTGTATCATTTCAAATGGTTAGAAACTCTGAGCCTGCACTTACACGTGGCAAAGACTGTTAGGAACTGTTCCAGTCTCTCTGCTTTCTATTGCCTTAACTCAGTTTTATTCATCCATTTGGGTCACCTTCCTGGTGCTAGAGGTCTATAGGTTTATTATCTCCAATTAAGCAATAATTAAATCCAAACCTGATGATTGATGCCTTGGGAATCTAGGGAGGAGAAGGTCAGTGAGGGCTGGAATAGTCAGAGGAAGCCTCACAAAGGAAGAAACTAAAGTGGAAACTAAGTTGTCTTATAAAAAAAAAAAAATCAGGATGTAGACAAGGAGAGGTATGCATGCAGGGTATTTTAGCACAGTGTTCCCAAGAAACAGCAAAAAATAAGCAAATGCAAAATAAATTATAGATGGATTAAAGTTCTACACATGAAAATCAACCCCTAAAACTTGACAAGGATGATGTAGGAGACTATCTTTATGATATCAGGACCTGGAGAGACATTTTTTTACATTAGACAGAAAAATCACAATCCATTAAAAAATCATTTCTGAACTTTTGAAAATTAAAAAATACTTTGATCAAAATAGAAATCAGATTTGGAATAATTACCTTCTATGAATGACACTAGCAAGTAATTATATAAAGAATTTACAAAGAATTTGTATAAATCAATGTGCAAAAGGCAAGTCAACAAAGGGGCACAATTTAATTAAGTTGCCATTCACAAAAGAGGAAACAGGGGTACCTGGGTGGCTCAGTGGGTTAAAGCCTCTGCCTTCGGCTCAGGTCATGATCCTGGGGTCCTGGGATCGAGCCCCGCATCAGGCTCTCTGCTCAGCAGGGAGCCTGCTTCCTCCCTCTCTCTCTGCCTGACTCTCTGCCTACTTGTGATCTCTGTCTGTCAAATAAATAAATAAAATCTTAAAAAAGAGGAAAAAATAATAAAGATAGAAAAGCATCCTCACCTCTCAAACTCTCCGGGTCATATAAATTAACAGTGAAATGTCATTCTCTAATGTATGTACAAAATTTTAAGCAGTTGGCAATCATGGGGGGAAGGTAGTAACTTAAAACTAGTGGGAATGTGAATTGGTAAAATCCTTTTGATTGCAAGCTGGCAGTGTTTTGTAAATTTGAGTATGCATTATATACTTCTGAAGCACTTTTGTGTTTGTATGTGTCCATTTATCCTAGAGAAATTATTTCACATTTGTGCACAGAACCATTTGGAAGAATATCTAATGCAGCATTGTATGTAAAACCCAAAAGAGTGTTCCTCAGCAAGAAATAGCTAAATAATTGGTGGTATACACACTCAAGGGAAAAACTACTGTAGTGAAAATGAATAGGCTAATAATACATATTTCAACTTAACCAAATTTTATAAAAGCAATAACTTCTGAACAGCACATATCATGTGATGCCCTTTATGTCAAATACGAAAACATGCAAAACACAACCAAAAAAAAAAAAAAAGGCTGAATGAACATTCTAGGGAGGAGGGAATATTTTGGACTGGAAATAGGTTGTATGGCAGAAGGTATGACTGTTCTGATCTCGCTCAGACTTGGAGGTGCCCGGTGTGGGACAGCCTGTGAAATACAGGCTCTATTGCTGGACTTTCAAGAATCCTTCTGCTTTCATTATCTGATCAAGCAGCCACTGTCCTCTTTTCAAAGCTGTTACCTGGGGGAAATAGCTGTTATAGATTGATGTGTAAGACACTATTCATGTATGGTTACAAAACATTATCTGAAGCAAGATGAAAGTCTGCAGAGCAGTCAGCTCTGAAAGAAAAAGGAAAGGAAGAGTTACAAACCATTTTTCATTCTTCTTTCACCTGAGGGGAAGGTTTAGAAACTCACTCATTGAACTCATTCACTCAATCAAATAAATGTTATCTCTTGCTTCAATATTTTCAGTGGGTTTCTAAACTGCGCTCTCTGCCCTTTGTACCTGCCTGCAGTCTCTGCCTCCTTCATACCAGATGAATCTCCTAACAGCACACTTCTGAAAATTTACGGCCGGCTCTGTCCTCTCAAGATCCAGAGTCGGCATCCCCCCAATATCTGGCTTCAGCTTCTCTTGCGAGGCTCGTCAGTTGCTCACTTCACAGAGGTTTGCTGAGAGTCCGTGTTGCACAGCCTCCTTTGGGAACAGTGGGGGCTCGAGAAGAAGGACGAGGACACTTTCCTCAGAGTGTCCTTCCAGTGGGCGATTCAGACAGCAAACACTGAGCCCACAAGGAAGGCGATGGCCTGTGGCATAAATGCTACACATTCGGGAAAACAAGGTAGGGTGGTTGGAGAAGACCCCTTTGCCAAGATGATATCTGAGCTGAAGTCTGAGAGATCAGAAAGTCTCAGCCATGCAAACATCAGTGAGACAGGAGATGGATGTCTCTGTTTTCTTGCTTATACTCTGGCCTAACTGGCCTCTTTGCCCCAGATACATTCTTTTCTTCCTGATTGTGGTGCTTTGGCTTAGGCTATTTCCTCCTTGTAGAACGTATCAGGTATCTCCTCCAGTATCCACCTGTGGGAGGTCCATGCCTTTTAGATCCCACTTCTTCTAAATGCTGTCTATCTGACCTCTCCTAGTTTAAGGGTCAGTGCTGGGATTCTCTCTTAGGACTGTCCCAATTACATGTGACAGACGCTTAGTTGGACTAAGAGTCAGCACCCAATGGTGAAATTTGTTAACTTAGGGAAACACACCATAGATTTAGCAGAGGTAGATCTAGTCCCAGGGACGCCTGTATGTTGGGATTTGTCCAAAGGGGAAGTGCTTCCCTGGATTGCATTTGGTCTGTTCCTACTTCCTAAAAGCATCATCCCCAAAGTGCTGCTTTGTCTCAGCAGTAGCAGGGCCTTCTTGTGGCAGCGGGTGAATCCTGTTTGCAGTTTTCCCAGCACATGGCTCCTCCGTGCTTTCCAATAGCATCCTCTCACACTGACGCACACCCCGCCCCCGCCATGAGTTCCCAGGTACCAGCACCACCTGCCTGGCAACCTGTTTGAAAATTCTAGGTCCAGGATCCTTGTCATCACTCTTTCAGGTTGAGTTTCCAGCACTGAGTAGCAAGCAACCTCTCTTGGGAGGTCTGGGTCCTACTCCATGATGTACCTGTCTCAAGCACACGCATTTCAGCCCTCTTCTTTGTATTTCTAGATTGTCACATTATGGCTATTTAAAATCTATTTCTATTAACTGCCTGTATTTCCACATTTTCTACAAAAGCCTTTGTATTCATATTCAGGAAAGAAATGAAAATAAAATAGAGGTACTCAGAGATACTAAGGAACTTTCACAAGGTTCGAATTGCTGTTTTTTAATTGTGACTTAAGCCCAGGTGTCTTATTTCCCAGCTATAACTCTCCTCTCAAGGCCATGCTTGCTTCCTAGCATGGCCTTGATTCCAGAAGAACTGGAATCACATCTGCCTTAGGTAACAGCACTTACTTTATACGTATTCTTTGGCTTTGTTCACCGACACTTATTCACTGGTAGCAATGGAAGGCATGCTAAGTCCCTTGGGATGAGTACTCATGTTCTGTGTACAAGGCTCACTGCCCTTTAGATGCACAAGAGAATGCACAAGGCTCACTGCCCTTTAGATGTTACCTGCTTGGACGGCTTCTGTGGATTTGACTCCTATCACAACTGGACCGTTTCTCATTTGTTTCTGTTGTGCCAGCATCCTTCTGAGATGTTCCCTTGCTCGGTTGCTTTATTTTCTTGCTGGTTTGGCTTTGCTCAAGCCACACTAGCCTCACACATCCATCTGTAAATAGACCTAGCCTTCCTTCTGATGATGATCTGTACCCAACTCTTCTCCTTTTCAGATAGTTTTAAACACAGTTTTGCAAGGTCAGAGTTTAGGTGAAAGGTTAATAAGCACTCAACCTAAAAGCAAAATGCCAGCAAGTTGTTTTCCTTAAAAAAAAAAAATAAATAAATAAATAAAAATTGGCCATTGAACCTCTGTTAATAACTTTATTAGCGAGTGCTAATAGGTTTGGCAAAGGTGCAGTTTTCCATTAGTGTAATTGAATAAAGATGGAGATTAAATTTTCTCCTCCATGTAGGCTACGCCAGGCTGTCATTTCAGACACCCTTCTTTATTTTTATTTTTTAAGTTGAAATGCCCATGGGCTCAAAGGAACTTGTTAAGAAGATACACAGATAAAAGTCAATGACTGGAAGCCAGCAGGATATTTTCAAATAGTCTCTCTTTGAGGGGCAAGTTTTATTCTTATGGAAACTTTAATCCCCTTTCACCCTCCTCCACCTCCTTCTTGTTTCTCTTCTTCGGGGAAAAGGGTCATTTGTCTATACCATATTAATCCCAGCCCTCACCTTGTTTATGTGCCCAGGAGGCTCCCAGAAATGAGGTCCAAGACAGGAAAGGGTGAGGTGATATACCACTGAGACCATATTTTCTTGAGTCACCACTGCTATGAACACAGCCCCACAGATGACTATATTGTGTATCTTTTTGCACACTACATTACATTTGCCTTTACAGGGAATTGCACCATTTTATTTTTCCTCCATGCAATATCATGAAGTAGGGGGTACAAGTATTATAATCTCCGTTTCACAGATGAGGGAACTTGAGGATCAGAGGAATTAAATGAGTTGCCATTCTTTTCAGCTCTAATTTCGGGAAATCATTGTGCACTCTGATGCCCAAATAATTTTGATATACTACAGACTGTGTCACTCCTGTCAAAACCCTCCCACTGCCAGTGAAGTAAAATATAAACTCCTGAGTGTGACTTGCCATATTTTCTTGATCTAACTATTTGTACCTCTCCTAATCTTCTACAACCATATATTGGGATCTCTCACTGAAAGCATTTATTAATGATAACTAATGGATGGAACACTATGATCTAGGCACTTAATAAATGCTTTAGGTAAATAATCTTATTACAAGTATGTGAGGTAGACACTATTATGATCTCCTTCTTGTAGATATATTCACCCATTCGTTCTACAAATATGTTCAGCCTGTCTCCTATATGACAGACTGTACTAGATAAGAATACAGCAGTAACAAAATGTACAAAAACCTATTAACTATTTTTTATATATATTGAAGTATTGTTGACATACTAGTTTTAGGTTATAACCTGCTGATCTGACATTCTATACATTACAAAATGCTCACTACAATAAATGCACTTACCCTCTGTCATAGAAAATTATTACAATATTAGTGACTATATCTCCTATGTTGTACTTTTCATCTCCGTGACTTATTTTATAACTGCAAGTTTATACCTCTTAATTCCTTTATCTGTTTTGCCAATCCTCCACACCCCTCCCTTCTGGAAATCAGCAATTTTTTCCTCCATATTTAAGAGCTTTTTTTTTTTTTAATCTGTATCTTTGTTGCTTTATTTTTTTAGATTTCATGTAAATAAAATCATGTGGTGTTTCTCTTTCTCTGTCTCTTTCTGTATCACTAGCATAATACCTTCTAAGTCCATCTGTGTTGTCACAAACAGCAAGATTTCATTATTTTTTTATGGCTGAGAAATATTGTATATACTTATACCACATCTTCATTATCCATTCATCTATCAATGGACATTTAGGCTGCTTCCATATTTTGGCTATTGTAAACAGTTCTGCAATAAATATAGGGGTGCCTATATCTTTATGAATTAGTTCTTTTGTTTTCTTTGGGTAGATATAGAGAAGTGGAATTATTGGATCATATGGTATTTCTATTTTTTTTTTTAATTTTATGAGGAACTTCCATCTGTTTTCTATAGTGGTACACCAGTCTACAGTTTAACCAACAGTGCATGAAAGTTCTCTTTTCTCTACATCCTCACCAATACTTACTTCTTATCTTTTTGATGCTAGCCATTCTGACTGATGTGAGATGATATCTTGTGGTTTTGATTTGTATTTCCCTGATGAGTAATAATGCTGAGCATCTTTCATGTGTCTGTTGGCCATCTGTATGTCATCTTTGGAAAAATGTCTCTTCAGGTGTCTGCCCATTTTTAATCTGATTAAAATTTTTTTAATGTCAGATTTTAGGAGTTCTCTATATATTTTGAGTATCAGCCTTTTATTGGATATACCACATACCAAATAAATTCTCTCATTTGGTAAGTTTCTTTTTTAGGCAAAATGTTTTTTAGCTTGATGTAGTCACAATAGGTTCTTGTTGCTTTAATTGCCCTTTTCTGGGGAGATATGCAGAAAAATATTACTAAGACTGAAGCCCAAAAGATTACTGCCTACGTTTTCTTTTGTGAGTTTTATCATTTTGGGTCTTATATTTTAGGTCTTTAATCCATTTTGAGTTTCTTTTTGTGTATTTGGTATAAGAAAACAGCCCAGTTTCATTCTTTTGCATGTAGCTATTCAGTTTTCCCAACACCATTTATTGAGGAGATGTTTCCCCCCATTGCATATTCTTGCCTCCTTTGTTGTAGATTAATTAATCTTATAAGCATGGGTTTATTTTGGGCTCTCTATTTTGTTCTCTTGATCTCCGTGTCCATTTTTATGGACAGTACCATACTATTCAGATTACTATAGATGTGTAATATATCTTAAAATCTGGGATTATGATAACTCCAGATTGGTTCCTCTTTCTCAAGATTGTTTGGCAATCTAGAGCCTCTGTGGTTCCATATAAAATCTGTGATTAATTTTTTTAGTTCTGTGAAAAATAATATTGGTATTTTGGTAAGAATTGCATTGTATCTGTAGATTACTTTGGATAGCTTGGTTATTTAATAATAATCTACCAATCCATAAGCGAAGTATAAATTTCCATGTATTTGTATCATTTTCAATTTATTTCATCAATGTCTATGGTTTTCAGAGTACAGGTCTTTTACCTCCTTAGTTAAGTTTATTCCTAAGTATGTTATTCCTTTGATATAATCACAAATGGGATTGTTTTCTTCTCTTTCTCCTAGTTCACTATTGGTGCACAGAAATGCAGCAGATATCTGTATATTGATTTTTGTATCCTGTACCTTTACTGAATTTATTTTTGGTACTCATAATTTTTTTGGATACTGGCCCTTCATCTGTTATGTCATTTGTGAATATCTTCTCCCATTCTGTCAGTTGTCTTTTGGTTTTGTTGACTGTTTCCTTTGCTGTGCAAAAGCTTTGGATCTTGACGAAGTCCCAATAGTTCATTTTTGCTCTTGTTCTCTTGCCTTTGGTGATGTCTCTAGGAAGAAGTTGCTGCAGCTGAGGTTGAAGAGGTTGCTGCCTGTGTTCTCTTCAAGGATTTTGATGGATTCTTGTCTCATATTGAGGTCTTTCATCCATTTTGAGTCTATTTTTATGTGTGGTATAAGGAAATGGTCCAGTTTCATTCTTCTGCATGAGGCTGTCCAATTTTCTCAACACCATTTGTTGAAGAGACTGTTTTTTTTTTTTTTGTTTTTTTTTTTCCATTGGACATTCTTTCCTACTTTGTCGAAGATTAGTTGACCATAGAATTGAGGGTCTATTTCTGGGCTCTCTATTCTGTTCCATTGATCTATGTGTCTGTTTTTCTGCCAGTACCATACTGTCTTGATGGTTACAGCTTTCTAATAGAGCTTGAAGTCTGGAATTGTGATGCTACCAACTTTCGCTTTCTTTTTCAACATTATTCTGGCTATTTGGGGTCTTTTCTGGTTCCATATAAATTTTAGGATTATTTGTTCCACTTCTTTGAAAAAAATTGATGATATTTTGATAGAGATTGCATTAAGTGTGTAGATTGCTTTAAGTAGCCTAGATATTTTCACAGTATTTGTTCTTCCAGTCCATGATCATGGAATGTTTTTCCATTTCTTTGTGCCTTTCTCAATTTCTTTCATGAGTACTTTATAGTTTTCTGAGTACAGATTCTTTGCCTGTTTGGATAGGTTTATTCCTAGGTATCTTATGGTTTTGAGTGCAATTATAAATGGGATTGACCCCTTAATTTCTCTTTCTTCTATCTTGTTGTTGGTGTAGAGAAATGCAACTGATTCCTGTTCATTGATTTTATATCCTGACACATTACTGAATTCCTGTATGAGTTCTAGCAGTTTTGGAGTGGATTCTTTTGGGTTTTCCACATAAAGTATCATATCATCCATAAAGAATGCGAGTTTGACTTCCTCTTTGCTGCTCTGGATGCCTTTTATGTCTTTCTGTTGACTGATTGCCGAGGCTAGGACTCCTAGTACTATGTTGAATACCAGTGGTGATAGTGGATCCCTGCCATGTTCCTGACCTGAGGAGAAAAGCTGTCAGTTTTTCCTTATGGAGAAAGATATTTGCTGTGGGTTTTTCATAGATGGCTTTGATGATATTAAGGTATGTACACTCTATCCCTACACTTTGAAGAGTTTTGATCAACAAAGGATGCTGTGCTTTGTCAAATGCTTTTTCAGCATCTATTGAGAGTATCATGTGGTTCTTGTTCTTTCTTTTATTAATGTATTGTATCATATTGATTGATTTGTGGATATGGAGCCAGGATGTTGCAGTCCAGGAATAGCCCACTTGGTCACGGTGAATAATCCTCTAAATGTACTGTTGGGTCCTATTGCTTAGTATTTTGGTGAGAATATTTACATCTGTGTTCATCAGGGATATTGGTCTGTAATTCTTTTTGATGGGGTCTTTGCTGGTTTTGGGATCAAGGTAATGTTAGCCTCATAAAATGAGTTTGGAAGTTTTCCTTCGATTTCTATTTTTGGGAACAGTTTCAGGAGAATAGATATTAATTCTTTGAATGTTTGGTAGAATTCCCCTGGGTAGCCATCTGGCCCTGGGCTCTTGTTTATTGGGAGATTGTTGATGACTGTTTCAGTCTCCTTACTGGCTATGGGTCTGTTCAGGTTTTCTATTTCTTCCTGGTTCACATTTGGGAGTTTATATGTCCCTAGGAATGCATCTATTTCTTCCAGATTGTCAAATTTGCTGGCATATAGTTGCTCATAGTGTGTTCTTATAATTGTTTGTATTTCTTTGGTGTTGGTTGTGATCTCTCCTCTTTCATTCATGATTTTATTTATTTGGGTCCTTTCTCTTTTTGATAATTCTGGCCAGGGGTTTATCAATCTTATTAATTCTTTCAGGGAACCAGCTCCCTAGTTTTGTAGATTTGTTCTACTTTTTTTTTTTTTTTTTTTGTTTCTGTTTCATTGATTTCTGCTCTGATCTTTATTACTCCTCTTCTCCTGCTGGGTTTATGCTTTCTTTGCTGTTGTTTTTCCAGCTCCTTTAGGTTTGGGTTAGGTTGTGTCCTTGAGACCTTTCTTGTTTCTTGAGAAAGGCTTGTATTGCTATATACTTCCCTCTCAGGACTGCGTTTGCTGTGTCCCACATATTTTGAAGAGTTCGGTTTTCATTATCATTTGTTTCCCTGAATTTTTTCAGTTCTTCTTTAATTTCCTGGTTGACCCATGCTTTCTTTAGATGGATGCTCCTTAGCCTTCATGTATTTGAGTTCTTTCCAGCTTTCTTCTTGTGATTGAGTTCTAGCCTCAGAGCATTGTGGTCTGAAAATATGCAAGGAGTGATCCCAGTCTTTTGGTACCAGTTGAGACCTGATTTGTGAGCCTGGATGTGATCTATTCTGGAGAATGTTCCATGTGCACTAGAGAAGAATGTGTATTCTATTGCTTTGGGATAGAATATTCTGAATATATCTGTGATGTCCATCTGGTCCAGCGTGTCACTTAAGGCCTTTATTGCCTTGTTGATCTTTTGCTTAGATAATCTGTCCATTTCAGTGAGGGGGGTATTAAAGTCCCCTACTATTATTGTATTAATGTCGATGTGCTTCCTTGGTTTTGTTATTAATTGGTTTATATAGTTGGCTGCTCCCATGTTAGGCGCATAGATACTTAAAATTGTTAGATCTTCTTGTTGGACAGACCCTTTGAGTATGATATAGTGTCCTTCTTCATCTCTTATTATAGTCTTTGGCCTAAAATATAATTTATCTGATATAAGGATTACCACCCCAGCTTTCTTTTGATGTCCATTAGCATGGTAAATTGTTTTCCACCCTCTCAATTTAAATCTGGAGGTGTCTTTGGGTCTAAAATGAGTTTCTTGTAGACAGCATATTGGTGGGTCTTAGTTTTTTTTGTTTTTTGTTTTGTTTTGTTTTGTTTTTTGCAAAGGCCATATAGTAAATATTTTTTTATTTTTATTTTAATAAACATATAATGTATTTTTATCCCCAGGGGTACAGGTCTGTGAATCGCCAGGTTTACACATTTCACAGCACTCATCATAGCCCATACCCTCCCCAATGTCCATTTCCCCACCACCCTCTCCCGTCCCCCCTCCCCCCAGCAACCCTCAGTCTGTTTTTTGAGATTGAGTCTTTTATGGTTTGTCTCTCTCCCAATCCCATCTTTTCATTTTTTCTTTTCCTACCTCCCCCCAACCCCCCCCCCCGCCTTGCATCTCCACTTCCTCATATCAAAGAGATCATATGATAGTTGTCTTTCTCCGATTGACTTATTTCGCTAAGCATGATGATGGGTCTTAGTTTTTATCCATTCTGATACCCTGGGTTTTTTGATTAGGGCATTTAGCCCATTTACATTCAGGGTAACTATTGAAAGGTGTGAATTTAGTGCCGTTGTATTACCTGTATGGTGCCTGTTACTGTATATTGTCTCTGTTCCTTTCTGATCTACTACTTTTAGGCTCTTTCTTTGCTTAGAGGACCCCTTTCAATATTTCCTGTAGGGTTGGTTTGGTGTCTGCAAATTCTTTTAGTTTTGTTTGTCCTGGAAGTTTTTTGACTCTCCTTCTATTTTCAATGACAGCCTAGCTGGATATAGTATTCTTGGCTCCATATTTTTCTTGTTTAGTGCTCTGACTATATCATGCCAGTTCTTTCTGGCCTGCCAAGTCTCTGTGGATAAGTCTGCTGCCAATCTAATATTTCTACCATTGTATATTACAGACTTTCTGTCCTGAGCTGCTTTTAGGATTTTCTCTTTGTCATTAAGACTTGGAAGTTTTAGTCTTAGATGATGGGGTATGGAACTATTTTTATTGATTTTCAGGGGGGTTCTCTGTCCCACCTGGATTTTGATGCTTGTACCCTTTGCCATATTAGGGAATTTCTCTACTATAATTTGCTCCAATATACCTTCTGCCCCTCTCTCTCTTTCTTCTTCTCTGGGATCCCAATTATTATAATATTGTTTATTCTTATGGTATTACTTATCTCTCAAATTCTCCCCTCATGTTCCAGTAGTTGTTTGCCTCTCTTTTGCTCAGCTTCTTTATTCTCCGTAATTTGTCTTCTATATCACTGATTCTCTCTTCAGCCTCATCTATCCTAGCAGTAAGAGCCTACATTTTTTATTGCATCTCACTAGTAGGTTTTTTTTTTTTTTTTTAATTTCAACTTGGTTATATTTTAGTTCTTTTATTTTTCCAGAAAAGGATTTTATTTCTTCAGAAAGGGTTTCTCTAACATCTTTCATGCCTTTTTTGATCCCAGCTATCACCTTGAGAGTCATCATTCTGAACTCTAGTTCTGACATATTACCAATGTCCATATTGATTAGGTCCCTAGCCATTTGTACTGCCTCTTTTTTTTTTTTTTTTTTTTTGTGGTGAGTTTTTCTACCTTGTTATTTTTTTCCAGATAAGAATATATGAATGAGAGAATAAAATATTAAAAGAGTGGCAAAGACCCCAGAAAAATGTACTCTAACCAAACCAGAAGAAACCCAAAACTGGGTGGAGAAGAAAGGGAGAAAAAGAAATTTTTAAAAATATATAAACATATAATTATAAATATAAAATATATATATATATAAATATATATAATATTTATATATTTTATATATATTATATATAAATATTATATATTTATATATAATATATATATTATATATAAATATATATGAAATATATATATATACACACGTATGTGTATGTATATGTGTGTGTATATATATATACACATATACATGTGTATATGTATATAATTAGACTGGTGAATAGAATAGAGACACCCACTTGATTTTGGGTATATTTTGATCTCTTAGAAGAAACTGCCACCCCAAAATTTTAAAGAAAAAAAAACATATGTACAAAAATAAGGGTAAACAGGATGAAGGGATGGAATATGACTGTAAAGATGAAAATTTAAAAAAATTCTAAAAAAGGGATTGATAAGATAAGTTGGTTGGAAAAAGAAAAAAAATAAAGGAGAGAATATGCTCACCTTGAGACTAGAACAAAGCTATATGCTAAACTTGGGGTATATTTTGATCTATTGGAAGAAATTATATCCCAAATTTTAAAGAAAAAAACCCTATATGTATACAAAAAATAAGGTTAAATACAATGAAGGGAGAAAATATGGCTATAACAATGAATGTTTAAAAAGATTTTTTTTAGAAAAATATTATTCAGATATACTAGTTAAAAAAAGTTAAAAGAGCAAAGAAGAAAAGTAAAAAAATAGATTAAAAAATAAAATTAAAAAAGATTTAACTTTGCAAAATGAAAGTCTCATGGGGAAAAAGCCATGAATTGTACATGTTGCTTTCCCCTAGCTCTGGAGTTCTGCTGTTCAACTTGACAGTGAACTTGGTCTTGGCTGGATGTTCTTGCTGATCTTCTGGGGGAGGGGCCTGTTGTAGTGATTCTCAAATGTCTTTTCCTGAGACGGAATTACATTGCCCTTGGCAAGGGCCAGGCTATGTAATCTGCTTAGGTTCACTCTTGGTAGGTTTTGTTTCCTGAGTGCTTTCCATACTGCTTTGGAGGACAGGAATGAAAATGGCGGCCTCCCAATCTCTGGCCTAGAGGAGCTGAGAGTTTGGGGCCCCACTCCTCAGTGTGCCCTCAGAGAAAAGCAGTTAGTCACTCCTCTTTCCCTGGTCTCTGGCTGCGCTCTGTGTTTACCTGGCCTGTGAACGAGCATTTCTGTCTCTGGCGCACAGCCCTGTTTGGATTCTCCAAACCCAGCAGACTCTTGCTGCATGCTCCCATGCCACTCCTTTCAGGAGAGGAAGGAGGGGGTCTTTCCAGATCTGTCACTTATGGGGTCCCTGCTTGAAGAGCAGTGGATCACGGTTTAAGGTAACCCCAATCTGAAAGCTCACCCCTCAGCTCTGTCTCTGTAGTCCACTTCCCTGCTCCGATACCTCAGAGTCTGCCACACTTAGACAACCCCGATCTTTCTGTGACACCGTGGGACCTGAGACCACACTGTCCCCATGAGGGCTCCACCCCCACTTAGCCTCTGGAGTGATGTCCCTCAGTAGAGCAGACTCCTGAAAGTTCTGATTTTGTGCTCTGCTACTCCACTGCTTGCTGGGAGCTGACCCCTCCCCCCATGATCTACCTTCCTGTCATTTTGGATTCACTTCTCCACACGTCCTAACTTTCAGAAAGTGGCCGATTTTCTGTTCCTAGAATTGCTGCTCTTCTTCTCTTCTATCTCCTGTTGAGTTTGTAGTTGTTCGGAATGGTTTGATTACTATCTAGCTGAACTCCTGGGTCCTGATGTCATTTCAGCCTGCAATTCCTCCACCATCTTGCTTCTCTCTTCTTTATTCACTTTTTTAAAGGATTTCATTTTTGAGTGGAATCATAGTATTTGTCTTTTATTACCAAGAGTTATTTCACTTAGCATAATACTAGATTCATCCATGCTGTCTCAATGAATGATTTCATCCTTCTTATGGCTGTGAAATATTCTGTAGTGTGTGTACCACATTTTTCTTATGCATTTGTCTATTGATGGACACTTAGGTTGCTTACATGTCTTGACTATTGTGACTAGTGCCAATAAACACTGGAGTGCATACATCTTTTTGAGTTAATGTTTTCATTTTCTCTAGGTAAATACCCAATAGGGGAATTATTGGATCATATAGGTATTTATATTTTTAATTCTTTGGGAAAATTCCATACTGTTTTCCACAGAGGCTATACCAATTTATTTTGTTACTAAGAGGGCTTGAGGGTTCTTTTTTTTCCACATTTTCACCAACATTCATTTCTTGCTTTTTGATTTTAGCCATTCTTTTTTTTTTTTTTAAAGATTTTATTTATTTATTTGACAGAGAGAGATCATAAGCAGGCAGAGAGAGAGGCAGAGAGAGAGGGGGAAGCAGGCTTTCCACTGAGCAGAGAGCCCGATGCGGGGCTCGATCCCAGGACTCTGAGATCATGACCTGAGCCGAAGGCAGAGGCTTTAACCCACTGAGCCACCCAGGCGCCCCGATTTTAGCCATTCTAACAGGTATGCGGTCAGCCCTCATTATGGTTTTAATTTGCATTTCTCTGATCATTAGTGATTTCTAGTATTTTTTTTCTGAGTTTTTAAAATTAGGTTTTTATTTTAATTCTAGTATAGTTAATGTAGAGTGAGTGATGATGAGCATTTCTTCATGTGTTTTTTGCTTTTATGTATGTTTCATTTGGAAAAATACCTATTCAGATCCTCTGCCAATTTTGATAAATTGGAGGTTTTTTTGTTTTGTTTTTTTGGGGTTTTTTTGGTGTTGAGTTGTATAAGTTCTTTATATTTTAGATATTAACTCTTTATTGGATATGTCATGCCCAAACATCATCTTCCATTCAGTAGGTCATCTTTTTGTTTTTGTTTTTGTCTTTTTTTTTGTTTGTTTGATAGTTCCCTTTGCTGTGCAAAAACTTTTTATTTTGATGTAATCTTAATATTTATCTTTGATTTTTGTTTCCCTTGCCTCATGAGACATATTTAGAAAAATGTTGGTATGGCCAATATCAGAGAAATTATGACCTATGTTTTCATCTAGGTTTTTTATGATTTTACATCTCACATTAAGATCTTTAATCTATTTTAAGTTTATTTGTGCGTAGGGTGTAAAGAAGGGGTCCGATTTCATTCTTTTACATGTAGCTGTCACTTTTCTTAGTAACATTTACTGAAAAAAAGTGTCTCTTCCCCATTGTATATTCTTGCTTCCTTTGTCACAGATTAATTGACCATATAATTGTAGGTTTATTTTGGGACCTATTTTTGCACCAGTACCATCTGTTTTGATTACTATGACTTTGTAATATATCTTGAAATCTAGAATTGTGATACCTTTAGCTTCATTATTCTTTCTCAGGGTCACTTTGGTTATTCAGGGTCTTCTGTGGTTCCATACAAATTTTAAGGGTATTTGTTCTAGTTTTGTTAAAAATAATGTTGGTATTTTGATAGGGATTACACTGAATATGCAGATTGCTTTGGGAAGTATGGACATTTTGACAATATTAATTCTTCCAGTTCATGAGCATGGGATAGCTTTTAATTTTTCTCAGTTTCTTTCATCAGTGTTATGTAGTTTTTGAGTACAGGTTTTTCACCTCCTTAAGCTTATTCATAGGTATTTTATTATTTTTGGTACAATTATCAATGGTGGGTTTTATTTATTTATTTATTTTTAAATTTCTCCTTCTGGGACTTTGTTAGTGTAGCTTTTCTTTGAATAGGAGATGGATCTCTATTTTGTAGCTCCATGTATAGTCAATTACTGGGTTTTATAAAATGCAATAATGTGCTTCTAAATCATTTAAAATAAATATAAACATAAATATTCATAAATTATTATTTTAAGTGCATTAAATTTATGTAGCAATGAAAGCTGAAATGTATGAAATGCTATTTTCTGTTCATGCTAATGGTTTAATTCCAATCATGTTTTATGAATGAGATCCCTGGACGAAGAGGCCTATATTTCTTCATCTGACTGAGAACATATGATTCCCATCTTCACGCAGACCACACGGGATTAAATAACAAACTGGTTTCAAGATGACCTGGAGAGATGGGTTGTAGAGATTCTGAGGCATAAGAATTAGAATTATTGAAGTTAATACAATTGACTCAAGAAACTTAAAATCTGCCTATCTTCTTTTAAAAGACAAATTATAAATGGAAGTTTTGATTCTTGAACCTGTATGCCTTGTGCCACCTTTGATCAGCACCATCTCAGCTGATCTGTTAGAAAAAGATGATAATCTCCTTGCCCAGAAGTTTATTGGCCAAACTTGTGGGTATACACATGCATATGTACACACATACCCCTTTTGGCAAGGCTTTTTTACTTATATATCATGTAAGTAGATATGCAACTTCACTCTTATTTTAGGTTCACTTTTGATTTAATTTCATTTGGGATCATGTAGCAGGCATAATATTTTCTTTTATTTTCATAATCATATTACTTACAACAATCAGTTTATTGGGCTATGTTAATCCCTCAGGGAATAATTAATATCCATAATGTGCCCCCCTTCGAACTGAGACTTAACCTCCAACCTCCAATTCACAATAATCTTCCATCCTAATTTTTGCTTTTCCTGCCCTATTCATGTGAGCTTGACCAATAACTTGACCTTTCGGAAGATTAGTTTTTCAACCACTAAAAAATGACTATAATGCCAATGTTCATAAAAACTCTTTACTCATTAAATGGGATGACAGTCTTCCTGTATCTCTGCCATATCTGCTGCTTTTCTTGTCATTATTTTTTATTTTCAAGGAGGGCCAGCTGTGGGTGTTTGTAGTCTTGTAAAGTGGACCAGTATAGCCTCACACAAGAGGCTAAGAGCAAATTTAGGGAGGTTGCAGTATGGGACAGGGGATTAATGAAAAAAAGTGTCAATAAACAAGTCTTATGCAAGAGAGCAACCAATGGAGAGAGTGTTGATTATGTTAGTACTACTGAAAATATGGCCCCCAGGCTGTAAGATGCACCTCAGGTGGTTGTTAAACATTGAGATTCCTTGCTCTCACTCAAGAGCACTCTGAATCAAAACCTGGGGTAGGGTGGGAGTGGCTAGACTTGGAAACCAACTTTTTATTTTTTTTTATTTTTTGGGTAAGCTCCAAGAGTAATTCTATAGGACATAGAAATTTTAGAATCAGTAGCGTAAGATTTATTTATCACTGTGGTACATTTGAAGATAATACAAATATGTGATATTGCAGCTGCTACCTGTCATGAATTTTACTTTAGAAAAAGTAATTGGATAGTCTCCCTTCGCTGCCCCCCTTACTTCTCCTATACCCATAAATGCACTTGGATAAAATGAACAGGGTTAACTCTAGCTTCCCCTGCAAGACCTGGGATAGTGGAAAACACAGCCTTGATACAAAAGCAAGTATTCCTTAAACCACTTTGAATCTTTTTGGCAAATAGGCCATTTCTTATAAACAAAATAGATAAACCTCAAAATCAAATATATTTTATTTATTTTTTTTTTAAATTTTATTTATTTATTTGAGAGAGAGACAGTGAGAGAGAGCATGAGCGAGGAGAAGGTCAGAGGGAGAAGCAGACTCCCCGTGGAGCTGGGAGCCCGATGCGGGACTCAATCCTGAGACTCCGGGATCATGACCTGAGCCGAAGGCAGTTGTCCAACCAACTGAGCCACCCAGGAGTCCCAAAATCAAATATATTTTAGAAGCTCAGGCTTCTGATTCTCTGATCCACAGGCATCTTGCTTGAAACTTGTTGATCAGTGCTACATTATTGACTTTTTTTTTTTGCTTTGGATAAGAAACATGCAGCAAAAATGTCCATATGTTCAGCTCAAACCCATCAGAGTCAGGAGTAAAATCCTTTTGTAAAACAAAAAGAGTGAGAGTTGATCATTTTTTTAAAATTATTCTAGTATTATAGTGAAGCCAAAGGAAAAGTCTCCATTTTCACATTGAGTATGTGACTTTTGTAGCTATGTTTTTACATACACAGCATCATGTTAAAAAACACACACTTCCTATGTAGAATCTGATGTATCATTGTGGGAAAGCTAAAATTGTGGCAGGACTATCATGCTTGGTTCTGTAAGATAATAGGCTAATGTCTGATGATATTCCTCACTAAACTCTTTCGCTTTTCTTTCTTTGCTTTGTCTTTTTTTTTTCTTTGTGTGTGTGTGTGTGTGTGTGTGTGTGTGTGTGTGTGTGTTTTCCTTGATGAAGATAGAGATTTCTTTGTGCCATTTGGATACAAATTTAAAACATTGGAGTTGCTGTCTCTGAAAAATAGAATGGATGCTTTGCTCCTCTTTTTTTTTTATGTCTCTCTGATTCTAACTTTTTTTTTTTTTCATTTTTGAGAATTTAATGTGTGTCAGGCCCTGGAGTAAATACTTTACATACATGTCCTTTTATTGCACAGAAGCCCAGTGGGATATGTATACATGAATTTGGAAAGGCTGAATGAATTGCCCAGTTCTCTCAGCTAAAATAGGAAAATTTTATTTATGTAAGTTTATTCATTAATTCATCTCCCAGACATTTGTGGAGCACTTAAATGCCATTATTTTCGGTACTAGGGTTATAATAGTGAAGAAAAGAGAAACAGTTTCTGTTTCCTCGGAGTCTATACCCTGGTAGGGAAGAAAAGTATTATTTTAGTAAAACAAGGTAAGTATAATAAAGGGCTGTTGAAAAGAGTAACACAATAAAGAAAGGGTGGTAGAGTGGACCTATTACTTTGGATGTTGTAGTCAAGAAGAGCCTTTCTGTGCACTTGTTGGATGTGAATGAAGTAAGAAACCATGAGGACATCTGGAAAGTGAAATTTATCAGCATTGTATATAGTATCCTATAGGAGCTGGCCCTGGAACTCTCTGAAGTCCCCCACCCTTCCTCTGTCTCTTGAAGCTCCAACCCAGCTTGGACATCTCCTCTTCTGCAATGAGCTCTGTGCTTCCTATTTCAGGGTTTTTGTCCATGTTCTTCCCACTTTCTTCTGCTTGAATATCCCCCAACCAAATTCTTTGGGCTGCAGTATATTCCTATTTTTGGACATGTTTTCAAATATTTCCCACAATAAGAACAATAGAAAAGATGGAAGTAGGACTCTTCTTCTGTATGGCAGACTGGAAGAGCAATGGGTGGTGGTAGGGGAGACGATGTGAGTTGCTGAAGGTCTACTACTGCTATTTGTAGATGTTTTGTTCTGCTCTAGTCAGTACTTGGTCACACATTTATACTGATCTTACTTTGGTGCAAGAAATGTAGTATTTGTTTTTGATGGTCTCTAAATCTAGAATCAAAGCACTGCCCCGTTATGTCAGTCTAGGTTTTGGTCATTTCTGTGTTTGTGTGTTCTTGTGTTTTTATGTTTGGTCAGGGGTGATTTATGAGAAAAAACTTTTAAAATATCAGGACTCTGCCAATTATGTGTAATTTCTCTTAATCCATATGGACCAATTGCTCTCTATCATTTATCTATTTATCATCTGTTTATCAGTTTATCTATTTATTGAGGGGAGAAAGTCAGAGGGAGAGGGAAAGAGAGAATCTTAAGCCTTCTCTTGAGAAATTCTTAACACTCAGCATGGAGCCTGATGTGGGACTTCATCTTACAACTCTGAGTTCATGACTGAGCTGAAATCAAAATGCTTGACTGAGTCATCCAGGTTCCCCTCACATCTATTATCTAAAACTTAATTGAATCAGCTAGCAAATTTGGCTGTCATCTCTAAGATTGATATTTCTCTAGCTGAAGTGGTATTTTCACTGCTTCCCTCTATACTAAATCTCTCTTGGTTTTGTGACTGGTGTCTTAGAATATCTTTTTCAATCTGATAAGCAAGAAAGAGCACTAGAGTATAACTCAGGAGACCGGATCTCTGGTTTTTTACTCCCACCTTGCTAGATAACTTTGGGAGAGATCCATATATCTTTGGATCTCAAGTTCTTTATGTGAATAGTGGGATAATAAACCTGATATTTATTCAAGTAATTTAAAGTTATTATGCTTCACTAGACTAATAATTGTGAAAGATGGTTTCATTATTGTAGACTTAAGTGCCATTCCTTCCTAACTTTAATTCTTCTCTATAGTCTATTATTATTATTATTATTATTGGTATGGTTGTTAATATCATCACTAAAATAATATGTGAGTATTAAAAACAAATCCAGTATTATCAAAAGCCCCATGATGAAAAGTTCCCACTCCACTGAACCCCAGAGGTAATCTCATTAATCTCATTCCCTGGATATAACCAGTTTTAATCACTTTTATTTTTGTATGTTTATATCAGTGTTTCAGTAATATTTTTCTATATCTGTCTTGATGAATTCACTTCATTCATTCTATTTATATTTTATAATTTTCTCCATATCCCTTTTTCCAAATGCCTCTATTCTCTCTATATCAAACATGAAGAAACTGAGTCTGAAGAAAATAGATATTTTCTTTCATTTCTAACTTCCAGCTACCCTGTATAGCAACAGCATTGCTCTGAGGCCAAAGGGCAGCCTGCTGCTCTCAGTAAGTTTGGGTTCCCTGAGGGACTGCTTTCCTTTGGTTGTTTACCCTATTGTGGGGAAAAAAGGAAAACACACACACAGAACATTTTGACAGGTTATATCCTCAAATCATAAGAAACCTGCTGCCTTATTTAATCACAATTTAATGGTTTTTGAGCTCTAGTAAATTTGAATCTTCTTTGACTTATTTTTTTCCCCTTATGTACCTTTACTTAATAATATTAATATGCATAATTGCACTTGAACTTTTGCAACTGTCAAAATAAATGAAATGAAACACAAATTTTATTATCTTTCCCGTTGCCTCTGGGTTTGTTTTACAAACCAATTACTCACAAACTGAGGCATTTCACTTTTTGCTTTCGGGCTGTGGAAAAAATGGCATAAATCAATGCCTCATTCTCACCTGGAATCGCATAGGAAGAGTGTTCCTCAAGATTAGAATTATTAGGGAGGGAAGACATCTCTCATAAGGAGAAATGAAAGCATGCCTTAAATTATACAAGAAAAGATTCGGGGGACATTAATGATCAGTGTGGAGAAAGTAAGATATCCCTGTTTACTAAAGGTGACAAAACACAAAGAAATATTTTACCTGGGTGATGTAAAAAAAAAAAAAATGCTGAGGCACAGAATTTAACTCACAAGAGGAATGGTTAGCAAAAACAGCACCATTAGATTAAAAGAATAATTTAAGATAAAATATTAAGGGATAAATTAGCTGGTTTAAAATTTGTCCCTTCAGCTACCCACTAAAAAACCATTTTTGTAACAAGGATTTACTTTCTTGAGGCTTTTATAAAGAATGTTGATAGAAAATTACAATGTTATGCACAAGAGGAAGCATATAATATAAAAACAATACTCTTACTTGACTAGTCTTTATTTTCAGTATGCTTTGATATTTGTTACCCAATTTGAATTTCATGACAAGTTCATGAAATAGACAGATATTAGTGTCCATATATTATAGATGAGTAAAAACTGCTTCATAGATTGAATGACATGTCCATAGTGAATCAGCTAAGTCTGGACTAGAATCCATTTTTTTTAAAAAGAAATTCCTAATCTTTATGCTATTTTTACAAGAAATAAGCTCTAGATAAAGCTAGGAAAGCATAGTATTTTTTTTTCACTTATCATCCTTTGTCTTAAAATTGAAATTTCATTTTTACAAGAAGTTATTTTTCTTTCTTTTTTTTCAAGATTTTATTTATTTATTGACAGAGAGACAGTGACAGAGAGCATGAGAGGGGAGAAGGTCAGAAGGAGAAGCAAACTCCCCACTGAGCAGGGAGCCTGATGCGGGACTTGATCCTGGGACTCTGGGATCATGACCTGAGCCGAATGCAGTCGCTTAACAAACTGAGCCATCCAGGTGCCCCTCTCCAAGAAGTTCTTTATAAATTCTCTTATTTTATCATTATATCTCCTGTAACTGATAAGAAGATTCCAAGTCACCTTATTTTCCTGTGTTGCTTATCTAGTTTTGTCTTTTCCTGTTCTTCTTTCTTCTCTGTAGGTTGTAAGCACTACTAAAGCAGAAATGGGGAAGGCAATGTAACTTAGGTATTTAGAGCTTGGGTATATAATTAAATCAGATCTAGAATCAAATCCCATTCTGGCACTTCACATTGTTGACTTTCTTTTTTTTTTTTTTTTTTTTTTTTTTTTAAAGATTTTATTTATTTATTTGACAGACAGAGATCACAAGTAGGCAGAGAGGCAGGCAGAGAGAGAGGAGGAAGCAGGCTCCCCACCAGGCAGAGAGCCCGATGCGGGGCTCGATCCCAGGACCCTGAGATCATGACCTGAGCCAAAGGCAGAGGCCTTAACCCACTGAGCCACTCAGGCGCCCCACATTGTTGACTTTCAATAACTTATAAAAACACTAAGCTTCATGTTCCTATAAAATAATACCTACATATAATTGGCATTAGATTTTTAAAATTACCCATCCATTACTCATTTCTTTCTTTTTTTTTTTAAAGATTTTATTTATTTATTGGACAGACAGAGATCACAAGTAGGCAGAGAGGCAGGCAGAGAGAGAGGGAGGGGGAAGCAGGCTCCCTGCTGAGCAGAGAGCCTGATGCAGGGCTCAATCCCAGGACCCTGAGATCATGACCTGAGCAGAAGGAAGAGGCTTTAACCCACTGAGCCACCCAGGTGCCTCCATTACTCATTTCTGATGGGGCTGCCAATCATAGGACTCCACTCTATGGTCTTTAAGGTTAAATATGTGACTTGGACTGGCCAGTAAGGGATCTTCACTCTCTTGGTTATGGTAATTGGTTAATAGATAGATACACGGCCCAATCAATGTCAATCAAGACATCATCTTGAAACTTGCTTGAAAATTCAAGGGTGATTCTACTTGATAACTATAAATATTCACCTTCTCTGCCATATGGAGGAATCTGTTCTTAGTGTGAGAGAATAGGTCAAAACATAAAGAAAAGTGGGTAAAGAAAAAGAGTAGACACTATGTGTATAATGCCTGATCCATTTTCACCCAGTCTTCATTGCCTTGGAATGCTAAAATCTCTCAATTACCTCTGTTAGGATTTTATTCCACTTAATTTAGCTTTTGTTTGCACTTGAAGAACGCCGACTAAAGTATTCTGTTGTAAAGTTGTGGTGGAAATTGAATGAAGTGGCATGTAAAGTGCTATCCATAATGCCTGGCATGTGGTAGGCATGCAGTTGATGTTAGCTAAAAAGATAATTATAAAATTACTCATAACAGTGATACATTTTTTTTGTTTTCATTTTTTAAAAACTTTGAGGACAGCATCCTGTATGTAGGAGGTTCTTGCTCCATGATTGAATGACTTGCTTCCCTTTCTTTGTGCAATGAGAGAAATACAATGAAGAAATAAGTTAGAATGGAACTTGGGATCACTTGTAGAAAATGTCTTTTTATGTTTTGTCAAATATAACTATCTCTGATTACTTTAATTCATTCTTATGATAGGCAATTTAGTATATCAGTGTCACAGGACACTATATTACTGCTTTCATATATGAGTGATGAACATTTGGAACTTGAAATAAATAACATTTAAAATAATACTAAAAATAAAGTAGTACTTATATACAGAATTTTATTAGATTTATGTATAACAGAATCTTCATGCAGAAACTATAAAACTCTGATAAGAAAGTGCATCTAAAAAAATGGAGAGATATCTGTGTTCGATGTTAAGATGTTAGTTCCAAATTTAATCTATGGAGTTCACATAATGGCAATAAAAATTTCATCATTCTGTTTTGTAAATAAAAGCAAACTAACTCTAATGTTTATAGGAAAGACAAAAGACTTAAAATGGTCAACACAATACTAGAAAATAAAATTGTTTGAGGACACTACCCAATTTCATGATTAATTTTAAAGTGATAGAAATGGGGGGAAAAGGATATTAGGTGAAAAACAGACAGACAGTCAATGGGACAGAATAGAAAACTCCCAAATAGGGCCACAGATACAGTTCACTGATCTTTGACAGTAAGGCAAAGACAATTTCATAAAGAAAAGAACCAGGTTTCTTTACAGAAATGTATGATTCTAGCTTGTGTCCAGAAAGATGTAGGATAAGGCTGGATAAGGATAAGGCACTCTTACAGTGCCAGAAAATAATACAATAATCAAAAAGAAAAACAAAGGATGAGAATATGTCAAAAGAACACAGAGCCAAATGTGAAGGAACTTCCAGAGTGCAAAGTTGGAACAATTTGAACAATAAAACAAAGCTGTATGGCTTATAACCCAAAATATGAAGTAAATATTCATGATTCCATAATAAAAGAATGGAAAGAAATGAATGGAAAATTGAAGGAGAATAGACAAATTTCCTGCACTAATTAATTCCAAATTATTTATGTAGATACTCTACCCTGAAGGGAGTGACGAATTCCTCCCAATTTCATAATTGTAAGCTATGTATAGTGACTTTTTAAAGAGTATGATATGGAAAAATAAGGGGAAAAGTGTAAACTTACAGTAGAGAAATCTGACCAACACTACCTTGGCCACGTGGTCAAGGTCAACATCAACGGTGATCATTTGTGTGGATAGTATATGTACCCTCAGTATGATGTAATGAATATGACAGGTTACCACTGTGGTGTGCCCCTCAGAAAACCCCAGTCGAATCATGAGAAATAGACAAAACAATACCAATAGAGGGGCATTCAGTAAAATACCTTATCAGTACTGTTCAAAATTATCAAGGTTTGTAAGAAACTGCCACAGCAAGAGGATCCTAAGGACCCATAAAAACTAAATGTAATGGTAAACTAATGGTAACAACTAAATGTAAATAGCGTCTTGATTGGGATTCTGGAACAGTGAAAGGATATTAGATAAACACGGAGGAAATCTTAATAAAACGTGAGCTTTTGTTAAGAATGTATTAATATTGGTTTATTAATTGTGACATATGGATCATACTAACATAAAATGTTAATGATAGGTATAATTGGCTATGGGATATTTGGAAACTCCCTGTAATACCATTACAGGTTGTTGTTGTTTGTTGTTTGTTGTTTTGTTTTAGTAAATCTAAAACTATTCTGAAAAGGAAAATCTGTTTTTATTTTTTTAACTTTTTAATTTCTTATTAACTTATATTATTTGTTTTAGGGATACAGGTCTGTGATTCATCAGTCTTATACAATTCATAGCACTCACCACAGCCCATACCTTTCCCAATGTCCATCTCACATCCACTCCATCCCTCCCATCCCCTTCCCCTCCAGCAACCCTTAGTTTGCTCCCTGAGATTAAGAGTCTCTTATGGTTTGCCTCCCTCTCTGGTTTTGTCTTGTTTCATTTTTCCTTCTCTTCCCCTATGATCCTTTGCCTTGTTTCTCAAATTCCACCTATTAGTGAGATCATATGATAATTGTCTTTCTCTGATTGACTTATTTTGCCTAGCAATACCCTCTAGTTCCATCCATATTGTTGCAAACTGCAAGATTTCATTTTTGATGGCTGCATAGTATTCCACCATATATATGTATATATAGTGGAATATATACGTATATATGAATATATGTATATATGAATATATATGTATATATAGTGGAATATATATATATATAGTGGAATACTATGCAGCACACACACACATCTATATATATATGGATATATATAGGGGTGTGTGTGTGTGTGTGTGTGTATCACATCTTCTTTATCCATTCATCTGTTGATGGACATCTAGACTCTTTCTGTAGTTGGGCTATTATGGACATTGCTGCTATAAACATAGCGGTGCATGTGCCCCTTCGGATCACTACATTTGTATCTTTGGGGTAAAAGCAAGGCAAGCAAGGGCAAAAATGAACTATTGGGACTTCAGTAAAATCTATTTTGAAAAAAACTAACTTCTAAAACTTAAAGCAGCCATAAGATTTGAATGGTCAATTTACCAAAGAAAATATACAAATGATAAGCATATGAATAGATTCTGAACATCATCAGTCTTTAGGAAGTTTGAATTAAAACCATTGACATACCATTACATACTCATAACTAAAAAGACAAGCAAAGTCCGGTGTTGCCTGAGATGTAGAACAGCTGAAGCTCTCATAGGCTGCTTGTGGCATTGCACAGTAGAAGCACCACTTTGAAAAAACACTCACAGTTTTTTAAATGTAAAATACCCCTAACAAGAACCAGAATCACATTCCTACCTTTTTACATAAGATAAATGGCAAAAGATTCGCACAAATGCTCATAGGCTTTTCAAAGCAAATTTATCCATAATATCAAAAATTGGAAATAATCCAAATGCTCATCAACTGATAAATAAGACATCAGTAGCATACTGATACTATAAAACCCTACTTGACACAGAAAAAATAATGTAACAAGATGGATGAATTTCAAAAGAATTTTGGTGAGCATAAAAAGCCTGGCACTAAAGATTAAATACTGTACAATTTTATTGATCCAAAATTTTTAAAAATAGCACAAGTTTAGTAACAGAAAACAGAGGAGTGATTGCCAGGGATTGGGGTTGGAAGGAAGAGATTAAATGCAAAAGGACATATGGGAATTTTTTGGATTGATAAAAATAGTGGGAAAATGGAGGAAAGAACAGATAAGACAAAAAGAAAACAAAGAGCCAGATCGTGGCTTTAGATTCAGCCATAACAATGATTACATTAGATGTAAACATTCCAAAAACCCCAATCTAAATGCCAGGTTGTATTGAAAATCATGACTCAATTTTATTGCTTCAAGTAACCCACTTTACCACTTTTTGTTTCTTTTTTGAAGATTTTATTTATTTATTTATTTGAGAGAGAGAACATGAGAGGGGAGAAGTCAGAGGGAGAAGCAGCCTCCCCCCAAACAAGGAGTCCCTGAAACTCTATCCTGGGACTCCAGGATCATGACCTGAGCCAGAAGTAGTTGGTTAACCAAATAGCCACTGAGGTGCCCACAATTAACCCACTTTGAATATGAAAATATAAATAGCTTAAAAGCAGATGGGAAATAATATACCATGCTAACACTAATCAGAAAAAAAATCTGTAGTGTCTGTATCAGTGGACATTCAAATTCAGGAAGCTCATAACTCCCCAAATAAAGTCATCTTAAAGAGATCTCTGTCAAGACATAACAAAACTGTATAAAATCAAAGACAGTTTTTAAAATTGCAAAAAAAGGAAATCATATATAAAGGAACCACTACAAGGCTATCAGTGGATTTCTCTGCATAAAGCTTGCCGGCAAAGGGAGCATATATATCAAAAGGGCAATATATCAAAGTGCTTTAAAAAAAAATCAGTACACCAAGAATACTCAGCAAAGTTATTCTTCACAAATGAAGGTAAGAGAAAAACTTTCCCAAGCAAAAGCTGAGGGAGTTTATCACTATTTGCTTTGCACTACAGGAAATGCTAAAGGTGGTTCTTTAAGTTGAAACAAACCCCTAGCAACAGGGAAAAATAAAGTACAAAATTCACTATAAAGATTGGGGGAAATCGGAGGGGGAGACAAACCATGAGAGACTGTGGACTCTGAGAGACAAACTGAGGGTTTTGGGGGGGGGTGCGGAGTGGGGTAAGCCTAGTGGTGGGTATTAAGGAGGGTATGTATTGCATGGAGCACTGGGTGTGGTGCATAAACAATGCATTTGGAACGCTGAAAAATAATTAAATAAAAAAAAAAGAATATAGCCAAATTCAGAATACTGTAATATTGTAATGATGGTATGTAAATCACTTTTAATTCTGGTATAAAAGTTAAAGGACAAAAGCATAAAAAATAACTATAGGTACATCAGTGTGTTAATGGATACACCACATATAAAGGATGTAAATTGTGACATCAGTAACAAAGTGCACTGAGAGGAGAAGTTAAAGTGCAGAATTTTTGTATGTGGTTAAAGTTCATTTGTAACCAGCTTAAATTATATCCATAAGAGGTTTTACATAAGACTCAAGGTAAACAGTGATAAAAAAATATGTAGCAAAACATAAAGACAAAGGGACTGAAGATTACCACTACCAAAACATCTAATTACAAAGGAAGTCAGCAAGAGAGGGAGAAGGGAAAAAAATAACCATAAAACAGTCAGAAAAAAGTAAAATGGCAATAAATCCTTACTTATCAGTAATTGCCTAAAGTGTAACTAGATTGCTTCTCAAATCAAAAGAAATAGAGAGGCTCAATGGATTTAAAAAAAAACAAACAACAAAGAACTATATACTACCTACAAGACTGTCACTTTAGGGCACAGATAGGCTGAAAGTGAAGAGATGTAAAAGAATTACTCCATACTAATGGTGATCAAAAGAGAGCAAAAGTGGCTATATTTAAATCTGACAAAATAAATGTTAATTCAAAAACTGTCGGAGACAAAGAAGGTCATTATAAAATAATAAAGGGTCAATTCATCAAGAGAATATAAAATTGTAAATACATATATATCCAATATTGCAACACACAAATATATAATGCAAACACTAACAGAAATAAAGGGAGAAATAGTCAGCAATACAATAACAGTAGGGGATTTCAATACCTTATTTTCTATGTTGTAAACATCATCCAGACAGAAAAGCAATAAGGAAACAGTGAATTTGAACAAAAGTATAGACCAGATGAACCTAATACTCAGCTTGTAGCCAGGTTTTTAATGTAAATACTTTGTGTTACCAACAATGGAGTTTCTGGTACTCCTATGCAATATTACTCAGTTTTTGTTGTTGTTGTTGTTTTGTTTTGTTTGGTTTGGTTTGGTTTGGTAAAAAGAGAATCAACCCACTGTTCAATTATGAGGAAGGGTTTAGGCACAGAGGACCTCTAGGAATTGCTGCGTGGGACAAACCTAGCACTCCTCTGGGCCTTAGATCTGTGTTGAGATCCATTTTAGTTGTTGGTTTTTAACCTGAACTCATTGCATCTTTGAGATAGTTTATAAGATAAATAGAACACTTGAACACACAGAAGGAAGAAAAGTGCCTGGTGTAGGTTTTGCAGTAGTGGCCTGAGTCTGGTCCACCAGTGGTCCGTTTCTCCTCAGGAACTTGAGACCTGGTGGAAGCAGCTGCAGTCCATGCTGTGTGGTCACAACAGTGTCCCTGGGATTCACTCTGTCTTGGGTCATTCTACATCCCCTAGCATTTGTGGTTCTAATTCTGCCTACACAGGCGCTGGGCTGTGGGCTGTGGCCACCGTACATGGACCCCTCAGAGGGACCTGGCCTTCCCTTGAGTCAGCGTGGTCACTCTGGTTTGCACTGGGCTGTCTGGGGTCTCACCAGCAGCAAGGTGGGCGGGGCAGTCATTCCTGGAACCTGAGTCCCTGGAGCCCTAGGGAACCCCATCTGCACGTACTCTCACTCCTTCAGTCTTGCAAGGGTCAGATTCGCCAACAGAATGACAACCTCTACATTTCTTTTTCTTTCTTTTTTTTTTTTTTTTTTTGCATTTTGATAAACATTGAATAAGCTAATAATTACTAAACTTGATCTTGGGGAAATCTTCAAGACTGGCTTGTATGGTATGGGGGGATCTCTTACTGCTTTCAGTACACAACTAGTAATCAACTGGTTTGTATAGTTGTTTTCAGTTTTCATTTCAACAAACAAGCACTGTAATTAAAGCTACTAGAATAAAATCTCTTAAGTATTAAAAGTAAAATCACATGATCTCAAGAGATGCAAAAAATTAGCAAAATTTAATGCCCTTGTATCATAAAAGTGTTTGACAAGTTAGGTTTGGAAGGAATGTACCTCAACATAATAGAGGCCATATATGAAAAACTCACAACTAATACATTCAGTGATGAAAAGCTGAAAGTTTTCCCTCTCAGATCAGGAATAAAACAAGGATGCCCACTGTTAACCTCCTGTATTAAATGTAGGAAATGTTACCCAGAACAGGTAGGGAAGAAGAAGGAAAAAAACACCCAAATTGTAAAGAAAGAAGTAAAATTGCCTGTTTTTAGATGATATAATCTACATAGAAAACTCTAAAGACTCCACAAAAGAACCCATTAAAGCTAGGAAATTCAGTGAACTTCCAGGATACAAAATTAACATGTAGAAACCAAATATATTTCTTTTTTTTTTTAAGATTTTATTCATTTATTTGACACAGAGAGAGAGAGAGATCACAAGTAGGCAGATAGGCAGGCAGAGAGAGAGGAGGGGAAGCAGGCTCCCCGCTGAGCAGAGAGCCCGATGCAGGGGCTCGATCCCATGACCCTGAGATCATGACCCGAGCCGAAGGCAGAGGCCTCAACCCACTGAGCCACCCAGGCGCCCCACCAAATACATTTCTATACATTATCAGTGAACTAGGTGAAAAATTAAGAAAACAATCTCATTTACAATAGCATCAAATATAAATATTTAATAAATTTAATCAAAGAGATGAGATATCTACATGATGAAAAGTATAAAACATTGAGGAAAGAAATTGAAGAAGACACATGAATGGAAAGATATTCTGTGTTCATGGATTGGAAGAACTTTTAAAAAAGTCCTTTCTACACAAAAGTATCTAAAGTCAAAACAATTTCTATGAAAATTCCAATGGCAATTTCCACACTCATAGAAAAAAAAAAAAGACATGAATTACAAAATAACCCAAATGGGTAACCTTAAGAAAGAAGAACACAGCAGGAGACATCACACTTCCTAATATCAAACTATATTATAAAGCTATCCTAATAAAAACTGTATGGTATTGGTATAGAAACAGGCTCATAGATCAATAGAACAGAATAGAGAACTCCTAAATAAACCCATGCATATATGGTCACTTAATTCTCAACAAAGGAGCCAAGAATGTACACGGTGGGAAAAAATGGTCTCTTCAATAAATGGTGTGAAAACTAGATATCCATCTTTCACATTCAAAGAAATGAAACTGGACACTGATGTTGCACATATAAAACAATCACCTCACAATGTACTGAAGGTTTAAATGTAAGACCTGAAACTATAAAAGTTTTTGAAGAAAACTTAGGGCATGAACATACGGCCATTTGTCTCAGCAATAATTTTTTTTTAAGATTTTATTTATTTATTTGACAGAGATCACAAGTAGGCTGAGAGGCAGGCAGAGAGAGGCAGAAGCAGGCTCCCCGTGGAGCAGAGAGCCCGATGCAGGGCTCGATCCCAGGACCCTGGGATCATGACCTGAGCTGAAGGCAGAGGCTTTAACCCACTGAGCCACCCAGGTGCCCCAGCAATAATTTTTTTTTAAAGATGTTATTTATTTGACAGAGACAGAGAAAGAGGGAGAGCAGCAGACGGAGAGAGAGGGAGAAGCAGGCTTCTCAATGAGTAGGGCGCCCAATGTGGGGCTCAATTCCAGGACCCTGGGATCATGACCTGAACTGAAGACAGATGCTTAACAGACTGAGCCACCCAGGTGCCCCTAGGCAATAACATTTTAATTTGCAACCCAAAGCAAAGGCATCAAAACCAAAACTAAGTGGGGCCATATCAGACTAAAAATCTTCTGTGCTTCAGAAGAAACCATCAACAAAATAAAGAAACTTATGGAATTGGAAAATATTTGTAAACCATGTATTTGATAAAGTGTTAATACTGAAAATATTTAAAGAACTTATAAAGCTCAATAACCAAGAAGTGAAAAATGCAAATGAAAAATGGGTGAAGTACCTGGATGGACATTTCTTAAAACCTACAAATGGCCAGCAGCTACATGAAATGATGCTCAGCATCACTAATCATCAAGAGAATGCAAATCAGAATTGTAATGAGATATCATCTCATACCTGCTGGGATAGTGTTATCAAAATGTTTGGAGATAACAAATGTTGGTAAGGATGTGGAGAAAAGGAAACCCTACTATACTGTTGGTGGGGTTATAAATTGGTACAAAGGTTATGGAAAACATCATGGGGGTTCCTCAAAAAATTAAAATAGAATTACTCTATGATCCAGCAATGCTATTTCTGGATATATATTCAAAGGAAGTCAAGATCTCAAAGTGATATATGCACTCATGTTTATTGCAGTATTATTTACAATAGCGGAAGTACAGAAATAATCTAAATGTCCATCAGTGGACGAATGGATAAATGTAAACACACACATACTAGGTATATTATTTACCTGTAATAAAGAAGGAAGTCTTGCCACTTGTGATGATATGGATGAATCTAGAGGACATTGTGCTAAGTAAAATAGGAAAGACAAAGATAAATACTGTATCTTTTGTATGTGTAATCTTAAAAGTCTCACAGCAGAGTAGATTGGTTTAGCGGGGGCTTGGGGGGATGGTAGGTGGAGGAAATGAAAAGATGTTCAAAAGGCACAACGTTGCAATTTATACAGGATGGATAACTCCAGAGGTCTAACATACTGCCATGGTGACTATACTTAATACTGTATTGAACACTGGAAATATGCTAAGAAACTGTATTTCATGTACACTTATCACTCCCACACAAAATGATATCTATGTGAGAAGATAATGTTAATTAACTTGACTGCCTTAATTTGATATCCATATACATAGTGAAATAATTAACATGTTGTACAAGTTAAGTATATGCAGTTTTTGTTAAAATATATAAATACAGCAAAATTTTTAAGGGTGGAGATGTGGATGGAAAATAAACATGTAAAGATATATTTTAAAATATTAGCCATTAGGGAAATGTGAAGTAAAACCACATGAAATAAACACTGGATTTTTCATACATTGCTCTTAGATGTATAAAACTGTATAGCTACTGTTGAAAATAGCTTAGCAGTTTTATGTAATACTGAACATACAGTTGCTATATAATCCAGAAATTATGCTCTTTGGCATTCATCCAAGATAAATAAAATTCATGTGGATACAAATGTAAAAGAGGACTTGATTGTTCATGCCGTCTGATCACTACACAAAAACCCGTATGTGATTATCTAAAGTAGCTTCATTTGTAATAACAAAATCTGGAAACAACATGCATGTCTTTGAGAGGTGACTAAACTCTAGATATCTATGCAATGGAATACTATTCAGCCATAAAGACAATTATCTATACATGTAAAAACCTGTACGGATCTCAACATGTCTAATGAAAAAAATCTGTCACAAAAAGTTTCATATTGTTTGATGATACTCCTATCACATTCAGGAATGACAAAGCTATACAGATGGAAAAGAGATTAGTACTTGGCGATAAATAAGGCAGGAGCGGAGGGACAGGGAATGTTAATATGTAGCAAGTAGAGGCACAAGTTCCTCTGTGATTTTGGAGCCGTTCTGCATCTTGATTATGATTATATATGTGGATCTATTCATGGCATAAAGTTACATAGAGCTATGCATTCACATGTTAAAAAAGTGCATCTCAAAAATAGTAAAAATTGGACTAGATCTGTAGTTTAGTTAACAATATTGTGTCAATATCAATTTCCTGTTTTTTATATTATACTAATGTTATATAAGATTTCACCTGTGAGAAAAATCTAAGAAGGACTGCTTACTATTTTGCCGTTCCTTGGTCAATAATTACTTAAAAATAAAATATTAGAAGGAAATAATTTATGTGTGTTAAGATTTTTATAATATAGAATTGTACAATCCTAAAACAACTGGCTTAATTTTTCTGTCACTTCCAGGCAGTGCACATGTGTTTATGTTCTTATAGTTGATTATAAAAGAATATAGTGTTTTAGCTTCTAATTGTATTTTAAACATTTTAAACATTTACTCAAAGAATAATTTGATATTTATGAATTTGATTTTCTTGGAAGCCTAATGTGCAATTACATTTGTATATCATAAAAATTTAGAAAATTATTGGACATTTTGCTATTTGCAGTTGACTGATACTTCAAAAAGACACCTTACCTATATTTTAATACATGTCATCTTTTTAAAAATTAGTAGACTTTATTTTTTAGAATAGTTTTAGGTTTACAGAAAAATTAAGCAGGTAGTAGAGTTCCCAATAAAACCTGGCCCCTCCCATTTTCCCCATTATTAACCTCTAGTATTAGTTTCATACATTTGTAAGAAAATAATGAATCAATATTGATATATTATTACAAAATGATATTCATAGTTTATATCGGGTTAATTTCCTGTTGTACAGTTGTATGGTTTTGAAAAATGCAGTATCGTATTTTACAGAGCAGTTCACTGACCTAAATATGCTCTGTGCTCAACCTATTAATCTCTCCCTCCCTTTCCCTAAACTCTGGCAAACACTAATCTTTTCACTGTCTCAAGAGTTTTGCCTTTTCTGAAACATCCTGTAGTTGAAATCATACAGCATGCACTCTTCTCAGCCTGAATTCCTTAACTAGCTATATGCATTTGAGTTTCCTCCATTCTTTTTGTGTCTTGCTAGTTTCATTTCTTAATATTACTGAGTAATATTTTTTGCATAGATGTATCATAGTTAATCCATTTACCTATTGAAGGCCATCTTGGTTGCTTCCAAGTTTTGACAATTATACGTAAAGCTTCTGTGAACACTAGTGTGTAGGTTTTTGTGTGGACATAAATGTTCAGTTCATTTGGTTAAGCAAGTATCATGGAGTGTGATTGCTGGATTATAGGATGATACTGCTTAGCTTGGTCTTCTAAATTGTACCATTTGCAGTACCACCCACAATTAATGAGATCACCCTTTATTCCATATCCTGGCCACCTTTGGTGTTGTTCATGTTTGCATTTTAGCCCATTCTAATAGGTGTTTTACCACATCTTATTGTTCTCCTAATATCACTTATGATGCTGAGAATGTTTTAATACGCTTATTTGCCATCTATATGTCTTCTTTAATGCATCTGTTCAGATCTCATGTCCATTTTTAAATTGGGTTGTTTGCTTTCTTATTATTGATTTTTAAAATTTCTTTGTGTATTTTGGATATAAGTCTTTTGTCAGAGTTTGTGGCTTGTCTTTTTATTCTCTTAACACTGTCTTCTGCAGAGCACAAGTTTTGAATTTTAATGAAGTCCATTTTTACTTTTTTTTTCCCCCCACAGGTTATGCTTTTGTGTTCTTTCTTTCTAATTCAGTCGTCCTTTAGGGAATATTTTAAAGAATGATATTACTAGATAAAGGTTTTGGAATACTAAATAAGGCCAGCTAAACTGATAAGGATTCTTTCCATAGATTTTAGATTTTAATGGTGTCATGTGAAGAGAGAATGAACTGCATTATTTTCTCCATTAAAAAAAAAAAAAAGTGAAACTGAGGAAATCTAAGAGAATTGCCCAAGGATGAGGGCATTAGTGGCCAAGCCAGGTCCAGAACAGCTACCATCATGTCCTGAGATTGTCACAGTAACTCAGGAGAAATCAGTAAATCCTTTATGGTTTGCTCATTTTATTTCACTTTAAAGTGATTATTGGTTACTTTCTAAACTTTATGGTATTTGTAAATTTGATGACACAGTTTTTGAGAGAGGATATCAAGGAAGGTGAAAGGAGAAATGTATTCACTATTTTTAAGAATGATATTGTATAATGATAAAACAATAAAAATGAAAATAATAATATAGCTAGTATGCTTTGAATACTTCAGCTTAAAATAGGCACAACGGTAGTGTGAATTAATTTAATTCCTAAATAATCTTGAAATAATGTACTACAATAATTCTCAATTTTCAAGTGAATTTCTGAGTTTTAGAAAAGTCAAGGAGCTAGTAAGATCAATATCGTACAGTAATTTTCACATTTGAAATTCAAAACAGGGTATCCTTATCCTTCACCACCATATTTCTATGTCTTCCTATTGATACAAAATAGGGTAAATAACTATAGGATACTCTGGAATTATCAGTAACAGATTTTAGGTGGTAAGTTTCAATTTTTACATTTTCACAAAATAAGTGGATGTTCTTGAGACCAATATTTTCTTGAATTTCTCCAACAAATCTATGGTTCTGTAGCATGGGTCAGTAGTTAAGAAATCTGTATTTTTATTGCAGAGCATGGTGTTCTGTAGGCTTAAATGGGCCCCACCTTATGTCTCAAATATGTATGGAAATGGATGCTTGGCCTGTTCAGCTGTGGATCAATAAGTGACCCAGTGTGTCTGATAATAATTTTTATTATGTTAATGATTTATTATTTTAATAATTTCTAGGCAAATCTGTCTTATCAAAAAATGGTTTTGTTATTATTATTGTGCTAACATGACATCTATAAGAATGTCAATTATTCAGGGGAGAGGTTTTGAAAAAGTAGTATATTCTCTTCACTCTCTTCCTGCGGATAGCTTCATCATTGGTATATGGTTTTTGCAGGTGTTGTAAAGAAAACTTCAGGATGCAAACCAACAGAACATCAAAGAAGGTAATAAAAGTCGGCTTTTTCATTGAGTTTTATTGAGTATTCATTACGTAAAAACAAATCTATATCAATTGCAGGTATGGTGGACTATAAGTTGGGCATATTGTGCACGTGTAAACTGCATGTCAACTGCACAGTTTGGGATAAAACTAGATCATTTTGCTTTCTGAGAGGTGAGGGAGGTCTCTGGAAAAAAATTAGTAATAGCCACACATCCAATGTTCTTTTAATTTCATTTTCAGAAAATTCATTACATTCTTTTGCATTTTTATACTATCTCATGGTTTTGAAATTGTTTGACTATCATTCTGGGAAGAAAGTCTGAAAGATACTTTTACCCTGAGAATCATGTAAGGAAGATGAAGTTTGGAGAAGTAAAGTGATTTATTATAACGCCATTCAGCTCTTCAGTGGACAATGAATTCAGCTTTCTGAGTCCCAGTCTGATCTTCTGTATATTATTCTGGTACTACAGAGTATTCTGGACACAGGATCCCTGATAGAGTTGCAGATTTAAAATGTTCCTCTTCTTTAGAGTATCATTTCCAAAACCCAAGCCTGTAAGACTTCAAAAGGTTGGTCTTGTGTGATTTTTAAAATTTTTAAAATTTGTATTTGGTTCCAACATTTTGTTTTCATGAAAGGAAGCAAGGGCAATTTACACTGAAGAATTCTTAATTTTAGAATTCGAGATGGACCATAGAGGCCATGAAATTCAACAACTCATCCCAGCTAAAAATATTTTCTCGACCCTTCCTGGAAAATGCATTTTCTGATTTTTGACACAAATTTTCTAAAAATGAGGTGATATATTTTCATTTTTGCAATTTCTGTTTAAGACATCTTATTGAGGGGAGTCAGTATTTGTTTCCTTCCACTTGTAATGGGTCTAAAGTTTGCCATGTACATGAGAAGATCTGTTTGTTGTGTGGTGGAATAATTTAATTGGTCTAATATTTCACAACAACTCTGTAATCATCCTTTGAACCTCCAGCATTTACTGTGATCTTACCCCTGCTAGATCTTCTTCTTCTTTTTTTTTTCCTTTACTAAACTTACATTGATCCTCTTGTCAATTACCATATGAAAAGTGTCCAGATTTCTCAATAGGCTCATAATTTTCGGTTTTCACTAAACTTAAAATTCTTCAAGATGTCTCAAACCATAACTACTACCAAAAGTTCTAATAGTCAGGAAGTAGTTGTGATCCTTATGGTGGGGAATGATAAAGTTTATTTAGGGGAACCATTTGGGGGAATGATTGTTAAGGGATTCATATTTCAGCATGGTCTTAGTTCTGTTTTGTACAATAGAAGGAAATGGTAAAATTGTGACAGAGATGTAGAATAAGTGTAGGGAGAGTGGAAACTGTTCTTTCTCAAATAAAATGATTAAATATAAGATTTTAATCAGTAATGGCATTTATTGTATGGAGAAGGGACAAATTTCATGGTTAGTTAATAACAATAAATTGAGATATTGTATTTAGGAAAAATTATATAGTTCATTTAACTTTTATGGAAAACAAACAATAATACTGCAGGATAATTGTTTTCTTAGGGCCATAAGAGCCCAGCAGGAGTCCAGCCAAATATAACTGAGGAACAAACTCACATTGAACTGTTTCTGCCTCTTAAGTGGCCTCTTGTAATATTACATAACCTGAATTACATAACCTGAAGACCAGCTAGCTTCACTTTTCGTTAAAGTTCAGGGTAGAAAGTGGGGATGTTTAATCAGTATGTAAAGATGAGATCGCAAGGGGAAAAATACTGGGTTATGAAGAAAAGAGCTGTACTGAGCAAATGGGCTAGTGACCCAGAGTGTTGAAGATCTGTTGAAACCCCTGCTGATGTTAGTACATAAAACACTATTTCAGCCTGCTACCATTGTTGCATGGAAGGAAATTCACGAGGGAGCAACTGTTTTAATGGGAGGATATGTGGCTAGAAAAGGGACCAATACAGGTGACTTTTTTTAGGGCTACTGTGTGTTAAAAAACATTCTTTGAATTTAGATACTGATATACAGCATCTCACTGTGCTTTAATTTAGTCCAAAAAAATGGATTTAGGACACCAATAATTATCCCCACTCATGAAAGGAGGATTTGGAATATATTCTTACCATTTTTCTGGTTATAAGCAGGATTGGTGATGTATTATGAAAAATATAGAAAATATAGAAGAAAAATGTAGAAAATGTGAAACATATATGTAACTGAACAAATCCCCAATAATGTTTTTTTCCCACCTGCAGACATTTCTGTTGCTTTTTTCAGTGTATATGTATGTGTGTTTTATCTAGAGCCATATTTTATAAAATTGGTGTTCCATAGTGTCTACTCTTTCATTAAACTTGTTTCCTACTTAATACTCCCACTAAACACAGTTTTTTGTGTTATTCAATATTTCTCTAGATCTTGATTTTTAAGGGCTGTAGTCATCATTTCCATATACTGTAATTTATTTTTCCAATATCCTCTTTTTTTTCTCTCTCTTTTATAAGCATTTCATGTTCATGTTATATTTGGAATGTTTTTTTCAGGATAAATTCCAATTTGTCAAAATATTAGGATAAATGGCATAAGATTTTAGGCTTTGATATATATTACCAAAGACCTATTCCCGTGCCTCATAGCCAAGACTAGATACTAATATTAAAAAGTAAAATAAACAGTTTGGAAATTTTATAAGATAAAATGATATTTGAGGCTATGATAATCTTTCTCTTTACTAGAGCAACTAAATATCACTGATACTAAGATTCCTCTGATGCTTGATGCTGGCAGATAATGTCCTGGAGCAGGGGCTGGAAAGTTGATTTCAACTGAAGACTCTGACACTGGCTTGTATACATCTTGGCCAACTTTCTCTACCCCTATCCCTTAGTTTTCTTTTCTTTTCTTTTCTTTTTTAACATGAAAACCTTGTTCTTTTTTTAAAAATTTAAATTCAACTAATTAACATATGTGTTATTTGTTTCAGGGATACAGGTCTGTGATTCATCAGTCTTATATAATACCCAGTGCTCATTGCAACACATACCCACCCCAATGTCCCTTAGTTTTCTCATCTAGAAAATGGAGGAAAGAATAATCCCCACCATTTGTATTTCATCAGGATGCTGTAAAAAAAAATGAGGTCATCATCCAAATCCTTATTCAGATTTTATCTCCCTGTAAAAGGTCTATAGGAAGTTTAATGCCCTTATTGCATTATTTTTGATAAATAGAAGATTCATATTTTTATGTATTTAAGAAGAAACTATCATGTCACTGAGAACCTAATAAATATCTATGTTTAGAAATAGTTTGTGATTTAAAAGTATATGCTAAAATTTTTGGTTATAATTAACTATAAATTATAAATTTCCCCATGATTTAAATGACCATACTTAGGCTATGAGAGTTTAATTTATGCTAGGTCATACATTCAGTAAATAGTCATGTTTTGGCTCACAGGTATAGACGTTTGACTTTGAAGGTATGTAATATTTGCTTTGAAAATCTTGGAAGAAAGCCCTAATTTTTAATGCAGTTTGTTATCACCTCTAAGATGCCCACATTTATTATTAATTCCAGGTTAACTTCCAACATCTGTCTGGATCCTTCTATTAACTTTATATGTATCTAGTAATGCAAGTGGAATTGATAGTAGCCTAAACAAAATATAAATTGTTTAGTAAAGCAATGGATAAAAAAAAATTACAATTTTCTTCAAAATGCATAATAAAACCAACTATGACTGGTTTTTAATTTATCACTGCATTAGGATGCTTTCATTTGTTTGGTGAGCTTTAAAGCTTTGAAGGGTCTTGGGACATCTCTCTCATTCTTTTATGCATACTGAGACAAAAAAGGCAGTGAAGGAAACCAAAGCTAGCTCTAATCTTTAGGTTTCTGATATATTGTCCAGTATATTTCAAGCACAAGATTTTGCTTCTTGACAAAAGCTGATTAACTTTTATGCCGAGTGAATGCATATCAGTATTTCACTCACTGTAGTTCACAATACCAGAAAATTGTAAATAACAGCATTTATACTAAGTAGAAGATTTGCTAAAGAAGGTTGACTTCTGAAGAAATAGTTTTAAGGATGTCAAAAAGTTGGGAACATAATAGGATACTGCATTTCTATACATTAACAATGAACTATCTAAAAAAAAAATAAGGAAATACTCCCTCTTTTGATACCTTACAAAATACTTAGGAACAGATTTAATCTAAGAAGTGAAAGATGTATACAATAAAACTAGAAAATTGAGGAAAGAAGTTGAAGACTTACCTAGAAGAATGTGGGTATGGCCAATGTCAAAGAAATTACTGCCTGTGTCCTCTTCTAGGAATTTTATGTTTTCAGGTCTCACATTTAGGTCTTTAGTCCATTTTGAGTTTATTTTGTGTGTAAGAAAGTGGTCTAGTTTCATTCTTTTGTCTGTAGCTGTCTAGTTTTCCCAGAACCATTTATTTAATAAACTGTTTTGTCTCCTTTTTCATAGATTAATTGACCATGTAAGTATGGCTTTATTTCAGGGCTCTCTTATCTTTCTGTTGATCCATGTGTCTATTTTTGTGACATTTCCATACTGTTTAGGTTGTTTAGGTTACTAGAGTTTTGTAGTATATCTTGAAATCTGGGATTGTGATACCTCTGGTTTTGTTCTTCTTCAGCTATTCAGGGTCTTTTGTGATTCTACAGAAATTTTAGTATTATTTGTTTTAGTTTTATAAAAAATGTTAGTATTTGAATAGGATTACATTGAATCTATAGGTTTCTTTGGATAGAATGGACATCTTAACAGTATTAATTATTCTAATCCATGAGCATGGTATATCTTTCCATTTGTGTCATCTTCGATTTCCTTTGTCAATGTCTTACAGCTTTTAGAGTACACTTTTTTTTTTTTTATCTTCTTGGTTAAGTTTATTTCTAGACATTTTATTTTTTTAGTGCAATTGTAAATAGAATTGTTTTCCTAATTTCTCTTTCTGCTATTTTGTTATTAGTATGTGGAAACATAACCAATATGTGGGTATTAATTTTGTATCCTGCAACTTTACTGAATTAATTTATTCTAATAGATTTTTGGGAGGTCTTTAGGATTTCCTTTTTTTTTTTAATTTCAAATCAATTAACATGTAGAGTATTATTAGTTACAGAGAGAGAGTTTAGTGATTCATTAGTTGGATATAACACCAGTGCTTATTACACCAGGCACCTTCCTCAATTCCCATCATCCAGTTACCTTATCCCCCCACTCATCTATAGGATCATGTCATCTGCAAATATTGACAGTTTAATTTCTTCCATATTCACATGGAAGTTTTTATTTCTTTCTCTTGCCTGATTGCTGTGGCTAGAATTTTCAGTAGTGGGTTGAATAAAAGTGGCAGTATTAGACATACTTATCTGGTTCCTGATATTAGAGGTAAAGTTCTGTTGTTCACCACTGAATATTTTAGCTGTGGGTTTTTCATATATGGCCTTTAATATGTTGAAGTTGTTTCCTCTAAACCCACTTTGTTGAGAGTTTTTATCATGAATGAATATATGGAATTTTATCAAATGTTTTTTCTGCACCTATTGACATGATTACATGATTTTTATCTTTTGTTGATGTGGTGTTTCATATTGATCGATTTATAAATGTTGAACCATCCTTGCATCCCTGACATAAATCCCATTGATCATGATTAATTATCCTTTTGCTATATTATTGAATGTTGTTCATAATATTTTATAAAGAATTTTAGCATCTATGTTCATTAAAGATATTAGCTTATAGGTGTGTGTGTGGTGGGGGGAGTGTCTGTCTGGTTTTGGTATCAGGGTAATGCTGGTCTCATAGAATGTATTTTTTTTTTTTTTTGTAATAGTTTGAAGGTATTATTCAGCCATGAAAATGTATGAGATCTTATAATTTGCAACAAGATGGATAGACCTAATGGGTACTGGGCTAATAGGAATAAGTCAGACAGAGAAAGGCAAATACTATATGATTTCACCTATATGTGAAACCTTAAAAAAATAAAACAAATTAATAGGTAAATAAAAAGCAGAACCAAACCTGAAAGTACAGAGAATAAACTGGTATTTGCCAGGCATGGGCTAAATGGGTAAAGGGCAGTGAGAGACACAGGTTTCTAGTTACAGAATGAATAAGTATTAGAAATAAAAAGTACAGCATAGAGAATATAGTCCATGATATTATTATAATGTTATATGGTGACAGATGATAGCTACATTGGTGGTGAGCATAGCATAACATATAAACTTGTTGAATCATTATGTTCTACATCTGAAACTAATGTAACATTGACACTGTCAACTATACTCAAATAATGATTTAAAAATTTGAAGGCATAAATAAATGAAAAAGTATTCCATGTTTGTGAATTGGAAGAACTGTTGTTGTTAAAATGTCCATACCACCAAAAGCTATCTACAGATTGAATGCAAATCTTATCAAAATTCCAATGGCATTTTCATAGACAGTAAAAACATTACTAAAATTTAAATGGGCCTACAAATATCCCTGAATAACCAAAGCAATCCTGAGAAAGAAGAGCCAAGATGGAGGCATTATACTTCCTGATTTCAAACTATATTACAAAGCTATAGTAATCAAAACAATATGATGTTGGTACAAAAATAGACATATAGATCAATAGAATAGAGATCCCAGAAATAAGATAATGCATATATTTGTCCATTAATTCAAGAATATGCAATGGGAGCCAAGGATATGAGCCAAGAATATGCAATGGGAAATGATGTTTTCTTCAATAAAGGGTATTGGATTTTATTTCATAAGTATACCATAGTTCTGTAAATGTATTTTCTCTTCTTTGTGCTTTTCTTAACTTTTTAATTAGCTTACTTTAATGTAAGAATACAATCTGTAATACATATAACATACAAGTATGTGTTATTTTGTTATTGGTAAGGTTTCCAGTCAATGTTAGTCTCTTGGTAGTTATGTTTTGGGAGACTCAAAAGTTATGTACAGATTTTTGACTGCATAGGGAGGGGTTGGTGCCTCTAAAACCCCATGCTGTTCAAGGGTCAACTGTACTTGGTTATTTGCTTACTGCTGAGGGATGGTTTATTTATATTATTTACAAAGAAAAATATCTTGCTTGCCAGTACCGTCTCTTGTCTTACAAACATAAGAAGCAACAGTCTTAAAGTAATGGAATATTTCTAGGAACTGAGATTTTTCTGTAAAAATACTATGCTACCAGTGATTTCTGTATTTATATCTATACAGCATAGTTAAACTGTATAAAAGTGGGATTAAATTACAGTGTATTAAGACATATAATTATTTAATACAACTAAAGGGTGATAATTCAAATTGAAAAATTTCTATTGCTTCAAGATAACATTTTTGGAATTCATGAGACATGGTTTGCTTTTGTACCACTTGCTCCACAATTTCTGCCAGTTTTAGTCAATCTATTTTATGCATGAATTCTCAACATTCCTGCTGAAGCTTCATGGAGTATCTGTTAAAAATATGCAATCTCATTACATTTCCACAGTCCTTCGTGACATTAATCAACTTCTCACTACTTTTTTCCCCCCAGTCAGTGGGAGAACAAAATGAGCATCACATTTCAGAGATTTTTCATGGCAAAACCCGAATCCTTGACTCCATTCTCAAAACTGTGGATAGAAACTCTGTCCAAACTTTGCTGTAGGGAACTTAACTTCCACTTTAATAGAGGATTGCTCACAAAGTGCAAGGGTTTGAGTCTGACTGATTCTGAGGCAACTATTCCACGGAGCCTCCTGGATTTTCACAACTATGTCGTCTTCCACCATCAGTTGGTCACAGAGCAGCTTGTTGTCCAGTCTGGTCCCTACCCCCCTAATAGCAGACCTTCCTCTGGCTTGACCCTGGCTTGACCCTGGAAGTTTTCTCACATCTTGCCCATCCCTGAGATATGACTTCCTGCCTCTCCTTGAAACTTAGTACTGCTTCTTATGACCATTCTCCACATGTTCTTTGAGATTGTCTGATTGTGATATTTGGGTCAAAAGGAAGGTGGCCACACAACATCATGGTTCTAAGTTTAGTGCATCAGGGAATGTAGTCATAATGCTAAGCCCTTCTGATGACTTTTCTGTACCTCCAATGTCTGAGGAGCTAAATAATAAAGTGTGAATTAGAACGCTGTCATGTCATTTTGGTCGATTTGGGCAAATCCAAAGACATAAACTTCACTGGGGAATCCATAGAGTTATCCTTCAAGAGCAGATTCTTAAGTATGAGGTCTCTGTGTGTGATGCTAAATGCATGACTGTGTCATAGAGCTGTTTGCTTTGAAACTTGGCTGTCTTGCTTCTTGGTAATGTGTGGGTGCTGGCTGACACTGTGAGATAGCTATTCTTTCTATCTTGCTCATTATAATTGAGTCAAGACTTGGGGCCTGATTCATAAGGAAATTGTGCACAGTTAACAAACTTTTCAATAATGTGAACAATATTAGGGTATGTGACATGCATTATGTGTGGTCATATATCATCTCTGGCTTTTAAATGATCAAGAAGAATTTTCAATGTATGAGAATTCTTAGCTAGAGTTTTTCACACTGACTTAAATTGGATCACTAAACCCAGGTCTTAGCTTATCCCAATATGTATTATAGCTCTCAAAATATTAGTTTCCTTGATGACTTTTTCCATCTAACACCTTTCTTGTGCCCCACAGAGATCTCATTCTCAGGAATAAGGATGATTATATCTATCTCTCTCTCTATATATATAGATAGATAGATGATAGATATCTAGGTATCTATAAATAGGTATCTATAGATAGATCTAGATAGATATATAGATAGAATATATATATTATATATATGAGATAGATCATAGACATCTATCTATGATCTATCTCATATATATAACATTTGTGTATATTTTTTATATTCTTTGAAATATTTATAATGAATAACTTATTTGTATACATAGTGAAGTGCTATAAAACAATATACAACATTCTTTTTAAAGATTTTATTTCTTTATTTGACAGATGGAGGTCACAGAGAGGCAGGCAGTGAGAGAGGAGGAAGCAGGCTCCCTGCTGAGCAGAGAGCCCGATGTGGGGCTCAATCCCAGGACCCTGGGATCATGACCTGAGCCGAAGGCAGAGGCTTTAACCCACTGAGCCACCCAGGTGCCCCAACAATATGCACATTTATGTGTGATGTGCTTCCTCAACTTTTTAAAAGTGTTTGAGTACTTCATCTGGTCTTTTCTGGTCAGGATATCTTTTCCCGCATTTATTGCTCTCAATTTTTAAAGATTTATTTATTTATTTATCTGACAGACAGAGATCACAAGTATGCAGAGAGTCAGGCAGAGAGAGAGAGAGAGGAGGAAGCAGGCTCGCTGCTGAGCAGAGAGCCCCATACAGGGCTTGATACCAGGCTCGATCCCAGGACCCTGGGATCATGAACTGAGCCGAAGGCAGAGGATTTAACCCACTGAGCCACCCAGGAACCCCTTAATTTTTAATTTGTAATTTTGCATAGGTAAGTAGAACCACAAAGCTTACATTTCTTTCTCTCTTTCCTTCCCTCCTTTCTTAAAATTTATTTCTTACACTTACTAAACATAGGGTTTCTGTGACAATTTCTAGAGTTTTAGCAAACAAACTTTGGAGAGAATAAGAGAGTTCAAAACTTCTTTTATTTTTTTATTTTATTTATTTTTTTAAATTATTTTTATTAACATATAATGTATTGTTTGCCCCAGTGGTACAAGTCTGTGAATTGTCAGGCTTAGACACTTCACAGCACTCACTATATCACATACCCTCCCCAATGTCCATAACACAACTACCCTCTCCATAACCTCCTCCCTCACCAACCCTCAATTTGTTTTGTGAGATTAAGACTCTCTTGTGGTTTGTCTCCCTCCTGACCCATCTTGTTTCATTTTTTCCTTATCTACCCCCCAAACCCCCCACTCTGCCTCTCAAATTCCTCATATCAGGAAAATCATACAATAATTGTCTTTCTGTGATTGACTTATTTTGCTCAGCATAATACCCTCTAGTTCTATCCACATCATTGCAAATGGCAAGATTTCATTTCCTTTGATGGCTACATAGTATTCCATTTTATATATATACCACATCTTCTTTATCCATTCATCTGTTAATGGACATCTAAGTTCTTTCCATAGTTTGGCTATTGTGGACATTGCTGTTATAAACATTGGGTTCACATGCCCCTTCGGATCACTACATTTGTATCTTTAGGGTAAATACCCAGTAGTGTGATTGCTGGGTCATAGGGTAGCTCTATTTTCAACTTTTTGAGGAACCTCTTTCTGTCTTTCAGACTGGCTGAACCAGCATGCATTCCCACCAACAGTGTAGGAGGGTTATACTTTCTATGAATCCTTGCCAACATCTATCCATTCTTGAATTGTTAATTTTAGCCATTCTGACTGGTGTGAGGTGGTACCTCATTGTGGGTTGGATTTGTATTTCCCTGATGCCAAGTGATGTGGAACACTTTTTCATGTGTCTGTTGGCCATCTGGATGTCTTCTTTGTGGAAATGTCTGTTCATGTCCTCTGCCCATTTCTTGATTGGATTCTTTGTTCTTTGGATGTTGAGTTTGATAAGTTCTTTATAGATTTTTGATACTAGCCCTTTATCTGGTATGTCATTTGTGAATATCCTCTCTCATTCTGTCAGTTATCTTTTGGTTTTGTTGACTGTTTCCTTTGCTGTGCAAAAGCTTTTGATCTTGATGAAGTCCCAATAGTTCATTTTTGCCCTTGCTCCCCTTGCCTTTGGCAATGATTCTGGGAAGAAGTTGCTGCTACTGAAGTTAAAGAGGTTGCTGCCTGTGTTTTCCTCAAGGATTTTGATGAATTCCTGTCTCACATGAGGTCTTTCACCCACTTTGAGTCTATTGTTGTGTGTGGTGTAAGGAAATTGTCCAGTTTCATTCTTCTGCATGTGGCTGTCCAGTTTTCCCAACACCATTTATTGAAGAGACTGTCTTTTTTCCATTGGACATTCTTTCTTACTTTTCAAAGATTAGCCGACCATAGAGTTGAGGGTCTATTTCTGGGCTCTCTATTCTGTTCCATTGATTTATGTGTCTGTTTTGTGCCAGTACCATACTGTCTTGGTGGTTACAGCTTTGTAATAGAGCTTGAAATCTGGAATTGTGATGCTACCAACTTTGGCTTTCTTTTTCAACATTATTCTGGCTATTTGGGGTCTTTTCTGGTTCCATATAAATTTTAGGATGATTTGTTCCATTTCTTTGAAAAAAAAATGATGGTATTTTGATAGGGATTGCATTAAATATGTAGATTGCTTTAGGTAGCCTAGACATTTTCACAGTATTTGTTCTTCTAGTCCATGAGCATGGAATATTTTCCATTTTTTCATGTCTTCCTCAGTTTCTTTCATGAGTACTTTATAGTTTTCTGAGTTCAGATTCTTTGCCTCTTTGGTTAAGTTTATTCATAGATATCTTATGGTTTGGGGTGCAATTGCAAATGGGATTGACTCCTTAATTTCTCTTTCTCCTGTCTTGCTTTTGATGTATAGAAATGCAACTGATTTCTGTGCATTGATTTTATATCCTGACACATTACTGAATTCCTGTATGAGTTCTAGCAGTTTTGGAGTGGATTCTTTTGGGTTTTCCACATAAAGTATCATATCATCTGCAAAGAGTGAGAGTTTGACTTCTTTGCTGCTCTGGATGCCTTTTATGTCTTTTTGTTGACTGATTGCCGAGGCTAGGACTCCTAGTACTATGTTGAATACCAGTGGTGATAGTGGACATCCCTGCCGTGTTCCTGACCTGAGGGGAAAAACTGTCAGTTTTTCCTTATGGAGAATGATATTTGCTGTGGGTTTTTCATAGATGGCTTTGATGATATTGAGGTATGTACACTCTATCCCTACACTTTGAAGAGTTTTGATCAAGAAAGGATGCTGTATTTTGTCAAATGCTTTTTCAGCATCCATTGAGAGTATCATATGTTTCTTGTTCTTTCTTTTATTAATGTATTGTATCATATTGATTGATTTGTGGATGTTGAGCCAGGATGTTGCAGCCCAGGAATAAATCCCACTTGGTCATGGAGCATAGTCCTCTTAATGTACTGTTGGGTCCTATTGCTTCATATTTTGGTGAGAATTTTCATATCTGTGTTCATCAAGGATATTAGTCTGTAATTCTCCTTTTTGATGGGCCTTGTCTGGTTTTGGGATCAAGGTGATGCTGCCCTCATAAAAGGAGTTTAGACGTTTTCCTTCCATTTCTATTTTTTGGAACAGTTTCAGGAGAATAGATATTAATTCTTTAAATGTTTGGTAGAATTCCCCTGGGAAGCCATCTGGCCCTGGGCTCTTGTTTGTTGGGAGATTGTTGATGACTGCTTCAATCTCCTTAGTGGTTATGAGTCTGTTCTGGTTTTTCCCTTTTTCCTTGTTTAATTTTGGTCTTTTATATGTCTCTAGGAATGCATTCATTTCTTCCAGATTGTCAAATTTACTGGCGTATAGTTGCTCATAATATGCCCTTATAATTGTATTTCTTTGGTGTTGGTTATGAGCTCTCCTTTTTCATTTATGATTTTATTAATTTAGGTCCTTTCTCTTTCTTTTTGATAAGTCTGGCCAGGGGGTTATCAATCTTATTAATTCTTTCATGGAACCAGCTCCTAGTTTTGTTGATCTGTTTTACTGTTCTTTTCATTTCTATTTCATTGATTTCTCCTCTCGTCTTTATTATTCCTCTTCTCCTGCTGGGTTAGGCTTTCTTTGGTGTTCTTTCTCTAGCTCCTTTGGGTGTAGGGTTAGGTTGCATGCTTGAGACCTTTCTTGTTTCTTGAAAAAGGCTTGTATTGCTATATATGTTCCACTCAGAACTGCCTTTGCTGTGTCTCACAGATTTTGAACCATTGTGTTTTCATTATCATTTGTTTCCATGAATTTTTTCAATTCTTCTTTAATTTCCTGGTTGACCCATTCATTCTTTAGTAGGATGCTCTTTAGCCTCCATGTATTTGAGTTCTTTCCAACTTTCCTCTTGTGATTGAGTTCTAGGTTCAGAGCATTGTGGTCTGAGAATATGCAGGGAATGATCCCAGTCTTTTGGTACTAGTTGAAACCTGATTTGTGACCCAGGATGTGACCTGTTCTGGACAATGTTCCATGTGCACTAGAGAAGAATGTATATTCTGTTGCTTTGGGATGGAATGTTCTGAAAATATCTGTGATGTCCATCTGGTCCAGTGTGTCATTTAAGGCCTTTATTTCCTTGTTGATCTTTTGCTTAGATGATCTGTCCATTTCTGTGAGGGGGGTGTTAAAGTTATCTACTATTATTGTATTATTGTCAATGTGTTTCTTTGATTTTTTATTAATTTGTTTGTATAGTTGGCTGCTCCCATGTTATGGGCAAATATTTAAAATTGTTAGATCTTTTTGTTGGACAGACCCTTGAAGTATGATATAGTGTCTTTCCTTTTATTATACTCATATATAGATAGATAGATAGATAGATAGTCTCTTATTATAGTCTTTGGCCTAAAATCTAATTTATTGATATAAGGATTGCCACACAAGCTTTCTTTTGATGTCCATTAGCATGGTGAATTGTTTTCCCCCTCCTCAATTTAAATATGGAGGTGTCTTTGGATCTAAAATGAGTATCTTGTAGACACCATATTGATGGGTCTCGTTTTTTTATCCATTCTGATACCCTGTGTCTTTTGATTGGGACATTTAGCCCATTTACACTCAAGGTAACTATTGAAAGATATGAATTTAGTGCCAATATATTGCCTGTAAGGTCACTGTTATTGTATGTTGTCTCTGTTCATTTCTGTTCTGTTATTTTTAGACTCTCTCTTTTCTTAGAGGACCCCTTTCAGGATTTCCTATAAGGCTTGTTTGGTCTTTGCAAATTCTTTTAGTTTTTGTTTGTCCTGGAAGCTTTTTATGTCTCATTCTATTTTCAATGACAGTCAGGCTGGATATAGTATTGTTGGCTGCATATTTTTCTTGTTTAGTGTTCTGAATAGATCATGCCAGTTCTTTCTGGCCTGCCAGGTCTCTGTGGATAGTTCTGCTTCCAATCTAATATTTCTACCATTGTATGTTACAGACTTCTTGTCCCAAGGTGCTTTAGGATTTTCTCTTTGTCCCTGAGACTGTAAGTTTCACTACTAGATGATGTGGTGTTGGCCTATTTTTATTGATTTTGAGGGGTGTTCTCTGTGTCTCCTGGATTTTGATGCTTGTTCCCTTTGCCAAATTAGGGAAATTCTCTGTTATAATTTGCTCTAGTACACCTTCTGCCTCTCTCTCTCTTTCTTCTTCTGGGATCCCAATTATTCTAATATTGTTTAATCTTATGGTGTCATTTATCTCTCAAATTCTCCTCCTCGTGGTCCAGTAGTTGTTTATCACTCTTTTTCTCAGCTTCTTTTTTCTCCGTCATTTAGTCTTCTCTATCACTAATTCTCTCTTCTGCCTCATTTATTCTAACAGTAAGAGCCTTCATTTTTTATTGCACCTCATTAGTAGCTTTTTTTAGTTCAACTTGGTTAGATTTTAGTTCTTTTATTTCTCCAAAAAGGGATTCTCTTAATATCTTCCATGTCTTTTTGAGCCCATCTATCACCTTGAGAATCATCATTCTGAACTCTAGTTCTGACATATTACCAATGTGTGTATTGATTATGTCCCTAGCCGTTGGTACTGCCTCTTGTTGTTTTTTTTGTGGTGAGTTTTTCTGCCTTGCCATTTTTTCTAGATAAGAATAGATGAATGAGAGAATAAAATACTAAAAGTATGGCAAGAATCCCAGGAAAATGTACACTAACCAAATCAGAAGTGACCCATAAATGGTGGGAGAAGAAAAGGGGAAAAAAGAAAAAAAAATATATATATATATATATTAGACTGGTGAATAGAAGAGAGCCATCCACTTGACTTTGGGTGTATTTTGGTCTCTTAGGAAAAGTACCTGCCAAAATTTTAAAGAAAGAAAAACAGAGGGATGCCTGGGTGGCTCAGTCGGTTAACCTGCTGCCTTTGGCTCAGGTCATGATCCCATGGCCCTGGGATCAAGTCCCACATTGGACTCCTTGCTCGGCAGGGACCTCCTTCTCTCTCTCCCTCTGCCTGCCACTCTGCCTGCTTGTGCTCTCTCTCTGACAAATAAATAAATAAATTCTTTAAAAAAAAAAGAAAAACATATATATACAAAAATATGGGTAAACACAATAAAGGGATGTAATATGACCGTAAAGATGTAAATTTTAAAAAGTTCTAAAAAAGATTTTGATAAGATAAGTTGGTTGGGGAAAAAAAAAAAAAAAAGAGAGAATGTGGTCAGGCTGGAGACTAGAATGAAGCCATGTGCTAGATTAGGGTATATTTTGACCTAGTAGAAGAAATTGTATCCTAAATATTTTAGGAAAAAAACCCCTATATTTTTACAAAAGATAAGGTTAGATAAAATGAATGGATAAAATATAGACTATAATAATGAAGTTTTAAAAAAGATTTTTTTTTTTTTAGGAATGTATTGTTAAGATAAACTAGTTAAAAAACATTAAAAGAGGAATGAGGAAAAGTTTAAAAAAATAGTCAGAAAAAAATACAATTTAAAAAAAATTAACTTTGCAAGACTAAAGGATATTTGGGGAAAAGCCATGAATTCTATGTGTTCCTTTCCCCTAGCTCTGGAATTCCGCTGTTCTCGTTGACTGGTGAGCTTGGTCTTGGCTGGATGTTCTTGCTGATCTTCTGGGGGATGGCCCTGTTGCAGTGATTCTCAAATGTCTTTGCCTGCAGTGGAATTATACTGCTGTTGCCAAGGGCTGGGCTAAGTAATCTGCTCAGGTACATTCTTGGAGCTTTTGTTCCCTGAATGCTTTCCGTACTGCTTTGGAGAATGGGAATTAAAATGGCGGCCTCTCAGTCTCCTGTCTGGAGAAGTTGAGAGCTCTGGCCCCACTCCTCAGTGTGCCCTTGGAGAGAAGTAGTCAATCACTCCTCTCTCCCTGGTGTTTGGCTGTGCTCTGAGCTCACCTGGCCCGTGACTGAGCATTTCTATCTCTGGTGCACGCCCCGTTTGGGTTCTCCAAACCCAGCAGATTCCTGCTGTGTGCTCCTTCCAGAGGAGGAAGGTGAGTCTCCCAGATCTGCCACTTGTGGGGTCCCTGCTCGAAGATCAGTGGTCTGACTATGTCTTGGATTTTGGCTTAAAGTAACCTTACCTGAAATCTCACTCCTCAGCTCTGTCTCTGTGGTTGGCTTTCCCGCTCCTATACCTGGGAGCTCTGCCACACTCAGATACGCCTGATCTTTCTGTGGCCCCGCAGGACCTAAGACCATACTGTCCCCATGTGGGATTCTGCCCCCCTCCCCCCACTTAGCCTCTGGAGCCATGTCCCTCAGTGAAGCAGACTTCTAAAAGTTCTGATTTTGTGTTCCACTGCTCTGCCACTTGCTGGGAGCCAGCCCCTCCATCCGTGGTCTATCTTCCCGTGGCTTCGGATTCACTTCTTTGCACATCCTACCTTTCAGAAGTGGTCGATTTTCTGTTCCTAGAATTGCTGCTCTTCTTCTCTTCTATATCCTGTTGAGTTTGTAGGTGTTCAGAATGATTTGATAACTATCTAGCTGAACTCCTGGGATCTGTTGTCCTTTTAGTCTGCTACTCCTCCACCATCTTGTCTCTCAAAACTTCTTTTATAAGTGAATTTTATATTAATATCCTTGACTGATAATGTTCTCTGATTTAATGGTATTTATCATGTTTTTAATATAGGACTGGTATAAGCATAATCATGCTTCTCAGGAAGCAGGAATTGCTTAATAAGTGAAATAAAATATAAATATTTGTATTAATTTTCAAAATGCTTTCTGTTTATTTTTATTGAGAAGAGTATCAGATTTAAAGAAACACCTCATCTGCCAATGAAAGGAATAATGAAATATTTATTTTAATGGTCTTAGGAGAATCACTGTATATAGGTATGGTCCACCCATTATTTAATGGTGCAAGAAATTTTGGTGGAAAATTGGTTTCTCTTTCTGGTTTTATTCTTGGCTCACTTGAGGAATTACTTAAACATCTTTAACACATACTCACACCCTACCCACATACCAAGTGTTAGATGAGAATAGTAACAACTGACTATTGTTGAACATAATGTGCCAGGAAAGATGTTTAATTTGTTCAAATACATTAACACTTGTTTTCTCCTCTTTTCCCCCTGCTTTATTGATGTAATTGACATATGACATTCTGTAAGGTTAATTTGTACACTATAATGATTGCGCAGATGTATATATTGTGAAATGACTATCACAATACGTTTAACAAACCCACTGCCTCACATAGTTAGAACTCTTTTTAATGAGAACTTTTAACATCTACTGTCTTAACGACTTTCAAATACATCACAGAGTATTGTTAACTATGCTCACCATGTTGTACATTGCACCCCAGAACTAAATATCACTACTTTCAGTAAAGAAAAAAAAATGCAGGCACAGAAAGGCACAGTATCGAATTTTACAATTCAGTGAGTTTTGATAAATGTTTATACATATAACATCTACTCAATCAAGATACAGAAAATATCCATCACCCTGTAAGTTCCCTTAAGCCCTTCTAATCATTCCCTATGCCATAAGCAAACTGTTCTGATAACTATCATTTTATATTACTTTCTCTTAGTTCATATAAATGAAATAATATTGCTCATAATATTTCATCTAGAATAATGTTTTCCAAGGCTCACTCTTATTATAGAATTTATTGATTGCTTGTTCTTTTTAGCTGCTATATATTTCATGATATAAATATACTACAGTTTATATAACAATTCTGTTATTGAGATACATTTCTTTATAGGTTTTGGCCACTATAAATAAAGCTATCATAGCATTATTCCACATTTCTTTTCATGAACATATAGTTACACTTCTCTTAGGTAAGTCTTTAGGAGTGCTAATAAAAGGGCTTAAGGTAGAAATATAATTTTACCTTATAAGAAACTATACAACTTTAAAAAGTCTAATTGTCCCACATCCTCAATAATATTTGGAATTGTCCTTCTTGAAATTTTAACCATTGTATTAGGTATGAAATTGTATTGCATTGTGGTAATGAGTAGCATTCCCTGGATGAATACTGATCTTGTATTTGTTATTTAAGTCTGCACCTCATTTTCTTCACCTGCACCATGTATTTAAAATGTCATGGCTTACAGTGTTGTGAGGACTCAGTGAGATACGTATGTATAACATGTGTCTGATACCTAGTAAGAGCTTAATATGTCATAGCCTGAAGAATAACTCTCCAGATTGGGCTATAGCTCTGTACCCCCTCCTCTTATTTCCCATGGTTTAAGGCTTCTTTCTTGCTCAGTCTACACAGAAGAGTGCTGATTATTTCTGTGCCATTTGTAACTTGGAAGTATAAGAAATATCTTTTGAAAAGAGCTTGATATTACACTGTATATATACCAGGCCAGCTCCTCTGTTTTATTATTTATTTGATACTTACTTTTGAAAATTCAGTAGAGTTGAGACAGCTTACTTGGGCAGCATTCTCAATGTTTTTGTTATGAAGAATTTTTTTTCATAAAGCAACTTTTATTCAAATATCTCCAAAGATAAGTAGTATGGTGTTTCTATGTTTTCACTGCACTTTAATCTATCCTGTTATTTGCATTCTAAAATGTGCCATAGGCTGCATATTTTACTACCTGTGTATTTCATTATCTGTGATAACTACTTTGGCCATCGTAACCTCATTGTTTTTCAAAACTTTGTTTCAGATTTGGGGACATTTTGTGTTAGGAATTTAGAAATCAAGCCCTTTCTTCTTGAATCGACATGGAGATGCCAGTGAATCTTTCATTAGAACAAGGATTTCTCTCTTGCATTGCAATAGCTAGAAACTGACAGCTGTTGAGGAGGGAAGCAATTAGGAGAGAGGAAAAATCAAATGATGAAACAAAGCCAGAGGGGTGACTCTTGCTAAAGAGGCCAAGAAGATGACAATGGAAGAACTGGAGAATAGGAGAGAAAGATCTTTCTGGTCATTTACAGTGGGTACAAGCAAAAGGGCAGAGAATAGTTGTTTAGTGACAGTATGTAGAAGAGAGTGGGCACCTTTGTAATCATATAGCAGAATCTCCTTATCATGGCACAGTACTATTTGAAACAGAATTCAGGCCAGAGCAGGTTCACCTTGCATAAGAGAGAAATGAAAAAGAGAGACAGTAGTAATAGTATATGGACCACAACACAGTATTGTGATTACAAGTCTGCTCCCAGAGTCACTAGTTCTGCTGTTTTCTTGCTGTGTGACTTTAAAGCAAGTTACCTCTGAGAATCTTCATTTCCTACTGGATATTGGGGATAATATTAATTTCCACCAACAGGTTTTTTTCTGCTCAACGGTGAAGATAATGCATGTAAGGCACTTTGCATATGGCTTGGAATGTAATAACCATATGATGCATCTTAGCCGCTGAAATTAATATATTTGAGAATCTATTCTGCCCTAGATGCTACACAACACTTATTTCATACTTTATACTATTTAATTCACTGTTTTATTCTCTGGATAGAAACTAAGCATCTTGTTTGACTCCAAAGTTGTTTTTATGTCTTGTCATCACATTCCAGTTTGTATCAAATATAAAATAAAGCTTTATTACACATTTTATAATAGTAGTCCTGCCTATTTTATGGATGGCAACAACTCATCAATTTAGGTGAGACATTTAAAGAAAAGAAAAAGAACAAAGATGGGAGGGTACTGTGAAGTGTGTGTGTGTGTGTGTGTGTAATCTTTGACATGACCTCATTCTTTTATTTCTGATCAATTCTTTACTTTCTGGCATTACACTGTTTTTAACATTTTATTTTGAGATATTTGGAAAAGAAATTGCAAAGATAGTATGGAGTGGACTCACAGCTTCATCCAGCTTTCTGTTTTTTTAACATTTTACATAGCCATGGTACATTTATCAAAACTAAGACACTGACACTGGTATCAGACCAGTAACTAAGCTACAAATTCTATTCAGATTTGCCCCAGTTTTTCCACTGATGCTTTCCTTCTTTTCCAGAATGCAGGCCAGTATATCCCATTGTATTTAGTGTGCATGTCTCCTTATCCGCTCCACTTGGTGACAATTTATCAGTCTTTTCTCCTCTTTTATAGTTTCAATACTGTTGAAGATTACTGGTCAGGTATATTGTAGAGTGTCCCTTCAATTTGCTCTGATACTTCTTTACTCATGGTTAGACTTAGTTTATGGATATAGGGGAAGAATACCACAGAAGTGAAGTGTCCTTGTCATTATATCATATCAGGGAATACATAATGTCAGTATGACTTAATGCTGGTGATGTCAGTATTAACTTTTTTCACTTGGCTAAGGTTCTTTTAATATGCTTTATTTGGGGGCACCTGGGTGGCTCAGTGGGTTAAGCCTCTGCCTTCGACTCAGGCCGTGACCTCAGGGTCCTGAGATCAAGCCCCACATGGGGCTCTCTGCTCGGCGGGGAGCCTGCTTTCCCCTCTCTCTGCCTGCCTCTCTGCCTACTTGTGATCTCTGTCTCTGTGAAATAAATAAATAAATCTTAAAAAAAAATATGCCCTGTTTGTTAGAAGTAAGTCGAGTGTCTGTAGACACTCAATGAGAGGTGAACTAAGCTCATATCCTGAAGGCAGAGATACCAAATAACAACCACCACAGAAATTAAGTTTGGATAAAGATTGCTGCTCTTCCTTTCTCCTGCTTTCTTAAAATTGAGACCTACTGAAGCCTTTTACCCAAAGCGTCTGGTGAATAATCTAGAATATCTTCAGAAATTTGGCATGTGGAAAATATAGTGGCAAAGTTTGTTCTGAACAACGAGTTGAAAATACATGCAGTTGGGTGGTGTTTCTGGTATTTGTTAGGTCAATGAAATATTTTACCTGCTACACAGTGTTCTGTCTCCTGTTTAAACAGGTCTATTCTTTTTAATCTTACGAGTGATTTTTATTTTTCTATATTTTTCTATTTTGTTATATACATATTTCTTTAAAAGATTTTTAGTATAGTTGACACATGTTAAACTAATTTCGGCTATACAATGTCATGTTTCAAATTCTTTATGCATTATGCTATGTTCGCCACACGTGTAGCTATCATCTGTCACCATACAGTGCTATTGCAATATCATTGACTATATTGCCTCTGCCATGTTCTGACTTACTCATTCTCTAACTGGAAGCCTGTATCTCCCACTCCCAACAAAGTCTGTTCTTAATCCCCATCCTAGAGAAGTTTGTTTATGTGAGAAATAATAACACAGAAATAATTCACAGTTTCCCTGTTTAATTGAATCTATTTTACTCTAAAGTTGTACTACAATTAAGTTGTCATTACAATATCCCTTTCCCTCTATTGTTCCTTCCCTTTTGCAATTCCCTTTAGAACTCTCTCTGCATGGACATTTGCTGACTCTGCTCTCCATATAGCCTATGAGTGGGTATGAATAAACAGTTTTACCTTCTACGGCAGTCACCTTAAGTAAGTGTCTCGTCACAATGGGCTTTCTAGTAGTTCATTTAAGTGTGGATCTTCTAACTCATCACTGCAGTTTCTGCCCATTAATATAAATAGGATAGAAAAATATAATAGTTATAAATGACTATGATGGTGAATGGTCTTTGAGAAAAAAACAAAACCATTTTGGGTTGATCCTAAACTTTAGCACTAGCATAATGTGTTGTTCTCCATAAAGGTGACACTTGATTTCAGGTAAAGCCCCATATTTGGGGGTGTAATGTTTAAAACAGAGGTCCCATAGTATCACAAAATTTCACTAATAGCAAATGAGAGTTAATAGGCTATTGATGTGTTTATGTTTACTGGTGAGTTGCAAAATGATTTTTTTCTTGAGCTCTGTTACTGTGTATTTCCTTAGGTTGGAAGCCAAATAAAAGTCTTTTGTTTGACATCACCTGCTTTTTAAAATTTATTTTTAATTTTTTTTTATTTTTTGTGAAATATAAGCCCTGGGTGAATAGAACTCTACATCTCTGTTGGCTCTAAAAGTGTTGATAGCTCTTTGTGAAAATTCTTTTTATAAGCTTCTTTTTCTTTATCACTTCTGAGACTGGAAATCCTTTCCTGTGTGGGTTTGCATGCAAGACTTAGGGGTGGTATCCCATTGTACCATCACCTATTAAGTGCTCATCATGCTAAGGTTCCAGTTATGTGTCTCCATCCAATATTGTGATGGGGGACCTAAAATGACATGGTGTTAGTGACCTCACCTACTTCAAGGAAGGATTTCTGATCTTTAAATATGTAACAAAAGGTTTCTTTGTGATAACATTTAGGCATGCAAAACCCTGAATTTTGAAGGAGATAGTAGGCTTTTGAAAGGCTCCATCTCCAAACCTCAATTACATGCTCTGAATCATTACAAACTTTCATGTGTGAAAGTGAGTATTTTTTAATCTTCGAAGCTTTACTGAAATTGAGGCCATGAATTGGATTCTGAGTCATAAAATGAAAGTTCAAAAACTCTTTCAATAAATGCAATAAAGTGGTATAATGAAATAGCTTAGCACCTTAGTGTTTTTCCCTTTTTCCTTTGCATGGCTTCTCTTAGCTCAAGACTGGCTATTCTATTTCACAGGCAATACACTTTTGAGAAGTGTGTAGGAGAGGTTAATAGTGGAAACTCTTGAGTTAGGTGGCATCAGTTCAGATTTTGTTTCTTCAGCTACTTAGCTATGTAACTTGGGATCAACCCTTAAGCTCCCTGCACATAAGAGTCTTTATCTGCAAAGCAGGGATAATGAGGGTTGTTGCAAGTTAATGTCAGTAAGTCTTGGGACCTGGCACAAAGTGCTGTTTACATATGAATATTACTATAGAGATGTTTACCAGAAGTAGTTTCCTGCCACAATGATATGTAGTGAAACTGATGTTTTGTTTGCCTGGCATCCCTCCCTTCATCTATTGGGTGTTTGTTCAGTTTGGAGACCAATCTAATAAGTCTCTTATCTGACATAATGTGTTTGTAAAATGACATCTAAGGAACAGCTCTCCTCTAATCTATGTCTTGCTTAGACTGTCAGTTGAGGTACGCTACCTTCCCCCAGCCATGAGAGCTGTCACACTTTAAATGAAGTCACACTTTTAGTCACATTTGAAATAAAGTAAGGTCCTGCATTTTAGGAATATAACCCTTTACTACTGTCATTTACCTGATTCAGTCATTAGACTTAAAATTCTGGGCCGTGCTATCTATTTTAAAATTCAAATCATTTTAAAATGTGACAAACTTCAAGTTGTCAGTAATGCTGGTACTAAAAATTGTGGTGATTTCTTATGTTTATGTAACCTGTTTAGCATTGAATCCCTCTTCCATGCATATCTTGTTAAGAAGAGTGTGATTATCATTTACCCTTTACATCTATAAACTGTGACAGATTTTTAAAGAACTTCATGTAAACTATGATATATTTTTTCTAAGCATTGAAAGAAGGATAACAAGAGTATATGTTCATGTACTAATTCTGTTCAGAAAAAAAAAAAAGTCAAAAAAACTGATGGTAGTCATTAGGTTTTAACTGAATGCAAAAGTTCCTTAAATAGTTGACCCTTGAACAACATTCGCATTAGGGATACTGATGCCCATAGAGTCAAACATCCATGAATAACTTTTGACTCCCCAAAAACTTAACTGCTAATACCCTACTGTTGAACAGAAGCCTTCCCATAACATAAACAATTAACACAGATTTATATGTTATATATATTAAATACTGTTATTCTTATAACAAGCTAAAGAAGGAAAATTATAAGAGAAAATATAGTATGTGGCATATATGTTGAAAACAAATCCAGGTATATGTGGACTTATACAGTTCAAACCTGTGTTTATCAAGGTTCAACTGCAATATCAATTATAGTAAGAAAATAAACCAGTAATGTGTTTTAATTTTAAATGGTTCTATATTTCTGAATAGCCAAAAAAACACCCCGCAACACCCAAAGTGTCTATTTAGTTGTTGCTGTTACCTGTATCTTCACAGTTGTCCTCTGTCTTATTGTTCCTTCAGGCCACCTACTACTCCCTCTCCACATATACGTCTCCTAAACAGCAGTTTAGGAACATCCGCTGTTACTTGAGCATGCTTCCTAGAAGTCTCAAAGTCTACCCTCCGAAAAAGATCCTTGTAGAAGAGGGATTCAAGACCATTCAAGACCAATTCTACATAAATGTAAGAAACCACTATAATTTTTAGTACCAGAACAGTTGCTAACTTGCATGAAATTTGTTAATCAGGTTTTAAGATGGTTGAATTTCAGCATAGATATTGTGGCACGGAATTTTTACATTAATGATTAAATCAGGTAAGTGATAATTATCTGAGTGGGCCTTCTAACCACATATTCTAACTCCCTGAGGTGAATATTTTATTTTTCAAAAGATGGTACCTGAAGGATATGTGAGAGCTCTTTATACATAGGCACAATGGGAATCTGCTTAGATTGTTTGTAGGATATGTACCTAAACCCTAACATATTATCCATTATTCCAGTTTCATTTTTCCTCTCCTTTGAACTAACTCATTTCACCCCTTAATCTTCCACACTTAATTCTTTTTTGTTTGGGTTCAATAAGTCTAGTATACAGATATAATTCTTTTTTATTTGGGTTCAATAAGTCTAGTATACAGATATTTCTCTATATACAGATATACAGATGTCTCTCTAATAACTATAAGCAGAAGAGAATGAAGACAGTGATGAGTGAAGTTTTTCACTATGTTATCTATGACAGTCTCACTGAAGACAGGGATCAATATTTGATGCTATGAAATACATATGTGAATATGTGTATGTGTATGATTTATTTAACATTTAGTATATTATGCACTCAAGTAGCCTTTACCAAATACTTCATGTGTGGTAATCACTGTGTTTGGTTCAGTGATACAAATGTAAATGACACAATCCCTGCCATCAAGGAAATTTTAATCTCTCAGGAGAGATATGTATCTGATATGCTACCAAATACAATAGATTTCATATCAAAAAACTTTTGATATGAGATTCACAGTGGTTGTCGGCCTTCACTAGTTTTGATGCTATATATCAACTTTCTCTTCCTTTCCTTAAAAATGTCCTTATTTTTTATAAAATTGTTGAAGTATTCATTTTGATCCATCACATAAGTCATCCAAGTATTTCTAATAACCCTCTCCTTTGAACTGTAATATTGATTTATATGTGATATGCTTTATCTAAATGATTTATACTCAAAATGTTAAAGTACAACTATTTAAAATAGGAATTCCTGCCCATGGAACATGCTATCTAAGATACTGAAATATAGTGCAGAAGGACTCAGCTATTTCTGATACTTCTGCTCAGATCTTTGTTCTCATCTCTCTATACCTTGCTTCTCCTTGTGTCTGCCACAGCGCTGTGGTTAATAGGGATCTATCACCATGTATAGGTGGCAGTATTCATTAGAGTTGTGGAAAATAGTAGGATGAAATTAGAAGGCACCCGTGGAACCTAGGGGTTCTTCTCAAGAGACGGAAGGAGCAACTGTCAAATGATATTAAAAAAAAACAATAATCACAAGAGACATATTGATCATGACTAGAGAAATACTGAAAGATATTGTATTAGGCCTTGATGTTTTACTGCACTATTTTCTGAGCTTTGGTTTTGCTATGATACAATTAGTAATGAATAAAGCTGGAAAATTTGTTAAGATTTATAATAGTGAATCTCAGCACTAACTGATAGCACATCTTGAAGACCTAGTTTAAAACATGACAGTTATCTGGAGCAACTTGATGGCTCAGTTGGTTAAGCATGACTCTTGATCTCATGGTTGTGAGCTGAAGCCCTGTGTTGGGCCCCATGCTAGGTATGGAGCCAACTTATACAAAGAAATGAAAAACATGTCAAGTATCCAACCAATCTCCTCTAATAGAGAAGTGATTTTTTTCCACATTTTTCATACCCCCAAATCAGAGAAGAGGTACAGGTGCCTGTAATTCCAAGTCATCTTCACCACCATTTAAATAACCCAGGTAGTACACTTTCCAGTTTCTTTCATCTTAATTTTTTTTCATTTCCTTGAAATAATGTTTGTCTCAGGGAGCTGAGGCCCCAGAAATAGTTGTACAACATCAACTGTCCGCCTATAAATTGTGAGCTATTTCAGTTCTTTGCTCAGTGTACCAAAAATATTCCTTTATTTCCATCTTTAAAGGAAGATGAGCGTGTTGGTAGGGTAGTCATTCCTGCCATTAGGAAATAGATACCCAAGCTAAAAATAATGAATAAGGTGAACTTTGAGAGAATTTCGAATAAGACTGGACAGAGCCCTGAGGAAAGTGCTGAAGGGAACAATAGTAATGTCACTAGGGCTAGATCAGGTGACCCCTTTCAAAGGGCACCTTTTACCCCTGAACTCACTTCTGGAATCTATTATGATGGAAATAGGCTTGGCAACTGAGCTCCAAAAGCATCCACACTTCGAAAGTCAGTTCAGCAGGCCTGTGTGGCTCAGTTGGTTGGAAGCAAACTCTTGGTTTTGGTTCAGGTTATGATCTTGAGGTCCTGGGATCCAGGCCTGCGTGGGGCTTTACACTCTGGGGGAATCTTCTTGAGGATTCTCTCTCTGAGCCTGCCCCCTGTTGCATGCTCTCTCTCTCTCTAAAATAAAATTTTAAAAAAGTCATTTCATAACTGCTTCTAACCTGGCCATCAAAAAGTATAACCTCCAGATATGTTTTACTATCTATTTCCATTAAAGAGCTTACAATTATTAGAAGGGGAGTATTTTCTGCATATTTCCCCTTGCTGCATGATACGGTGAAATTGTGCCCATCATGGGAGCCAAGTTGTCATCTGTACTTATATTTTCTTTTGTCACTTGCTTTCAAAATTCTTCCTTTGTCTTTACAGTATCTAAATGTTGATCTCCTGAAGTTTATCTAAAATTTGAAGATGTGGACTAATGTTTTCAACAAATATGGGAAGTTTGTTTGTTTGCTTAATCCAAATAGTCTTTCTCATTGTGTGTCTCCTTTCCTAGGACTCCTATTTAGTATGTTGGTACACTCGATATTTTTGCACAGGTATTTGAGGCTGTTTGCATTTTCTTTTTCTCTCTATGCCTTGGGCTGCATGACCTCAACTGACTTGTCCTTGACAGTTTTTTTTTTTTTTCCCTCATAACAAATCAAATCTACCATAGGTTCCTTATGGTGAATTTTCATTTTAGTTATTATAGTTTTTAAATCTAAAATTTCTATTTGCTTCATTTAAAAATATTTCTCTTTATTGAGATTGTTTATATTGTGAAAACTGGTTCTCATATATTAATTATGCAGATATGATTTTCTTTAGTTCTTTAAACATATTTATAATAGCCACTTTAAATCCTTTTAGTAGTTTAAAGTCCAATATCTGGGCTTCCTCAGTCACAGTTTCTATTGACTTCTTTTATCTCCTACTGTGTTGTGATTACACTTTTCTGTTTCTTCACATGTCTTGTCATTTTCTTTCGGAACTAGACATTTTAAAAAATGTGACAACAGTGGAAGTCAGACTCTCCCCTTCAGAGTTGGCTATTGCTATTTGCTAATATTTTTGCTTATGGTGTTCCCTGGATTAATTATACAAAGTATGTATTTCCTGCTATGTGTTACTACTCAAGACTTTGCAGTATCTTTCATAGTCAGCTACTAATTGGAAAGAAAATTCCTTGAATTACTTGACCAGGAATTCTCCTAACATTTCTCAGGTGGTTGTGTGGTATGTTAAGACATGCCTTCACTGCTCCAGCAGTTCCTGTCTTAGCTGTAACCTCTTGCTTGTGCAAAACCTCAGCTCAGAAAAAAACGAGAGATTATGGCTGTCTCAGTTTTTTTCCAGTCATGTGCATATAAACCAACCCATGCATGTGGCCTTAAAGATTCCGAGAAATAAGTTGGGACTTTTTAAATTCCTTATTGACATTAATTTCCTAGATTTTTTTTCAAATGTTTTATTTATTTATTTGACAGACAGTGATCACAAGTAGGCAGACAGGCAGGCAGAGAGAGAGGAGGAAACAGGCTCCCTGCTGAGCAGAGAGCCTGATGCGATGTAGGGCTTGATCCCAGGACCCTGGGATCATGACCTGAGCTGAAGGCAGAGGCTTTAACCCACTGAGCCACCCAGGCGCCACTTCCTAGATCTTTCTTTTAAGTATTTTGAAAAAAACTTATTGTTTGCCCCAAATATTACCCCATAAAACAGATATGATGTTAATCTTCCATTATTTTTATTGCAATTCTGATACAGGCCTTTTTTCCCACTGCAAGAGTCCCAGTAATGTCAAATAATGAAAAATCCTAGGAATGGGGCTTTTTAAGGTACTGTCAGACAAGCCAAATTGTAACACATTGAGTAACAATACTTTGGGGAAGAGATATGTATGTGTGTGTGTGTGTGTATGTATATGTACATATATATATGTAGAAAACTACATATATATACACGTACATATATGTATATGTACATGTATATATACGTACGTATATACATATGTATATATGTAAAAATAGAAAGACACCACTAAGAAAGAAAACTACATATATATACGTACATATATATATATGTAGTTTTCTTTCTTAGTGGTGTCTTTATCTGGTTTTGATATCAAGGGAATGGCCTTATAGCATGAATTTGGAAGATTTCCTTCTTTCTATTTTTTGGAATAGTTTGACAAGAATGGATATTAACTCTTCTTTAAATGTTTGGTGTATGTTTCCTGAAAATCCTTCTGGTCCTGGACTTTTGTTTCTTGGCAGTTTTTTCATTACTAATTCGATTTCTTTGCTGGTTATTGGTTTGTTCAAACTTTGTATTTCTTCCTGGTCCAGTTTTGGTAGGTTATATGTTTCCAGGAATTTATCCATTTCTTCTAGATTGTCTACTTTTTTGGCATATATTTTTTCATAATATTCTATTTATATTTCTGTGATATCTGTTGTTATTTCTCCTCTGTTATTTTTGATTTTATTTATTTGAGTCCTTTCTGTTTATTTCTTGATATATCTGGCTGGAGGCTTATCAATTTTATTAATTTTTTCAAAGAATAAGCTCCTAGTTTCATTGATCTATTCTATTGTTTTTTTTTTAATTCTATATAATTTATTCCTCTCTAATATTTATTTTTTCCTCTCCTCTGCTGGTTGTAGTGTTTGTTTATTGCTCTTCCAGTTCCTTTACATGTAAGGTTAGGTTGTTGGAGATTTTTCTTGCTTCTTGAGATAGGCCTGTATTGCTGTGAAAATCCCTCTTAGAACCACTTTTGCTGCATCCCAAAGGTTTGGACCATTATCTTTTCATTTTCATTTGTTTCTGTGTATTTTTAATTTCTTCTTTTATTTCCTGGTTGACACATTCATTGTTTAGTACCATGATATTTAAGCTGGATGTATTTGTGTTCTTTCCAGATTTTTTCTTTTGGTTGACTTCTAGTTCCATAGTGTTGTGGTCAGAAAAGATGCATGGTATGATTTTGATCTTCTTGAATTTGTTGAGGTTTGTTTTGTGAGCTAATATATGATCTATTTTGGAGATTGTTTTATGTGCACTTGAATATGTATTCTTCTGTCTTAGGATGATATTCTGAAAATAACTGTTAAATCTATCTGTTTCAATGTGTTACTCAAAACAATTGTTTCCTTGTTGATTTTCTGTTTAGATCATCTCTTCATTGATGTAAGTGGGGTGTTAAAGTCCTCTACTACTTTTTTAAAGATTTATTTATTTGTTTGAGAGAGAGAGAGAGTACGCAAGGGTAGAGGCAGAGGGAAAGGGAGAGAGATAATCTCAAGCAGACTCCACACTGAGCATAGAGTTGGCACAGGGCTTGATCTGACAGCCCTGAGATCATGAAATGAGCTGCAACTAAGAGTCAGACACTCAGCCAACTGAGCCACCCATGTGCCCACAAAGTCTTCTACTATTATTGTATTATTAATTAGTTCCTGGGGTGCCTGGGTGGCTCAGTTGGTTAAGCAACTGCCTTCAGCTCAGGTCATGATCCTGGAGTCCCAGGATCGAGTCCCGCATCCAGCTCCCAGCCCTGCGGGGAGTCTGTTTCTCCTTCTGACCTTCTCCCCTCTCGTGCTCTTGTGCTCTCTCTCTCTCAAATAAATAAATAAAATCTTTAAAAAAAAATTAGTTCCTTTATGTTTGTTACTACCTGTTTTATGTATTTCAGTGCTCCTATGTTTGGTGCATATTTCCAATTGTTATATCTTCTTGTCAGATTGTCCCTTCAATGATTATATAGTTTCCTTCATTGTCTTTTGTTACAGTCTTTGTTTTAAAGTTTATTTTGTCTAGGGGCGCCTGGGTGGCTCAGTGAGTTAAAGCCTCTGCCTTCGGCTCAGGTCGTGATCTCAGGGTCCTGGGATTGAGCCCTGCATCGGGCTCTCTGCTCAGCAAGGAGCCTGCTTCCTCCTCTCTCTCTCTCTGCCTGCCTCTCTGCCTACTTGTGATCTCTGTCTGTCAATTAAATAAATAAAATCTTTAAAAAAAATAAAATAAAGTTTATTTTGTCTAATATAAGTATTGCTACTCTGGCTTTCTTTTTCATATCTATTAGCATAATAGATGATTCTCCATCCCCTCACTTTTAATCTTCAGGTGTCTTTAGGTTAAAAATGAGTCTTAGGGGACCTGGGCGGCTCAGTCAGTTAAGTGTCTGCCTTCAGCTCACATCATGATCCCAGAGTCCTGAGATTGAGCCCCAAATCAGGCTCCCTGCACAATGGGGAGCCTACTTCTCCCTCTTCCATTCCCCCTGCTTGTGCTCTCTCTCTGTCAAAATAAATAAAATCTTTTTTAAAAAGTAAATAAATAAAAAGTATTAATGTAGCATATAGATGGGTCCTTTGATTGGAACATTTAAGTGTATTTACATTTGAAGTAATTATTGATAGGTATTTACTGTCATTTTATTATGTTTTGTGGCTTTTTTTTTAAACCTGCCAATAATTTATTTTTTTATTCCTTTTTTTTTTCCAGTGTTCCAAGATCCATTGTTTATGCACCACACCCAGTGCTCCATGCAATACATGCCCTCCTTAATACCCACCACCAGGCTAACTCATTCCCCCACTCTCCTCCCTTCCAAAACCCTCAGTTTGTTTCTCAGAGTCCATAGTCTCTCATGCTTTGTCTCCCCCTCTGATTTACCCCGATTCACTTTTCATTTCCTTCTCCTAATGTCCTCCATGTTATTCCTTATGCTTCACAAGTAAGTGAAACCATATAATAATTGACTTTTTCTCTTCTTGACTTATTTCACTCAACATAATCTCCTCCAGTCCCGTCCATGTTGATACAAAAGTTGGGTATTCATCCTTTCTGATGGAGGCGTAATATTCCATTGTATATATGGACTGTGTTTTGTGGTTCTTACTGAAGATTTTCTCTGATTCTTTCTCTCTTTCATGGTTTGCTGACTTTCTTTAGTGAAATATTTGAATTTCCTTCTCTTTATTCTTTGCATATTTATTAGTATTTTTTGATATATGGCTACCATTATGTTTGTATATAATCTCTTCTGCATTTGGAAGTCTATATTAAGTTGATGGTCTGTTAACTTCGAACCCATTCTTTACTCCTCTTCTCCTCATGTGTTGAGTATATGGTTTTATATTTTACATCCTTTTATTTTTTAATTGCTTGGCTGATTTTTTTTTAAACAGAAATATGCATTTTTAATGTTTTGTGTTTCTACCTTTATCTCTTTTGGTCTCTCCATTCTACTCAGATTCCCATTTAAATTTCTTGCAGAGCTGGTTTAGTGTTCATGAACTTCTGTTTTTGTATTGGTTTTGTTTTTGTTTGGGAAGCTCGTTATCTTTCTTTCTATTCTGAATGATAGCCTTGCAGAATAGAGCATTCTTGGCTGAAGATTTTTTTCTATCCAACAATTTGAATATCTTAGGCTACTCTCTTCTGGCTTGGAAACTTTCTGCTGAAGAATCCCCTGCTAACCTTGTGGGTTTTCCCCTAATTAGTTATTGTCTTCTTTTGTCTTTCTGCTTTAATTTTTTTTTTGTATCATTATATTTTCCCATTTTAATTACTAAATATATATATTTTAAAGATTTTATTTATTTATTTGACAGAGAGAGATCACAAGTAGACAGAGAGGCAGAGAGAGAGAGGAGGAAGCAGGCTCCCTGCCGAGCAGAGAGCCTGATATAGGACTTGATCCCAGGACCCTGAGATCATGACCTGAGCTGAAGGCAGAGGCTTTAACCCACTGAGCCACCCGGGGGGCCCTAATTACAATATTTCCTAAAGTGGATCTGCTTTTCTTGATTCTGTTGGAAGTTCTCTGTGTCTCCTGGATCTGAATATAATTCCTTCCCCAGATTTTGGAAGCTTTTCAGCTATTATTTCTTCCAAAAATTTTTTGCTCCCTTTTGTCTTTCTCCTTCTTCTGGGACTTTTATAATATGAAAGTTATTAAATTTGTTGGGGTCACTGAGATCCCTAAGTCTGTTCTCATTTTGCATTATTTTTTTTCCTCTCTTTTTGTTTAGCTTGATTACTTTCCATTGATCTGTTTTCTAGGTCATTAATTTGTCTGCTTCTTCCATCTTGCTGTTTATTCCATCAAGTGTGTTTTTCATTTCATTCATTATACCCTTTATCTTTGCTATGTTGGTTCCTGAAGGTGGCTCTGTGCTTATGCTGAGGGGGTGGGAGGGAAATGGAATGGGCCTGTTCCTTTGTTTCAAGACTTATCACTCAGTGAATACTGTTTCTCTGGAATGGGCTCTGAGATGAACAAATAACCTCCCTACTGTCTCCCAGAGACTCTTCAGATCACTTTTTCCCTGCTGTGTATCTGCATGTTGTTTGCCTGCCTTCTCTCCAAGAACAGCACAATGTTCTCTGGGCTGTATCACAGCCAAGCCGGCTGACCTTTAAAACTCTATAGACTTTAAGCCCCAGTGGTTGCCAGAAGTCATAAAATTCAAACCCTTTTGGTTTCCAAGCCAATTGCTATTCCTTTTCTCCTTTTGTTCCCCTGTGTGTTAGTCTGTATCTAGCCCTTCTCTGCAACTGTAACTCCCTCCCTACTTCAGTGACTACCATCTGTTTCTCTCCCAAATCAGTGCCTCATACCTTCTTCAATGTGGCCTTTTCTTTACTTTTAGTTATGGAGTTTATTCTGCCAGTCTTTGGGACAATTTCTGGGGTATTTTGGATGATTTAATAATTACCTAGTTATATTTATGGGATCTAGTGAGCCTAGAATCCTCCTATCCCACTGTTATCTTCTTAACCTCTCCCAGCTTCCATATTTTTAAGGCTGTTGGGTTTTGTTTAGTTTTTATTTATTTATTTATTTATTTTAAAGATTTTATTTATTTATTTAACAGAGAGGGAGATCACAAGTAGTCAGAGAGGCAGGCAGAGAGAGGAGGGGAAGCAGGCTCCCCGCTGAGCAGAGCTCCCGATTCGGGGCTCAATCCCGGGACCCTGATATCATGACCTGAGCCAAAGGCAGAGGCTTAACCCACTGAGCCACCTAGGTGCCCCTTGTTCAGTTTTTAAAGATACTGCTGAAGTTAAGAGAAGTGATTGAGAATGTGAGGAATTCAAATGCAACAAACTTGCTGTTTTTAGTTTAATTTAGCCTTCTTTACAAGAAATTCTGCTCAGATTCTTACAAGCTTGTATTAATTCTCAAACATTTGCTTTCAGGGATTTTGACCTGTGTTCTTTATTGCTTTTATGGAGCAGTAGGTTTTTCCAAAGGTTCTTATTCCACTATTTTGGAAGTATGTCCTGGATTATAGAACTCTTAATTTTGAGTTCTAATATCACTTTGATTATTTAGGGCACCAAGTCAAAACCAAGAGGCCCAGAGTTCTATTAGTCTATCTGATGAGTTTTCTGAGATCCTCAGGGTTTTAGACACACCTCTAGTTATTTTTTTTAGCTGAACACAGAAACATAATTAATAGCCTTAACTATTACTACAGTTATTCTGAAACCCCCATTTTGGGGGAAGGGCAGCAAAGGGGTAACATTTGAAAGCCCCATGAGAGGAAGGCAAATTATTAGTGGGAAAAAATATTGATTAAGAATACTGTAACAATTTAGGGAAAAATTACAAATACTGCCATTTCTACTCTGGGAATTATACTTTAACTAGCCCTACCACATTTTTTCCTTGGATAAATTTTGTTACACTAGAGAATGTGATTGCTAATGTGCTTTTGAGATAAATCTAAATTATAAATGCATCCTAGCCTTCATTAAAAAACCATCAATGTTCAGGTTCCTGCTTTGGTAATTATACCCTAATATATACTATTCATTATAGTAACAGTCCCTTCATTACCTTTGCTTATGAGTTCGTGAATATCTGTTGATACCATGGGGTTGACTCACATTTAATTGTTGCATGCTTACATTACATAACACATTACATTCCAAAGTGTCACTAGTATGGTGAAATTTTTTTCCATGAATTTCGTATGTGCAAGGGAGATGACGCCTAGGGTGAAGAATGGTAGAACTTTATTTTAACAAGAGTTTGATTTTAATGATCACATGCTGCACAAATAAAATAGGAGCAATGAATTATCATTATTGAGAAAAGACACATGTGTCTCTGATATAAGTTATTCTTTCATAAACTTCCTTGAAGATCTTTACAACTTTGAGTAGAATAAAAAGGCATAAAATATATTTTCAAAGGTGACATTAAAAAATTAAGTGGTTTCCCTGTGTTTAATTTTTAGTGACTTATTTAGAACTTGCCAACCATTGCTTTGTAAATGTCCTTATGTTATTTAACATATGTCTAATTTCTGTGATCCTACTGTAAATAAGAGGGCATGTCCAAGTTCTTTGTTGTTTGAATTTCTTCAAGGGTAATTAGAATATCCTATAGGCTCTAAACTTGTTTCTTCACTAACTAGAGCTTCAACAAAACAATCAGATAAAAACAATTAGATAATTAGCAATGTATATCCTTTGTAACCTAGGTTCTGAATTAACTTTAAATTATGTTGCAATGCACCAACTGGCAATTTTTTTGTGGCTTAATCAGTATTACTGCTCACATTATTAGTATACCCTAGGATCACAAAATTTAAATTGAATTTAAATGAAATACTTTCTAGACTCCTAGGAGAGTTAACAAACAAGCAAATATGCCTCACCTTAACCATAAGAACTATTTTCTTGCCTAATTTCCCCATGGTAATAGTACTCATTGTTGTAAAATAACTGAACTGAGCATGACCACTCTCACCTAATGGGTAATAAATTTAAATTTAAAATTTTTCATTTACATTTGCTTTACAAAATTTGACCCATTGTCTTCTCCTCATGGTTAAAATAGTTAATATAGCATGATATAAACTAAAACAGGGCCTTTACAAATTGGACTCCCATTATATAAGACTGACTTAGAGAAAGAGTGATTATGCCCACTATTTTGACAATTGTAAGTTCAATCTGACTAATTTTTCACCTGGAAGGAATGAGTAGTACCTCATAATATTGCTGTTGTGGTCTCACCTATCAGGGCCCCATACTCAATATTACTGAAATAATTTTTTTTTCAATCAGAAGCTAGTAGATACTTAGCAGTCATGCTTTGTTCATATCTATTTCAACAGCTTCTAAGCTGTAGTTTGACTTTGTCAAAAGGACACCATAGCCTTTAACCAGCTGCCCTGAAGCAGGCAATTTAATTAGTACAGGGAAATTTAAAAACATGAAATATACATAAAGTTAATAGAATACTCATATTCAGTTCTAGGTCACATATTTTTGGTAGGAAACATTTAGTGATTCTTCCTTTTCCCTTTGCCTGGATCTTTTGAGGGCTTCACTCCTGAGGGTCATCAAGAGTCCTTATCTGGTTTCAATCATTAATCTCATAGATAACTGGGGGAAAATGGTGAAGTAAGAGTGTAGAGAAGGCTGTTACAATTAGGGATTAACTAGGAAAATTTTCTATCTCTATCCAACAACACCTTTTAAATGTCTATAAAGACTAAAATCTCCTTGTAATCACAATATTTGGTTTCTAGGGGCAGAATAGTTGATAATAATGACTGTCTTTAAGTCCTGCTCCTTGATCAATTCTTACTCTGTGATCTGGCCAATTTCCACAAAATAAGAATAAACAGATTAGGAAAATATTCTACTTGACAGTTGCCACCAGAGTGCTCTATATCCAATGCAGTTAAACACAGAAAAGAAGAAAAATAGCATTTCCATAATCATGGTATTTGTGAGTCTTCCTAGAGAAGATAGTTGGGCAATATCTTGAAGAATAAGTAGGATAGTTGGGCAATATCTTGTAGAATAAGTATTATAAGAATAATAATAGGAAGAATAAGTTGTAATCTTATTCTTATAAGAATAAGAATAAATATCTTGAAGAATAAGTTAGGCAATATCTTGAAGAATAGGAATACCTGATTTGGAAGAGAGGAATTTGGAACATCAGAAGGCTAATTGGTAAACAACAACTAACTGGTGTATTTGCGCATCTGTCTGTGATATAGGAGGCCAGCGAGCAGTAAGTAGCTAGAAATGATATCAGTCAGCAGAGGGGCACAGCTAAACAGTGAGGTTGGTGAGGGCCATGGAAAAGGTAAAAAAAAAATTCACTATCCATGTTTCTCCTGGTGCTGTCTTTAACACTGGGCAGCTCAGTTATACCAGCTTAGTCCTCAACCTAGGGGAGAAATCTCCAGTGAACCAGGAGAGGGTTAAAACCCTTTGGTGAGTGATCTCTCTGTCCACCTGGAAGACTCTACTCTGGTTGTCTACGTGGAGAACACTATTTACCACCTGAATGTAAATGCCATTTTCTCAACACCTTCATTTGGCCAGGCTACAAGTAGAGTTCTAGATCCATTGAATGATGCCCCTTTCACCATAGTCTTGTGCAGAAAAATACATACACACACATATACACACACAGTTAAATTATTTCAAGGAGCTTAAAATATAATGGTTTAGGTAAATTCTTAAATGAATAAGAAGAAATTGAGGCAAGGAATAAAGAGGGCTGGGGGGAGAGAGTAGTTGAGAATAGAACTACTCAGCCTCCAGGTTAAAAATCGGTTTATAATTAAAATGAATTTTTTAAAACGATATGGATTCCCAAGTCCTGTTTTTGTCATTTATATATTGTGTGATAGTAAGAAAATTAATATCTGTGAAAGATTTTTTCCCCCTTCACTGTAATGGGGAGTAATAATGGTACAGGAGTATTGTAAGGTTTTTTTTTTTTTTAATTTATTTACTTGAGAGAGAGGGAGAGAGCACAAGCAGGAGGAGAAGCAGAGGGAGAGGGAGAAGCAGGCTCCCCACTGAGCAGGGAGCCCAATGAGGGGCTCAATCCCAGGACCCCAGGATCATGACCTGAGGCAAACGTAGACACTTAACCAACTGAGGTACGCAGGTCCCCCTATGGTGAGTCTTTGTTATAAAATATACAAAATAGCTATTTTAGTGTTTAGCTCAGAAGAGACAAATAGAACTTGCTGTTTAAATAACTTGGTTTGCCAGGAGATTCCCTCTTTCATTTACTTCCTTCCTTCCTCCCTTCTTCCCTTCCTCCTTTCCTTCCTCTCTCTCTCTCTCTCTCTCTCTCTCTCCCTTTCTCCCTCTTCTTTCCTTCCTTCCTCCCTTCCCCCATCCCTTGCCCCTTCCTTCCTTTCTTCAAGTGTCCATGTGTGCCAATATGGGGGGAAGGGGCTGAGGGAGAAGGAGAATCTGAAGGAGTCTCCATGCCCAGCGAGAGTCCTACATGATGCTCCATCTCACTACTCTGAGCTCCTGACTGGAGCCAAAATCCAGTCAGAACTTTAACCGGTTTAGCCACACAGGCACCCCTGATTTTTCCCAATAGTAATGGGGTCCTTGAAAAATATTTCTTCCAAGAGAAAGAATAAACCACACAAAACTTCAGAATACTTGTGTTTGATTCTTAGTTACAGGCTCATCTCATGGCCAATGAGGGGAGAGACATGAGCAGCATCTGCCTCTGCTGGAGAGGCTCTTGCAGTTTCAGTTGGTGTGTGGTTGCTTTCTCTCCTTTCCTTCCATTATGAAAGTTAGAATGAAAGGTAATCTCATTAATACAGGCTACTAAATTTTAAATCTAGTTTGTTCATCTTTATTTTCATCATCTGTTTACACTTTCAGTAAATGAAATGAATATTAGCAAAAAAAAGATAAAAATAGTGGGAGCCTTCCTCATGGGAGTATGTGAAATTCCCCTTATTTTATGATACCATCATCTATGTGGTCAAGGGAAACAGTAAGGGCAGATATTCAAAGGCAGTTGTATTTTCCTTAGAGTAGTGTAAAGCTTAGGATAACACAACCTTGTGCTTTTCCATCAATAATTTTTTTCCTGCTTACAAAAGATTTCAAAAATCAAGGTGAATTCCATTAAGAAAACTTTATTTACTAAAAGAAACTTCACTTTGTTTTTAAAGTATGAACATTGTCACACTTTATGAAGTGACTGCTAATTATATTTTTGTCTAACAACAAAACATTTTTGCAACATATCAGTGAATTTGCAAATCGCTAAATCAAGAATTAATTTACTAAAACTGTATTTTCATTGGTTTTTCCAGTATTATAGTGTAAGGTGCTTAAGTTTATAAAATGCTTGAAATAACAAATAACATGGAGGACAAAGGTAGATGGAGAGGAGAAGGGAGTTGAGGGAAATTGGAAGGGGAGGTAAACCATGAGAGACTATGGACTCTGAAAAACAACCTGAGGGTTTTGAAGGGGTGGGGGTGGGAGGTCGGAGGAACCAGGTGGTGGGTATTAGGGAGGGCACGGATTGCATGGAGCACTGGGTGTGGTGAAAAAACAATGAATACTGTTACGCTGAAAAGAAATAAAAAATTAAAAAAAAAATGCTTGAAGTAAAGCCCATAAGCTTTAGTTGCTTAGTAAGCACAATTAATTGGATTACAAATTAGAGGAGCTTTTGCTTTACACTTAAACCTATTGGCAAATAAACCTAACCTTTTGTAGAAATGAATGTCTCATTTGAGGAGAAAATTTTGAGTGAGAAAGTAGAAAATGTACGGAAATTATTAGGTGTTCGGCTGGTATATAAGAAGGTTGATCATGATTTTAGAGACTGGCTAATAAGGGACAAATAATGTCAGCATCATTCCTCATGGTGAAGGTATTTTCTTTGTTATTTCCTATGGCTTATCCCTTAGACAAATCTCAATTGTCACTGCTGAAGAAAATTGATCTGTAAAATCTAAATTAGTGAATTAATTTGGACTATATTAATCAGACTATGAAAATGTCCATGTTCTCATTTGGAACACTAACTGTTTAGGATTTCTTATAAAAATTATACACATTATCTAAAACTCAGGAGAGTTCTCATGGCAGGAGGATCTTGTCTACCCAACTGAGCATTTGATTCTGTGCTCAGTCATTGCTTGTGCATACATGGGTGAACATTTATCTTCTAAATTGAACAACAAAATTACTAGAAGATGTCACTAGATGACTGAACTTAATTTCTATTAAAAGATTGGCACCCTTACAAGTTTTAAAGGAAATAAACTCTTTTCTGCTCTCCCTTTGACTAATGAAGTACTCTGTAAAATGATGACTGAGTTAAGGATATGATGTAGATATAAAATAACTGCTTTATGCTGTGACCCATGAAAATTAACTCAGTTAAGTACCTTTAGATTTAATATTTAGTATAAAATAATAGCAAAAGATTAGCTATTTTATTACATAGTGTTGTAGTAGAGTGTGCTAAAGGGGAGAGATATAGCTTATCTCCCATGTCCTTTTTCCCTCCTCTCTTCCGCCTTGTTTTCCTTAAAAAGGAAGGAAGGAAGGAAGGAAGGAAGGAAGGCCTTCAATAAATTTCCTTGCCTTTTACCATTTCCACTTCTTTCTTTCTCTCTCTCTCCCTCCCTCCCTTCCTTCCCTCCCTCCCTCCCTCTTTCCTTTTTATTTTTTAATTTTTTAAAATTTTTTATTTTTTCCCCCTCTTTCTTTTTTAAAAGATTTTACTTATTTATTTGACACAGAGAGAGGGAAGAGCAAACACAAGCAGGGGAAATGATAGGCTGAGGAGAAGCAGGCTCCCTGCTGTGCAAGGAGCCCGAGGCAATGCAGGGGCTTCATCCTAGGACCCTGGGTTAGATCCCAGGACCCTTGGATCATAACCTAGCCAAAGGTGGTGCTTAACTGACTGAGCCACCCAGGTGCCCCCTCCCCTTCCTTATTTCTACTAGATCTTCTCTTTGAGCCACTTTGACCTATAGTCCCTGGATCCCCGCTACCCCCCAGCCACTGTTGAATTTATTCACACCAACTTAAATACCACAGGCTGACATTTTAATTATGTGCTTACTTACACTCTGAAATCATTTATCCTCCCTAAATATGCCTTTTCCTTTCTAATCTGATTCTTAGTAAACAACAGTATTCTCTGCTCAGAAAGTAACTCTAGGTTCCTCCCCCCAACTTCTGGGCAAGAATCCTAAGATTCCTACTTATGCTATTTCCTTATAAAATCTATCCCATCCCTTTCTTTGTTCATACTGTAAATATCTAGTTTGGCTCTTTATTAAGCCTTATATGAACTATTGAAATTCTCTCTAAATGATTCCCTATCAGTCTCACATTTTTAGTCAACATTGCTGTCCAAATTGCTGCAGAATGGTCTTTCCAAAAGGCTAATAAAATCATGTAGCTCACTTGCTTAAAATCCTACAAAAAGAACCTCATCTCCTTCAGAAAGTGTTACTTGTATGTCAACAGGCCCTGCATGCCCATTCTATCTCATTTCTTAAAACATGCCCTCTGACACATTAGGCTTCAGCTATGCCAACCTAAATGAAAATCCCTTAATGTAGACACTCACACCTGGGTATTTAAACCCATAAAGTTCCATTTGGATGAAGTGCTATCTCAATCATTGGGAATACCAGTATTTTATCATTTAGTCTGCATACTATAATTGCAAATTTACTCTTCTATCACATTTCTCTCAAATATTCTTCTAAATTCCTAAATTGTTAATTTTTCTTAGTTCTTTTTGGCCAGTTTTTTTTCCCCTTTAATTTTAGTAAGTACTTTTCTTTTACATTATTGCTTTCTGTGGCCTTTTAAAGAAATCTTTGCCTACCTACAAGTTATGAAGAAGGTCTGCTGTGTTTGCTTATTCTTAAAAGCTTTATGGTTTTAGCCATTAAAATTAGGCCTATAAACCTCAAATTAATTTTTGCATATAGTGTGAAGTAGTAGTAAGTGTTTATCTTTTTCCCATATGAATATCCAGTTATTTCAGCACCATTTGTGAGAAGGATGTCTTTTCCCAATTGGTTACTTTATTTATTATTTTTTATTATGTGGTTTCTTTACCTTGAGGGAATTTTGATGTCAGTGCTCCAAATTTGGTCTTATTTTTCTCTAATTTTCCTTTAAAAAAATGCTCAGGGGGTTGTATATTTCTAAATATTTTAGAATGAACTTGTGAATTTCCACAAAAACCCTTGTTGAGACTATCATTGGACTTATATTGTATAATGTGAGAAATGCTTTTTGAAATTTTTATTGCCTTCCTGAACACAAACACTTCTTTAGTTTGTATTTTGCTTGACTTCTTTCCACTGGTCTCTTAAGATCTGCTTAATGATATTATCTTGTCCTCCTACTTTAGTCATTCTGATTAATTCCCCAACTTTTTTTGTGCTTTTTTTAAATGTCAACTTAGTGAGCATTTCCTAAAATTATTTGTTTAAACGTTACATAGTAATTGTACCTATTCCAGTATTCCCACTAGGAATTTTAAATTTTGGGGGTCTCCATACTCCATTAATCATGAATTTCCATAGGTTTACCTCCATGATTTTCTCTCATTTATACCTGTTCTTCCGTTGCCACTGAGCCTGACCTAGATGCATGATCTCATCTCTCAACCTTTTCCTCTTTATTTTAACTTTGTACTAACTGCCAGATCAATTTTCCTAAAGCAAAGTTCTCTTTGTATTACCATCTTGAATAACATCCTTTGATCGCTCATTACTTGCCTATAGAAGACACAAATTCCTGAATTTTAAGTTGCAAAAACCTAAGCATGTATAATCTCATTTAATCATCATAGTGAATCTGTTGTTATTCTAAATTTATAGATGTGGAAATTGAGATTTAGAAGTGCTAAATACTTTCCCAAAGTTATGGAGCTATTAAGTAATAGATATTCCCACCCACTGCAATGATAACATCACTATACACTCTTTTAAAGCAAATCATAAAGAAGACTGATGTTCACAATAGGAAAAATTCATATACATATATAGTAGTAAGATTTCTATTCATGGTTATACTGTGAAATGTAACTGCAATTAGTAGCTAAAGAAAATATTTTTCTTTTTTGAACCATGAAAAAGAACTTGAAATTCAAATCTGTATCTTTCACTAGTCTCATTGCAACAAAGACAAAAACGTCTAGTTCAAATTAACAACACAATAGCAGACAGAGTTAGCTATATATATATATATATATAGCTATATATACATATATATAGCCATATATATACACACATATATAACTATATATATGTATATATAGTAACCAATATATACATATATATAGTATATATATGTATATATAGTATATATATAGTATATATACATATACAACAATATATACATATATATACTATATATGTATATATAGTAACCAATAGAGAAGATATTAGCAAGTGTGTATATATTGTAGTACTAGACTCCCCACTCCCCCACTCCCCACTCCCCATATATAGAGTTAGCTATATATATATATACATATATATGTGTGTGTGTGTGTATATATATATATGTAACTTACAAATAACCAATTAACTCATTGCTCTCCTGGCTGCCTTTTCTTTTTCTTTCTTTCTTTCTTTCTTTTTAAGATTTTATTTATTTATTTGACAGAGAGAGAGATCACAAGTAGGCAGAGAGGCAGACGGAGAGAGAGGGGGAAGCAGGCTCCCCGCTGAGCAGAGTGCTGGATGTGGGGTTCGATCCCAGGACCCCAGGATCATGACCTAAGCTGCAGGCAGAGGCTTTAACCCACTGAGCCACCCAGGCACCCCTTTATTAGCCTTTTCAATTCATTGTATTTATGAAGATTTTTAGATTATCAAGCAGTATCTTTCCTCAATGATAATTTTTTAGTCAAAATGGAAAGATTGACATTTTCCTCCTATGATCCTTAGTTCATTCTGAAATTAGACCTGAAATAAGAAGCAAGGAGTATTTAAAAGACTATACACTGATATATTTAGATAAACCTATGCTGTGTAAATATGACATTAATAGAGTTGAACTCCAAAGAAGCAAAATGAATCATTCAGAGTATGCCACCTCCAGTAAGTGTCAGAGGTTTCTTTTGTTATAACTAACAACAGAAATAAAAATGAATAAAGTTAGCAGAGAAGAGAAAGATTTGAAACAGAGCAACATTATAGTTTTGGGAAATGGATCTGTCCTTTGTAAGCGGAGACAATAAAATAGTCAAGTAGGAAAAGGACTCAAGAATAGAAATAAAACCCCGCTTATTAGATCAAGGAGACCTGCGCTCTCTCAAACTATGGTATTTTCTTCCCCTCTAACAAAGAGAAAGGTCAGTCTTGAGACTTGAATTGTAGGTATAACTGTGCAATACAAACATCTATGTCAGAATTTGTAAGTGAAGATAAATGGAAAATAACCAGGTAGTAATGAAAGAGAATAAGCTACAGTGCTTTATTCTGGATACTGGTCATTGCACGGGTGGATTTGGAGTGGCTTACAAATGAGGAGCTGCAGAAAAATAAAATGAGTTTTCATTCACAAGTGGCTTTTAGTAACCAATAGAGAAGATATTAGCAAGTGTGTATATATTGTAGTACTAGACTCCCCACTGCCACTGTGGAACTTGAAAGAACTGAAAAGGGGAAAATATTATCCCAAAGAGTAGTATATACATACTAACATACATATGACAAACAATATTGTTTTTCCTCTAGGAGGTAGGTCATGGGATTCCTCAGACCAATAATTGACAGATTCCTGAAAGAATTGTTTCTTCTCTTCCATAGTCATGCATCTGCACAAGTTGCTGCCATTACTGTGAATAACTGTTACAACTTTGGTAGGAAAGGGGCAAGGCTGACTGGGAGCTAAGTGTTGAAGATGAAAATGGCAGTAGAGTTTTCTGAGGTTTTTGTCTCATAAAAGTTATGTTCAATGTTATTACATTCCCCAACATAGACAGCTTCTGAAATGGTGGTAGTAGTAAAGTAGTAATAGTAGTAGTAGTAGTAGTAGTAGTAAAAGTAGTAGTAGTAGTAGTAGCAGCAGCATTCAGTCCAATCTAAATCCTTCTAAAACATCCCTGATAATTCAGTGCTGACCTACACTTGAATGCTTCCAATATAGAAAATTTGTTACTGACTAGAGTAGTTTGTCATCTTTGACCTAGACAGTTTTTGATTACTGAAAATAAGGCTTCTACCAAACCAAAGACCAATGACTGTGATTCCTTATTATTAGCTTAGGTCTAGCTAGACAGAGAATTGCTATGTTCTCTCTCTAATTTTTCACAGATCTTTCAGCCTATAGTCTAAAACCTAGTTTCTTTAATTACTTTTTTTTTAAAGATTTTATTTATTTATTTGACAGACGGAGATCACAAGCAGGCAGAGAAGCAGGCAGAGAGAGAGGAGGAAGCAGGCTCCCTGCTGAGCAGAGAGCCCAAGGCGGGGCTTGATCCCAGGACCCTGAGATCATGACCTGAGCCAAAGGCAGAGGCTTAACCCACTGAACCACCCAGGTGCCCCTTTAATTACATTTTTAATAATATGTTATTAAATTTCTTTACCATGCTAATGTTAATCATATGTATCCCTGTTAGTATGTCTATTCTTCTTCCAATACAGAAGCATAACTAATACTTTATGCTATTTTAAGTTTCATGCTTTTTATGAAGTTTCTTATAACATTTTAATCTCTACTAAAATTCTCTTTATTGAATCTTCTATGTCTAGTGTAAAACCGATGTAAAATAGGTCCTGTAATTTCTAGATATTTAAGATAATTAATGCTAGTATCCATAAAATACAACAAAAAACAAATTTCAGTAGCTTTATACAATAGGAGTCTATTTTTCACTCATTCAGAATCCAGTGTGGAAGTTGCTGGTTGGGTATTTTTTTCTAGGAATCATGTCTCCATTTATTAACTAAGGAATCCAAGCTCCTTCTCTCTGGGCCATTACCCAGAGATTCCATGGCTATGACAAAAGGGGCATTGACAGGGTTGCTGGGTGGCACAGTTGATTAAGTGTCTGCCTTTAGCTCAGGTCATGATCCCAGGGTCCTGGGATCCAGTCCTACATTGGGCTCCCTGCTCACTGGGGAGTCTGCTCCTCCCTCTAACTTTTCCATTGCTTATGATCTCTCTCTCTCTCAGATAAATAAATAAAATCTAAAAAAAAAAAAAAAAAAAGAATTGACAGAATACTAAGACATTGTTTGAAACTTGAAGCTAAGTTTGAAAATAGTATATATTATCTCCATCCACCTTTTGCTGACCAGAATTAATCTGTCTTACTTAGTCACAGAGTGCTTCAGTGTAGTCTTTATGTGTATCCAGGAGGTAAGTTAGATGGTTTGATGGATACTTAGCATTGTCTCCTTCTCTCCAAACATGTGACTCAGTTTGGGGAAGCAAGATGACCAGAGGAAAGTGAATGAATAATGAAGAGTACAACACTTGAGAAAACTTTTGGATAAAGAAGAATTTGAACTAGCCATTGAAAGATTAAAAAGTATTTCATTAGGTGGTAGGAAATATGAAGCTTCTTATATAGGCAAATGTTCAGAGCAATGAAAGTATAAGACTATCTTGTTGGATAGTTGACTATCTGTGAATCCTTATACTCAATACAGATTGATCTGGTACCAAGCACAGCACATGCTCATCCTCATTAAATAGCAGCTAACACATTAATTACCCCTTTCCAGGGGTCCTTCAGAATTAGAATTAAGATATATTGATGCCTGGGAGTTGGCATTACACTTATTGTAACTACTTGCCATTTTAATGTGTACTTTTCATGAATATGCAGTATCTTCACATGAACAAACTTTGACTTTTGACTTTGACTTTACTTAACCTGACTTATATAATTTTGGTAGAAAAACCCTTCCAGATACTTTTAAATATCCCAGCGTTCAATTTCATTGCACCCTCTTCTGAATCCTAAATGTTTCACAGTAAGTTTATCTTCCCCTGCATATTTTACACTCTTTGAAAATGGAGTTTGGGATATTTTAATATCCTCAGTACAGTGCAAAAAACTTAATAATTGTTAGTGACTTGTTAGTGACTCAAACAAGAGGCTGCTGTGATTCTTTGGATTTTTAATCTCTAGCATTGCAGTACTTTTCCTTCTCTTTACTTGGACCTTATACCAGAAGAACAACAAAAACCCTGAATTTTGTCTATAAATCGTCTCATCCTTTTCATCTTCACTACTGTACAGTAAAAGAGCAAAGAGTAAAGTTGTGATTAGCACTATAGTTCAATTCTGATCCTTCTAATACATCTTCTGGGGTATGGTACAGAACTGAATATTACTAGATGTCTTATTCATAACTGCACCAACAACATACAAGCTAAATTTTTTAAAACTCTGTATGTAAAATAAAAAAATACTTTGTTCATGTATTACTCTGTGACATTTGATTTCCTTGATTGACATTAGCTTCTGTTACCATCCCTCTTTGCCTAAGCATTGGGGGAAGTATGATTGTTAATCAGCATCTTGTATGCCAAGCATGGAAGTTCAGTAAGCAAAGGGAAGCAAAGAAACATCACCTCAAAGCCAATTCATGGCCAGTCAAGGTACTTCTGAGAAGTATATTTTAATAAGTAATTTTAAATCTGTTAAATTGCAGCTTAAGTTGAATGATGACAGAGAGGAATAGATCAGTTTAAATCATATAATGATGCAAACAAGTTGATTCTTAATTCCATAACCTGTAGTGTATCCTCTCTGATAATCAGAGTAGTTCAACTTGCTTCTTCTTCATTGTCACAATGATGTATTATTAAATATCTTGAGAAAATAGAAGGTCTAAGGAGCTCCCTATCCTAGGTTGAGTTCCTGAGGCATTCCACTTGGAGATGGTTTCAGTTCTGGAGTCAGATTCTGACTAGCTGTTGTATGAAGCTGAGGGTTTATTTTCCCCTATCTTAATGAAAACAAAAGCGGGAGTCCCAAGAATGAGATAAAATGGTCAAATGTCAGCCTTGCCAATCCAAAGAATAACTATTGTTCTAGGCAGATGAAAGTTATAAAAAGTCTATGAAAAGAGGGGTTCTTTTGGTAATAAAGAGTCTTTCAAAAAGCTATACTTTTTTCCAGAAAACAAGTTTTAAGACTGCTAGAACAGTTTAGAGAAGAACTTTGCTTGAAACACTCCCAAAAGTTTACCAATTGTTCTTATCCCATCTCACAGAGAACAGAAAAAATTCACCCAGCCAAGACATATGAAATCACATATGAAATCACATCTTGAAGTCTCAATGACTTCTTAAAGCTATTTCTTCTTTTGCCTAAGCTCAGCAGCTCTATTCTTCACTCAATTAAATCTCTTCAAAATGGTCTGAACAACACAGCAATGTTGCAGCTACAAGGCTTTGTTGCTACTGCTTTCTTGGCAGTCATTCCTGGGAGAGGAGTGGACAATATACTTCTTAATTTTAGAATGTAGCTAATGAGTAGAATCAATTCTTTTAAGAGTTACACTCCTCTCTGGGCATATCGGGCTAAACAGTGAAATAACTTTCTTCAGTCAAGGTGAGGAAAAACATGGTTATGATAAATAAAGGAGAAATCACTAAATAGAGAATAAGAAGGAGGAGTGGAATTCCATTTCCTAAGGTCATGAACTGGTGAGGAAATAGAGCATTTTAAGGCCTGAAGAAACTATAATAGGCTGAAGTTTGAAGTTTCAAGAATTAAAAGCATATCAGAATGTCCAATTCATATAAATGGCCAATATTAATAGAATAGTTAATCCAGGGAAGGCATGGTTTTACATGTTTGCATGCTAGGTAACAATAATTCTATCCTCACAATAAATTTACAGGTAGGACACTATTAAAATGTCTATTGTACATATGAGAAAACCGAGTCTCAAAAGGGAGAAGTAATTTACTCAAGGTTATCCCTTGAGGGATAGCAGAGCTCACTAAGGGATAGCGGAGCTCAGATTTGAACTCACAGTAGGTTAATTAATCATCTTTTATGTGGTGGCCAAAGAACACAGGGCAGTTCTGTGAGGAAAAGTGGGGAATTGGAGAAGAACAAAACAACACTAGTATAGCTTATTAAGAAAAAGAAATAAATGTGGGCTCAACCTCTCTCCTGGTCTGTTGTCATTCCCTGTTCCAGCTACATTTTCTGTCTTCATCCAAGAAGTGAAAGTTAAAATATAATTCAGGGGAGATAAACCCTAGGTTTTAAACCTCAGTCTTTCATTTCAGTTAACAGCTCAGATCTTGTTATCTATAGATTTTGCTTTCACACAGATATTTCTCTTACCACTTTCTTCCTCTAACTTTTCTTATTTCCTTCATATATGAAAACTCATGTGGTCCACAGATTGTTCTATCTCTAAATCAGTTTGCCATTCACTGACTCTCATCTTCTTTGTGCTCATACTTGGAGAGTTCATTTTAGCTGTACAATTCTGCTTTTTTGGTACATTTTTTTCATCTTTTTTTCTTTGATTAACACTTTGATGTCAGATTCTATTACTTTCAGTTAAAGTGTAATACACTTATAGCAGAAAAGATTGTTTCAAAGAGTTCTCGAATATTTTTGAATATGGAATTATTCAAATATTCACCAAAAATTTCATAGAGAAAATAAAAACAAAAAAACAAAACAAAACATAAAACCTTGCATGTTGACTTGAATTTAGTACCTAAAAAGAATTTAGCACATTTAAGTCATCATTTCAAAGAAAGGAGACACAAATTTATATTCACTTCTCTGTGTAAGATAACACATAACTCACTTTTCCAAGAACTGATATGCCATGGAGAACGTTTTAAAATACTACACAAAATATTGGGCGTACATTCAGGTATACAGGACAAGTAAATTATATGGTAAAGAGTTTAGCTCAGAAGTTTCACAGTTCATATTAATTTGGTTCTAAGTGAGAGGAAATGTTTAAATAACAAAAGAGACAGGATGGTGGAGAATTAGGAGTCCATAGTTAGTCACAGGCAGCAGAGTCTGTCATAATTATCTAAAGAGCTTTCTGTAGAACAGCTATTTGACAATTGCCTGTGTGCTTTTAAAAATCAGAACCCATAGCCTCTTCTCAGGTGAACTCTTGCATATTATTTGGGATGAGTTTGTGAACAGCTTGATATGGGGACTCAAAAGTTGTTTTCTGGGTCTGTTTTTTTTCCTCCCTCTCCACTTTTCAGTGTTAACTCAGCTAACATTTTCTCTGGGTTAACTAGATCTGGAACACTTTATCCTCTTTGTCACAAATTGGCTGCCAGGCATGCCCAAAGCTATTTTCTCTTGGATTCATATCCAGCGGAACAAAATGAGTCTGCTCCTTCTGTAGCCCAAATAAAAGGCCCAGCCTTTAAAAAAAATCACTTCAGTGGGCAATGGGGAACCCTGTACCATCAACTAAATCGTGCTTTGTGATATAGAAAAATGATTTATAAGAATTTGGAGAATGAATTAGGAAGAGGGAGAAAAGACTGGAAATTTGGAATTGTCAAAAGAAGTAGGTGAAAGCAAAAGGAGCCTGAATGGATAAGTAGAAATGAGAAGAAATAACAGACAAAAATATAGAGCCAAGAGATATTAGAGGTATGGTTGACATGTTTTGGCTAGATGTATGTGTGGCAGTCGAAGGCACATTTCTAGATTGAGCAATGGGTGGGTTTAACTTCAGGCATATGTAGGTCCAGAAGTTCAGATTATGTCATCAGATGTTTCTCTTGCATATCTTGGTTCTGCTTTCCATTTTCCTTCTAGGGAAGGCTCCTATCCAAGAGCAACCACAGCACTCTTGGAGATTAGATTCCTTAAACGATTTTGGAGTAATTATTTGTGTCATTCAGTGAAATTATATTTGTCTATGTGTCAATTCCCCCAAATGATTTTAATGTCATCTTTGAACAGAACACGGTGTTGAAGGAGGGTGTGGTTATGGGGCATTCTTCACCAGCCTGCTTATATCTTATGCTCACACTATAGTAAGGTAAGTGAGGACATATGATTGATATATATACTCAAATTACAAAGAATAGAAGGAGGTAAATTTATTAAAGAGATCGTAAATTCTGGAGCAAATCCATTACAAACCCCTCCCAGACTTTTATTCTGGTAATTACCTTTGTGCTAGAGCTGGAGAACTAGAGCTTAAGGATCAATGAACCAAGAAAATGGGTGGGAAGGATAGAGATATAACCAAATCTTCTCCAATGAACTATGGAAACTAAAAGAGGATGCTGCAGTTAGATGTCATGATAATCTTAGAAATAAATGTTTAGGTAGGATAGCAGTCAGGTTTTTTGAAGAAAAGACACATATAGATGATCTTCATTAATGTGGGAAGAGCTATTTTAAAGTACAAAAAATAAAAGTATTTTTAACAGGAAATCTGGATTTCAGGACTCTGAGGAATGAATTTTGTCAACACCATGAAAAGAGCTACTAAACATAACCCAGTATCATTTAAAATTTAACTCAAACTCAAGTAATTGGTTTCTTCAATGAGTTTATTTTCTGACAGAGGGTTTTTGACTATGTGATCCCAGTTAAAATTGAGTACTAATATTCATTAAATTTTTACACCAAGTCACCTTGAGTGCATTTAGGTACACTTATATCCAATCCAGGTGCAATGTCCTTCAGTTCATGCTCCAGTACATGGTTCAACCATTTGGACAAAGTGGCAAGACTGACTTCATCTTTGGAAACATGCTGCATATGCTGAATGAACTCACTCAGTAAAGACCACGTTAGGGCTACTTTCCTGAAGCATCAAGGTATTCTGTAGAAAAATCAATAGTAGGAAGATGATAACCAATGTGAATGATCAATGATGATCATGATGATGAACATTAAATGAACATTTTACTTTCTATCCATTCAGGCCCTGCATTAAGAGATTTGCATGTAGGGGCACCTGCGTAGCTCAGTCTGTTGAGCATCAGATATTTAGTTTTGGGTCAGATCATGGGCCCAGGGTCATGAGATCGAGCCCCACATTGACTCTGCACTCAGTGTGGAATCTGCTTGAGATTCCCTCTCTGTATGTCCCTCCCCCCACTCTCACTTTCTCTCTCAAATAAATAACTATTAAAGAGCTTTACATGTATTTTCATTCACAATAACACTATGATGTGTGACTATTGTCTCCACTTTTCTTTTAGTTTTTAAAACTTTATTTTTAAAATTTTTTAAAGTTTTAATTCTATATTATCTACAGAGTAAAAGCTTTTCTCTTAACTTGAAAGTTGAACCACAGTAGTCAGTGATCACTCCATCAAACTTGATTTATAAATAATAACCTGTCATTTTGACGGTAAGAATTTACTGAACCTTTGTCAAGTTTAATAAAAGGACATTCCAAGTCTTGATTTCTTTTCTTTTCTTTTTTAGCAATAATAGCAGCAAGGATCACTCTTGCTACTTCTTTTGCTAGCTGAGGTGTTTATGATTTTTGAGTATCATTAAAAAAATAAATAACTTCCAGTTTGCACTATTCAGTACAAGCCCACCACTGACAGTAGTTGTAAGACTGTCCTGGAAGAACTGAAAGGCTAAATTTCCTCCTCCCTTCTGCTTCTACCAACTGGAAGCACAGAAAACTAGAATTCCGTTTATTTTGTTTTTAAAAAATATAAGTTGATTTCTTGCAACATCCAATAGGAATGCTAACAGTTCACTTCTAGTAGAAGATATTTGGACAGAGTAGAGGCATTTAGGAACTTGTGGGCTGTTCCATAATTCCATATGCTATTTAAGAGTCCCATAAGTACCCCATCTCTGCTTGCTGAGACTGGAAGTAATTTATTTTTTTATTATCTCCACTTAATAAATAATGTGCTTGAGACACTGAGAAATTTTTTTTCACCTATTTAAGCCATCCCCTACCTCCCTTCTGGTAACCATCAGTTTGTTCTCTATAGTTAAAAATCTGTTTCTTGATGTGCCTCTCTCTCTCTCTTTTTCCCTTTTGCTCATTTGTTTGGTTTCTTAAATTCCACATATGAATGATATCATAATGGTGTTTTTCTTTCTTTGACTTATTTCACTTAGCATGATACTCATTAGTTCCATTCATGTCATTGCAAATGGGAAGATTTCATTCTTCTTTATGACCAAGTAATATTCAGCTGTATATATACACCACCTCTTCTTCTGTTTCCATAATTTGGCTATTGTAGGTAATGCTGCTATAAACATCAGAGTTCATGTATCCCTTTGAATTAGTATTCTTGTATTCTTTCTGTGAAAAGCCTAGGAGTGTAATTGCTGGATTGTAGGGTAGTTTTATTTTTACCTTTTTGAGGAATATCTATAGTGTTTTCCAGAGTGGCTGCACCAGTTTGCATCTCCACCAACAGTACAAGAGGGTTCCCCTTTCTCCAAATCCTCACCAAGACCTTTGTTTCTTGTGTTATTGATCTTAACCATTCTGACAGGTGATATATCTCATTGTAGTTTCTTTTTTTTAAGATTTTATTTATTTATTTGACAGACAGAGATCACAAGTAGGTAGAGAAGCAGGTAGAGAGAGAGGGGGAAGCAGGCTCCCTGCTGAGCAGAGAGCCCGATGCGGGGCTCAATCCCAGGACCCTGAGATCATGACCTGAGCCAAAGGCAGAGGCTTAACCCACTGAGCCACCCAGGTGCCCCTCTCATTGTAGTTTTGATTTGGATTTCCCTGATGATAAGTAATGTTGAGCATCTTTTCATGTGTCTGTTGGCCATCTATATATCGTCTTGGGAGAAAAGTCTATTTATGTCTTCTGCCCATTTTTTAATTGGATTGTTTGTTTTTTAGGTGTTGAGTTTTATAAGTCCTTTATATATTTTGGATATGAACCCTTTATTGGATATGTCATAGCCAACTGTCTTCTAACTATCAATCATTCCATAGGTTGCCTTTTAGGTTTTGTTAATTGTTTCCTTTGTTGTGCAGAAACTTTTCATTTTGATATAGTCCCAATAGTTTATTTTTGCTTTTGTTTCCCTTGCCTTGGGAGACATATCTAGAAAGAAGATGCTATAGCTGCTGTCAAGAAGTTACTGCTTGTGTTCCCTTCTGAGATTTTTATGGTTTCAGTTCTCACGTTTAGGTCTTTAATCCATTTTAAATTTATTTTTGTTTATGGCTTTAGAAAATGGTCCAGTTTCATTCCTTTGCATGTTGCTGTCTAGCAACATTTATTTATTTATTGAATTTATTGAAGAGAATTTTTCCATTGAATATTCTTTACTCCTTTGCTGAAGATTAATTGACCATAGAGTTTTGGGTTCATTTCTGGGTTTTCTATTCTGTTACATAGATCTGTGGAGACATTAAGAAAATTTAAAAGTAGTCCAAGGGTGCGCAGCTAAGACAGTATTAGTGTAACAGAGTGCTGAGGTAAAAAGCCTCTGTTTAAAGTTGCAGCAGTTAAGTTTTCTGAGAGCTGAATAGCTGCAACATGACTTATAATTTACATATGTAGCTTATATCTTCTTAAGTGATCATTTTAAAATGGCCAGTTGTTACAAATCCAAAAGGGATCACATCTTGTATGGTAGTGGAACTCTGAGGAATCCCAGCCCCTATGACTATGTATGGTACCACCACTCTTCCTACTGTAGTTCAGAGACATTCATGAGTAGATGAAATGTTCCCAATGTAAAACGGAATTCTTATTAAATGCATTAAAAATGGTAGTGTTGATTGGAATTTGTATTACCTGATTAAAGTGCTACTGGTGCATCTTGGTGCTCAGTTCGTTAGACTTCAGCCTTCAGCTCAGGTCACGATCCAGGCTTCCTAGGATAGAGCTCCACTTTGAGCCCCTTGCTCAGTGGGGAGTCTGGTTCTCCCTCTCCCTCTGCCCGATGTTTCCGCTGCTTCTGCTCTCTCGCTCTCTGTGTCAAATAAATAAATAAAATCTTTTAAAAAAATAAAGTGCCACCTACTTTGGAATTTTGCTAAGAATCTCTTAGAGACTCTCCCTGTTTTACATGATCTATTTTTAATTCACACATCCCAAAATAGTGCAGTAAAGAGTTCATAGAGGCACACAGGAAGGTTAAAGTTTTCTAGGTTCTGTATGAGCTTCCATTCCTCTTTGTATCTAAGGATAAAAACTTATAAGACACATCATCCTTCAGAAGACATGTAGTTCAACATTGTATTTATTTCTGTGGGAATGGTTTTTAATGAAATATATGTATAACTCCCTATATATTTAAATAAAGGATTTTGACATCTCCCTAGACAATTTTAGTTGATATTTCTGTAGTTTTTGCCTTTATTATATTTCATCCCAATATTCCTTTTTGCATTTAAATTTAGATGTGTTATTTTATTTAACCATTTTATTTTGAAGTAATTGAATATTCACATTCACTAATGAGAAATAATATATAGAAATTTTATTTATTTGAGAGAATGAGAGAGAACATAAGAGGGGAGAAGATCAGAGGGAGAAGTAGACTCCCCATGGAGCTGGGAGCCCGATGCGGGACATGATCCCAGGACTCTGGGATTGTGACCTGAGCCGGAGACAGTCACCCAACCAACTGAGCCATGCAGGTGCCCCAGAGTTCTTAAGCACACTTTACCTATTTTTCCAATGGTAACACCCTGCAAAACCATATCAGCATATTGATTTTGAGACAGTCAACATTTCCATCACCACAGGAATCCTTCATATTGCCCTTTTATGCCTGCACCCACTTTCCTGCCCCTTTTACATTTTCCTTAAAACCTATCAACCACTAATTTGTTCTCTATTTTTATCATTTTGTCATTTCAAGAATATTATAAAAATGGAATCATATAATATATAACATTTTGGTTACATTGACTTTTTTTACTCATCACCATTCTCTGGAGATAGACCTATGTTGTTACATTTATCAATGGTGCATTCTTTTTTACTGCCAAGTAGTATTCTATGGTATAGATGTACCACAGTTGTTTAACCATTTATCCACTGAAAGATACCTGAGATTTTTTTTTTTTAGCCTTTGACTATTACAAATACAATTTATTTGTTTTAAAAACTCAACCCAACTGTTGAGTGGATAATGGACTACAATGAGCAAGAATGGAAGCAGAGAGACACAGAAGGATGCCATGACAGTCAGCTCTATGACAAATTCCAGCCACCACAGTAGGAAGATTCTTTATGCTGGATCTGGTGGAAACAGGTGACAGATCAGGCTATGTGAGATGTCTATTCACTCTGTAGTCTATGGTAATTACTATTCCCTTTCAAAATTTACTTTGGTCAGTTATTTCCCTTGAGGAGAAAAACATAGGCAGTGAAGCCTCTGTGTTTCCTGTTTTAAGGCAAACAGAACTTAAAAATAAAACATCTTATATTTAATTGTCAAAATTAGTGTGAAAGACAACAGCAAACTTTTTTTGAAAATATTCCCCAAAATCAAAGACATGAAAATGTCAGCTGGTTCTTATAAATATGGTTTGAATAATGCATATTATATTAAAAAATGAAATTAGACTTGGGATTTTTCCCCATGAAGACTAGAGTAATTACCAGTCACAGAAAGTTATTTTTCTCTTGAGCTTTAGGCAATCAGCACTGTAGTCTGTATTCTAGTCTCTACTATATTACATGTGAGAAATGTTAGGTCAATGTCTTATTGAAATAAATTTTAGGAAAGGCCATGTTTCCTGCCTGATACATGTCTTTTGTTAATAATATTATGCTGGAATAATTTAATAACTATTATTATGGAGATAATTCCACATCTCTTTTTCTGGTTGTGAGAAAATTGATGCCTACCATCTTTGGAAAATTATTTTCTGATATAATTTTGTTCTTTATCCCTGTTACGGGGATTTTAAACTATTTTAAGAGGTGTATTTGCAGCTACACTCATCATGGAATATGAAAGGTCTATGTTTTAGAGTTCACCCTTTCTGATATGAGAAATGAAGAATTTGAAGAATATGAGAAATAAAGAATTTCTCATAATCCTTTATTGTAATCCTTTACATGTCATTTTATGTGTGAAATCAACTCTGAAGCAACTTAAACAGCTTCTAAGTTTCCCTTTAGTATTCTGGTAGAGAAAAAAGAATTTTGTTTGTTTTCTTTTCTAGTTTCCCTTTATCATATGAAGAAAGTTTTCTCTATTCTTAGTATTTTCACATGATTTTCATATGAATGAGTACTAATTTTCAACAAATATTTTTTAATCTTTTTTAAGATATTATACATTTTATATTTAGTCTTACTAATGCAGTTAGTTAAACTGGTTGATTTTTCAAATGGGGAAACAATCTTAACTACCTGGAATCTAAACTACTTGACCATAATGCCATATGGCTTAGTATTGGTTAGTATTGTTTAATTGAGCATTTTTGCATGAGTATTTATAGAAGATACTGGCTTTAAAGTGCCATTTTCACAACATTGCCAGATTTTTAAGTCAATAACATTTTGATCTCAAAGTTTACTTGAGAAGTATTCTTTTTCTATTCTAGAAAGAGTAAGTATAAAATTGGTTTTGCTTCTTCTTTAAATATTGGTAAAAATTGTCCTGTGAATCCATCTTGTTTAGGTTTTTTTTTGTTTGTTTGTTTTGCTGTTGTTGCTTTCATTGTCATTGCTGTTGATGTTTTAAGTTTTTGAATTATAAACTGAAGTTCCTTCACAGACATAGAGTATTCACTTCTGAAAAAGTTCTTCATAATGTTGACAAATTTTATTCCTTAAGAAATTTGACCATTTTAGGGATGCCTGGGTATCTCAATCGGTTAAGCATCTGCCTTTGGCTCAGATCATGATCTTAGGGTCCTGGGATCTAGCCCCACATCAGACTCTCTGCTCAGCGGGGAACCAGCTTCCCCTTCTCTCTCTGCCTGCCTCTCTGCCTACTTGTGATCTCTCTGTCAAATAAATAAAATCTTCAAAAAAAATATAAAATAAAGTCATAAAAGAAAGATAGTTTGCACATCTGGAGCAAAAGTGAAAACAGAAAGGAAACATTTCCTACAAAATGTGATACTTGAGACTACACTTAGGACAAGACAGAGTAGAAAAAAAGGCATTCCAGGCAGAGAGAACAATGTGTGCAAAGGCCCAGAGAGAAAATGTGATGCTTTAAGGGAAACACAAGGGGAACAACATGTTAAAGTATGCATGGTAGGAAGGGTAGACTATAAGGCCCCAAAGCAAACAAGAGCTGGATTGTGAAGAATCCTATGTAGCATGGCAAGGAGTCGAACTTCTTCGTCATATTCAAGGAGCACTGAAGTGAGCCACTAGGTTTACACAAAGGATACACATGATCATATTTGACCTGTGACACAAATTTGACATTCTGACACAGAAAATAGTATGAAGGATGAATTGAAAAAAGAACTAGAGGCAGAAAGAGAAAGAGAGCACAGAGGAAGAGGCAGACTCCCCGCTGAGCAGAGAGCCTGATGTGGGGCTAGATCCCAGGACCCTAAGATCATGACCTGAGCCAAAGGCAGATGCTTACCCGTACTTTCGGTACATTGAATTCTCAATGACTTCAGTGACCTTCCCTAGAAGAAAAGCCCTCTACTTGGACTTTAAAGTCTGGTATTTACCAGAACTTAAACCAAGGCCCACTTTATGTTCATCGGTTTTTATATGTTTTCTCATCTTCTTGAGACTCTTAAAATCCTATTTCCAGTCCAAATCCCTTTTCTAAGTTATAGATTGTTACACAAAACTATTTACCTAGCCTCTTGGATGTTACAAAAGGACCTCAAATTTAAGTCCACAGCTGACCATAAAACCCCTTAAACATGCCCTCTTCAACAGTCTGGTAAATGATACCAAACATCATAAGGCCTCTCTTTCTAGTTTCAGTGGGCAAATAGGATCCTAACGTGTTTAATTTCTAGCTAGCAGAATTACACATGCACTGACCAACTCTTACTATTTTCTCACTTAACTGACTCTCCTTGAGTCTCTGCTTGTCCTCCACATCTTTCTTTTATTCCCCCTTTAAAATACCGCAACTGCACAAATCTAATGAAGCTTAGCTCTTTCCCCTCCTGCATGAAATCTGTTTTTACCACTTCAACTAATGTCTGGCCATGTTTATCTCTGACATAGGTTAAAATCATTTAACAATATATGTTGATGAAGTTCTGATATGATTCCAAGTTGATATAATTAACCCCATCATTTCATATACCCAGAGACCTATGAGCTAATTAGGTATCTTAAAGCATATAAACCTCTGCAATTTTATCTTTCTGAAACTGACTGTAGGATATGCTCAGTATGCTTCTTAGCTATAGCATTTATACCCATTCAAACTATACCAAAGATCTTTTTTTTATTTTTTTACTCTGCTTAGTGCTTACCCGACTAAATATAAGCAGGGTGGACCCTTAGGAGAAAAGTTGATGCTAGGAGAGTTAGATATTGGTTTAGAGTCAAGTAAGCTCAGTTAAATCTAATGGAATATTTTTCACTTTATTCAGCAGACACAGATTATTTCCATGGATGCAGATTTAAGTAGAGTTTTTGTGTCTTTATTGCCTTTTCTTTATTTTCTGTTATTTGAGTCATACACTGTCAACCTACACAAAAGTAATTCTCTCCTAACTTCCATTCTGAAATAACTTATACTTTTGCCTTCATTTCCTCAGCCTGCACTAAAAGGTTCAGTTACAAAACCGGTCTAGTGCTGCACAATTGTGGGGCAATTCTACATTAAGTTGGTAAATCCTTCGGGCAGAACTCTTTTATCAAAAATACATTTATTTGAATCACAGTCACTTTGTGTGTGGAGGTACTAGCTTGGTTGTCCAGCACTTACTAAATAATTCATGAAACCCAGATTTGTTTGAATATACAAAAAAAATCCCATAGTAAAATGAAATAAAAGTCCCTATTGCGGGGAATAATACATTGGAGGAAATTTGGTTGTAGCTCATATCCTATCTTAAATGCTGAGTTAATAATCTTATAGGTCCTGATGTATTTCATGGCATAAAAATAAACATAATTTAATACATATTTTGTTACATCTCTTGATTTAAAAGTGGTTGGTATTTTATACTAGTGCCTTCCTGGGTCTGTCTTCTGCTGGTGAACAGAAAATAGTAACAATCTCATATGATGGAGACAAAAACGTTTGGTTTTGAACTGAGTTACTAACTGAACACCAATACCCAAGAGTACTTTTTCTCTTCATCCAAGTGCTCTAGAACCCAAAGGAAAAACAGTCACTGCAATTCATGAAACACACACATAGTCTCTATTAATACTTAAGAGCCAAGACATATACTTATTTGAAATAATGAATAGTAATAGGAATGATTCTGCCTTTGGACCTGTGAGCTGTTTCTTTGTTATATCCCCAGAAGATGGTGACCAAACAAGTAGAGGTGGACCTTTTTTTTTAAGTATAGTTGTTAGGCCAGCAGGCTCCATCTAATACACCAACCTGCTCACTTCCTAGCTCGGTGAACTTGAATGTGGAAATTTTCTATGTCTGTTTTATTTTGAAAGAGATTATATATAATCTCTCTATATTACCCAGTAGCCATTCAAACTTGCTATATAAGTGTTAGGCAAACTTAGGTGATGATGTTCTATGAACTTAAAGCATACAATTAAAAGAAAATTTATTTCAGCCTAGTGCAGCCATAAGAATGCTCCCTGCAGACTTCCCACTACAGGAGACGTAGCTGGACAAGGCATCTTGCTGCTGCTCTCTGAAACCATCCCTGTTTGTGCTAAGGCCACACTTTTTAGGGATTTCACCCAAACAATAACAGAATGTAGCAGTTATAATAAGGCAAGCCACTTCTGTAAGACACAGGACTCCTCTGACTACTGACCTTAGCTCAAGGATTCGCAAATGGCCTTGCTGGATCTTCCTAGGTCATTTCCACCCAATCTTCTTCTCTCTTTTGCTCAGGGGTATTGTTACAAGTGTGATAAGCCCAGGCTTCCTTGGCTCCCTGCCTACTACTACTACTACTACTACTACTACTACTACTTTTTTTTTTCTTTCTTCTCCTTCTTTCTTCTCCTGCTTCCCCCTCCTATTCCCCCTCCTCCTCCTTCTCCTCCTCCTCCTCCTCCTTCCCCTTCTCCTTTTTCTCTCTGAAACACTTTCAGGCTTATCACAGTCTTGGTATCTGCTATATAGAAAGTAACATGTATCCCCTACCCTACTGTCCCCTCTCAGCTGGAAGTACTAAATCTTCCTACCTTTAGGCTATACCCTGCCTATTTCCTGAGACATTCTTGCCCAGGACAAGACATACCAGCAGTTTCCCAGCATACCAAATCATAAGGTCTGGGATGAGTCTTAGTGCTATAAATCTGGCATTGGTTTTGCTTATTGTGTACTAGACTTTGGACTATCAGTCAACTTAACTCCAGCTTCCTGCCATATTGGTTTGATCTATATGACCAGTTCTGTCTATATTGGTTTATATTACTCCCAGACCAAACAAAGTCTGGCTTTGAAGCCTGGTGTACTTGGCTGACTTTGACATGCTACCTAGCCCTTACCATTCCCTTCTTCTGCAGAGGTGAATTCTCTTCTTGAATTATCAACTACAAACTGATGCCTTGTTACAACTGGACTGATTATGCAGATTCAGGATGCCCCTTCCCCTTTATGAATACATTCCTCCTGTTATTTCTGGATTAAATTTCTTTGACTATCAGAACTAAACTAAAGCGTGTTTGATTTGGCCATATAAGGTGGTCAAAATACTAGCTGGGACCATAGATCAGTCTGTTAGGCTGGTTATGTTCTCTAGACCAGTCAAGACTTCATCTTTGTTGTACAGGGACAATTTGGTTGAGCTTCTAACAGGCACTGGAGCTGAGTCCACATATAGTGATTGAATTGATACAGAATTTTGAATTCTTATTGTCACTAAGGATTTGTGAGACTAGACAGGGAAAGCTAATATCTGTGAAACTCAGCTTTTAAGACTAAAACTGATATAATAATGCACTTAAAGGGGCACCTGGGTGGCTCAGTGGGTTAAAGCCACTGCCTTTGGCTCAGGTCATGATCCCGGCGTCCTGGGATCGAGCCCCGCATCAGGCTCTCTGCTCAGCAGGGAGCCTGCTTCCTCACTTCTCTCTCTGCCTGCCTCTCTGCCTACTTGTTATCTGTCTGTCAAATAAATAAATAAAATCTAAAAAAAAAAATGCACTTACATCTTTTACTTTTTCTCCTTTTATTATCCAGAAGCTCTCTAGCAATGAGGCCAAATTATTATGATTTAATTTTACTTTTTACAAAACCTGTCAACACTCAAACCAAACATAGCAGGTTTGTGTTTTTTTTCTTTCCCTGATTTTCCTCTTATTTGCATATAAGTATGTATAATTTGATAACAAATTAGTATCATAATAAGCTTAATTACATTTTGTCATATTACCATGACTTTAAAAACAATCCCTTCTATAGTGTAAGTAATCTTAGATGAGGATTAATTTGTTGCAATACTGGCCTGTCTCTTTCCTTCCATCTCTCTATTTCTGTCATTTCTCTTCTACATTAACATTCTTTGTTCCTATTAAAGACTGCAAGCACTTTCAAGGTTATTACTTTGATGGTATGATCTCAGATTAGGAATCCATGGTGACTGTTAAAAGGGATTACATGGATTCTACAGGAACCCTGTGGCAAAGGAGGTTTTGATTGCAGACCTCAGAGACAATGAGACTTGTAAGTAGAGTTGAGAAGCCACTGGGATCTTCTTCAAAATAAGTATCATAAAATTAAGAACCACAAAGCTCCTGGAAATTAGATAGGGAGGATAAATACTTTGAAAAATAATGTTTGACCTAAGAGATGTGCTGACAAACCTTCCTATGAATACAGTTACTATATTTATTGTAGGGATATTGATGACATGTTATTATTATGAAAACCATGTGAGGATTTTCTCTCAACTTCCATTTTGAGAACTGATACTATTTCTCCTTATCAATTGTTTGTTTTATTATGTTGCAAATTCTGTAACTTTTGTAGCCGACATTTTATTATTTGCTTTGGTTTTTTAACACCTCTAAATGTAATTTGCAGGTGACTTTTTAACATAGAAATTTTGAATACCAACCAATCTTAACTTGGGCTTTGGCTTATTTTTCTTCTAAATTTTTATGGCTTTTATCAATTAATTCCCTTCTTTCTTTTTTTTTTAATTTTTTTAGGTTTGTATTTTTTTTCATTTTATTTATTTTCAGTGTTCTAAAATTCATTATTTATGCACCACACCCAGTGATCCATGCAATACATGCCCTCAATAATATCCACCACCAGGCTCACCCAACCCCCCATCCCCTCCCCTCCAAAACCCTCAGTTTGTTTCTCAGAGTCCACAGTCTCTCATGGTTCATCTCCCGCTCCGATTTCCCAAACTCATTTCTCCTCTCCATCTCCCCATGTCCTCCATTAGTCCTTATGCTCCACAAGTAAGTGAAACCATATGATACTTGACTCTCTCTGCTTGACTTATTTTACTCAGCATAATCTCCTCCAGTCCCATCCATGTTGATACAAAAGTTGGGTATTCATCCTTTCTAATGGAGGCATAATACTCCATTGTATATATGGACTGTATCTTCTTTATCCATTTGTCCGTTAAAGGGCATCTTGGTTCTCTCCACAGTTTGGTGACTGTGGACATTGCTGCTATGAACATTGGGGTACAGGTGGCCCTTCTTTTCACTACATCTGTATCTTTGGGGTAAATACCCAGTAGTGCAATTGCAGGGTCATAGAGTAGCTCTATTTTTAATTTCTTAAGGAATCTCCACACTGTTTTCCAAAGGGACTGCACCAACTTTTATTCCCACCAACAGTGTAAGAGGATTCCCCTTTCTCCACATCCTCTCCAACACACGTTGTTTACTGTCCTGTTGATTTTGGCCATTCTAACTGGTGTAAGGTAGTATCTCAATGTGGTTTTGATTTGAATCTCCCTGATGGCTAATGATGATGAACACTTTTTCATGTGTCTGTTAGCCATTTGTATGTCTTCTTTGGACAGTATTTGTTCATGTCTTCTGCCCATTTTTTGACATCATTGTCTGTTTTGTGTGTATTGAGTTTGAGGAGTTCATTATAGATCTTGGATATCAGCCCTTTGTCTGTAGTGCCATTTGTGAGTATCTTCTCCCATTCCGTGGGTGGCCTCTTTGTTTTGTTGACTGTTTCCTTTGCTGTGCAGAAGCTTTTGATCTTGATGAAGTCCCAAAAGTTCATTTTCATTTTTGTTTCCTTTGCCTTTGGAGACATATCTTGAAAGAAGTTGCTGTGGACAATGTCAGAGAGGTTACTACCTATGTTCTCCTCTAGGATTCTGATGGATTCCTGCCTCATGTGGCGGCCTTTTATCCATTTCGAGTTTATCTTCGTGTATGGTGTAAGAGAATGGTTAAGTTTCATTCTTCTACATATAGCTGTCCAATTTTCCAAGCACCATTTATCAAAGAGATTGTCTTTTTTCCACTGTATATTTTTTCCTGCTTTGTCGAAGATTAGTTGACCGTAGAGTTGAGGGTCCATATCTGGGCTGTCTACTCTGTTCCACTGGTCTATGTGCCTGTTTTTGTGCCATTGCCATGCTGTCTTGGTGATCACAGCTTTGTAGTAAAGTTTGAAATCTGGCAACGTGATACCCCCAGTTTGTTTTTCTTTTTCAGGATTTCCTTAGCAATTCGGGGTCTCTTCTGGTTCCATACAAATATTAGGATTGTTTGTTCCAGCTCTTTGAAAAAATGCTGGTGGAATTTTCATTGGGATGGCATTGAAAGTATAGATTGCTCTAGGCAGTATAGACATTTTAACAATGTTTATTCTACTGATCCATGAGCATGGAATGGTCTTCCGTCTTTTGGTGTCTTCAATTTCTTTCATGAGTTTTTTGTAGTTCCTCAAGTAGAGATCCTTTACCTATTTGGTTAAGTTTATTCCCAGGTATCTTGTAGTTCTTGGTGCTGTAGTAAATTGGATCAATTCTCTAATTTCCCTTTCTGTATTTTCATTGTTAGTGTATAGGAAAGTAACTTCTGTACATTGATTTTGCATCCTGCCACATTACTGAATTGCTGTATGTGTTCTACTACATTGGGGGTGGAGTCTTTGGGTTTTCCATATAAAGTATCATGTCATCTGTGAAGAGAAAGAGTTTGATTTCTTCACTGCTCATTTGAACATCTTTTATTTGTTTTTGTTGTCTGATTGTTGTTGCTAGGACTTCTAGTATTATGTTGAACAACAGCAGCAAGAGTGGACATCCTTGTTGTGTTCCTGATCTCAAAGAGAAGGCTGCCAGCTTTTCCCCATTGAGAATGATATTTGCTGTGGGTTTTTCATAGATAGATTTTATGAAGTTGAGGAATGTTCCCTCTATTCCTATACTTTGGAGGGTTTTAGTCAGGAACGGATACTGTATGTTGTCGAATGCTTTTTCTGCATCAAATGAGAGGACCATGTGGTTCTCCTCTCTTCTCTTACTGATTTGTTCTATCACATTGATTGATTTGCAAGTGTTGAACCACCCTTGCATCCCAGGGATAAATCTCACCTGGTCATGGTGGATAATCTTTTTAATGTACTGTTGGATCCTATTAGCTAGGATCTTGTTGAGAATATTGGCATCCATATTCATCAGGGATATTGGTCTGAAATTCTCCTTTTTGATGGGGTCTTTGCTTGATATGGGGATTAGGGTAATGTTGGCTTCATAGGAAGAGTCTGGAAGTTTTCCTTCTGTTTCTAATTTTTTGAAACAGCTTCAGGAGAATAGGTATTATTTCTTCTTTGAATGTTTGGTAGAATTCCCCAGGGAATCCATCAGGTCCTGGGCTCTTGGTTTTTGGGAGGTTTTTGATCACTGCTTCAATCTCATTACTAGGTATTGGTCTATTCAGTTTGTCAATTGCTTCCTGATTCAGACTTGGAAGTTTATAGACTTCAAGGAATGTATCCATTTCTTCTAGGTTGCTTAACTTATTGGCATATAACTGTTGATAATAATTTCTGATGATTGTTTCTATTTCCTTGGCATTAGTCACCATCTCTCCCCTTTCACCCATAATTTTATTAATTTGGGTCCTCTCTCTCTTCTTCTGGATTAGTTTGGCCAGTGGTTTATCAATCTTATTGATTCTTTGAAAGAACCAGCTTCTAGTTTTATTGATGGTTCTACTGTATCTCTAGTTTCTGTCTCATTGAACTCTGCTCTAACCTTGATTATTTCTCTTCTTGTGTGTGGGGTTGGCTTAATTTGTTGTTGATTCTCCAGTTCTTTAAGGTGTAAAGAGAGCTGGTGTATTCTCGATTTTTCAGTTTTTCTAAGTGTGGCTTGGATGCCTATGTATTTCCCCCTTAGGACCATCTTTGCTGTATCCCATAGGTTTTGGACCGAAGTGTCTTCATTCTCATTGGTTTCCATGAATTGTCTAAGTTCTTCCTTGATTTCCTGGTTGATCCAAACATTCTTAATCAGGGTGGTCTTTAGCTTCCAAGTGTTTGAATTTCTTCCAAACTTTTTCTTGTGGTTGAGTTCCAGTTTCAAAGCATCATGGTCTGAGAATATGCAGGGAATAATCTCAATCTTTTGGTATCAGTTGAACCCTGATTTGTGACCCAGTATGTGGTCTATTCTGGAGAAAGTTCCATGTGCACTTGAGAATGTGGAATGTTCTGTATCTATCTATGAGGTCCATCTGGTCCAATGTGTCATTCAATGCTCTTGTTTCTTTATTGATTTTCTCCTAGGATGATCTGTCTATTACTGAGAGTGGTGTGTTAAGATCCCGCACTATGAATGTATTCATATCAATATGACTCTTTATCTTGATTAACAGTTGTCGTATGTAGTGTGCTACTCCTGTATTAGGGGCATAACTGTTTACAATTGTTAGATCTTCTTGGTGAATACACCCTTTAAGAATGATGTAGTGTCCTTTATCTCTGACTACAGTCTTTATTTTAAAATCTAATTTATCCAATATGAGAATCTCTACCCCAGTTTTCTTTTGGGGCCCATTGGCATGAAAGATATTTCTCCATCCCTTCACTTTCAGTCTGGATGTATCCTTAGGTTCCAAATGGGTCTCTTGTATTCAACATATGGACAGGTATTTTCATTTTATCCAGTCTGCATCCCTGTGCCATTTTATGGGAGCGTTTATGCCATTCACGTTGAGAGTGATTATTGAAAGATATGTTTTTATTGACATCATGTTGCCTGTGAAGTCCTTGTTTATAGATTGTCTCTGTAAATTTCTGTTCTGTGTCACTCTTGGGTTCTTTCTTCTTGTATAGAACCCCCCTTAATATTTCTTGTAGTGCCAGCTTGGTGGTCACATACTCTTTTAAACCTTGTTGGTCTTGGAAGCTCTTTATCTCTCCATCCATTTTGAACGTTAACTTGCTGGATAAAGTATTCTTGGCTGCATGTTCTTCTCATTTAGTGCCCTCAATATGTCTTGCCAGCCCTTCTGGCTTGCCAGGTTTCTGTGGACAGGTCTGACATTATTCTGATGGACTTTCCTCTGTACATAAGGAATTCTTCCCCCTAGGTTCTCTCAAGAGCTCTTTTCTAAAATTATGATTCATCAGTCTCACAATCGAGTGTCCCGAGGTCTTTCTAGATTCATTGATCTTGGGGGGCAATTTTTCTGCCTCTAGGACACGAACACAGGTTCCATTCCCCAGATTTGGAAAATTTTCATAGAGAATTTGTTCAGCTATATCTTCTAGTCTTCTTTCTTTCTCCTCTGCCTCAGGGATCCCAATTATTCTGATGTTGGAACGTTTCATGGCATCATTTATTTTCCTAATTCTGTTTTCATGGCTTCTAAGCTGTTTGTTCCAGGCCTCCTCCTGATCCTTTTTCTCTATCAGTTTCTCCTCTAGATCACTAATTCTGTCTTCTGACTCAGTTACCCTAGCTGTTAGAGAATTTAGATTAGATTGGATCTCATTGATAGCATTTTTAACTTCTTCCTGGGCAGCTTTCACTTCTGCCCTAATCTATTCCATGTTGTCACTAATGGTTTTCTCCAACTTAGCCATTGTCTGGATAATTGTTAGCTTGAATTCCCTTTCCAACATACTGTTTATATCCATATCCAATAGCTCTGATGGAGAGGGCACAGTCTCTGAATTTTTCCTCTGTTTGCTGTTCTTTATCCTAGTCACTTTGCTGAGAGATGGTTGAGGGGATGTGTAGCTGAATATATCAACTGCGATCCAAGCAAGATTCATGCTGGAACACTTCTGAGCAATCAAAATCACCCCCAAAAAGAAAGAAAAAAGAAAAAAAGAAAAGAGAGAAAGAGACAGAATAAAAAGAGAAGACCTAGCCAGAATGGGCCCCAAATATAAGATTTATATAATACCAGAACAAAACCAAATATACACAGAAACACTGACAGAAGAAAAAGATGGGAGGGTGGTTATAAATCCTCACATGTGGACAAGGAAGGTTATTTTGATTCTTTCTGGGTGTATCTTGATATTTTTGTTAAAAGACTCAACATTCCAGAGATAAAGGGAGATTAAAACTGGTTTATATATAAGGTTAGTATTGATTAGGGAAAGAGGATTACCTTGAAGCTTATATCTATATGTATATTAAAAAAATAGAACAGCAAAAGAAAAACACAGGTATATGTATGAAAAAAGTTCAAGTTAAAAGGTTATTGTGGAATATATTGTATTAAACCTCTAGTTGTAATTGTAAGTAAGTTAAAAGAAATTAAACAGAACAAGAATTGTGAGAACGAATTAAAAAAAAAAAGTTGTATCTATAAATATACAGGTTTTAGGGCAATACCAGGAGCTTACTTTAGTTTTCCCCTGATATTGGGGTTTTACAGTTTTATGAGGACCCTGTGGTAGTTTTCCTCTGGTTCTTTTGGCTGGCTTTTGGGGGGAGGGTCCTGCCACGGATTATTTTTCAGGCAGTCTTGCTTGGGTTGAGTCCTACTGCCCCCTATCAAGGGGCTGGGCTCTGTGGAAATGGGTTTTTCAGGCTTTTGTTCTCTGGAAGGTTTTTGTTTTTGTTTTTTGGCAGCTTTTTGTGGCTTTTCAGAGGTTTAGTGGAAAGCAAACTGCACCCAGACCTCCGTCTCAGAGAGAAACTTCAGTCCACTCTCCTCTGGGTGATCCAGAACACACAGACTCCTGCTCTGTAAACTCTGCTGAGCCATGCAACCTCCCACAGGTAGAGCACATCCCCAGCCACCATCTCAGGGGTCGCCCAGAGCGCCAGCTTATCTCTGCATCCCCGTGCTAGTAATACCGTGAGCAATAGTGGTCGTTGCCTTTGCTGGGAATGCTGTCTGGGATTCAAACTTCAGGTTGCCACTGTTGGCTCCCAACTAGAGATCACATTGAATTCCTTCAGGTCCCAGCTAGGTGAGTCCAGACTCTCAGTGGGTCCTAGAGACCACCAGCTAGCTCCAGGACAGAACTTTTTCAGGTGCCAGTGGGGAGTAGGTCAGACCATGGTCACGCAGTGTGCAAAATTTCTAGGGAGCCCAGGCTGGCACTATCATCAGACTCCCTCATGTGGGGGCAGCAGTGTGCCCAGCTGAGCTGTGATGCAAGCTGTGCAACCTCGGGGCCTCTGCAGCACTCTCTCTGGCATGGGTGGTTCACCAGCAGTGGCTGTCCTGGGACTGTGGGTTTAGGCCCGTGCCTGTGACCACCTGATTCCACCAGTTGCCGCATAAGATCTTTTGCTTTTTTTGAGTGTTTTTAACCAGACTCCAAGTTAATGCTCATCCCCAATCACAGGGCACTCTCATATTGGGGTACTATTTTCCAATGGGTGACTTCTGGTGGCCCTGTCCCCCTTCTGTTTATCCTCCGATATCAGTCCGATCATCCCCACACTGCTTTACTTCTCCACTTGGAGTCTTCTACCCCTGTGGAGATCCAGAATTGTATAATCCTACATCTCAGGCTGATTTCATGGGTGTTCAGAGTGTTCTGGTAGATAATTAGCTCACTTTAGGGGACCAGTTGAAACAGGGTTTCCTAATTCTCTGCCATCTTGCCCCTCCAGACCAATTCTCATTTCTTACAATTATCAGAACTATATACTATAAGATTTCACTATACTTAATTGAATACAATCAGTATTCTCTTTTTTATGATATTGATTTTATGTATTCTAATGTCCTTGGCAATTTGTTCTTTGTAGTCTCTTTTTGGCAATCATTTTGTTTTTTTTTTATCCATTTAGTTTTTCTCTTTCATGAAATTCACTATCCTTAGACCTTCGTTATTCTTGGCCCTTTGATCACTCCCAGGGTGGTTTTACTTTGCTATTTCCCCTTTTCCTATTCTGATTTCTCTTGTTGTATATCCTTCAAACACTCCTTGTTTTCTTGTTAGAAATAGAAATTGTTTTTCAGTATATTTAGTGTTTCCTTTTTTGGAAATACCAAGTCATTTTGGGAGACATGAGTGAGATCCATGGGTTCAGTTTCTCATCTTGATTCAGTGTCCTTTGATCATTAATTTTATGACTTCATGACTCAGGCAAGAGGAGGGAATCTATCACTCAAAAGTCTCTGACTCCTTCTAAGGGCTATGAAAAAAGCAAAAGATAATGAAGCCCCACAAGCTTATCAAAACCAGTAAGCTGATCCCTGAATGTGTAAAATTGTAAGTAAGAAAACCAGAGAGCAATAGAGCAATAGCATGGGCAGTGGGTACTATCGGCTGCCAATACAAGGTCACTACCTAGAAATAGGTTTGATTAATTGCATATAACTCTTAAGAGTCAGCATACTGTCTTGAATGGTTTAACCAGCTGTTTATAAAGGGCAATATCATGCAATAGCCACTGAGACCTGTTTGTCACTGTGAGAACTTGGGGGAAAAAAAATCCCGTTGTATTGTCCTTTCTTCTCCAAGATCCTATAATGGTTTTTCTTATCAGATGTGTACCACACTGCTGTTCTGAAGTGTAGACTCTCCCAGAGGGCAAGAAGGCATTTATAGGCTAGACCTCACATGGGGCATAGTTATAATTTTGTCTTTTCCACACTAGAGAAGGAATAGAGTTTCTATCATTGCTGGAAATTAACTGAGGGTTGACCATGTTAGGAATTTTTTATTATGCTTAGTAAAGACAGTTTGAAGATACCAAGGATTTTCAGGGTGTTTGTGGTATCATAAATGAAGATTTTATTAGAGATAAAATATTTATTTCACATAATAATCTCTGTGAAATCCAAATCTCAGTTCATGGTGCAATCTCAACCATTTCTCTCTCTCTCTCTCTCTTTTTAATGATGATTTTGTTACTCTATATATTTAAGTGGCATCCTTTTTCCTCACCATAGTAATTGGCATTTTATGGGGCAAGTATTTAAGGTTAAATACACGTCTATTATGAGGCAGTTGTGATTCTATGTGAGATAAAGTAATGGCGTCATGCTCCCATTTAAGAATTTTTAGGTGGAAATTAAATTATTCCTTTCAAATGACTCTGGTTTTAATCTGAGTCAGAAGTAGTTAAAATTGAGTGAATTTTAACTATTCTTAATCACTGACATAATTAAATTCATCTTGCTATAGTCCTTTGTAACTTTTAGAATCTCAATAAGTGTGAGAAATTATTTCATGGGAAATGAAAATTAAAGTGTTTAAGAAAGTCTGTTAGTAGATGTGAAATTAGGAGACCACTCTAAGTTTTCTGAGATCTGAATTTTGTCAAATTTCTAGCATAGCTTAGATAAGTGTACTATTTCTTTTTTAGACATGACAGAATACCATTTCATTTTTTTATATGTACTTTTTAAATCTTTATATACCCCCTTTGCTGTTCACTCGTGTTGACAAAGATCAAGGCATTAATTGAAGAAAAAGTATCTTGGAAACCTGTTAGTGAAAAGTCATCAGTGTAAATGCCTAAATACATATACTTTCTCAACAGTTTTTTTTTTAATGGTTATTCTACCAAAATTAAATAATATTTGAAGGAATATTTTTTAAAGAGACTAATTGCCTTTTCAAAATTTAGTTTAATTTTTAGCACTGCTTTTACCTTCATTATTTCTTATTTTACTTCATTATTACTTATTATTGAAGTATGATTCAAAGTGGGTATGGCTATCAAGTAACGTCTTGATGCCTCCCCTGTTATAGAAAAATAGTTCTTTCCTGTGAGCTCACCAAGGGTACTCCTATTCTTCTCTATGCTGTTGTTATCCCTCCTTTCTAGGCTGGCTGAAAACTGTACAAACATTCTCTGCCCTTTATAATTCAGTCTCTCTTTGTGCCTCCTCCTATGATCTGTTGAGAACACAGTGTTCTAAAATGGTAATTCAAGAAGACAATGATTCATATTAAATTTAATTTTTAGAATTATATTTAATTAAATATGGTTATGTTTATTTTTTTGAAAAGATAATGCATTTACAGTGTATAAGTTCAATAGGGACAAACATTGCAAAGCAAAAAATTAGCCCCTTACTATTTAACTTCAGTTCTAGCTATTTGATTTTCTTCTCTAGAGGAAACCATTGGTATTAGTTTCTTTTGTATCCTTCAGAAGACATCCTTTTCCACCCAATTTTATAGACGTGCATATTGAGTCTATTTTTTTTCATAGTTAAATATATCTTAGAACTCTAGAACATCATACAGAATAATTCTTCATTCAAAAAATTATAAAGTATAGTGTTCCATTATATGAATATGTAATAATTTATCAAGTTTCACTATTATAAATAAAATGAAGGAAAGATTTACCTGGAAAGATAACATACTGGCAAATCATAAAAAGACTTGGCTAAGGACTTTAGATGTAGTGGGGAAATGTTAACCATGTTCATGTTGATGAGGAAAGTAATATGATTAAAATCCTGTTTTCTGAAAATCAGTGACAAATTGAGAATATTGTAAATCAGGTAACTACACCAGTGCTTACTTAGGAATCTGTCATTATTACTGAACTGTGAAACAAAGATGACTTCTTCTACCTCAAAGAGGTTTCTAGATGTTGGTGCTTGTAGGGAAAGAGTGAGAGTGGGAGAAAGGAAATGTATGTGTTGGAGGTTTTCCAGTTTTCCAGTGAAACTGATTCCTCTCTGTAGCCTCTTGTGGAAACAGGATTCAGCTACTTTTATGGAGTTAGAAAAGTACCAGCATACAACTAGAGATTTTGTTTCGTTCTTCAATATGATTAATTTTATACATCATAGAGCTGGGCAAAATTATGCCAAAGACCATGATATTTCTTTACTTTGGTGAGAGTGAGGAACTTGAGATGACCCCAACCCTTACCATTAGCCCTAGAATATGCTTTGGGAATTGTATGGAAAGGCAAGTACATAATATTTTCAAGAGAACATACAGTGTATGCCCAGATACCAAGACTTCTTCCCTACATTTTCCTTTCTAGAGATCTCTGGAAAATACCTAACCACTAATATATTTTTTTAAATCTATAATATAAATATAAATTTTAAGAAACCTTAAGAGTAAATGACCAACATCAAGTTCTAAGCAGTTTTGTTTACACTGAAATATTTAATTATGTTGGTGAGAAGGAGAGACTGAAAGTCTGCCTTGGATGTTTTTGACATTCTGTCCAGCACTTACAAACATTTATCCTTTGCTCCTTCAGGCTGAAATTTACAATTGTGCTGTCTTATCGATGAATTCTAGGGTGAGCATTGATCATAATCATCTTCAGATATTTTGAACTTTATTTTCAGAGCTGACATTTTAATTTAGCAACTGACAATCCAAATTCATTTATTTTAATTTGCCAAAAATGAAATACCTTTCCTGAAAAAATGAGGTATTCCAGAGTCCTTTGAATTATAGTTGTCATCTGGGCTATCTCTTAAAAAAGAGATCTAGAGCTCTCAGGTCTACCCCAGTCAGTGAGTAAGACAGGTATAATTTATATTTTGCCAAGTTGTCTGAGGTTCATCATTTTATATTTGATAATATACAAATAAAAATATATTCAGAAAATTGAGAACTTTTTTTTTTTCTAGTGTGGTTCAGTAAGCTTCAACTGGACTGAACCTCCTGAAGATAACTATAAACTCTGGAAAAACTCTGGACAAATTAAAAAAAATATATCTATCTATATATCTATCTATATATATATATATATATATATATATATCTAGACACAGAGGAAGATGATTCCAACAAGTCAGGTTATAAAGGAGGGTGACACTTGAGTGAAAATATCAGCATATAGTTAGTTTCTATTTTTTTTCCTTTGTCTCATAACCTAAGGGTAGGTCAGAAATAGTGTGGTGGAGAACAGGTAAAGCTTCAGGTTAAAAAAAAAAAAGTTTTTCTTGTCTGAAAAAATGCAGAAAGACTTTGGGGTAAACTTACCTCATAGTTATTATAAAGTGAGGGGAGAATCCCAGAGACAAGAGTCAGACAAATGAAAACGTGAAAATTACTGCCTAAATTTCTAATGTAGAAAGACACAGATGTGTAGGAAAAGGCCGGATAAAAGATCTGATTGGAGATTTGAGATGCCCAGAGGACATCTCAAATCAATGTCCCAGAGGACATTGTGAGGGTCAGTCCAAACACTTTATTGTCTATTACAACACACACACACACACACACACTACTTAAAGGCATATAAAAGAATAAACACATCTATAATATTCACAATGTGTATAATATAAAACAAAATTATCCCTTCAAAATTGCCTCTTAAAAATGTGCCCCTTCTCAAGAGAAAAAACACTCAGCAGAGAGTGACCCTGAGATGATTGAGATGTTGATATTAGCTAACAAAGATTTTATAAAATTTTGCTATAAATATACTCTGTAAAATTAAAGGTAATATTTTTGCAATAAAGAGTAAATAAAAGGAAAATCAGCAAATAGAAAATATGAAAGAAACCAATAAAATGAATTTAAAAATTAATAATATGAAATTTAAAATATACAAGATGATACTAATTTCAGAAATGACATGAAAAAGGAGAGACAAATATCTGGAATGCAGATAAATAGAAAGTATCCAGTCAAAAGAAAATAGAAAGGGGCACCTGGGTGGCTCAGTGGGTTAAGCCTCTGCCTTCAGCTCAGGTCATGATCTCAGGGTCCTGGGATCGAGCCCCACATCAGACTCTCTGCTCAGTGGGGAGCCTGCTCCCCGCCCCCCCCGCCTACTTGTGATCTCTCTCAAATAAATAAAATCTTAAAAAAAAAAAAAAGAACATAGAAAGATATAAAAATATCCAAAAATCAAAGACTTAGAGTCTTGTAAGAAAATTTCCAATTGAGGCACATATATGTGATTTGAATCTTAGAGGAATAGGAGTTAAAGAACAGAAAAAGAAAATAGATTTGAAGAAATATTGGCTGAAAACTTCATAAAATGGAGAAACACAAATTCACAAATTTAAATGTTTAGTGAAATCCAAACATAATAGTTGATCTGTTGAAAAACACAAAAAGAAAGTCTTGAAACCAGCCAGATAGAAATGACTCCATTAATGAACAATGACTTGAAAAATTCCTGACCTTTTATTTGAAACTATAGAGGTCAAGTGACAATGAAACACTTTAAATAGTATTTGGAACAGATATTGTCATCTTAAATTTGTGTATCTAGCAAAAATGAAAATAAAATATTACTATGACATTTTTATTTGGAATATCTGGAGTACAAAAGTTTTTAAAGAAATTTCTTTACTAGAGGATATACCAGACGATACCTCAGTTCTTCAGAAAATAAAGCATTAGATACACTCTAGTAATGTGTGGTCATGGTCTGAAACTAATGATCAAGTTTATGAGAGCTGACATACCTATAGCTAAAATAATAACATAAGTAACCAGAGAAAAAATCTTTTAGAAGATTTAAGATTTGTGGCTTAATATATCATGGAGTTTAATTGACCACGGACAACACTATTTATGGTTAGTGACAAATAAATCTATCAGAAGAAGTAAGCTCAACGAAAATATGTCATCACCAAAACAAACACATACACATACCACAAGAGAACAGAAAATAATGGAGAAAACCCCCTCCAAAGTTGACTATGTTTTTGTGACAAAAGTTCTATTCTCTGAAGACTAAATTCCTGACTTAGCTTCTGGAAATTCACAAAATATGTCAGGAAGTGTGTTCAAATTTAAAACAAATATTTAATCAAATTACTGGCCAACTCTACAGTAGCTTTTACATAGAGTCTTTGAATTTCATCGATAGGAACTGTGGGACCAGTATGAGGTTCCTAACTCAAGTGAGGATAGGTGAAAAGTTGATTCATTCTTGACCATTGTCAGGGCCTTAGTAAATAAAGTTTTCAACAGCTACTGGAATGATTGAAGAGAAGAGAGGAATAGAATATGTAGTATCAGGGGACAGGGGTAATGTTCATAGTCTAGAAATCTAGAAAAATCATTTAATAATATAACTTTGCATGGAACAAATATGCTTTGAGTATTATTCTTTGTTTGATATTATTCTTTGTTTGAAATATTGCTAACTCCCAGAATTTGGCTCCCACTGGGGCTTGAGGGAACATAGAGTCTAACCCATATGTTTTACACAGAGCATATGTTTGTACAGAAGAGCAGAAGAAATGTCACTCTGTTAGCAAATAATCTTAATTTCCAGATCTGAGTCCATAGGGGATGCTTGAAATTGTCTGGGTAGGAAATTAGTGATGGCCAGGTTCTGGGTAAATTAAGCTGATTTTAGAGACTTTAGTTTCTTAGAATTGTCTCCGTTTTCTAAGGGGAAAAAAAACCCTTGAAAATAGTTTTTCTCTAAACAATAGAAAATATTTATGCTAGGCAGTATACTTTAGGTGGCATCTTGTGGATGTATTGACTTTCTAATTTTGATTATTTTTTCACTTTAAAAGATATTGTCAATACTTTCACAAATATCAGATCCATCTATTCTTTACTCATGAAATCTACATCTAGTATTTTCTCCTACCTAAATGATGTATGTATAATATTATTAACTGTAACATTGTTTGTAGCACCCAAAGACTAAAAATAGTCAATATTTTTATCAGAAGGAGTTTGTTAAATAAATTATGGTTTATCTAAATGTTACAGTAAGCATTTTATAACATTTTGTTAAACTCTCCATGTACTGAAAAATATTCTGTAAGATAGTTACATGAAAGAATAAAGTTCAGAATATTATGGTATATATACTGCCTTTTACAAAGCGTACAGAAAAAGTAACAGCAGTGGTTCAACTATGGAGAAAAACATAAACTGAGTGGATAAAGGAAAGATAGAGGACCAAGTCCTTTTGCTTTACTTTTCTCCCTTATCTATCCAAATGTACTAACTTGGTAAATATTATTTCTAATGGGGCGCCTCGGTGGCTTAGTGGGTTAAGCCTCTGCCTTCGGCTCAGGTCATGATCTCAGGGTCCTGGGATCGAGCCCCACATCGGGCTCTCTGCTCAGCAGGGAGCCTTCTTCCCTTCCTCTCTCTCTCTGCCTGCCTCTCTGCCTACTTGTGATCTCTGTCAAATAAATAAAATCTTTAAAAAATATATTATTTCTAAAACACTAGTGAGTAAAACATATCAAGCAGGGGCTTGAATTGTTCATGAGGCCATGCTCTGGCTCACAAATCAATAAAGAATCTTAGCAGAAAGAAGGTGAGGGGTGTATTCATGCATGCATACCATGGCCTGGCTTAAAGGCATTAATCCTTTCAATCTCTTCAAGAGAATCTGTCTAATTTGTGCTCCTTACTGTCAGGGAAAACCATTTGTTCTCCCACAACCAAACTCACACCTCCAGTGAGTATCTGTCAACAGTGAAATGGGATGTGCTTACTTAACCTTGATGTCATTATCATAATGGACCCTCTTCCATCGTAGTCCTTCTAGATCAAGAGAGCCGACAAGCCAGTGTCAGACAGTGCCTAGAGCTCAGCAGGCACTTGCACTGCATTCATCATCAAAGAATTTCCATTTCTCTGTGTACTAGTGGTATGAGAGGAGGAAGACAACATCATTTAGCATTGCTAAAATATAATTCAGCTATCACCTCCTCATCTACCATCTGCAGACAGCACTTGATAGCTGTTTGCCTTCTTTTCCTCTCAATTGCTACACTTTGGAGATATGTGTGTGCCTGTTCTCATGTTTATGAAGTAAAGTATATTGTGATGGTGAAATAACTGTATGTTCAAATTCAACTTGACACCTGTTAGGAAAATGACTGGGGACTTTATTTTCTCTCTCTAAACCTCATTTTCTCACTTGTAAAAATGGGTAGTGATATCTACCCAAAGGATATTGATACAAATTAAATGAGCTAATTTCAAGGAAGCATTTTTTCCCCCAGATTAGCATGCGTTAACACAGGACTTGATGCAAATTGCATATTCTCTCTGTATAAGCCTTGAGTCTGCAGTTTGTACCCAATCACATTTAGGGAACTTTTCATATCAGTGACATATACTTTACTAGGTATATTTGAAAAAAGAAGTTCAGATTGAGATATTCTGTAATTGGATGAAGGGCCTATAACTTCTTCATTTAAACCTTTGGTTTAAGACAGCAAATCCTCAAAAAAAGAGATGTGCTTCTTTGAAATTTACAAAGGGGCACCATTTTCCTTTATTTCAACTAAACAAAGTAATAAGTGTTATCAGCCACTGTTCCTATTAAAATAATCCAAATTACAGTTTATAAAGTCTCTATTACAGAGGAGGAAACGAAAGTTCATGTGTTCATGGTCACTCAAATAACAAATTGTTAGTCAAGGTGGGGATCAGTTCTAGAAAGTTTGATTCTAGAATCTTTCTTTCTTTCTTTCTTTCTTTTTTTTTTTTTTCTTTTCCCTCCCCGCTTAACTGGGAGCCCAATATGGGACTCAATCCCAGGAATCTGGGATCATGGCCTGAGCTGAAGGCAGTTGCGCAACCAACTGAGCCACCCAGGCTCCCTGTAGAATCTTTGTTCTTAACAACTGTATTTCCTTATTGCTTCTAGAGAAGAGCTGATGTTCTGGAGACTGCAGTAACAGTTATTATAAATCAAAAGTTTAGGTCTCATGTCTGGGGCCAGTCCTACTTCTGCAGACCAATTAATGAAGAAGATTTTACCAGGCCGGGTATTGGCATTCCCTGATTAACTCAGCTTGACTCCTGCTTCTGTTAAACATGGAACTATTACCTTTCTTTTGTAGACCCTGCGTTAAGCCCAAGAAAGCACACTAGGGAAAGTATCGGGAACTCAGCAGATGCATTCAGATTATTCTTTGCCTCTGTGATGCTTGTTGCAGTGGAAAATGGAAGGGGGAATTTTATTTGTTAGAAATGAATGTGGGGATGGGGAGGAGAATTGATCTTACTTGAGGCTTTATTTTTAAATTTTTATATATTTTTTTAAGATTCATTTTGAGATGCATTTTCAGATGAAGACACAACTTTGCACTTACTGAAAGCCAGAGGAGAAAGAGAACACATAGGCATTCTTAATTAGTTTATCATTCTCTACCACATCTACCTATACGGTAGTGACTTGAAGCTAATTGAATGCCAGTTACTACCACCATCTCTGTAACCTTCTTCTGACAAACCTGTATTTCAGCACAAGGGCAGCACCTCCTAACGCTCACATGACATATCCCAGAGCTTTTCTAAGGGTCCGGAATAAGTAGAAACACCAAAAATACCTAGTTATAGCTGGCAATTTCAATATAGTGCAACATTTCTCACAATGTGATTTGGAGACCACATAATCAAATGATTGGGGAATAGATTGAAAAAGCAGTTTTTATGAACTCTGTACCATGAAATTTTGATTCTAATTCAGTAAGTCTGAGATGGGACCCAATATTCGAATTTAAAAATTAATTCCAGGGGCTCCTGGGTGGCTCACCTATTAATTCCATAGGTGTTTCTTTCTTTTTTAAAAAATTAACTATTATTATTTTTTTTCTTTCTGAAATAGAGTAGGGGTGGGTGGGAGAAGGCAGAGAGAGAGGGAGAGAGTGAGAGAGTGAATCTTAGCAGGTTCCACACCCAACATGGAGCCCAATGCAGGCCTTGATCTCAAAACCCTGAGATCATGACCTGAGCTGAAATCAAGTGTTGGACACCTGACCCACTGAACCACCCAAGCTCCCCTCTGTAGTTGTTTCTTACTCAGATATTTTGTGGCAAAATTTGAGAAGCACTATTAAATGTAGATGCATTTATTATAGTATGTGTTCTCTGGGATGTGTATGTTTGCATTTAAAAAAATACACAGAATATTGATAGTGAAAAGACATAAATTATTAAGATAAATATCATTGATATCTTCTTAGCTTCTTATGTTGTAAGTATCTTCTAGTTGTGGTCATGTTCCAGATCATATTATCCCCTCAAAGCAATTTTTTATCCGATTTTTACCATTTAAGTTCATGAGATCCAAATGAGGACACAGGTGCCATGCCCCTGTAAAGGTGAAGAAATTGAGCACCAGCAGTGTTAGAATTGCTTGTCTAAGCAAGTCAGAAGAGATCCTACTAATCATAGCTCTAAGAACAGAACTAGGAGCCATCTAGGCAAATGGACCTGTCAATTACATGATGCCTAAAGAGAACAACCTCTTCCCTGTCCCGCACACACTTAGAGCAGGGCATCATGTTTCTGATGCCTCAAGATGCCTAAAGCCAAATCTAAGCCAGCCAGGTTTGGAGGAGGCTTCTGAGAACTTCTAGAGTGAAAAGCTCTCATAAAGAAAACTGGAATGATTCCCTTTGCAATTATTCCATCTGCCCATGGTACAGGTGCACTTTCCACCCCACTTTTGGGACACAGGAAGAGGACCTCTTTACTTGAAGAGACCCCAAGAGTTTTCTACGTTAAACAACTTGGGGTGGCTGGCTCAGTCAGTGGAGTGTGTGACTTGTGACCTCAGGTTGTGAGTTCAAGCCCCAAGTTGGGTATAAATTACTTAAATTAAAAAACAAAACAAAACAAAACAAAACAAAAAAAAAACCTTAAAAAAACCCCTCATTTACTTCCATAACAGAAGAACCGAAATAGAATGTATGACTCAAGGTCATGCTAATGGCCAGTTAAAGACAGAGCCGTGGCCAAGATACACATCTCTTCTGCCACCACAGTGGGATGGGAAAAGCCCATAAATAAAAGTTCAACAGACATGGTTTTGCATTCTGCATTTTCAACTTACTGTCTTCATGACTTTAACAAGTCACTTAAAACTCCTGAGCCTCAATTTGTGAAATAAAGACAATAACAAATATCTCTTGGAGCAGCTGACTGAATTTAAGACAACATTTGTGAACTCAGAGTTCACTCTGAGTATTCTGAGAAGGCAGGTTCCCTTTTTCGACCATTTTTAGATTGAGTCTTCTACACTGAGTCTGATAGCAATGATCCTCCTGCTTACCAAATGGCATACTGTCCTTTTCAATGTCCTTTGATATTTTTAAAGCATCCCATTGACTGTAAATTTGGTTCTGAGCATCTCAAGGAACTGAGATGTAATGCCCAATTGACTTTCAAGACCTGCTGGCAAAGTGGCCCACACAGTGACACTTTGAAAACAAGGCCCTGGGAAGAAATTATACCTCATTTCCTGGTGATGAAGCTAAACCAGCACCATATCCAGGCTGAGTTCCCAAGTCCTGCTTTTTTCTCCAAGGAGGCATTTGTTACATTCTAAAGATCATGCATTCCCATCAAAGGAATCTAAGAAGAGAACAGAGTGATGAAAAAGATGGTGGTGATACCAATAGATGCATTTTGACTGGTACTTTCCTAAGAAATGAGAGGAGTCTTTCTCACAAAAAAGCAAAATGGACCCTAAACATTCTTCTTAGTTCATTTCAAAGGATTCTTATCTACATGATATCAAATGAAAATAAGAGTACTGAAATTATCAAATATTAAACTCCATCTCCCTTAATCTCTGGAAGGGAGTGATTTGTTTTTAAAGATAATCATATATTTCACTGTTTGCTTATTTTTTTTTTTTTTAAAGATTTTTATTTATTTATTTGACAGACAGAGATCACAAGCAGGCAGAGAGGCAGGCAGAGAGAGAAGGAGGGGAAGCAGGCTCCCTGCTGAGCAGAGAGCCCGATGCGGGGCTCGATCCCAGGACCCTGGGATCATGACCTGAGCCGAAGGCAGAGGCTTTAACCCACTGAGCCACCCAGACGCCCCATGTTTGCTTATTTTTATTTGTGTGTTTTAGTTTTGATTATGAGTAAATTAGCAGAGCTATTGACTATGGTTAGTTTACTCACTATCTCTTAGACCTTAGGGCTGGAGGAACCTGCAAGTCACATCAACTTTTCCAGAATTTAGAAATGAAAAGAATTCAGGGATTGGTGAGGCCAATATGAGCTTTTGCAGTAGAAAAATGGAAGAATGGCTATTATCTGCTGCTCTCCAGCTCTGACTTTATTTCTTGAGTTGGACATTCAGTTCAGGAAGGGAAAAAAAATCACAGCTGTACATACAATACTGACACCCAACAAAGGGCAGAAATCCTAAGCAAGGGGTTCGTGCTCCTGCATATTCATGGATGCAAATCAGGCCCCATGGCTACAGCACTTGGCTCTGAGATTTCCAATCTGGGTATTAACAGGGATTCCTGCAAGTTTCTATGAATATTAACCAGGAGGAGGATGTCAAACAGGCAGTGAGTGCATGTAGAAACTTTTCTTCCAGCCTATTTGAAAAATGCAAGCTTCTGGTGAGAGGATGCTTTGTCCTCTTATTTAGCTTTTTTTGTGATTTGGACCATTTCTTCATTCACAGAAGAAAACTGGGGAGCCCTGGGCCATGGATTCCTATAGAATCATCAGCAACCCTGGACATAAGTACCATGAGAGCAGGGATCATGGCAATCACTACTGTATCCTGAGCTGTTAGCAGAGTTGGCCCCATGTGTTAGTTATCTATTGCTGCATAATGAATTGCGGCCCAAACATGGAGGCTTAAAATAAAAAAAACTCATATTTTCTGTGGGTTAAGAATCTAAGAGTGGCTTAGCTGGGTCCTTTAGCTCTAGTTTTTGTTTTGTTTTGCTTCAGAAAGCTACAGTCAGTTCAAGGCTTCACTGTGAAGGATCTACTTCCTAGTTGGCAGGATTTGGTTTCTCAGAAGCTGTTCGCCAAAGGCCTTGTGTACCTCTCCATAGAACACTTCACAGTACGGCAACATGTTTTTCATCAAAGTGAGTAAAGGAAAGGGCAAGGGACAATGTGCCAGCAAGAGAGACAATGCTAACAAGATGAAAACCACATAATTTGGGTGGTATACAATTAGACATTTTATCTACACTTATCCAAATTCATCAAACTGAACACTAAAGGTCAGTTTTTTAAAGGGCTTATATGGGAACTCTGAACTGTTTTTACAAATCTTCTGTAAATTGCAAACTATTCTAAAATAAGTTTAATAAAATAGTTATTTAAAAGGATGATTGGGTGGGACTTTAATAGTAAGGATTCCAGAAATACGACATTTTTCAATCCCACTGGATCTTCATGTAAAACTAGACTGAAAAGTAGATAGCAAAACAAAACCCATGGGTAACATATACCACCAAACCAGATGGTAAAGTTACCCCACAAACTCCAAAATACAAGAGCTAATCACAAACACAATATATGACTAGTAATCTTAAACATCCACTGGTGTCTGTATGTGACGAAAGAAACATCACAGCTGTCATTAATACTAACATGAAACTAAGAACCCCCTAAAATTCCCAGCATGTATTGACTGGAAAGAATGGAAAGTCTATTTAGGAACAGCAGCTAAAACTGGGAGGAGTGTCGTCCTCTCTAATACTGACCAAGGAGATTCAGATTAAAACCACATTGAGATACCACCTTACACCAGTTAGAATGGCCAAAATTAGCAAGACAGGAAACAACGTGTGTTGGAGAGGATGTGGAGAAAGGGGAATCCTCTTACACTGTTGGTGGGAATGCAAGTCGGTGCAGCCACTTTGGAGAACAGTGTGGAGATTCCTCAAGAAATTAAAAATAGAGCTTCCCTATGACCCTGCAATTGCACTACTGGGTATTTACCCCAAAGATATAGATGTAGTGAAAAGAAGGGCCACCTGTACCCCAATGTTTATAGCAGCAATGGCCACGGTCGCCAAACTGTGGAAAGAACCAAGATGTCCTTCAATGGACGAATGGATAAGGAAGATGTGGTCCATATACACTATGGAGTATTATGCCTCCATCAGAAAGGATGAATACCCAACCTTTGTAGCAACATGGACAGGACTGGAAGAGATTATGCTGAGTGAAATAAGTCAAGCAGAGAGAGCCAATTATCACATGGTTTCACTTATTTGTGGAGCATAACAACATGGAGGACAAGGGAAGATGGAGAGGAGAAGGGAGTTGAGGGAAATTGGAGGGGGAGGTGAACCATGAGAGACTATGGACTCTGAAAAACAACCTGAGGGTTTTGAAGGGGTGGGGTGGGAGGGTGGGGGAACCAGGTGGTGGGTATTAGGGAGGGCACAGATTGCATGGAGCACTGGGTGTGGTGAAAAAACAATGAATACTGTTATGCTGAAAATAAATAAAAAATTTAATTAAAAAAAAAACAATGAATACTGTTACGCTGAAAAGAAATAAAAAATTTTAAAAAAAGAAAAAAAACAAAACAAAATAACCCCCCCCCCCAAAATACTGACCAAGGATGAGGGGCATGCCATAGAAAATTCTAGAGAGCCTGTAGCCTCCTCAAAATACACTAGGATTCTTAGTACAGACCCCCACAGGCAAGTGGAAAGTGTTGGATCTCAAGTGTTGGATCTCACTATAAACAAAAAAAGAAAGGTCCAGAGTATAGTTAGAGAGGTGAACGGATTCAGGACATTCTGGAAAACAACCCCCCACTTTTTTTAAACAAACAAAAATAACAGAAGAGGGAACTCTGGAATTGGAAGAACTTTCCTAAACCAGGCTTATTAAAAGTTTGGAGAAAAAACCTAATCCTATATGAAAACAAGCAAAGGAAGGTATTTGATCAAAACTCATACAAAGTGATTACAAGAAAAGAGAAAATATGGGTTAGTATAAAGGACCTATTGATCATTTATAGTTTTGAATTTGAAAGTTTCAATATAAATTTATGTCACTATCTCTCTATTCATGCATGTATGTATCCTAGTTTTATCCACTAAAAATATCTAAAAGGAATGAACAGCTCAGTAGCAATCTGAATTCCAATCAGCCATATTTTGACCTTGAAATAACACTCTTCACCAGAAGAAAACAGAGATTCTTGGAGAAATGGCTGATTGAATGTCTAGGAAAGGGATGTTTAATTTTACATACTCTAGAGTCTTTTTTTTTTTTTCTCCTGATACTTAAAAGGATTTCTCTTTATTCTTTGGATCAGTACAAGGGAGATTCTATTTGGAGATGTTCCTTTGAGGGGTTTAGGTGTATGTGGCAAAAAGATGGGGAATACCTATTTCTGGATGCAAATAAGTATTCCTTATTTTTAAAATCTCTGTATCTTTTATTAGACTTAGATTTTGTTGTATATATCTTTCAGAAAAAGTACCTTGACCCATGAAGTTTAAAATTCGAGCTATTTAGTTCTAGATAATCACTACCTTTTGCCTGGTGCAGAACATGAGCAGTCATCACCTGGAAGCATCATTCCCTGCCTGTACGTAAGACTTGTCCTGACGGAGAGTTAGCTGGGATTTTTCCTTACTACCCAGATAATAATGTTGCCTTTTTCATATTGAGAGAAGAGGTTTCTATCAGAGACTCTAAGAATCCTTAGGTCCAGTTCTTTGGGGCAGAGTTTGCCATTTCCCTTCTACCTGACTCGGTAGGAACCTCTCAAAGAAAGGAACAAGATGCCCTGTATGAAGGAGGGAGGAATATTTTGTTGAGAACTTAGTGTCAGGCAATTTGCTAAACCTTTTCATACTTATGTCATGAAAATCTTATTCCTATTTTTCTTTATTGTGCCTAAACAGTTTTTTTTTTTTTTTGGAAGTTTGAAGTGGAGAAAGTACAAAGAGGAAAAGAGAATAAAACTAAGGTAACTGTTTAATGGAACTTTAAGAATTCTTTTTTTCACCCCATTACTGTCAACACTAAATTGAAGTTTTTTTTCCAGAACTTGCTAACTCTGAAACTTTTAAACACAAATTTGAGATCTGCCAACCCTGGATATAAAAGCATTTCTTCTGACTTGTCTTTCAGATGGTACTTTTTAACCAATTTTCAGTGTTTACTTAAGGTACTCTTTTTACCTGTCATATTCCCTTGCTTTAAGGATGAGAATTATATGGTTCTGAGTTCTTTTATTTCCACCTCTCCTGAAAATTGTGAAAAAAAAAAAAAAAGAAGAAGAAGAAAAACAGAGTGACTAAGCAGTTGTCACAGTGTTCTGAGGTTTGAATTGCTTAGCTATTTTACAAATTGGATCCCTCAAAGGAGATTAGGGATTGCAAATAATGCCTCTGTCCTGTTTCTAATTTGTACTATATTAATTATTGCATGCTTTCCGCCCTCCATGTAAAACACGACTTGGGAAGATCTGTGTCACTTTTAGAGCTGCTACAACTCAAGTCCTCAGACTACTACCATCTGTAGCTTTAAGTCAGATTGACTAAGTTCCTCTCAGATTTAAAGTTCATCAAATCCTAAGGAAAGATCATCTCAGGGGCCTTAAGATTAACTGATTTTCCTGTCTTCAAAGGAAACAAGTGAACATTTCGGCAGAAGGACTTTAGTTGGTTATAACCCATAAATCTGTTGGCAAAATTTATCCTTCAGGTTCATAAAGTTAGACAAACCACCCCCCCCATTTAATGTCATTGTGAATTATGTACAAAGATCAACTGTTTCTTGACCAGTGGCTTATCTTTTAGAAGTCTGAGATGTTTTCTTTCCATGTCAACCTACTTCTGATTTGATACTTAGGGTGAATTTAGTCAGTTATCAGGTTAAAAAAATTAATCTGAAATAGGTAAGTACAAAACACTTTCTGTTATAACCACTGAGCTGTACAATTTTCTTCTACAGATTGTTATGATTAAAAAAATGGTGATAATTGTAGTTTCAATATCTTTACTATTGTCATTAGTATAATTGGTAGTAACATTAATCTGAAGTAGTTAAACATATTCCCATAGCCATGACCCCCAAGTAATCCTATCTTCAAGCATCTCTACAGAAACTTTTACCTGACTTTTTTTTTTTTTTTTCTCAAGAAATTGACTTTAAGAAAATTTGCCCAGTGCCTTCCTGAAGATCAGGGGCTGCTCTGTAGGGAGCTGTTCTCAAGAGTCAGCTGAGCATAAAGGATTGGGATTGGATTAGATGAAAGCCTGTATCAGCAAGGCAGAATCCAGTCTGATCATAGACTAATCCAGAAATCCAGTCTTGCAGAGACAGCAACTTAACTGATAACTCACAAAACAGGGTCCATTCTGTTTTCTTCAAGCAGGATCTCACTCTTAACTGATAGGTCCAAAATTATCCTTGTCACCTACTACCTTGATTTAATAAAATATCTTCTTAATTAAAATAGTGATGCATGAAACAACTTTAGTTCCCAACATTTTGAGCCAAAGTAGATAAGCAATAACACTGACAAATGAGGTGATTGTCGCAACACTTCCCTTCCTTATTAATTCAAGGCCTGGGGCCTCAGTCATAGGAGTGAGGCATTGACATACCAAGAACTAGCAAATCAAGAAATGCTCCCAGTCAAACCTTGCAAAGAAGAAAGGAAGCAGCTTTCATTGTCTAACAATCTGCTCCTTGGAGACTTACTGTGTATGGCTGGGTATAAAAAGAGAGGGCAGATTTTTATCTATTTGCTGCTGTTGTTTGGACCTTACTTGAATAACCACATCACAGGCTTTGAGAGAAATAAAATGTTATTGATTCAATGGCTATTTAGTCAGAAATCTCACTTATGGATGTGTTGGGTGACCAGAGGTCTCTGACTGCAAATATCAGATGCCAGGGATACCTGAAGTTTTCTTTATCATGAATAGTGAAGTCTTCCCCAATTCAACTGTGTAGGTCTTATTTTTCACGTATTCTACCTGAATCCTTTGCTCTAGCCACACCGTGTTCACTTTTGCCCCTGTCCTGACTTTCTTCACTCATCAATTTCTCTTTCTCCGTCTAATTCCTCTCACTCTTTAAGATATTGTTGACTTCTATTCTTATAGTGTCTTCAGTTTCCCTAATGCATAAAGACAAGTGAGCTTTGTCTCCTTTAAATGTACTACTATAGCTTTCTGAAGTTACATGTTGTGGTAATTGAGTGTGCAGGCCTGGAGGTATTTGCTCTGGGACAGAAAACTGACTGTCATTTTCTAGGGGAGAGACCTTGAGAGTTCCTTATCTTGATGTGCCTCAGTCTCCTCATATATGAAGTAGGTTTAATAACAGTACTTATGTCATCATAGTGAAGATTGGAATGCTCACGTGGTTTTCAATGTAGTGTCTAAAAAAAGTGATTTTATCTTTATGTGTGTATAGCTTTCAGCAAATATACTGTGTTTAACTTGAGGGCAGGGCTTTAACTTATGTTATCTGTATCTATGGAAACTCTCACAGTTGGAAGACACTAAAATAAATAAGAATTAATTGACTTAGGGGCTCCTGGGTGGCTCAGTTGGTTAAAAGTCTGCCTCCTGGGATGTAGTTCCATACAGGGGTCCCTGCTCAGCAGGGGTCTGTTCCTTCTTCTCCCTCTGTCTGATTGTACTTTCTCTCTGTCAAATAAATGAATAAAATCTTTTTAAAAAACAACTTAATCCTTACAGATTGCCTCTTAGTGATTCTAAGTTGTGAGTTGTTAGATTTTCTTTCTTCTTTCCTTCATTTCACCAGTCAATATTTTTGAGTGCTTAATCTATTTCAGGATTTAGGAAAATACAGGTCATGGTCCTGCCCTCAGGAAACCACATAAATAGACACATGAATGGACGAGTGGACTGTGGGGAAAATAATGCTGTAGCATGGCTAACATGTTATAATGGGAGCATAGAGTGGGACAAATGAATCCAAAGGAATCCCATGACACACAACCAGAGCTCACAACTGCTGTGGCATTTCTGACAAAGGTGTTATCCATCCAGTACTAATTCTCGAGTACTGGATGGTGAAATTAGGTAATCTTAGAGGAACTCTAATCTTTAGGGGGAAAAATGATTTCAGAAGAAGACTAAGTCAGGATTTACAACATTTCTTGAGATGCAAAAGGGGTTAGAATTTATGCAATTCACTGTGGTACTGTTTTCCTTTGTAAGTAGTCATCAAAAAGGCAAGAGATGGGGGGAAGAAATAATCCTAATTTTTATAAATTTGGGCAGTTGGGGTCTCATATGTCTCCATTCCTGTATAAAAGTTTGAGAGTATGTTCAGAACTACTTTCGCTGAGTCAGATTGTTTTTCTTTGGTGCCAGTTCAGGCAAGAACCAGGCAGTAAGCCACTCATGACTTAATTACTAGACCATATTAAAATACAGCAATTTTTTTTTCAAAGATTTTATTTATGTATTTGACAGATAGAGATCACAAGTAGGCAGAGAGGCAGGCAGAGAGAGGGGGAGAAGCAGTCTCTCCGTGGAGCAGAGAGCCCAATGCGGGGCCCGATCCTAGGACCCTGGGATCATGACCTGAGCCGAAGGCAGAGGCTTAACCCACTGAGCCATCCAGGTGCCCCTAAAATACAGCAATTTAATTGCAATTAGTGCTATAATAATTTATTTATAAGATGCCAGTGTATACATTTGTATTTGACAATCCATTTACTTTCAGCCTGGTACTGTGTGTGCCCCATTAAATTATAAAATGCAAGGTCATTAACCTGCAATTCCACTTGTGATCATGTTATTAAATAGCATCCTGTCCCTTTCCTGGTTAAGACAGAATTGCTAGATCATTTATCTGTAACTAATTTCCCTGTGATCTTCCAAAAGCTCTTATTACTGTTAATTAAGCAGGTGTGACCTGTGTTGAAAGCAGTTGGCACGCCTTGAACATCTGGCCAGGATCCAAAATTGGGTCAGGTCTCTTTAACATTCTCATTTTCCTCTTATTTACCTTTAGTCATTAGTGATTATGGCAGCTCAATACATGTATTCATGTTCTGGATCATTGGGGTTTGGGGAACTTTAAAAAGAGCATCTGGCACATGACCAAGTACACTGTGGATAGACTGTGGAAACAAATCACTCCCTCTACTCCTGAAGCCAAGATGACACTTAATGTTGATTGGTCAAGGCTGTTTAGCTCAGCATTATGGATAACGAGTCTGAGATTTATAGAGGGAAAATTCCCAAGTAGGTTCTTTCTCAGAGATAAAACCTGTTTCATAAACATGGAGCACCTATACTCCTATTCCAGACAGCCATCACCCAGACCTCACTGATGTGGAGACTAGATGTCAATATGACTTTTCTTTATGACTTTGCAGAATAAGAATAAGAATAAAGGAAAGAAAATGGAGCTACTATTTGTGTTGCTTTTGTGGATAAATTAGTTAACATTGAGAGTGAAAGCTCTTAGCTCTTGCTCAAATTTTCCCATAAAGCTCTCAGAGAGGTATTCCCATAAACTTAATTTTCAGATAAAGAAATTGGGATCCAGAGAGAGAAAAATTACTTGCTCAATTTTGCACAATTTCTAGGTAGCTGAGCTAGGATTTAAAGTTAGGTCTACAGAGCTCCAAAGTGCTTTGCAACAAGCCACAATTCAGTTACCCTCTCGAACCAGCACATGCAAAGCTAACTCTGTTATTCTGGGTTTAGGTATACTGCCTGAAGATTAAGCATGCTTGGTTTTTTTTCTTCCTCCTCCTCCTCTTTTTTTTTTTTTTTTTTTTTTTGCCTTAGTGTCTCTACTGACCATATTAATACATGCTAAAATTTTTCACACTAAATGAAAGAAGGGGCAGGCATAGAAAGCGTGAGGCAAATATAGTCAAATTTCAGATACTGGCAACCTTTGATCAGTGATACAGAATGCACATATTTAAAACCCCAAAAGAAATGAAGAGGAAGAAATACCTTTCAGGGTGCAGTTGTACCTGAGGCTGCTTTTTAGCTCTCTTTCTGGTAGTTTATTACTAGTGTATAGAAATGAAACAGATATCTGTATATTAGTTTTGTATCCTGCAACTTTACTAAATCTGATTAGTTTTGTTTTTGGTACAGTATTTAAGGTTTTCTGTATGTAGTATTATATCATCTGTAAATAGTAACAGTTTTGTTTCTTACTTTTCAATTTTGATGCCTTTATTTATTTATTTTTTTCTCTTGTGTAATTGCTGTGGCTAGGACTTCCAATACTATGTTGAATAAAAGTGAGAATAGCCATCTTTTCTCCTGAGGCTGCTATTGGAGGAAAAGCTTTCAGATTTATACAACTGAGTATGATGTTAGTTGGGGGTTTTTCCATGCATGGCTTTATAGTCCCTCTAAACCCACTTTGTTGAAAGTTTTTGTCATGAATGAATGTTACAGTTTATCAAATGCTTTTTTCTGCATCTATTGAGATATGATTTCTAGCCTTTATTTTGTTAATATGGTGCATAATGATTGATTTGTGTGTATTAAGACATCCTTGCATCCCTGAAATAAGTACCACTTAGTCATTGGGTATGATACTTCTGTTTTATTGTTGAATTTGGTCTGCTAATACTTTGTTGAGGATTTTTGCCTCCAAGTTCATCAGGGATATTGGCCTTTATTCTCTCTCACTTTTTTTTGTTTTTTTCCCCAATGTCATCTGGTTTTGTCATCAGGGTAATGCTGGCCTCATAAAATAAGTTTGGGAGTGTTCCTTCATTTCTTTTTTTTTTTTTTTTAAAGAATAATTTGAGGAAGATACATATTAACTCTTCTTTAAATGTTTGGTAGATTTCACCATCTGGACTTTTGAGTTTTTGTGTTTTTCTCCTGATTACTGATTCAATGTCAATTTCATTACTATTGGTCTGTTCAGATTTTCTATCTTCTTATGATTCAGTCTTGGAAGATTGTATGTTTCTAGGAATGTATCCATTTCTTCTAAATTGTCTAATCTGTTTATAAATTAGGGTTTATAGTGCTCTATGTAAATTATTATGAAGTGTTTATAGTATTCTCTTATGATCCTTTGTATATCTGTGGTATTGCTTGTAATTTCTCCTCTTTCATTTCTGATTTTATTTCGGCTCTCTTTTATTTTTTCTAGGAGTCTGGTTAAGGGTTGATTTTTTTTTTTTTTTTTGTCTCTCTTTCATTTGTTTCCATTTTCATATTTACTTTTACCTTCCTTCTACCAATTTGGGGTTTTATTTATTTATTTTTTTCTATTTCCTTTAGGTATAAGGTTAGACTGAGAATTTTCCTGTTTCTTGAGGTAGGCCTGTTTGCTATAAATGTCCCTTTAGAACTGCATTTGCTGTGTCCGAAAGATTTTGGAATGTTGCATTTCTACTTTATTCTTCTCACTATTTTTTTTTAAATTTCTTCTTTGATTTGTTAACCATTGGTTTTCTCATACCATGTTGTTTAGTATCAACTTTTTTTCCCTTCAGTTTCCTTTTTGTAATTGGTCTCTAGTTTCAGACCATCATAGTCAGAAAAGGTGCTCAATAGGATTTCAGTATTCTTAAATTTATTGTTTTGTACCTAACATGTGATCTGTCCTGAATAATGTACCATGTGCACTTGAAAAAGATGTGTTTTTTGCTGCTTTTGGATGAAATTTTCTGCATATCTCTATTAAGACTATCTGGTATTATATGTAATTTAAGGCCAATTTTTCCTTATTTTCTTTTTATTTTACTGAAGTATATTAGTTTCAATTATACAACATAATGATTGAACAATTCTACTCATCACTCAGTGTTCACCATAAGTGTAGTCACCATCTGTAACCAAAAAATGTTATTACAATTTATTGACTATATTCTCTATGCTATACTTTTCATCCCCATGACTTACTTATTTTTTAACTGGAAGTTTCTCTTTATCCCCTTTATTTCACCCATCCCCCTATCTACCTCCCCTCTGGTAACCACCAGTTTGTTTTCTGTATTTGAGTCTTTTTGTTGTTATTATTTGTCTTTTTTTTTCTTTGTTTTGTTTCTTAAATTCCACATATGAATGAAATCATATGGCATTTGTCTTTCTTTGACTAATTTTACTTAGCATTGTACCCTCTAGGTTCAACCATGTTGCTACAAATGACAGGATCTCATTCTTTTTTCATGCCTAATATTCCATTGTATCTGTCTACCACATCTTTATCCGTTCAAGAGTTGATGGACACTTGGGCTGCTTTCTTATTTTGGCTATTGTAAATAATGCTGCTGTAAACACAGGAATTCATATGTTCCTTTAAATTAATGTTTTGGTATTCTTTGGGAAATAGCCATTATTTTGATTATTAGATCATAGGGTAGTTCTATTTTTAACTTTCTGAGGAATCTCTATACTGTTTTCCACAGTGGCTGCACCAGTTTGCATTCCTACCAGCATTGTATGAGGATTCCTTTTTCTCCACATCCTCACCAATACCTGTTATTTCTTGTGTTATTAATTTTAGTCATTCTAACAGGTATGCAATGATATTGCCTTATAGTTTCTATTTTCATTTCCCTGAGTAGTGAGTGATGATGAGCATATTTTTCAAGTATCTGTTGGCCACCTGTAGGTCTTCTTTGGAGAAATATCTGATCATGTTTTCTGCCCATTTTTTAGTTAGAATATATAGGTTTTGGTTTTAAGGTTTTATATGTTCTTTGTATATTTTGAATACTAACTTTTTATCAGATACGTCATTTGCAAATATCTTCTCCCATTCCTATAGACTGTTTTTTAGTTTTGATTATTTCCTTTGCCATACAGCTGCTTTTTATTTTGATGTAGTCTCAATAGTTTTTTTTTTTTTTTTTTTCATTTGTTTTCCTTGCCTCCAGAGACAAATCAAGGGGGGGGGGGGGGGACCATAGCTGATATCAGAGGAATTACAGCTTGTGCTCCTCTAGGATTTTTATGTTTTCATGTCTCACATTTAGGTCTTAAATCCATTTTGAATTTATTTTTGTGTATGGTATAAGAAAGTAGTCCAGTTTCATTATTTTTCAAGCTGTTCACTTTTTCCAACACCAGTTATTGAAAGATCTTTTTTTTTTTTAAAGATTTTATTTATTTGACTGACAGATCACAAGTAGACAGAGAGGCAGGCAGAGGGGGGTGGGGGAAGCAGGCTCCCCGCCAAGCAGAGAGCCCGACACGGGGTTCCATCCCAGGACCCTGGGATCATGACCTGAGCTGAAGGCAGAGGCTTTAACCCACTGAGCCACCCAGGTGTCCCGAAAGATAATCTTTTTACCTTTGGATATTCTTGCCTGATTTGTTGAAGATTAATTGACCATATAATTAAGGGTTCATTTCTGGGTTTTTTCTTCTTTCCATTGATCTATGTCTCTATTTTTGTGCTAATCCCAATCTGGTTTGATTACTATGGCATTATAATATAACGTGAAGTCCAGAATTGGGATGCCCTCAGCTTTGCTTTTTCTTTTTCAAGATTGCCTGTGGCTACTCGAGGTCTTTTGTGGTTCCATTCAAATTTTAGGATCATTTGTTCTACCTTGGTAGACAACGCTATTGTATTTTGATAGAGACTGCCTTAAATGTGTTGATTACTTCGGGTAGTATGGAAATTTTAACAATATTTATTCTTCTAATTCATGAGCATAAAGTATCTTTTCATTTTTCTGTGTTGTCTTTAACTTCATCAGGCTTGTATAGTTTACCAAGCTCAGGTCTTTTACCTCTTTGGTCAACTTTACTCCTTGGTATCTTATTATTTTTGGTGTAATTGTAAATGCAGTGTTTTTCTTAATTTCTCTTTCTGTTGCTTCATTATTAGTGTTTAGAAATGCAATGAATTTCTAAACACTGATTTTTAAAAAAGAAAAATTTTCCCCTGACTTTGTTGAATTCATTTATCAGTTCTAGCAGTTTTTTAGTGGAGTCTTTTGGGTTTTCTGTATAAAGTCACATGTCACCTGCAAGTAGTGAAAATTTTACTTTTTCCTTACCAATTTCAATGCCTTTTATTTCTTTTTGTTCTCTGATTGCTGTGGCCAGGACTTCCAAGTATTATGTCGAATAAAAGGGTTAAGAATGGACATCCTTGTCTTATTACTGACCTGAGGGGAAAAGCTCTGTTTTTTTCCCATTAAGGATGTCATTAGCTATGTGTTTTCATATATGACCTTTATTATGTTGTTATATTCCCTCTAAACTTATTTGTTGAGGGTTTTTATCATGAATAGATGTACTTTGTCAAATGCTTTTTTTGTCTATGTTTTTTATTCTTTCTCATATTGATATGATGTATCAGGTTGATTGATTTGCAAATATTGAACCACACCTGCAACCTAGTAATAAATCCCACTTGATTATGGTGAATGATTTTTTAAGTGTATTTATGGATTTGGGTTGCTAGTATTTTGTTTAGGATTTTTGTATCTAGGTTCATCAGGAATATGGGCCTGTAGTTTGCTTTGTTAGTGGTGTCTTTATCTGGTTTTGGTATCAGGGTAATGCTGGCTGCATAGAATGAATTTTGTTTTCATTCCTTTTCTATCTTTTGAAATAGTTTGAGAAGAATAGGTATTAATTATTCTTTAAACGTTTGGTAGATTTTGCCTGTGAAGACATCTGGTTTTGGATTTTTTTCTTGGGAATTTTTGGATGACTGATTCAATTTCTTTTCTGGTTATCAGTAGGTTCAAATTTTCTATTTTTTCCTCTTCCAGTTTTGGTAGGCTGTATGTTTCCAGGAATTTATTCATTTATTCTCAGTTGTCCAATTTGTTGGTATGTAGTTTTTCATAACATTCCCTTATAATTGTTTGTATTTCTGTGATGTTAGTTGCTATTTCTCCTTTGTCATTTGTGATTTTATTTGAATCATTTCTGTTTCTTTCTTGATAACTTTGGCTAGAGGTTTGCAAATTTTACTGATTTTTTTCGGGGAATCAACTCTTGAATCTACTGATCTGTTCCACTGTGATTTTTTTTTTTTTTTTTTGTCTTTTGCTTTGTTTCTTAGTTTCTGTATCATTAACTTCTGCTTTAATCTTTATTATTTCCTTTCTTCAGGTTTTAGCTTTTCTTGTTCTTTTTCTAGCTTCCTTATGTGTAAGGTTAGGGTGTTTATTTGAGATTTAAATTTATTTCCTGAGGTAGGCATGTACTACTGCAAACTTCCCTCATAAAACCGCTTTTGCTGCATTCCAAAAGTTCTGAACAGTTGTGTTTTCATTTTCATTTGTTTTCATGTAATTTTTAAAAAAATTCTTCTTTTATTTCCTGCTTGACCCATTGATTGGTAGCATGTTATTTAACCTGTAAGTATTTGTGCTCTTTCCAGATTTTTTTCTTGTGGTTGACTACAAGTTTCATAGCATTGTGGTCAGAAAAGTTGAAGTCAATGACTTCGATATTTTTTATTTTATTGAGGTTTGTTTTGTGAGCTAATATGTGATCTGTTTTGGAGAATGTTCTGTGTGCACTTGAATGTATATTCTGATGTTTTAGGTTGTAATATTCTGAATATATCTATTAAATCAATCTGTTCCAGTGAGTCATTCAAAGTCATTGTTTCCTTGTCGATTTTCTGTAGAGATGATCTATTGACATAAGTAGGGGTGTTAAACTCCCCTACTCTTATTTTATCAATTAGTTCCTTTATGTTTGCTAATAACTATTTTATGTATTTAGGTGCTCACGTGTTGGGTGCATAACTGTTTATAATTGTTCTTTCTTCTTGTTGGATTGTACTTTCAATGATTAAATGTGTCCTTCTTTTTCTCTTTTTACAGTCTTTGTTTTAAAGTCATCTTTGTCTGATATAAGTAATGTTACTCTGGCTCTTATTAACATTCATGTGTATGATAAGTATTTGTCTATCCCCTCATTTTCAATCTCCTTATATCTTCAGGTTAAAATCTCTTAGAGGCAGCATGTAGATAAGTCTTATTTTTCCTTTTTTCTGCCTCCTAATGTCTTTTAATTGGAGCATGTAGTCCATTTACATTCAAAATAATTATTTTTATTTTATTTTTAATTTATTTTTATTTTTTCAGTGTTCCAAGATTCATTATTTATGCATCACACACAGTGCTCCATGCAATATGTGCCCTCCATAATACTCACCACCAGGCCCCCACAACACCCCACATCCCTCCCCTCCAAAACCCTCAGTTTGTTTCTCAGAGTCCACAGTCTCTCATGATTCGTCTCCTGCTACGATTTCCCCAACTCACTTCTCTCCTCTCCCAATGTCTTCCGTGTTATTCCTTATGCTCCACAAGTATGTGAAACCATATGATAATTGATTCTTTCTGCTTGACTTATTTTACTTAGCATAATCTCCTCCAGTCTTGTCCATGTTGATACAAAAGTTGGATATAGGCATAATACTCCATTGTATATATGGACCATATCTTTTTTTTTATGTTTTTTTAAATTTCTTTTCAGTGTGACAGTATTCATTGTTTTTGCACCACACCCAGTGCTCCATGCAATACGTGCTGTCCCCAATACCCACCACCTGGTTCCCCCAACCTCTCATCCCTGCCCCTTCAAAACCCTCAGGTTGTTTTTCAGTGTCCATAGTCTCTCATGGTTCTCCTCCCCTTCCAATTTCCCTCAACTCCCTTCTTCTTCTCTCCATCTCCCCATGTCCTCCATGTTATTTGTTATGCACCACAAATAAGTGAAACCATACGATAATTGGCTCTCTCTGCTTGACTTATTTCACTCAGCATAATCTCTTCCAGTCCTGTCCATGTTGCTACAAAAGTTGGGTATTCGTCCTTTCTGATGGAGGCATAATACTCCATAGTGTATATGGACCACATCTTCCTTATCCATCCGTCCATTGAAGGGCATCTTGGTGACCGTGGCCATTGCTGCTATAAACATTGGGGTACAGGTGGCCCTTCTTTTCACTACATCTGTATCTTTGGGGTAAATACCCAGTAGTGCAATTGCAGGGTCATAGGGAAGCTCTATTTTTAATTTCTTGAGGAATCTCCACACTGTTCTCCAAAGTGGCTGCACCAACTTGCATTCCCACCAACAGTGTAAGAGGGTTCCCCTTTCTCCAACACACGTTGTTTCCTGTCTTGCTAATTTTGGCCATTCTAACTGGTGTAAGGTGGTATCTCAATGTGGTTTTAATTTGAATCTCCCTCATGGCTAGTGATGATGAACATTTTTTCATGTGTCTGATAGCCATTTGTATGTCTTCATTGGAGAAGTGTCTGTTCATATCTTCTGCCCATTTTTTGATATGATTATCAGTTTTGTGTGTGTTGAGTTTGAGGAGTTCTTTATAGATCCTGGATATCAACCTTTTGTCTGTTCTGTCATTTGCAAATATTTTCTCCCATTCTGTGGGTTGCCTCTTTGTTTTGTTGACTGTTTCCTTTGCTGTGCAGAAGCTTTTGATCTTGATGAAGTCCCAAAAGTTCATTTTCATTTTTGTTTCCTTTGCCTTTGGAGACATATCTCGAAAGAAGTTGCTGTGGCTGATATCAAAGAAGTTACTGCCTATGTTCTCCTCTAGGATTCTGATGGATTCGAGTCTCACGTTGAGGTCTTTTATCCATTTTGAGCTTATCTTTGTGTACGGTGTAAGAGAATGGTCGAGTCTCATTCTTCTACATATAGCTGTCCAATTTTCCCAGCACCATTTATTGAAGAGACTGTCTTTTTTCCACTGTATATGTTTTCCTGCTTTGTCCAAGATTATTTGACCATAGAGTTGAGGGCCCATATCTGGACTCTCTACTCTGTTCCACTGGTCTATGTGTCTGTTTTTATGCCAGTACCATGCTGTCTTGGTGATCACAGCTTTGTAGTAAAGCTTGAAATCAGGTAACGTGATGCTGCCAGTTTTATTTTTATTCTTCAACATTTCCTTAGCAATTCGGGGTCTCTTCTGATTCCATACAAATTTTAGGATTATTTGCTCCAGCTCTTTGAAAAATACTGGTGGAATTTTGATCGGAATGGCATTAAAAGTATAGATTGCTCTAGGCAGTATAGACATTTTAACAATGTTTATTCTTCCGATCCAAGAGCATGGAATGGTCTTCCATCTTTTTGTGTCTTCTTCAATTTATTTCATGAGTGTTCTGTAGTTCCTCGAGTACAGATCCTTTACCTCTTTGGTTAGGTTTATTCCCAGGTATCTTATGGTTCTTGGTGCTATAGTGAATGGAATCGATTCTCTAATTTCCCTTTCTGTATGTTCATTGTTAGTGTATAAGAAAGCCACTGATTTCTGTGCATTGACTTTGTATCCTGCCACGTTACTGAATTGCTGTATGAGTTCTAGTAGTTTGGGGGTGGAGTCTTTTGGGTTTTCCATATAAAGAATCATGTCATCTGTGAAGAGAGAGAATTTGACTTCCTCATTGCCAATTTGGATACCTTTTATTTCTCTTTGTTGTCTGATTGCTGTTGCTAGGACTTCTAATACTATGTTGAACAAGAGTGGTGAGAGTGGGCATCCTTGTCGTGTTCCTGATCTCAGCGGGAAGGCTGCAAGCTTTTTCCCATTGAGGATGATACTTGCTGTGGGTCTTTCATAGATAGATTTTATGAAGTTCAGGAATGTTCCCTCTATCCCTATACTTTGAAGCATTTTAATCAGGAACGGATGCTGGATTTTGTCAAATGCTTTTTCTCCATCAATTGAGAGGGCCATGTGGTTCTTCTCTCTTCTCTTATTGATTTGTTCTATCACATTGATTGATTTGTGAATGTTGAACCATCCTTGTAACCCAGGGATGAATCCCACCTGGTCATGGTGGATAATCTTTTTAATGTACTGTTGGATCCTGTTTGCTAGGATCTTGTTGAGAATCTTAGCATCCATATTCATCAGTGATATTAATCTGAAATTCTCCTTTTTGGTGGGGTCTTTGCCTGGTTTGGGGATCAGGGTAATGCTGGCTTCATAAAAAGAGTCTGGAAGTTTTCCTTCTGCTTCAATTTTTTGAAACAGCTTCAGGAGAATAGGTGTTATATCTTCTTTGAAAGTTTGGGAGAATTCCTGAGGGAATCCATCAGGTCCTGGGCTCTTGTTTTTCAGGAGGATTTTGGTCACTACTTCAATCTCGTTACTAGATATTGGTCTATTCAGGTTGTCAATTTCTTCCTGATTCAGTCTCGGAAGTTTATAGGTTTCCAAGAATGCATCCATTTCATCTAGGTTGCTTGACTTATTGGCATGTAACTGTTGATAATAACTTCTGATGATTGTTTCTACTTCCTTGGTGTCAGTTGTGATCTCTCCCTTTTCATTCATAATTTTATTAATTTGAACTTTCTCTCTTTTCTTTTGGATTAGTGTGGCCAATGGTTTATCGATCTTACTGATTCTTTCAAAAAACCAGCTTCTAGTTTCATTGATACATTCTACTGTATCTCAGTTTCTACCTCATTGATCTCTGCTCTAATCTTGATTATTTCCCTTCTTATGTGTGGAGTTGGTTTGATTTGTTGTTGATTCTCCAGTTCTTTAAGTTGTAGAGACAGCTGGTGTATTCTGGATTTTTCCATTTTTTTGAGGGAGGCTTGGATGGCTATGTTTTTCCCCCTTAGGGTTGCCTTTGCTGTAACTCATAGGTTTTGGATTGAAGTGTCTTCATTCTCATTGGTTTCCATGAATTGTTTAAGTTCTTCTTTGATCTCCTGGTTGATCCAAGCATTCTTAAACAAGGTGTTCTTTACCTTCCAGGTGTTTGAGTTCCTTCCAAACTTTTCCTTGTGATTGAGCTACAGTGTCAAAGCATTGTGATCTGAGAATATGCAGGGAATAATCTCAGTCTTTTGGTATCAGTTGAGTCCTGATTTGTGACCCAGTATGTGGTCTATTCTGGAGAAGGTTCCATGTGCACTTGAGACGAATGAGTATTTTGTTGTTTTAGGGTGGAATGTTCTGTATATATCTATGAGGTCCATCTGGTCCAATGTGTCATTCAGTGCTCTTGTTTCTTTATTGATTTTCTGCTTGGATGATCTATTACTGAGAGAGGTGTGTTAAGATCTCCTACTATTAATGTATTCATATCAATATGACTTTTTATCTTGATTAATAGTTTTCTTATGTAATTGGCTGCTCCCATATTGGGGGCATAGGTATTTACAATTGTTAGATCATCTTGGTGGATAGTTCCTTTAAGAATTATGTAGTGTCCTTCTTTATCACTGACTACAGTCTTTAGTTTAAAATCTAATTTATATGATATGAGAATCGCTACCCCAGCCTTCTTTTGAGGTCCATTTGCATGAAAGATGCTTCTCCATCCCTTCTCTTTCAGTCTGGGTGTATCCTTAGGTTCGAAATGGGTTTCTTGTAGACAACATATGGATGGGTCCTGTCGTTTTATCCAATCTTCAACCCTGTGTCATTTTATGGGTGCATTTAGGCCATTCACATTGAGAGTGATTATTGATAGATACATTTTTATTGACATCCTGTTAACTTTGAAGTCTTTCTTTCTGTAGATTGTCTCTATATTTCTGTTCAATGATATTCTTAGGATTTTTCATCTTTTATAGAACCCCTCTTAATATTTCCTGCAGTGTCAGCTTGGTGGTCGTATACTCTTTTAAGCCTTGCAGGTCTTGGAAACTCTTTATCTCTCCATCTATTTTGAATGTCAGTCTTGCTGGATAAAATATTCTTGGCTGCATGTTCTTCTCATTTAGTACCCTGAATATATCTAGCTAGTCCTTTCTGGCTTTCCAGGTTTCTGTGGACAGGTCTGACGTTATTCTGATGGGCTTTCCTCTGTACGTAAGGAGCCTCTTTGTCCTAGTGGCTTTCAAGAGATTGTATCTACGATTATGATTTCTCAATTTTACTATCAGGTGCCTTGATTTTTTTTGGAATCTATAATCTTGGGGAGAGCCCGTTCTGCCTCTAGTACATGAACACTGGTTCCATTCGTGAGATTGGGAAAATTTTCATGAAGAATTTATTCCACTATATCTTCTAGACCTCTTTCTTTCTCCTCCCCTTCAGGGATTCCAATAATTCTGACATTGGAACGTTTCATGGCATCATTTATTTCCCTGATTCTGTTTTCGTGGCTTCTAAGTTGTTTGTTCCAGGCTTCCTCCTGATCCTTTCTTTCTATCTGTTTGTCCTCCAGATCACAAATTCTATTTTCTGTCTCAGTTACCCTAGCTTTTAGAGAATTTAGATTAGATTGGAACTCATTGAGAGCATTGTGAACATCATCCCTGGTGGCTTTCAGTTCTGCCCTAATCAATTCCGTTTGGTCATCCATGGCTTTCTCCAACTTAGCTGTTGCCTGGATAATTGTTAGCCTGAATTTTCTTTCTGACATATTGCCTATGTCAATAGCCGTTAGCTCTGTTGCAGAAGGCCCATCCTCTGTATTTTTCTTTTGTTGGGCATTCCTCTTCCTAGTCATTTTGGTGAGAGATGGCTGAATGGATGTAGCTGGATATATCTACTGTGGTGCAGTCAAGGTGCACCCTGGAATGCTTCTGAGCAATCAGGATTCCCCACCCAAATGAGAGTAAAAAGAAAATAAAAAGAAAAAAAAAAGAGAGAGAGAGGAAAAAAAGGGAAGATAAAAGAGAAGGCTCAGCCCAAATGGGCCCCAAGATAAGATTTATGAAGTATACAAACAAAAACAGACAAACAAAGAGAAAGATAAAAGTAGGAAAAAAGAAAAAAAATATATATATATATGCAAAAAAAAAAAAAAAAAAAGAAGAACCTCGTCAAAAAGAACCCCAAGTATAAGATTTATATACTATCAGGACAGACACAAATACACAGAAACACTGGCGGAAGAAAAAGATGGGAGAGTGGTTATAAATTCTCAGTGTGGGCGAGGAAGGTTATTTTGATTCTTCCTGGATGTATCTTGATATCTTTGTTAAAGGACTCAAATTTCCTAAGATAAAGGGGGGTTAAAAATTGGTTTACCTATAAGGGTAGCATTGGTTGGGGAAAGGGGATTACCTTGAAGTTTAACTCTATATGAATATTAAAAAATAAACATAAAAAAAAGAATAAACTAAAATTGAAAAAAAGTTAAAAAATAGAAAAGCAAAAGAAAAACACGGGTATATGAATCAAAAAGTTCAGGTTAAAAGGTTATTATGGAATTTGATGTACTGGACATCTCACTGTGATGGTAAGTACGTTAAAAAATTATCTATATATAAAAAAAAATGAACCAGTATAGTGGGAATGAATCAAAAACAAAAGTTGTATCTATGAAGTAGTGGTGGTTGTTCTCTTGTCTTTTTTTTTTTTTCCCTGGTTGGTTTTCTGGGGGAGGGGCCTGGCGCATGGGTTTTCAGGCAATGTTCCCTGAGTTCCCTTCAAGGGGGTGGGCTCTGAGGAAACCAGTTTTTCAGGCTTTTGTTCTCTGGAGGTTTTTATGTTTTTTCGTTTCTTTTCTCTCGCCTTGACAGCTTTTGATGGTTTTTGGAGATTTAGAGGAAAGCAAACTGCACCCCAACCTCCCTCTCAGAGAGAAGCCTCAGTCTGTTCCCCTCTGGGTCTCCAGAGCACATTAAGTTCCCCCTCGGCTACTGGCAGAGCAGGTTCCGAGTCGCCGTCCCTGGGGACACAGGAACTCCTGCTTTTACCCGAAACCAGCGGCAGCTGTCTGTGCAGCTCCGGACTGCCAGAGAGGTCCCAAGCAGCGATCACACACTGAGATTTTCCCGATGGCCTGGGCTGGGAGTACCTGGTCTTTCTGGGTCCGAGAGCGCTGGGCTGGCACCTGCGCGCACCTCTCTCAGGGGAGGGTGTGGGGCGTGTGCGTCTCAGGCTCCGATAGTACTGCGCGGCATTCTGCCGGCTGGCGAGGGCCCCAGCCCTTCACGGGAGCCGGACCCCATGCATTCTCAGGTGTGCTGGCAGCTCAGGGACCAAGACCTGGTTTCTCTGCTGCACTCTCTCTGGCTTAGCGCCAGGGGTGGCTGTCCTGGGTCCGGGGACTTAAGCCCCTGTCCCTAACCGCCCCAATTCCCACAATTTCCCCCCCGCGATCCTTTGCTCTTTTTGAGCAGACTCCAAGTTAATGCTGGTCCCCAGTGCAGGGCACTCTCGTATTGGGGTATTACTTTCCAATCAATTGCCTCTGGTGGCTCCCTCCCCCTTTTGTTTCTCTTCTGATATCAGTCCGACGTTCCCACTCCGCTTTACCTGCCCACTGGCATCTTCTGCCCCCGTAGAGATCCAGATGTGTATAATTCTGATCTCAGGCTGATTTCATGGGTGATCGGAGTTCTTTAGTAGGTAATCAGCTCACTTTAGGGTACAGGTTGAAACGGCGCCTCCTCCTACTTCCCCAACATCTTGTCTCCCCTGGACCATATTTTCTTTATCCATTCGTCCGTTGAAGGGCATCTTGGTTCTTTCCACAGTTTGGCGACTGTGGCCATTGCTGCTATGGACACTGGAATACAGATGGCCCTTCTTTTCACTGCATCTGTATCTTTAGGGTAAATACCCAGTAGTGCAATTGCAGGGTATCTCTATTTTTAATTTCTTAAGGAATCTCCACACTGTTTTCCAAAGTGGCTGCACTGACTTGCATTCCCACCAACAGTGTAAGAGGGTTCCCCTTTCTCCACATTCTCTCCAACACTTGTTTACTGTCTCGTTAATTTTGGCCATTCTAACTGGTATAAAGTGGTATCTCAATGTGGGTTTTTTTTTTTTTTTTAAGATTTTATTTATTTATTTGACACAGAGAGAGAGATCACAAGTAGGCCAAGAGGCAGGCTGAGAGAGAGGGGGAAGCAGGCTCCCCACTGAGCAGAGAGCCTGATGTGGGCCTCAATCCCAGGACCCTGAGATCATGACCTGAGCCGAAAGCAGAGGCTTGACCCACTGAGCCACTCAGGCACCCTCAATATGGTTTTGATTTGAATCTCCATGATGGCTAATGATGATGAACATTTTTTCATATGTCTGTTAGCCATTTGTGTGTCTTCTTTGGACAAGTGTCTGTTCCTGTCTTCTGCCCATTTTCTGATGTGATTATCTGATTTGTGTGTGTTGAGTTTGAGGAGTTCTTTATAGATCTTGGATATCAGCCCTTTCTGTAGTGTCATTTGCGAATTTATCTGTGAAGCCCGCCTGGTCCAGTGTGTCATTTAAGGCCTTTATTTCCTTGTTGATCTTTTGCATGGATGATCTGTCCATATCAGTGAGGGGAGTGTTAAAGTCCCCTACTATTATTGTATTATTGTCAATGTGTTTCTTTGATTTTGTTATTAATTGGTTTATAAAGTTGACTGCTCCCATGTTAGGAGCATAGATATTAAAAATTGTTAGATCTTCTTTTGGACAGACACTTTGAGTATTATATAGTGTCCTTCCTCATCTCTTATTATTTTTTTTTATTAAAAGATTTATTTATTTATTTTACAGACAGAGATCACAAGGAGGCAGAGAGGCAGGCAGAGAGAGAGGAAGGGAAGCAGGCTCCCTGCCAAGCAGAGAGCCTGATGCGGGGCTGAATCCCAGGACCCTGAGCTCATGACCTGAGCCGAAGGCAGAGGCTTTAACCCACTGAACCACCAAGGCACCCCTTCCTAATCTCTTATTATAGTCTTTGGCTTAAAATCTAAATGATCTGATATAAGGATTGCCACCCCAGCTTTCTTTTGATGTCCATTAGCATGGTAAATTGTTTTCAACCCCTTCACTTTAAATATGGAGGTTTCTTGTAGACAGCATATTGATGGGTTTTGTTTCTTGTAGAATGAGTTTCTTGTAGACAGCATATTGATTTTTTTTTTTAAATCCATTCTGATACCCTGTGTCTTTGATTGGGGCATTTAGCTCATTTACATTCAGGGTAACTATTGAGAGATATGAATTTAGTGCCATTGTATTGCCTGTAAGGTGACTGTTACTCTATATTGTCTCTGTTCCTTTCTGATCTACTTCTTTTAGGGTCTCTCTCTGCTTACAGGACCCCTTTCAATATTTCCTGTAGAGCTGGTTTGGTGTTTGAAAATTCTTTTAGTTTTTGTTTGTCCTGGAAGCTTTTTATCTCTCTTTCTATTTTCAATGATAGCCTAGCTGGATATAGTATTCTTGGCTGCATGTTTTTCTCGTTTAGTGCTCTGAATATATCATGCCAGTTCTTTCTGGCCAGCCAGGTCTCTGTGGATAAGTCTGCTGCCAATCTAATATTTTTACCATTGTATGTTACAGACTTCTTGTCCCGGGCTGCTTTCAGGATTTTCTCTTTGTCACTAAGACTTGTAAATTTTACTATTAGATGATGGGGTGTGGACCTATTCTTATTGATTTTGAGGGGGGTTCTCTGTGCCTCCTGGATTCTGATGCTTGTTCCCTTTGCCATATTAGGGAAATTCTCTACAATAATTCTCTCCAATATACCTTCTGTTCCCCTCTCTCTTTCTTCTTCTGGAATCCCAATTATTCTAATGCTGTTTTGACTTATGGTATCACTTATCTCTCAAATTCTCCCCTTGTGGTCCAGTAGTTGTTTGTCTCTCTTTCACTCAGCTTCTTTATTCTCTGTCATTTGGTCTTCTATATCATGAATTCTCTCTTCTGCCTCATTTATCTTAGCAGTAAGAGCCTCCATTTTTTATTACACTTCATTAATTTTTTATTTCAACTAGGTAGATTTTAGTTCTTTTATTTCTCCAGAAAGGGCTTTTATTTCTCCAGACAGTGTTTCTCTAATATCTTCCATGCCTTTTTTGAGCCTGGCTAGCACCTTGAGAGTCATCATTCTGAACTTTAGATCTGACATATTACCAATGTCCATATTGATTAGGTCCCTGGCCTTCAGTACTGCCTTGTTTTTTTTTTTTTTTTTTTTTTGTGGTGACTTTTTCTGCCTTGTCATTTTATCAAGATAAGAATATATGAAAGAGCAAATAAAATACGAAAGGGTTGGCAAAGACCCCAGGAAAATGTGCTTTAACCAAATCAGAAGAGACCCAAAATCACGGGGGGAAAAAAGGGGGTAAAAAGAAGTTCAGGAAAAAAAAATTTTAAAAAGTGAAAAAAAATAAAGAAAAAATATGAAAAGAAAAAAAAATATATATGTAATATATACATATATTAGACTGGTGAATACAACAGGGTCACCCACTTAATTTTGGGAGTATTTTGGTATCTTAGAAGAAACTACCTCCCAAAATTTTAAAGAATTAAAAACATATATAAGGGTAAACATGATGAAGGGATGGAATATGACTATAAAGATGATTTTTTTTTTATTTCTAAAAAAGGAGTTGATAAGTTGTTGGTTGAGAGAATAAAGAAAAAGAAAGTGGAGAGAATTTGCTCAGGCTGGAGACTAGAACAAAGCCCTGTGATAGATTTAGGGTATATTTTGATCTATTAGAAAAGTTGTATCCCAGATTTTTTTAGAAGAAAAAACCCTATGTGTATACAAAAAATAAAGTTAGATACAATGAAGCATAAAATATGCCTATAATAATGAAGGTTCAAAAAAGATTTTTTTTTGAAAGGTATTGTTAAGATAAATTAGTTAAAAAACGTTAAAAGAGGAAAGGATAAAAGTTAAAGAAATTCAGCAGAAGAAAAAAATAAAATTAAAAAAATAATTAACTTTGCAAGACTAAAGAATCATGGGGAGAAAGCCATGAATTCCATGCTTTGCTTTCTCCTCCTCTGAAATTCCGCTGTTCTCCTTGGTAAGTGAACTTGGTTGTGGCTGGATTTCTTGCTGATCTTCTTGGGGAGGGGTCTGTTGTATTTATTCTCAAGTGTCTTTGCCTGAGGCAGAATTGCACTGCCCTTACCAGGGGCCAGGATAAGTAATCTGCTCGGGTTCACTTTTGGGAGCTTTTGTTTCCTGAATGCTTTCCGTAGATTTCCGGAGGACAGGAATGAAAATGGCAGCCTCCCAATCTCCGGCCCGGAGGAGCTGAGAGCTCTGGCCCCCACTCCTCAGTACACCCTTGGAGAAAAGCACGCAATCACTCCCATCTGCCTGTCCTCCGGCTGCGCTCCAAGCTCACCCAGCCTGTGACCAAGCATGTCTGTCTCTGGCACACAGGCCCTCCTGGAGTCTCCAAACCCTGCAGTTCCCTTCACTCTTCCAGGGGTGTCTCCCCAGATCTTGTGGGGTCCCCGCTCACAGAGCAGTGGCCTGTGCCACAGATCATGATTTAAGGTAACCCTGAGTTGAGAGCTCACTCCTTGGCTCTGTCTCTGTAGCTGGCTTCCCTACTCTAATACCTGTGAGCTCTGTGATACTCAGACACCCCCGATCCTTCTGTGACTCCATGGAACCTGAGACCACACTGTCCGCCTGTGGCCTTCACGCTGGTTGAGTGATGTCCCTCAGTGGAGCAGACTTTTAAAAGTTCTGATTTTGTGCTCCGTTGCTCCGCCACTTGCCAGTCTTTCCTCCCATCACTTTGGATTCACTTCTCTGCCTGTCCTATCTTTCAGAAAGTGGTTGATTTTCTGTTTCTAGAATTGCTGCTCTTCTTCTATCTCCTGTTGGATTTATAGTGTTTGGAATGGTTTGATAAGCTATCTAGCTGATCTCCTGCTATCTGATGTCATCTCAGCCTGCTACTTCTCTGCCATCTTGACTCCTCTCCCATGGTGGATAATCTTTTTAATGTACTGTTGGATCCTATTAGCTAGGATCTTGTAGAGAATCTTGGCATCCATATTCACCAGGGATATTGGTCTGAAATTCTCCTTTTTGATGGGGTCTTTGCCTGATTTGGGGATTAGGGTAATGTTGGCTTCATGGAGTCTGGAAGTTTTCTGTTTCTATTTTTTGAAACAGCTTCAGGAGAATAGGTATTATTTCTTCTTTGAATGTTTGGTAGAATTCCCCAGGGAATCCATTAGGTCCTGGGCTCTTGGTTTTTGGGAGGTTTTTAATCACTGCTTCAATCTCGTTACTAGGTATTGGTCTATTCAGGTTGTCAATTGCTTCCTGATTCAGTCTTGGAAGTTTATAGGCTCCCAGGAATGCATCCATTACTTCTAGGTTGCTTATCTTATTGGCATATAATTGTTGATAATAATTTCCGATGATTGTTTCTATTTCCTTGGTGTTAGTCGTGATCTCTCCCCTTTCATTCAAAATTTTATTAATTTGGGTCCTATCTCTTTTCTTCTGGATTAGTTCAGCCAGTGGTGTATCGATCTTATTGATTCTTTCAGAGAACCAGCTTCTAGTTTCATTGATGGTTCTACTGTATCTCTAGTTTCTGTCTCATTGAACTCTGCTCTAATCTTGATTTTTTTTTTTCACCTTCTAGTGTGTGGGGTTGGCCTAATTTGTTGTTGATTCTCCAGTTCTTTAAGGTGTCAAGAGAGCTGCTGTATTCTGGATATTTCAATTTTTCTGAGTGAGGCTTGGATGGCTGTGTATTTCCCCCTTTAGGACCACCTTTGCCATATCCCATAGGTTTTGGACTGAAGTCTCTTCATTCTCATTGGTTTCCATGAATTGTTTACATTCTTCCTTAATTTTCTGGTTGATCCCAACATTTTTTAGTAGGTGGTCTTTAGCTTCCAAGTGTTTGAATTCCTTCCAAAAGTTTTCTCGTGGTTGAGTTCTAGTGTCGAAGCATTGTGGTCTGAGAATATGTAGGGAATAATCTCAATCTTTTGGTATTGGCTGAGCCTTGATTTGTGACCTAGTATGTGGTCTATTCTGGAGAAAGTTTCATGTGTGCTCGAGAAGAATGAGTATTCTGTTGTTTTAGGGTGGAACGTTCTGTATATATCTATGAGGTCCATCTGGTCCAATGTATCATTCAGTGCTCTTGTTTCCTTATTGATTTTCTGCTTGGATGATCTGTTACTGAGAATGGCATGTTAAGATCCCCTACAATTAATTTATTCGTATCAATATAGCTTTGATTAACAATTTTTTGATTAACAGTTGGCTTATGTAGCTGGCTGCTCCATTCTTGGGGGCATAAATATTTACAGTTATAAGAGCTTCTTGGTTTATAGACTCTTTAAGAATGATGTGGTGTCCTTCTTTATCTCTGACAACAGTCTTTAGTTTAAAATCTAATTTACCTGATATGAGAATCACTAGTCCAGCTTTCTTTTGAGGCCCGTTGGCATGAAAGAAGCTTCTCCATCCCTTCACTTTCAGTATGGATGTATCTTTAGGTTCCAAATTTGTCTCTTGTAGACAGCATATGGACAGATCTTGTCATTTTACTTAATGTGCCATTTTATGGGAGCATTTAGGCCATTCATGTTGAGAGTGATTATTGAAAGATATGTTTTTATTGACATCATGTTTCCTGTGAAGTCCTTATTTCTATAGATTGTATCTGTAAATTTCTGTTCTATGTCACTCTTGGGTTCTTTCTTCTTTTATAGAACCCCCCATTAATATTTTTTGTAGTGCCAGCTTGGTGGTCACATGCTCTTTTAAACCTTGCTGGTCTTGGAACCTCTTGGAAGCTCTTTATCTCTCCATCCATTTTGAATGTCAACCTTGCTGGATAAAATATTCTTGGCTGCATGTTCTTCTCATTTAGTGTCCTGAATATGTCTTGTCAGCCCTTTGTGGCTTGCCAGGTTTCTGTGGATATGTCTGACATTATTCTGATGGACCTTACTCTGTATGTAAGGAATTTCTTCCCCCTAACTACCCTCAGAAGGTCTTGTCTAAAATTATGATTTGTGAGTTTCACAATTAAGTGCCTAAGGTCGTCCTAGATTCTTTGATCTTTGTGGGTGTTCTTTTTGCCTCTAGGATACAAACACTTGTTCCATTGCCAAGACAGAAAATTTTCATGGAAAATTTGTTCAAGAATATCTTCTAGTCTTCTTTCTTTCTCCTCCCACTCGGGATCCCAATAATTCTGACGTTGGAACGTTTCATGGCATTATTTATTTCCCTAATTATTTTTCATGACTTCTAGGCTGTTTGTTCCATACCTCCTCCTGATTCTTTTTCTGTCTTCTGCCTCAGTTACCCTAGCTGTTAGAGTATTTGGATTAGATTGGATTTCATTGATAGCATTTTTAACTTTTGCCCTGATAGCTCTCACTTCCACCTTTAGAGAGTCTATGTTGTCACTAATGGTTTTTCCAACCTAGATATTGCCTGGATAATTGTTACCCTGAATTCCCTTTCCAACATACTGTTTATGTCTGTATCCAATAGTTCTGATGGAAAGTGCACAGTCTTTGAATTTTTCTTCTTTTTGGTGTTCTTCCTCCTAGTCATTTTGGTGAGAGGTGGTTGAAGGGATGTATAACTGAGTATATCAACCACACTCAAGGAAAGGTTCACCCTGGAATGTTTCAGAGCAGTTGAAGTCACCACCAAAATGAAAGAAAAGAGAAAAAAAAAAAAAAAAAACGAAAGAGAAAGAAAAGAAAAAACCCAACCAGATTGAGCTCCAAAAGCATTTATAAGATATATAAATGAAAATGGACCAAAAAAAAGACTGACAAAAGTAAATGACAAGAGGAAAAAAAAGAACCCAGTCAAAATGAACCCCAAGGATATGATTTATATAATACCTGAGCAGAACCAAATACACAGAAACAGTGACAGAAGAAAAAGATGGGAGGGTGGTTATAAATCCTGGATGTGGGCGAGGAAGATTATTTTGATTCTTCCTGGGTGTATGTTGATATCTTTGTTAAAGAACTCAAGAGATTAAAACTGGTTTACATATAGAGATAGTATTGATTAGGTTAAGAGGGTTACCTTGAAGCTTATATCTATATGTATATTAAAAAAAATAGAACAGCAAAAGAAAAACATGTATATGTATGAAAAAAATTTAAGTAAAAAGGTTATTATGGAATATGTTGTATTAAACCTCAAGATGTAATGGTAAGTAGGTTAAAAAAATTAAAGCAAGAACTGTGAGAATGAATTAAAAATTATTTATAAATATACAGGTTTTAGGGCAATATCAGGAGCTTACTATATTGTTTTCCCCTAATGTTGGGGTTTTACAGTTTAATTGGGACCCTGTGGTGTTTGTCCTCTCATTCTTTTGGCTTGCTTTCTGGGGGAGGGGGGTGCTGCCATGTTGTTTTTCAGCCAGTCTTGCTTGGGTTGAGTCCTCTTGCTCCCTATCAAGGGGATGGGCTCTGTGGAAACCAGTTTTTGTTCTTTGGTGGCTTTTTGCAGCTTTTCAGAGGTTTAGTGGAATGCAAACTGCACCCAGACCTCCGTCTCAGAGAGAAGCCTCAGTCTGCTCCCCTCTGGGTGGTCCAGAACACACAGACTCCCCCTCTATAAAGTCCACTGAATAGCACAACCTCCCACAGGTGATATGCATCCCCAGCCACCATCTCAGGGGTCGCCTGAGATGCCTGTTTGTCTCTCACCCCTGTGCCAATAAAATGAGAGCAATATTGGTCCAGGGAGCCCACTTCCAGTGGCTGCCTTTGATGGGACTGCTGTCTGGGATCCAGAGCTCACAGTTGAGCAGGTCACAGAAATCTGACACCTCTGAGTGATCCCGACCAGAGATCACCCCAGGGTTCTCTCAGGCATGGGATGGGAGCTTCCAGACCCTCGGCCAGTGGCAGGAGACCAGGGTCCTAAAAAGCAAGGCACAGGGGAAGTGCAATCATAGCCTACAATCGCGCAGGGTGCGCAGAGCATGCAGAGTGCGCAGAGCACAGAAGGGTGTGGACCTAGCGATTGCAGGCCAGTGCTCACACCAGACTTGTTCAGGTGCAGCGGGAATGAGCCCAGCCCAGCGCTGGTGCAAGCAGCTGAAAGCCATGAGCTCAGGGATCATGGAGGCTCAGCCGCACTCTCTCTACACAGGTGGTTTCTGGTGGTTGCGGTCCTGGGTCCATGGATGCTCGTTCCAGTAACCGCCCGATTCCACTTATTACTCCTTAAGCTCTTCTGCTCTTTTGAGTGCCTTCAAGCAGACTCCAAGTTAATGCTGGTCCCCAACCACAGGGCACTTTAATATTGGGGCATTACTTTCCAATGGGTCGCTTCTGGTGCCTCCCTCTCCTGCTTATCCTCCGATATCAGTCTGAGCATTCCCACTCTGCTTTACCTCTCCCCTGATGTCTTCTGCCCCTATAGAGATCCAGAAGTGTATAATTTTACATCTTATGGGTGTTCAGAGTGTTCTGGTAGCTATTTAGCTCACTTTAGGGGACCAGTTGAAACAGGGTATCCTACTTCTCTGCCATCTTGCCCCTCCCTCCAAAGTAATTATTGATATATATTTATTGCCATTTTATTACCTGTTTGTGATCATATCTAAAGATTTTCTCTGACGCTTTCTTGTCTTTGTTATGGCTCTCTGATTTTTAGTGGTATAGTTGGATATTTTCTTTATTCTTTGTGTATTAGTTGTTTTTGATGTGTGGTTACCATTAGTTTTATATATAAACTCCACTTCATGTAGAAATCCATATTCAATTGATGGTTGTTTAAATTTGAACTTTTCTTTTCTCCTCCCCTTCCCCTACTTTAGGTATATGGTGTCGTATTTTATATCCTTTTATTTTGTGAGTCCTGTGACTAATATATATATATACTCAAAGGATCCCCTTTAATATTTGTCACAGGGCTGTTTTAGTGGTCATGAACTCCTTTAGTTTGTTTGTTTGTTTGTTTTTGACTGGGAGATTCTTTATGTCTCCTTCTATTCTGAATGCTAGCCTTGCTAGATAGAGCATTCTTTGCTACAAATGTTTCCCATTCAGCACTTTGAATATATAATATGACTCTTTCTGGTTTGGGAAATTTCTGCTGAAAAATCCCCTGGTAGCCTTATGGGGTTTCCTTGTATGTAACTGTGTTCTTCTGTCTTGCTGCTTTTACAGTGCTTCCTGTATCATTACATTTTGCCATTTTAAGTACAATGTGTCTTCATGTGAATCTGCTTTTGTTGATTTTTGTGGGGATTCTTTGTATTTCCTTGATCGGGATTTCTGTTTCTTCCCCCAGATTAGGGAATTTTTCATCTATTATTTCTTCAAATAAACTGTCTGCCCCTTTTCTTTCTCTCCTTCTTCTGGGACTCCTATACTGTGACTGTTACTGTTTGATGGAACCACAGAGTTCCCTAAGTCTGTTCTCATTTTGAATGATTCTTTTTCCTCTCTTTATTTCAGCTTGATTGCTTTCCTTACTCTGTCTTCTAGGATATTAATTTGTTCCTCTTCTTCTAGCCTGCTGTTCTTTCCATCATGTATGTTTCTCACTTTTTTTATTGAGCCATTTCTCTCTGTTATTCTTTTTCTCATATTGATGGTCTCACTGATGTCTTCTGTTCTTTTCTCAAGTACAGTATCTTTGTGATCATTACTTTAAACCCTCCATTAGGAATGTTACTTAGATCTTGGGCAAGGGCCTTGTCCTTTTCTTTCACTTGTGATGATTTCCTGTCTTCTCATTTTGTCTAAGTCTCTGTGCTTGCTTCTGTGTGTTTTTATATATGTATTAGGTGAAACAGTTATTTACCTCAGTCTTGAAGGGGAGTGGTCATGTGTTGAAGCTGTTCTGTGCAGCTCAGAAGTGAAATTTCCCCCGATCACCAGAGCCAGATACATCTCATGTGGGTTTTGTGTGCCCATTGGCTATGATAGGGTTGCAGCTGCTACACAGGGAGGGTGGGGCTTGGCTTACTTGCCTGGTCTGGTATTGGCTCAGATACTGTGTGAGGAGAGCAGATTTCCAGCTACTTGCCTATTCTGGTTGCAGTTTTGTGTGTATCCAAGGTTGGCATGACTGGGTGGTTGTCAGACAGCACTTAGGATGCTCTTCTGGCCCTATTGTGGTTTGAGTGCTCCAGTGGGTATGTAGGAAGTGGCACACTCATCCAGCCTAGTTAGGGCTGGAGGTGGGAAAAATAATTTCTCCATTGCTAGCAGGCTAAAGGGAAGTCACCAAACAGGGTACCTTCAAGCATTTTTGTCCCCGGATAAAGTCCCTGCAGGTTCCTGCCTCTCTGATAGCTGCTTTATAATTAGTAGTTAGATCCTCCTTTGCTTATGGTCTAGTCACTTTTCAACCTGCTGCTTTTGTACTGGATCTCAGAGTGAGTGGGATTGAGAATTCTATGATTTTCCTGGTCTTAATCCCCATTGATTTTCAAAATGAAACATTTTGGACTGATCTTTCTAGTACATACCCTCAGGGTTGGAGTGACTGATGTGGTATGCAATCACTTTACTCCTTGAGGGAAAGTTTTATTGATTTTTTTTTTTTAATAATTGTGGGGTCACTGCATATGAGGTATGGTTTCAGGCAAGGCTGTGTCTCCCTCACCTACCATTTTTCCATTTGACTCTTTTGTCTTTTGTTATGAAGGTGCTATTCACCTAGTTTTTAGGTCCTTTTCAGAGGAAAATTATTCCATACTTAGAATTTATTTTATTCATTCATTCTTTCATTCATCCATTCATTCGTTTTGCTGTCCAGGGAAAGGGATGAGTTTAGAGTCTTTGTACACTGACATCTTGAACTTTTCTGGACTGTTTTTAAGAACTACTAGGTAAAAGAATCATAGGCCGCCTGTGTGTGGCCCTACCCAAAGGAAAAGTTAATTTACTCATATCTTTAAGACAGGAAGTAGTTTCAGAGCTTTGAGCAAGAGACCCAGTCAATTAGGCACCTATCCTATCAGAGCGATTGGGAGATAGGAGTGTTATCTTTCTTGATAATTATTTAATAAGGAATGACTTACAGGTCCTTGATAAAGACATTCCCTGGTTCCTTAAACTAGTGAGAAACTTTAAAAGGATTTATATACATTTCAAAGGGGACAGATAAATAAATTGCAACTTTTCTAAAGTAAATGTTCTAAGAAAAGGGAGGGGAGGGGAGGGGCCTACAATCAAGAAGAAGAGACTGTCTTGATCTATAATTATCCATCTGTTAAACCTCCTCTATCAAAGCCACATTTGCCAAAACCTCTTAGCTGTTTGAATGCACAGCGGGCACCCCTGAGATTCTCATTTATGTATTAATGTATATAAAAGATTTTCATACACACACACACAGACACTGAAAAAAAAAAGGGGGGGGGCTAAGAAAATGAAAGAAGTCCTGCAGTTTCTGTTTCTCTGTGCCCTCAGATACCTATTGGTATTCAAATTCAAAAGAAGAGTGAAAGTAGGGGCTCTATCACTCTATCATAAATCAAAACCCACAGAGAGTACAGAAAGGAGAAGAGGAAGGAGGCATAAAGGGGAAAGGGGAAGGCAATAAAATAGATTTCTGATACTGTACCCTGTGAGGGGCTTGGTTAGTGACTACAGATATTCCATATCTTCAGTGTTGAGAGAAGTGAACTTAAGTAGATGTTTTTCTGTGCCTTTTGGGAACATATAACTGATGTGAAGAACAAAGGCAAGAGGAACTGTAGCTAAAATGAAGTTTCCTTACAACCTGCAGCCCATTGACAAATACTTGAGGAAGGTGGAGTATGACATTCTCCAGGTAACCCCTAACTGTCTTAATTTTAATGTTTTGCTAGAGGGGAAAACAACCTAAACTTGACAATAGCTAGGCTTCCAGCATCCTGTGAGTCTTTTTTAGCATATGAAAATCATTTTGGAAGCTTCCCTTTGTCTCTACCTCCCCCAACTCCAAAGTATATGTGCAGCTATTTCTGCCCATGGATCCTGTCCCAGTACTTTCATAAAACCACCTTTTTGCACCAAAGGCATCTCAAGAATGCTTTCTTATCAGCTCTGAAACCCATCACTTCAAACCATATCATAATTATTCTGGGCAATTGGGAATATTCAACTGAAAGTTAGAAAAGAAAGGAAAAAGAGTTAATCAGGGTAAGAAGTAGAAAAACTATGTAAATTCTTAGTTGTATTTTTGTCAAATTGACTGAAATGTCTTGAATCCAGATCCATAAAGGCAACAATAAAAAGAGTGACATGATGAAAGTCGTTATAGTTCCTTTTATGTAAGAAACATCAGGACCATGGTGTTTGGAAATTAAATGTCATTTCAAGAGAATACATAGTTTATCAAGGATCTGAACATTGGCCTAATTCCCAAGCCTATTTACTTTGACCCCGGGTATATTTATTTGCAGTTTAAAAGTTCTATTACAAACACAAAATACTGTCATGAAACTTTAAAGAAAATAAACCAAAAGCCAAAAGGTTTTTTTTTTTTTTTGTCTTTGAAATACTAGAAAACTTATTATAATAGCATAATACTTAGAGTAAAATTAGAAAAATACCCAATTAGAGCAAGCGTAATTTGTCAGCTATGACATCTATATAATGAAAAACTAAATGGTATTTGTAAATGTCCTAAGATAAAAGGTTTTGAGTTTTTCAATAACAATTTTCCTAACTTAGATGCAAGGAAACACATTAGATATTGTAGGGAAAATGTACCGACACTGTAAATTGGTTAATCCACATCCATTCCCTCTTATCTGGCAGTATCACTATGGAGTTGTACCAACAACCTTAGATGGCTGATAAGTGGACTCCAATAAATATACAAAGGCAAGGGGAATGTTTGTTTTTTTTTTTCCCTTGCCTATATAACAAGATTTGGGGTAAAGGGCTTCTAACTGAGTACTGTATAGGGCCTAGTCTCCTTAATAGTAGATAAACCTTAGTTCCCCAGCACATGTCAGGGAATTTTTCTCTTGTAAATCCTGGAGGATAACTACACCTCCCCTTTGGGTCTTAGTTCACACTGTCTAGGACTAGTAATTAACTTTTGAGATATATATCCCCTTTTCCTCCTAGGTTAAATGCCCCTAGGGGCACACAACTCTTTGCATATAGTGAATTAGGCAATAAAGAGCTTCTAATCAAGCCATGCTAAATAATATAGACTGGTGTTTTCTTAACATATTTCAATTCATCCAGTAAGAAAACTGGGATTTTAGAATTCTAAAATAAATACAAATATGCTGGTTTTTAAAATATTTTAACAGATTTTATAACCAAAAAATAAAACCTATTTTAAAATGAGAAAACTTCCATTTGCACTATAACTGCCTAGGTGGAGAAATTACATGCTGAAGCAAGGTAATTTTATTCTTTAACCAAGCTGTTGATTCCAAAATTCAAGCTTTACTGTCCACCACTCTTTTTTTTTTCTAAAAACATTAATAATATTATAAAAAGGTATTAGGTGAATAATTTGTCAAAAGGAGCTCAGCATTTACTTTCACTATTTTATCAGGTAAGCAACAATGCTCTTATTTTAGAATCAAACTTAACCATATTTCTTATTATCCACTTTCTGTTTTTTTCCAAAACAAGACTGATTTTACTACATAAACCCCAGAGTAGTAGCAATTGAAATAGGATTATTTCTGAATCTCTCCCAAAGAACAAAGGAAGTGGTTATTTATCAGTGTTGTTAAAATCTCAATGTCTTATAAAATTCAATTATGATTATTTTAGAGAACTTTAGGCTACTAAAAACATCCATTAATTTTGGAAGATGGTATATTAGGTTCTAGAAAATAAATATTCTGAAAAGGAACATTGCTCTGCCCTCCTCCAAATCCTCTTTGGGAATAGATGTTAATGGTTATTCCTCTTGTGTTTCCATTGAGAAAAATGTCAGTGTTGAGGGTAAAAATCTTTTTAGTAAAAGACTTGATGTAAGAGAGATGTTAGGGTTTGGAACCAATGGCCGAGAAAGAATTCTTGAGACATCGTTGGTGCAAAAAGGTGGTTTTAGTAAAGCATAGGGGCAGGACCCTTGGGCAGAAAGAGCTGCACTGGGGTCATGAGGAATGGTTGATTATATACTCTCAAGTTGAGAGGGGCCCAGGGATAGCATAAGTCTTTAAGGAGTTTTGGAAACAAAGTTTCCAGATCCTTGAAGGTGTCTAGCTATTGCTGGGAAAGGTCATTTATTACTGTCTAATAAAACCTTAGTCATGAGACCCTTCGGATATATATCGGTGAGTCATAGTATTAGGGGATGATTACCAACATGTATCTTGGGAAGTAGAGATAAAGGAATGTTTCCAAAGAAATTTTTGTATGTTAAAGTAGGCTTCAGGATCCTGGGGCTTGGGCCAGGATTGCTTTTACCCTTACTAAGTATTAACATTGAGGTAGGTGAGTTCCTAAAGGAATGTCACTCTGCTGTTTTAAGGACTTGTCAGTAGGCTATAGGTAGTAAGGAAATTTAATTTTTCTTTTGTCTTTGTTTCCCACATCAGACTAAAATGTAAGACTATTTTATACTCCATTCTTACCAGAATAAAACATTATTTGTCAATATGCCTCAATAAAATTTCACATTGATATTGACATATTGCCCATGTCCATTGAACTTCTGAACATTAGTAAGTATTCTGTATATGTTGTAAAGATAGGTTACAATACTGACATTGACATGCATTGACTATTTCAGCAAATATTAAGCTAAACTATTGGACACTTCCCTAATTTGGAAAATTAGGTTGTATTTGGATCAATAGACATGTTCACTTTTATAATTATCCTTCACAAACCAAAAATATTTTCTAAATATTATCCTTTACAAACCAAAAATATTTTCTAAATATTTCTAAATATTTTCTAAACCAATGGAAAAATATTTCTTTCTTTAGGGTAATATAAAGTTTGTTTTGAATATCCAGTAATAAGCATACTATGGATCAGTCCAAAATTGTCTATGGAAATAGGGAGTTAAGCAAATTATGAATAATAGAACATATAGCCAGTGACTATGACAAACCATTTTTAAAATTATTAGCTAAATGGATATTCTTTCACCAAATTTTAATAAGATCAACATTCAGGTTCTGTTCTAACTAGATGTTTTTCAGTTTGTTTCTTAGTATATCCTTACCTGGCCACAGGAAATTTATTGTAACACATACTGCATCCCAAACTGGAGTTCATATGTTGGACTCAAAGTTATCCTTTCTGATAATTTAACAGATGCTTTGCAGGGTTTGGTTTGAAAAATATATTTCCACCAGAGACTTCTGCCCTCACCAGTTTTTATATATAGAGTACATTTCTTTTTCTTCCTTCCTCTATGCATTTAATTTGAGAACGAGAATAATTTTCTTGGTGTCTGAGTTCTCACGTGTATGCTCTAGTATGTACATTTGTCCCATAGCATAGAATGGTAAAGAGCCTAGTGTGTAATTAAAAATAACTTGGGGGTGAATTCCAACTCACCATCACCTGCAGATGGTACTCTTCATCAAGTTACTTAACCTTTCTAGACCTTCCTTTCACAACTGTAAAATGGAGATAATAACAACTATTCTAAGGATTTGTTGTGAAGATTAGAGATAATACATTCAAAGTTTCCATCATGTGGTGGGCCCTAAGTAAATGGTGGCTGTTTGTTTACTGTAAATTTGATATGATCATCTTAAAAATATGTTACCTTTTATTTTTCCAGATTTATTAATATATAATTGGCATATAACATTGTATAATTTAAAAATGTAAAATGTGATGATTTGATACATCTGTTTTGCTAAATGACTACCACAATAAGGTTGGTTAACAAATTCAATGCCTCAGTAATAACAACTTATTTTTTTGTGGTGAGAATATTTTAGATCTGCTCTTCCTGAAACTGTATTGTTAACTATAGCCACCCTGTTAAATATTAGATAACTGGAAGTTTCCACTCTCTGACCATTGCCCTATTCTCTTCTTGTTTGTCCCAGCCCTTAGTAGCCACAATTCTAGCCTCCATTTCTATGAGTTCAACTTTTTTTTCCCCTTAAGATTTCACCTATAAATGAGATCATACAGTATTTGTCATTTTCTGACTTTTCATAATGCCTTCAATGCTCATTCATGTTATTGAAATGGAAAGATATTGTCTGGTCCTAGGGAAATGGGACTGCTTCTTGTTCATTATTTATTAGGGTCCACAGCTTGGTCCTGAGACAGTGGTCTATTCCAGTTATATAGATGTGTGAGAAGGTCTGGCCCAGGACCATGGTTGAGAGGGACTAGAGCCAAGTAAAAGGATTGTTTGAGATTTCCTAATCAAGATCAAAATCTTTAGACCTGGTTCTGGAGGCTCAGATGAACATGTCTCTTGCCAGTTCCCTGGTTTGGCTAGACTACTCTCTGACTACAGTGAGAGGGGCTGGAGCCACATATAAGATCTTTTGCGGATCTCCTTCAGCATAGACTTGAGTTCCTTTAGCTGGGTCCCTGTCAGGACTGTGGTGGGGAGGGACTGGAACTGAGTGTAGGAACTTCTCAGGATCACTTGGAGTATAGACCAATGTGTGTCTGTTGGGTTGCTAGGCTGTTGGGTTTCCTGGTGGACTCTGGCTGTGATGGGCCTAGGAACCCAGGATTGGGCTGCTTAGGATCTCCAGAGTTACACAGATAGAAGTGTCTCCCTCTGGGTCCTTAGACCGGCAGAACTGCCAGTTGACTGTGGCTCTGAAGTGACTGGAATCTCATATAGGACACTTAGGATCTCTGATGGGTTTTTGGTCTTCTGGTCCCTGTGTTAGCAGTCCAATTAGCGGACTGCAGCTAAAATGGTTTGGGGCCAGCTATAAGGTCTTATCAGAATCTATAGTCTAACTGAACTTAGTGGACTTACTTTTAGTGTCTCCCACACATGGCCAAGAGGGGATGGAACCAGTTTGTGGGCCACTTCATGGTCTATAGCTGGGACCAAGTTCTGTATGCCTAATATACAGGTGGGTGTGACTGCTCCCAGGTCTCTTGACATGTGGTATTGGTGACAGGACAAAGCCAAACAGCTGTAAATGAGTTCTAAGGGATGCAGATCTGTGTTTCCAAATCTATAGCTGGGACTATGGTCCATGAGTCAGCCAGGTGAATGCACACTTGCTTTCTCAGCCTTGGACTTTGCTGAGGTTTTATAGTCTCCCACCTGATATTCCCAAGCTCTCACAGAGGTACTTTGTTCATGGATGACTGTCAAAGTATTTGGTTGATGAAGAGATGTGAGGGATGTTTTGTTCAGCCACCTTGCTGATCTTAAACCTGAGTTTTGTTGCTATTCTTTTGAGTGGATAAAGAAGGGTAGTAATTCACATGAATGAAGCAAATAATACCTAAAGATATGTTGAAATAAATGCCTTGGCTTAAGTTTCTATAAAAAGAACCCTTTAGCACACCAAAATGCAGATGAAAACATTAAAATAACACTATCCAAAACATCCTATGAAACATGCCATGAAATCCAATATTTCCCATTCTGAGGGGGAAAAAAAATTGTCCAACTATTAGAGTAACTTCTGAAAATGTGTCAAATAATTTCAGCATTTAGATTTTAAAAATTATTTAAAATATTTACTTGATGCACATATTTATTTCATATTCTATGTCATGTATCTTATTTTTTTTTTTTGAAAGGAAGGTATTGTCAAGTTGCGTTACAGCTTCAGATATGGAGCAAATTAATCTATGAGGAGAGAGCTAACTTAATATTTATATTTGCATCCTAAGTGTGGTATCCCTAAGAAGGCAATTAAGCACGAAAATCCAGCATAAAGATGAACATTCCAGCAAATGGGAAGTGGTAGTATCTGAGCAAAAACAATCAACTGGTTTTCTGCTTCCCTGTGACTACAAATTTTTAAGGAAAAACAATATTCTTATTAATCCATAACCCTCTAAAGGGGGGTTATTTTCATTTGTTCAGTCATAAAGTTTTCAAATAGCAATTTATGCCATACATGAATTCCTTTGAAGACATACTATTTTTTATCAAAAAACCTTGTGGAAAATAGTAATAAATATATTTAGGTGCCTGAATTAGGACAGTGTTAATAGGAAAGAAGTTAAAAAAAATCAAGACTGAAGGACACAATTTAGTTTAAACATGTTTTCATGAATTTTCCCTAAACCGCTCTATTGGTGAATATGGTCAGGTAAAAAATTATGCTTCCTAGAGCTTGGCATATCTAAATTATTCACAATCCATCTGGAAGACCATCCACAATATAAGCAGGGTGATATACTGCACTCAAAAGTCAGGTAGCAGGAAGATGTGTAGATTATTGTTCTTCTGAAATGTCCTAGTGTAATCAGCCATATTTTTTTCTGATATTTACTCAAACAATATGAAGAGCATAATTTTAAGTTTTCAATGCAACAAAATATTGTATAAACCTTTGATTGCTCTGTGTTTTCTACACATAAGAATCTTATGTCTCCATCCAATGGCCCCTATGATATCAGTCTTCTTATGCAATAGCAAACTAAACTATAGCAAATTTGGGGATGGTGAAGGCTTAAAAGACTTCCAGCATATTTGGGAAATAGAACTAGAAAAATTTGATTATATGAAATAAAACTGACTTAAAATAAGTGTATTTATCATCTCACCCAGCACATGTGAATGGTTCCAGGGAGTATCCATTAAGCAGAGATGTGACATCATTAGTAGCCAGGTCTTTGATCTTTGTACTCTGCACTTTTTAGCATGTTGTCCTCCATCTTCAAACTTGTGCCCATATGGTCACAAGATGGCTGCCACTATGTCATGTTATTCCATAATTATCAAAAAACAGAAAATTGACAAACCAACTGTTTACTAGAAGCCTTCCATTGTTTTCCTTTAGGTCCATTTGCTGTAGATTAAGTTGAGGGGGGAAAAGTCACTTAAAGACCTGTGAGAGAAGGTAAAGCATATACATTTTCAGTGTATATAGGAGATTGCCAAAACTCAAGGATAAGGTATCTACCACAGTCTTGTTAGAATCAGTTAACCAAAGAAACAAATGACTCTGCTTATGTAGTATAAAATGACAAATACCATTAGTCTTACCCTTTAGATTTCAAAAATGAATAAAGAGGATCCTGGACATATGTTTTGGGAGTTGGGGGAAGGTACAGAATAGAACTCAAAAAGACAGGCTTTTTCTGATAACTAAACTTCCCCAAAGATATTTGGGCATCCCAAAAGTTTCTGCAAGACAGACACCAGCATGTATGAAGCAGCAGAAATGCTGGAAATTTCACTAGATATAGCACAAAGCTTCTCATGGTCTAATAGATAAGGCTGATGGAAAGCTCTACGTTATAAATCCACCTTTCAATGTAGTTTAAAACTGGTAAGGCAATTTGGCAGAAGTTTCTAAAATCCTATTCATACTGTATGTGAGGCATATAAAACAGACAGTTTGAGTACTTGTTTGTAGAGGTCCAGAATTTGGAAGAGAAAAATGCCAGTGAGGCATCTTTTGAGATTTGAGAAAAATTCTCTATTGGAAGCTTCCAGTGGATATTTTCATGTAAGTCATAGAACCTAGACTATCATCCTGAAGAAAACAAGAGAACAGGAGTAATTAAGTCTATTTTATTCTATCCATGAGAAAACGGAGACTCAAGAAAATAGGTATATTCACAGAACTGAAATCAGCAGTTGAGTCTCATTAGTTTTCCCCAGCTAGTGTTCTAATATTTTAATTCTAAAATTAAGACTTAACTTGCATGGTGTTTGGAAGCTAGAAATATGAAGTTTATAGTATAACATTTAAAATATACATGGTAGGTACTCATAAAGTTTGTACCAGGACTTCATTTTAAGGCTCCTGCCCTATCTCCATAGTGTTAAAAATAGAATGGTTGTAACAGAGCTGGATGATGGCATTAAACTCTATTCATTGTAGGATACAGCCTGTACTGGACTTACTGGTATTTGGGGCCCACTTAGGAGAAGACCTAATACAGGCTTATATCAAACAAGTGCTAATCTCCTGGTGGATCTACAATATCAAGCCTGGATAAAGTAATTAACTTGAAAACAAAAATCATGCAGGTAATTCCCAGATACTCATTATCAATAGGTAAAAATCAGAGAAGGGACTTAACAGTGCTTAACCCTAAAGAAGACATGGATTTAAAAGTCTTGACACTTTAAATGGGAAGCTTGAATACTCCCACAAGTATTAATGGAAACCTTGTTGTCAATGCTTCTTATATCATGTCATGGTTTTCCTGTACCACACCCCATTTAGAACCAGGTTAACATTCATTCAGACCTGATTATCACTCAGTGTAAGGCAGTAGTCAAGTGCAGCTTGCCCCAAGAATAGCCCTGGCCAGCAGCTGAAATGCATGAGTCCAGAATCAGGCCTAGAAGCAGCATACCCTTAATGCTTCCAGGCTGAACCCAAAAGCCATTCTCTGAAGACATCAGCATTTCTCACCAAGTTGTGGAATGTCCATACCAAGGTCACTTTGAAGTCAGAGTTTATTTCCTTCAAAATTATAAAGAGGAAACAGGCTTTATTTTTTTAATTTATTATTCTTAGTTTGGCAACACCTTAAGGTAGACTAGGAAAAGACACATTATCTTTGAACTGTAAGTTCTATTTTAATCATATATATTCTAAAATATTAGGCAAGTGCTCAAAATGAAAGATGCACAGAGATGTTCACTGCTGTGTTGTTGATCATAACAAAAAAAAATCCACATAACCATCTATTAGTAAAGAAAAAAAAAGTATACACTGAGCCAGCAATACTTTATTTCTCTAAAAGACCAGGTAGCAAATATTTCAGACTTTAAGGGTTGTACAACTTCTACAATCACTCAATCCTGCTGATGTACTGTTAAGCAGTCACACACACTATGCTAACAAAAATAAAACCTTCATTTACAAAAATATGTAATTTTGTATATAGGTGATAGTTGGTCCACACAATAGGAAAATATAAATGTAAAAAAGCTTGAGGTAATTCTATTTAGATGGATAGAGAGAGAGATCACTGATAATGGTAAGAATGACAGTTTTTATTGCATACATTCTATGTGTCAGGTTATGTGCTAGTTTCTGTACATGTTAACTCATTTTGTCTTCAAAACAACCCTCGTAAGTTTTGTTATCCTGAAATTACAAATGAAGATAGGCTTAAAAAATTATAACTTGAGGGAACAGGGATTCAAAGCAGAAGAGCCATGATTTGAATCATGTTCTGTCCACTTAAATTACAACAACAATCCCTTATTTTGATTCTAGAAGAGGTACTGGGCTTTACAAATTGCTGTCTATGCAGAAACAACTGCAATCAGCGCAGTAGCTAATAAGTAATTTTTAAAGAACCAAACGTTAGAATTACCATCATGTAACTTATAGTCAGGAAAATGCTGGGGCAATATCGGCCATGGTAAGAAAATTCCCTGAGGGTCTTAAAAATGAACACACTTTGGTAGTACTGATCTAGACAAAATAGGGAGCAATGATCCTGGGTAATGAAGTATTCACCATTCCTTTCAGGAAAAAATAAGCTGTTTGAGCTTGAAAAAATATGTGTCATAGGTTGAAGTCATTGGAAGCAGATGATAAGATGGTTTTTGGAGTACACAGTGTTTGTTAGAAATAAACATCTGTGAAAGGAAGATGAAAACTTTGAAGCCAAGAGTGAAGTTGAATTGGGATTTGTTCCTGATAAAAACTCAGTCATCTGACAGGGAGTGCTGGAGAGAAACTTCTAATCAGAGGATCTGACAGCAGATCAAAAAGGCTGGACCTTGATATCAATTTACCAGAGTCATTAAATAGAGGCTGCTCCAGGAAGCATAAAACACTGGGTTAGGTAGCACTTTGCCACTGAAGCAATCCCTAAAGGGGCTTCCAGCCAGATGCCACCCCTGATAACACTTTCAGTAGCTGGGGCAACAGTTCTGTCATTTGAATGGAATCTAGATTCTGGATCTCCATGCTGCACCTTTTGGATGAGCTTTACCATCTAGGCTTGGGAAGGAGAACCTTCAGAATTCTGTGGCTCTCTCTTCCTGGGGAAACCTGAACAAAGATTAGTAGGACTGAAGCAGAACCCCTACTAGTGTAGCTTATCTCTAGAGTGCAACTGATTCTCCCTTTCTCCCTTCTCTACTATACGTTACAGATTCTCCTTATAGTTAGAGGGCACTTCTAATGGCATTGGTGAGTTTACCTAATAGGTTGACCCAGACCTTCATTTTTTAGGGATGTGAAGACCCAGTCATCATGCCAGTCATTATGTTCTTCTTAGGCTTGGGTTGCCATGGATATTTATTTATCATCTTGATTAAATAAGGAAATGCTTATAGATACTAAAATGGATCATCTGGGCCTCAAACATACCTATTCCTAAACTCAAAATTTAAGAGTAGCTTTATTTTCTCTGGATGATGAAGGTCAGTTCCCTTATTCATATTGGGACACCTAACTCCTAGGCATAAAAAATCCAGAGTATGCAAGGAACCATCAATGGGACTTTTGATCTATTCTCTGATAAAAGTGTACTCTGTTGGGGCTCATAGTAACCTCACTGTGGGTTGCTGAACTTTGACCAGGATGTCATTTATTACCTAATCCCAGATGCCCCTCCTCTAACAAGGTGAGCATGTTGATGTTTCAGGTCTCTGGGTAGCAATGTTAAATCTCATCCTTAGTCCAATAGTCCTTAAAGCCCTGACACTTATATAACTTGGAAATCATTTCTCCTGTGGACAAAACAAGACAAAATTGAACAAACAAATCCACTAATTTTTCATGGGCTCATCAAAGAATAGAAATTATAGGGGAAACTGCCACCCCAAAAGCTAAAGGAAAAGGCAAATCCAGAAAGTTGGAGCTGAGATTTGCTTTCTGAAAACTTGAAACAAAAACCTATGAGGCTGTAAACTTGTAAGAACATTTCAGTGGTAGTTATGATGACTTACTTAGGCTATATGTAGACTAGGTTGAAAGTAAGAAACTCTTGGGGGCTGTATACTTACAGGAGCTCTCACAATTTTGTGGGTTTTACCTGTAGAATTCCACCAACTTCTCATGGTGATGATTCAAAAAAGATCCCTCGTGGCTCTGGCAGAAGAGGAGTAATCATTGTGAAATATGCTCTCCAAATTTTCCATAATAAAGGCCTACTCTCTAGGGTAAAGGACTTTCCAGAGTCTTATTCCACAGGGAGAAAGGACATATATCTCTTTCCAGCAACTTTTAACTTTCCTGTCTCCATTAAGGAGGAAATAAAGCCATGCTAATAGAAAAGCATGTGTATTCACAGACCAGGGACACAGGCACAGTAAAGAATGAGATTTAATCATAAAAGTATAGAACACTTTCCATACTCTATAATTTAACACGACTTCAAGAGGGCTCTGGTATAATAATAGTGGATTACAACCAAAAGAGAGGCAAGCTATAGACTCCTTAGAGAAGCCCAAAGTCAAGAGGGGAGACAGACAAAAAAGACACTAAAGGATTTTGAGTTTCTGGCATCCACAACTTCAGCAGGCATTTAACATAACCCAACTCTTACCCAAATTAGCATAAATCTTCACATAAAATATCTATTACCTCAATGCCTACTACCAAATCCAAGATGTTTGGCTTTCAAGAACAACAAAAATTACAAGGCATGATGAAGATAAGAAGAAACACAGTCTGAAGTGACAAAGCAAGCATCAAAACCAGACTCAGATATGGCACAAATGTTAGAATTATGAGACAAGAAAATTAATATGACTGATTAATATGATAAGAATTTTATATTAGTTTCCTAGGGTTGCTATAACAAATTACCACAGTCTAAGTGGCTTAGAAAATACATTGTTGTGTTAAAAACTCTGGATACCAGAAGTATAAAATAAAGGTGCTGGCAGGGTGATTTCCTCTTGGGGGTTCAGAGAATCCCTTGTTTCTAGGAGTTGAGAGCAATCCTTGATGTTCCTTGATTTGTGGTAACATAACTGAAACTTCTTCCTCTATTGACAGATGGTATTCTGTGCATCTGAATCTTTGTCCAAATTTCTCTTTTCTTTTAAGGACACCAGTCATATTGAATTCAGGGCCTGCCTTAATCCAGTATGACCTTGTCTTAACTTGATTATATCTGCAAAGGCTCTATTGCCAAATAAGATCGCATTTATAGGTTGTGGGTAGATATGACTTTTCAACCCATTACAGGCTTTCATGGAAAAATAGACAACATGCAAAAGAATATGAGAATTTAAACAGAAAAAAAAACATAGAAAATTATGGGAAAGATACTACAGCAGATATGAAGTAAACCTTCGATGGGCTTAACAGTAGTCTAGACACAGCCATGAAAATAATAATTGAGCTTGAAGGTAGTTTGGTAGAAATTTTCCAAACTGAAACTCACTCAGAGAGAAAAAAGAAGAGGATATTCAAGAACTATAGAACATGTGAAAGGGTGTACTATGTATAATTAGATTATCAGAAGAAGAGGAAATTAAAACAAGAGCAGCAGGGAAAATATTTAAAGTAATAATGACTGAGAACATTCCAAAAATAATGACACCAAAGAGGAATTGAAAGAATTCAGATGAGGGGGGAAATACCTTAGGTGAGGGAGGAGTGAAATATTTAAAGTGCTGAAAGAAGAGAAAAAGAACAGCTTAAAAATTTATATCTAGTGAAATTGTCCTTAAAAAGTGGAGGAGACATAAAAATTGATACAGACAAATAGCATCTAAGAGAATTCATGGCCAGAAGCCTGCCCTATAAAACATGTTTTAAAAAGATTTTCAGGGTGAACTGATAATTCTGTATAAAAAAAGGAAATGTTGGAAGAGGAATAAATGAATCCTATAGACAAATAATGATGGTTAATGATGCAAATTAATAAATAATTGAGGGATTTGAAGACTTCTAGGATGAAATGCAGAATATGATAGAACAATGTGTTTTACAAATGTATGTACTGAAGTATGTGGGAGAAAAGGGTGCTGACCCACCCAATATTTAAAATGACCAAAGCCTGTCAAACTAAAAGCAGAATGAATTGTACTCTAGTTGATAAAGTTAGTTCTCACAGGCATATAAGTTAACAGTTCTGAAGCCACTATGCTTGTGCATACACACCGGAATTGAACAATTAGGTAAGGGATAACAGATACTGGGAGCCAGATTTCTCACTGTTGGCATAGAAGGTATTCCAACAGGTAAGAGGAGGGTCTAGAACTATCTGTATGTTGATGAATTAGAGCTGGAGACATCAATATAAATGTGTGGGTTAGTTTGATACAGATGTTTACATCTAGAAATATTTATGGATATGTGCATTTACATAGGTTAATATACACACATATTTCCTCATTCTGTCAGCTAATAGGGCCTAAAAGCGCTGATACTCCATTAGTAATGGGAACAACTATCTCCCAGATCTTAAATTTTAATTTTTCTTCAACAAAAGGAAACAATGCTCTTTGAAGAGATAGCTGAATATCTCATTTGAAGACTGGATCAGTGCCTATACAGGATGAGCCTCAAGCTCCTTGTAGCATCAGAATTTAGAATGCTCAAAACATAGATGTGTGTGCAGATGTGCATGTACACATACACAAAATGATGGACATAAGGGTACAGAAGGCAATTGAAAGAGTTTCCCATGGCCAAAGTTTACAACCCAAGGTATAAAATGAATGTTCATTGTAATATAAATAATTGAATAAATAAATGTTGAAGAACATAAATATTTCTTATGCATAAGAATTCCAAATAATTTATTTGGACACTCTTCCCTAAAGGAGGCAGAACATAACGTTTCACTCTTTAAGAGTGGTTTGTACATGATGACTTCCCTTCAAAGAGTACAATATACATAAGGGGGTGAGAAAGAGTAGCTTTATTGAAGAAATCTCACAAATACTACTTTAGCCAGATTGTCAGGTTCAGCATTATCAGTCATAAATCAATTTAATAGTATGTACCCTTGCTGTGATATGATGAAAGCAGCACTTTACTCTGTGGTCTTCTTCTTTTAAACCCATAACTTCTGTATAATAATAAGAAAAATAGACAACTCCTAATTAAAGGACATTCTATAAAATACATGACCAGTACTCCTCAAAACTGTCAAGATAATTAACAAGAAAAGCCTGAGAAACTCTTGGAGTCAACAGGAACCTCAGGAGATTAGTTAAAACTACCCTCTGCCCACACATGCTTTGTGGAGTGGCCCCAGCCAGCCTCAGTCTCTCCAGTGGTTGTGCATCCCCTGTGGAAGAGGACAAACACCACCTTGTTAGAGGTGCATGTCTGCCCACTGCTTTTTTTTTTTAAAAAGACTTTATTTATTTATTTGAGAGAGAGATCACAAGTAGACAGAGGAGCTGGGGAAGAAGGCTCCCTGATGAGCAGAGAGCCTGATGCAGGGCTTGATTCCAGGACCCTGAGATCATGACCTGAGCTGAAGGAAGAGTCTTAACCCACTGAGCCACCCAGGCACTCACTGCCTGCTGCTTTGAAGGGCAAGAGATGTAGCCAATTTTCCTAATAGAGATTTAGACAAAGTGAAGAAACAGAAGAATATGTCCTAAGTGAAAGAACTGAAAAAAATCACAGCAAGAGACCTAAATGAAGTGGAAATAAGTGATACACCTGATAGAGAATTTAAAATAATGATCATAAAGATACTCACTGGACTTGAGAAAAGAGCAGAGGAAATCAGTGTAACCCTTAATGCAGACATACAAAAGAACCAATCAGAGGTGAAGAACACAATAATGGAAATTAAAAATACACTAGCTGGATTGTTGCTTGTTGGAGTGTCAATTGTACCTGATTCTCATTATTGAAATAAATGTCATAGATATTCCAAAAAAATAAAAATATATTAAAACATAATAAAAATACACTAGCTGGAATAAATAGCAGGCTAGAAGAAGTAGAAGAATGAATCAGTGACCTGGAGGGCAGAATAATGGAAAGTTACCAAGTTGAACAAATGAAAGGAAAAAAAAATATGCAAAATGAGAATAGACTTAGGGAACTCAGTAACTCCATCAAGTGTAATAATATTTGCATGATAGAGATTCCAGAAGAAGAGGAACATGGGCAGAAAATCACTTTGAAAAAAAAAAATTGAAAAATTCCTGAATTTGAGAAGGAAACAAATTCAGATTCAGGAAGTGCAGAAATTCTTCCCAAAAAATCAACCCAAGAAGGTCTACATCAAGACGCATAGTAATGAAAATGGTAAAAAGCAGCAAAAAGGAAAGAATTTTAAAAGCAAAAAGAGAAAACAGTTTAAATCAAGGGAAAACCCCATAAGGCCATTAGCAGATTTTTCAACAGAAAATTGCAGGCCAGAAGAGAATGGCATGATATACTTAAAGTGTTGAAAGAAAAAAAAAAAGTTCATCCAAGAATAATCTATCCAGTGAAGCTGTCATTCAGACTAGAAGGAGAGAGAGTTCACAGATAAACAAAAGTTAAAGGAGATCATGGTTACTAATTCATCACTACAAGAAATTTTACTTTTGACTCTAAGAGGATGGGAAGACCATAATAGGAATAAGAAAAGTAGGAATCACAAAAATAGTAAAAATAAGTTTATCTGTAAAAATCTGTTAAAGGATTCACAAAATAAAGTATGACACTCTATACATAAAATGTCACAGGGAGAGGAATAAAGAATGGATTCAAACTTAAGTGACTATAAACTGAAGATATAGACTGCTATTTGCAGAAATATGTTAATATCCATTAGGTTATGTACAAACCTAACAGTAATGACAAACCAGAAACCAGTTATAGATATGCAAAAAATAAAAAGGAATCCAAATATATCACTAAAGAAAGCCAACTTATGGTGAAAAAAGAGAGGAAGGGAATAAAAGAACAGAGAAAATCCACAAAACAAACATAAATAACAAAATGGCAATAAGTACATACCCATAAATAATTACTAAGAAAGGAAATGGACTTAAATGCTCCAATCAAAAGACAGATTTTTTTTTTTTTTTAAATCCATTCCATCATTCTATCTATATCCTAACTACAAGAGATGCACTTCAGACCTAGGGACACATGCAGATTGAAAGTAAGGTGATGGAGAAACATATATCATGCAAATGAATGTCAAAAGAAAGTAGGAGTAGCATTAGTTATATCATTTAAAATTTAGTTATTTACTTTAGAAAGAGAGAAAGTACATGCACATGCAGGGGGAGGAGCAGAGGGAGAGGGAGAAGCAGACTCCACACTGAGTTGGAGCCTGACTCAGGGCTTGATCTCACAATGCTGAGATTATGACCTGAGCCAAAAGCAAAAGTTGGATGTTTAACAGACTGAGCCACCCAGACACCCCAACAAAACTGACTTTAAAGCAAAGACTAACAAGAGACAAAGAAGGATGCTTTAACAAGAAGACATAACAATTGTAAATAATTATGCACCCGGCATGGGAGCACCCAAATACATAAAATAGCTAAAAACAAATATAAAGGAAGTAATAGATAGTAATACAATAATAGTGGGGGACTTTAACACCCTACTTACAATGATGGACAGATCATCTAAACAGAAAATCAACCAAGGAAACCATTGCTTTAAATAATACCCCGGATCAGATAGATTTAATAGACATATTCATAGTATTCCATCCTAAAACAGGAGAATATACATGTTTTCAAGTGCACACAGAACATTCTCCAAAGTAAATCATATATTAGTTCACAAAACAAGTCTCAATAATTTCAAAAATATTGACGTTATACCATTCATGTTTTCTGACCAGATTTCTTTAAAACTAGAAATCAACCACAAGAAAAATCTGGAAGAAGCACAAATACATGGAGTTTAAATAACATGTTACTAAACAAAGAAGAAAACAGAAAGTTCATGGAGACAAAGAATATTTAAACAGACCTATTACCAGCAATGGAATTGAATCAGTAATCCAAAAATTCCCAAAAGTCCAGGACCAGATGGCTTCATAAGCGAATTCTACCAAACCAAAAAGATTAAAAAAAAAAAAAAAAGAGAGAGAGAGAGAAGAAGAAGAAAAGGAAGGGATACTTCCAAATTAATTCTATGAGGCCAACATTATCCTGATTCTAAAACCAGTAATGACACTATAAAAATCTGCCAGTCAATATCTCTGATGAAAAATAGATGCAAAAATACTCGACAAAATACTAGCACACCAAACCCAACAATACATTAAAAAAATCATTCACCATGATCAAGTGCAATATATCACTGGGATGCAATCTGGTTCATTATTCACAAATCAGTCAACATGATACATCACATCAATAAGAGAAAGGATAAAAGCCATATAATCATTTCAACAGACACAGAAGAAACACTTGACAAAATATAGCATCCATTCATTATAAAAAATCTTCAATAAAGTAAGTTTAGAGAAAATATATGTTAACATGATAAAGGCTATATAGGAAAGACCAAAAAGTAACATCATACTCAATAGTGAAAAACTAAGCGCATTTCCCCTAAGGTCAGTGATAAGACAAGGATATCCACGCTCACCACTGTTCTTCAACATAGGGCTGGAAGTCCCAGCCACAGCAATCAGAAAACCAAAAAAATAAAATAAAATAAAATGGATTCAAATTGGTAAGGAAGAAGTAAAACTTTTACTATTTACAGGTGACATGTAACTATATACAAAAAAAAAATCTCAAAAGTCTCCACTAAGAAAGTACTAAAACTAATAAATGACTTCAGTAAACTCACAGGATACAAAATCAATGTGTGAAGCAGCAATAATGAAACAGCAGATAGAGAAATTTAGAAAGGGATCCCATTTACAATCACACCAAAACCTTTAAGATACCTAGGAATAAACCTAATCAAAGAAATTAAAGACCTGAACTCTGAACACTATAAAGCATTGCTGAAAGAAATTAAAGATGACACAAAGAAATAGAAAGACATTCCATGCTCATGGATTGGAAGAACCAGTAGTGTTAAAATGTTTCTATTATCCAAAGCAATCTACACAATTATTGCAATCCCTATCAAAATACCAACAGAATTTTTATTGAGTTAGGACAAACAATCCTAAAATTTCTATAAAACCACAAAAGACCCTGAATAGTAAAGCAATCCTGAAAAGGAAGGGGAAAAAAGAAACAAAAAAGAAAACTGAAATATCACAATACTGGGCTTTAAGTTATATTTCAAAGCTATAAGTAATCAAAGCAGTATGGTACTGACCCAAAAATAAACACATAAATTAACAGAACAGAGTATAAACCCCAGAAATAAGCCAACAATTATATGGCCAATTAATGTTTGACAAAGTGAGCTATAATATGCAATGGAGAAAGGACAGTCTCTTCAACAAATGGTGTTAGAAAAACTGGACAGCTACATGCAAAAGAATGACATTGCATCACTTACTTATACCATATACAAAAATTAGCTCAGAATGGATTAAGAACCTAAATGTGAGACCTGAAACCATAAAACTGCTAGATAAGAGCACCAGCAATAATATCTCTGACATCAGCCATACCAACATTTTTCCTGATATATCTCCTGAGGCAAGGCAAACAGAATAAAAAATAAACTATTTGGACTACATCAAAAGAAAAATCTTTTGCATGGCAAAGGAAACAACAAAACTAAAAAACTACTGGATGAGAGAAGGTATTTGAAAATGACATATCTGATAAAGGGTTAGTATACAAAATATATAAAGACCTTATACAACTCAACATCATAAAACCAAATAATCCAATTTTAAAAGTGGGCAGACGACATGAACAGGTATTTCTCCAAAGGAGACGTACAGAGTTGGCCAACAGACCCATGGAAAGTTGCTCAACATCACTCATCATCAGGGAAGTGTCAGTCAATACCACCATGAGATTTTACTTCATACCTGTCACAATGACTAAAATAAAAAAACATAAACAGCAAATATTGGTGAGCATGTGGAGAAAAGGGGACCTCTTTTACACTATTAGGGGAATGCAAACCATGCAGCCACTGTGGAAGATGGTATGGAATTACCTCCAAAGATTAAAAATAGAACTACCGTACAATCTAGGAATCATATTAGTGGGTATTTACCCAAAGAACACAAAAACACTAATAAAAGGGATACATGTACCCCTATGTTTATTGCAGCATTATTTATAATAGCCAAATTATGGAAGTAGCCCAAGTATCCATTAATAAATGAATGGTTAGAGAAGATGTGGTATGCATACACACACACTGGAATATTAATCAGTCATGAATGAAATCTTGCCATTTGCAACAACATGAATGGAAGAAGAGAGTATAAAGCTAAGTCAAATAAGTTAGTCAGAGAGTGGTTTCACTCATGGAATTTAAGATACAAATGAACAAAGGAAAAAAATGAGGCAAACCCAACAACACTCTTAAGTATAGAGACAAACAGATGGTTACCAGAAGGGAGGTGGGCAGTGGTGGGTGGATGAAATAGGTAAGGGGTATTAAGAGGACACTTACTTTAATGAGCACTGAGTAATATATGGAATTGTTGAATTACTTTATTGTACACTTGAAATGAATATAACACTGTATGTTAAGTATATAGAATTAAAATCTAAAAATTAATTAAATGATATTTTTATTAACAGTTATATTAAACAAATGTACCATATAAAATTATAATAGTAAGGGAAACTATATGTGATATATAGGAATTAGCTGTACTATCCTTGCAATATTTCAGAAAATTTAAGTTTTTTTAAATAGTTGATTTTTGTTTAATGTTGGGAATGTGTATGTTTACCAAATAAATAGCTTGAGGGGAGTACTTGTTTTGTTTGATTTTTTGAGGAATATTGTCCTCTCATTCATTATCTAATGAAACACAAGGAAGAGTAGCTCTTTTTTTTTTTTTTTTTTTTTTTTTAAATACAAGGGCCAGGCTACTTCGGAGAGTTTAAAGGTTCCAAGGAATATGAATATGTAAAATATTTGGCAGCTTCCATCCGTATGTCACTATCTCATATGTCAGGGTTCCAGTTTTTCCCAATGTACTGATTTTGGCATAACAGCTCTCCCTTGATTTAGCTTTTGACCTCCTTGAGTGGGGATGTCCCTACTCAGGTTATTAGAGATGAGGCCCAATCTTTGACTTTCTCAGCCTCACTTCTGCAGGAAGAAAGCTTGTTGGTATGCAAATAACAGAGGCCATTTGACTTTCACATCTGGTCTTCAGCTACCTATTTAAGCCGTTCATTTCCTTTCTTCAGATCATCAATGGCATTTAGCAAATAACCATTCAATTCTGTTATCCTGATAGCTACTATTTCCTCCATAGCCTAAAATGCTTAACACATTCTACTGGCTAGTGCATCCCCTCCACCAGTACAATCTAACGATTCATCATTAGTGAAAGTTCAGCAAACTAACAATCACCTATGCTTTGCATTGCCATGAAGGGGTCCTCATTGTCAGTACATAAGTACCCAGCTCTAAAACTCTATCGTATTTCTTGTGTTCTCGGACAACTGAACTTTCATTGCTAACTGAAGCAGTTTGGGTCCCCCGGTGGTTGGGCAAGGGAAAAGCTGAGATCATGGCCAACGTGAAAGATAATCGTCAAGATTAACATCTTTGAAAAAAAGGAAAGAGAATCAGGATTGGGCAGAAGAAAAAGTAGAAACAAAAGACTTAGTCAACCTGGTAGGGAGCTCTGCAGTGAATATTCCCCATCAGAGTATCCTGATCAGCCAAACCTATATTAACCCTGCACTGCTGAGTGACTGAAGACAGTTGCTTTGGAAAAGAAGGATCATGGGTGATATGGCACTGTGTCACTGATGCAGACCCCACTTCTAACAGCCAGGAAGTAAGTCCTTTCTCAAATTGGTATTTGAGAAGTCTATTTACCACAAAGAGGAATATATTTCACATAAAGAATTGAGTTGTCAAGAACAAAAATCTACCCCTATAAACACCACATATTATATATAAGTTGACTGAATTTTCAGATAGTCATGATTTCGTGAGATTTACTTTTCACAACAAGGAAAATTCCATAGAAACACAACTCAATTTACTTTGTAATGTTTAGTAAGCTTTTAGTTTTAAGTATAATTAAGAAATGTTCTTCATCAGACCATATGTTCAGCTGTTCAGTTGGGAATATACAACCTCTTTAATCACATAATTTATTCTGGTGGTCCACTTATTGGGAAGAATAAAGAAATGTGAGGGTACTCTTGATCAAAGTCTACAAAATGAGCATTTACAGTCAAAATTCTCTTAATGTTCCAAAAGGAACTTAGAGAAAACCCAAGAATTCTTGATAATGATAACTTACATTTATTTTGCGCCTACTGTCTTCTCTGTTCCATGCTGAGTACTTTGCATGTATTCTGTAAGCCAGGCTCACAGACACTTTGGAAGTGGGTACCATCATTAACATTTTACAAATCAGATAATTAGTTTGGAAAAGTTAACAATCTTGCCCAAAATAACACAGCTAATAAGACTGAACAAGGACTCTCCCATTACTCTAAACAACCTGTCTACAATCAGACTGCCAAAGGAAAAGTTGTGAGATCTACAGATATATTCTTCTAACTTGGAACAAGTGCCAGAGAAAAGTTAAGGTTTTTACTTTCTGGGATTTTGTCTCATAATTGGGAGATTAATTACAGAAAACTGTTATGGGTTCTGACTGGGAAGCAGTGCACAGGGGTTAAGAGTGGGAGCTTGACAACAGACTGTTTAAATTAAAACTATGTCTATGTCATTTTCTAGCTTTATGACTTGAGCAAGTTATTTAAACTTGCTGTGCCTTATTTTTCTTATTAATAGCAGGAATCACAAGGATTGCTTGTTATGATTAAATGTAATATGCCTTAACATAGTATATGACATATGGTAAACACTAAGCAAGTCCAAATATATTTATTGTTGGTGTTAATGATATTGTTATAGTTGCTTAGTAATCTCTAGCCATGCATCGTATCCATTGTTTAATGCAGATAAAATTATTTCTTTATTTATTTTTAAATAGTTGAGAGTGAGTGAGCACAGAGAGAGAGAAGGAGAAAAGCAGACTCTCTGCTGAGCAGAGAGCCTGATGTGGGGCTTGATCCCAGGCCCCTGGGATCATGACCTGAGCTGAAGACAGATGTTTAACCGACTGAGCCACCCAGGTTCCCCATAATTCAAACAAAATTAACTCTAATATTAAAGTTTAAAATTTGAGGAACTCATCCTCAGTTATAAGGGTTTAAGAAATTCTAATACTTCCTATCAAATAAGCTGTTTTATATATGTTGAGTGATTACTATATACAGACCCTAAATGTTGAAAATCCAGTAAGAAAATGCAAACTGATCTCCTGTTCTTATTTATATTCCGTCTTATGTGTTCTTCAGTATGCCTGATAACATAAGGAAAGATAATGTGACATACGGTACTTAACCACATATGTTCCAAATAGCAACCTGGGCAGGACTTATTGTGACTTTAAACATAATAACATGGAGAAAGACCACAATTGTATCTGTCTCTGGGTGTGCTCCTGGAAGAGGAAGAGCTTAATAATACTTTCTTTCTGAAAACTATAGATGGTAAGCTGGTTTTCTCTGGCTTCATTTTTTTTTTTTTCAAATATGCAGAAAACAAACCAAGCCAAAACATAATGGCCTGTATATACTTAACTCTCAAATGAAAGAAATAAAAATAAAGCATTATCAGTACAGTTCAAACCCTTTCTGAACTCCTTCATAGTCTAGGTAATTATTCCCAGTACATAGGCATCTCTACCTATCCTATGTGCTGGAAATTAACTGTTCCACTAGAGTGATAAGCAGGATTTTTCAATTATTTGAGTGACATTTAATTACTCACAAAATACTTCTCATGAATACAAAATGATCTCAAGGGAACTAAAAGTATGGTTATTGTTGGACCTGTTGGGTATTTCTAGAATTCAGAGTCAATCAATGATCCCTAATAGGTCCAATACTCTTGTTAACATTAATGCATTACACTCTCACAAGGGCATAATTTCCCATTTCACATATAAGGAAACCACATTTAAGTGACATTGCCCAGGGTCACTTGGGTACATGGGAGAAAAGGAGTTTACCCTCAGCCTTCCTAACTCCAAATCTCCACAAATATTTCCCACCCATCACCAGCCTTTCCATGGGTGCCTGGAGAGCTTAGATGCCATGGGTACAATGGACTAATTTCAAATATTTGTTTTACCAAACACTACCTGAGAGACCTTGGGAATGTTTACTAGTCTCTAAAAACCTCAGTATCCTAATATACATCATAGAAGTGATAATGCTTGTGTTATATAATTGCTATAAAATTTAATAATACATGTAATGCACTTCATACAGTACTTAATTTCCCTAAAGTAAATGCTGAACAAATAACTATTATTCTTCTTTCACCAGAAGAAGATAACTTAAAAGTTAAAAGCTGGCTATATTAAAAGTTGACCTTTAGAACTTACAAAAGACTTAGGTGACTTGGCTTTGAGAGGTGGGTATTGTGCTTTCTGGGTATAGATAATTATTGAAGAGCAAGCTTGCCTATTGGAACAGGGTTGAGTTATTGAAATGGTGTTTTTGATTTCTGCAATGAAATTAACCCAAATCCTGAAGGCTTGGCTCTCCTCCAATGTTAATCAACACCACAGCATAGCACATACTTTTAAGCTTGAAATGACTTCTGAAACTCTGTAGGAAGCTTTGAACTTCCTGGAAAAATCTGAATAGAGCAATTGTAATGAATTCATTAATAGCATCTTCCTCAGACTGAGGACTAAATTAACAGCTCAGAGTTTTCTTTACCTGGGTCACAGAAGTAACCTCTTGTCTGAACTAGAAATAGCTAATGGTGTGGTTAATAGGAGCAAACAGTAAATGTAAGTTCTCATTTATTTTCAAGAAGGGATATTATCAATACGCTAATCAGACCAAGCCCATGCTGCTTCAGGACATAGATCCCTCCAAAGCAAAAACAGTCTTACCGTAGAACCTATGAACTGTGGTTGGAAAAAGAAAAGAAAAAGATTATAAAAGTAATTCAAGAAGACTGGAGGCAAAACTTGTCACCTCTAGGAAGGCAAGGGCAACTGAGGTGCTCTAAGGGTTCTCAAAGAATAATGGCTTGTTGCAAAGAGCCCTAAGAGGAAAATTCTCTAGATACATATGCTGACATTCCTATTTGGTATTCCCTAGAGGGGGTGGGGATGGAAAAGTCATTGGACAATAATAAATTAGTCCATGCAAACTCCTTTTCCTACTTGTGTGTAGTGGTGCCTAGAAATAGTAAGTTTGAAGCAATTCACTGAGTTCTCCATGAGGTTTGAAAAATTGGATATTGTAGAAACTGACTTCTGTAACCTCTATGGGCCTTTCTTTCACCAAGAACAATATTGCCCTTAACAAGAGTACTTGAAGGAAAGTGGTTTGAAATATTCTTTCATGTGGGAAGCTCAAGAAGATTTATAAGCACATACCTGACCTTCTCTGAGAAACATTTTGATTTAATCTCCTTCATAGTCTGCCTTTGCAAGAAGCTTCTTTGAAATTTTCTCAGGATGGGTGGAATATAACTCATGAATGAAATTTTCCTGGCTTACAGAATAATGCTGGGCTTTGAATTGTTTCAAGAGAAAACAATTTAATGCTTTTATCCCAAGGGTGAGAGTCAGTCAAGTTTACCCAACCTCATGATATTAGGGACAACATTCAATACAGCATTAAACCTCAAACCTTGTTTCTTCCACAAATCTCCTGCTTACCACTCCCTGATGCTAATTCTCATCCTCTCTTTCTCGATTCCTACCATATTCCCTCTTTCTCTCTGCTACATACCAATCACATTGCTCATTTTTCCTGTTATTTGAATGAACCAAACATATTTTCACTTTAGTTCCTAGGCACTAGGCATTTCTTTTTCCCAGAAAACTCACCTGACCTATTATTTCAAAACCACAGCTTTCCCTTCATTTAGCAGGTCTCTTCAAATCCTTTACATTAAAACTTATTACTTCTGAGGGGGCAATCATGATCCTAAAATAAATCAGATCCTTGTTTATTTCTTAGGAGCTTACATTTTGCTATGCCATTGCATACTTGTTCTCAAAAATGCATATATGCATTTTTGAATATTTACTATTTTTATAAGCTGATAGGAATTTCCAAAAGGTCTGGAGCCAGATGTATCTTTTGCATTAATATATCAGCTACACCTACCACAGAACCCAGAGAACTGTGACTAATTATTAATTAGTTTGTTGAAGTAATACATGAGCATGCTTCCTACTCTATACAGGATTTCTACTCTGTGTTCCATACTATAGGACTTCCTTCTAATTGCCTTGTTAGGTACTGAGGGTATAGCCTTAAGTGATTTTTTTCTTCTCATGGTCATTTTCTTTTGTAAACTATTAGTGACATGAGAAAAGAGTCCATCCTATTGACCCCTCTTTTCCTAATTCCATGTTTTGTGTAGTGGTGGCACAACATTTATTGGTTAAAGTCCTACTCCTTTTTTTTTTTTTTCTAAGATTTTACTTATATATTTGAAAGAGAAAGAGAGATGGGGGAGAGAGCATAAGCGGGAGGGCAAGGAGAAGAAGAAGTAGGCTTCCTGCTCAGCAGGGAGCCCACCATGCGGCTTGATCCCTAGGACCATGATCTGAGCCAAAGGCAGGCACTTAACTGACTGAGACACCCAGGAGCCTCTAATGTCCTACTCTGGAGTCACTTAAAATATCTAAAAGATCTGAAGGACTGAGGACCAGGAGAGCCAATGATGTAAGTAAGCTCCAGTCTGAATCTAAGTCTGAATGCAGTAGAAGACTGATGTTGTCCCTTCTCAAAGACAGGCAGAGAGAATGAATTCTCCCTTACTCTGCCTTATTGTTCTGTTCAGGCCTCCGGTGGATTTGGGGGTCACATAAAATGGGACTCTTATTTTGCATTCCCAAACTTAGATTCAGAAATTTACATTTAAAAAAGAGTGTATTTAGGGACGCCTGGGTGGCTCAGTTGGTTAAGCGGCTGCCTTCGGCTCAGGTCATGATCCCAGCGTCCTGGGATCGAGTCCCACATCGGGCTCCTTGCTCAGCAGGGAGCCTGCTTCTCCCACTGCCTCTGCCTGCCTCTCTGTCTGCCTGTGCTCACTCTCTCTGACAAATAAATAAATAAAATCTTTTAAAAAAAAAAAAAAAAAAAAAAAGAGTGTATTTATTTATTTTAGAGAGAGGAAGCACAGATGGGAGATGGAGCAGAGGGAGAGGAAAGGGGAAAGAATCTCAAGATCTCAAGCAGACTCTGGACTAAGTGTGGAGTCTGATGCGGGGTTTGATCTCACAATCCTGAGATCATGACCTGAGCTGATACCAAGAGTCAGACACTTAACTGACTGAGCCACCCAGGTGCTCCAAATTATTGACATTCTTAACCACCATCTTATTTTGACCTATTCCTGGTCTTTGGTTTGTGTCCTAAATTTAGACACCATTCCTGTCTTCCAGTTCTTATCCAGAGTTCCAGCTTCTGTACCTTGGCTCTAATCCTCTGACCAAACCAAATGATGTAGCTCTCTGAATGTCCCAATGGCATAGTGGCTGTGTAAGCCAAGAGATTTCAATGTCTAAGGGCCCTTTGTCTTGGAACGGCTCCCTTAGGATAGAGCCCCCAAAATGACTCCTTTTGTCCCAACGAGGGTCTTCTGAAAACTGGTTTTTCATCCTGGGCTCTTGTGAATAAGAACTATCCCCCCCCCCCCCGCTCCACAAAAAAGCCCAACTATAATGCAAAATGCCTCTCAGTATTCAAACTTAAAGAAGTTCACCACAAATATGATCTGTGTTCAATATTCTCTATTACTCAGTATGGTCATTATCCATTCTCTATTACTCAGTATGGTCATTATCCACCCTATCTAACAGCTTTGAAAACAGGGACTCATTTTAAAATTGCTACTGTCTCTTCTTCTGTACATACACACGTTCTTGTAACCAACAGTCTAGTCACCCTATTAACTATGTTCATCTACTCACTCAGTAAGTGTTTGAGGAGCCAGGTACTAGTCAATAGTGATATAGTTGTGGAATAAAATACACAGTCTCTAACCTCAAGAAGACAGGGTTGACTGAGAAGGCTAACATTAAAACATTATTATAAACATTTATAATTATGCCATGATGACAATATATAGGAAGAAAACTGAATAGGAATACATTAGATAGGGACTAAAGCCTGTCCAAAATAAGCAAAGAGAGCTATTTAAGACATGAAGGTTAAAGTGGCCACAAGAATAGGGTGCATAAAATACACATAGGATACACTCTTGAAGCACCAGGTTCTGGTGAACAGAGGACATTACATTATAGGAGACTACAGGTCCCCTTCATAAGGCCACTACTTTCAAGAGCATGAGACACAGCTGAATTTCCTACCACATAGGAACAAACACAGAAACAGAGACAGAGAAATATGTCCAAAATGAAAGAACAGGAAAGCAAAAGGAAATGGAGATAAGTAATGCACTTGATAGAGAATTTAGAGTAATGGTCATAAAGATGCTAGAGTGGAGAAAAGAGTGGAGGACTTTAGTGATATCCTCAACAAAGAAAAACAAAACAAAACAAAACAAAACAAAATATGAGAGATGAAGAATACCTGAAATTAAAAATACACTTGATGGAATAAATGCGGACTAGAGGAAGAAGAATGGATCAGTGACCTGGATAACCAAGTAATGGAAAGCAATCAAACTGAACAGGAGAGACAGAAAAAAAAATAATAATAATAAATGAAAATAAACTTAGGGAACTCAGTGACACCATCAAGTATACTAACATTCACATTATAGGAATGCTAAAAGAGAAGAAAGGGAAAATGGGGAAGAAAATTTATTTGAAGAAATGATACCTGAAAATGTTCCAAATCTGGGGAAGGAAACAGAAATCCAGATTCAGGAGGCACAGAGAGCCCCTAAAAAAATATCAATCCAAGGAGGTCCACACCAAGACACATAATAATTAAAATGGCAAAAAATAGTGAAAAGAGAATTTTTAAAGCAACAAGAATAAAGGAAAACAATTACAATCAAAGGAAACTCCATAGGCTATGAGCTGATTTTTCAACAGAAACACTGCAGACCAGAAGATAGTGGCATGATATATTCAACAGGCCAAGAGAAAGAAACCCACAACCAAGAATACTCTACCCAGCAAGGATATTCAGAATATAAGAGATAAAGAGTTTCCCAGACAAACATAAATTAAAGGAAATCACCACTAGACCAGCCCTATAAGAAATGTTAAAGGGGGGCATTGTTTGGAAAGGAAAGACCATAAGCAGGAGTAAGAAAGCTAAGAAGCAATAAGCAGTAAAATTAAGTGTATAAAAATCAGTCAAGGGATTAACAAAATAATAGGATGTAAAGTACGGCATCATATACCTAAAACATTGGGTGGGGGAGGAGTAAAGAATGAGTTCAAATGAGCAACCATCACTTTAATATAAACTGGTATATGTGTAAGATATTATATATAAACTTAATGGTAACCAAAAATCTGAAACCAGTAATACATATGCAAGAAATAAAGAGAGGGAATCCGGGTATATCACTTTAGTAAGCCAGAAAACCATGAGAGAAAAGAGTAAAAGAAAGGAACAGGCAAGATGAAAAAAACAACCATAAAACTGGTAACAAAATTGCAACAAGTTCATACTCATCAGTAATCACTTTGAATATAAATGGACTAAATACTATAATTAAAAGGCATGTAACAGAATGAATGAAAGAGACCCATCTATATGCTGCCTACAAGAGACTCATTTCAGACCTAATGACACATGCATATTGAAAGTGAATGGATGGATTAAAGTGAAAAGAAAGCTGCAGTAGCAATATTTACATCAGAAAAAATTGACTTAACAAAGCCTGTAACAAGAGACAAAAAAGAACACTATATAAGGTGAAAAATGCAACAAAAAGATATAACAATTGTAAATATTTATGCACCCAACGTGGGAGCACCCAAATAAATATGGAGTTAATAACAATCATAAAGGAAGTCATCAACAGTAAATCAATAATGGTAGGGAAGATATACTCAGAACATTCCATCTTAAAACACAATACACCATCCTCTCAGGTGCATATGAAATATTCTCCAGAGTAAATCACGTATTAGGTCACAAAACACATCTCAACAAATTTGAAAAGATTAAAGTTAGACCATGCATATTTCCCAAGCACAATGCTATGAAACTAGAAATAACCACAAGAAAAAAATTAGAAAGAGCACGGATACATAGAGGTTGAATATCATGCTGCTAAACAATTAATGGGCAAACCACGAAATCAAAGAAGTAATCAAAAAATGCATGGAGACAAATAAAAATGAAAATACAATGGTCCAAAATCTTTCAGATGCAGCAAAAGATGTTCTAAAAGGAAAGTTTATAGCAATACAGGGCTATCATAAAAAGAAAATATCAAACAATGTGAACTTATACCTAAAGGAGCTAGAAAATGAAGAACAAATAAAACCCCAAACCAATATAAGGAAGGGGAAGGGAATAATAAAGATTAGAGCAGAAATAAACAAAGTAGAAACTTAAAAAAAAAAAAATCAATTAAACCAGGGCCTGATTCTTTGAAAAGATTAAAAAAAAAATTGAACAGACTCATCAAATATGACAATCCCAGGTTTTAAGATGTAGTACCAAGCTGTAGTAATCAAAATGGTATGGTACAGACACAAAAATCAATAGAACAGAATAGAGAGACCAAATATAAGCCCATGATTTTATGGTCAATTGATCTTTGACAAAGCAGTGAAGAAGATGCAATGGGAAAAAGACAATCTCTTCAACAAATAGTGTTGAGAAAATGGGACAGCTACATGCAAAAGAATGAAACTGGACCACTTTCTTACAGTATACACAAAAATAAATTCAAATTGAATTCAGGACCCAAATTTAAGACCTAAAACCATAAAAATCCTAAAAGAGAACACAGGCAGTGATGTCTCCGACATTAATGGTAGCAATATCTTTTCTGGATATATCTCCCAAGGAAAGAAGAACAGACACAAAAATCAATTATTGGGACTACATCAAAAGAAAAAGTCTTCTGCATAGCAAGGGTAACAATAAAAAAAAAAACCTAAAATACAACTTATTGAATAGGAGAAGTTATTTGCAAATGACTTATACAATAAAGGATTATTATCCAAAATAATATGAAGAACTTACAAAATTCAACACCAAAAAACCACAAATGATTTAATTAAAAATGGGCAGAAGAAATGAACAGAAATTTCTCCAAAGAAGTCATACAGATGGCTAACAGACACATGAAAAGATGCTCAATATCATCAATACCAGGGAAATGCAAATCAAAACCACAATGAGATGTTACCCTATGCCTATTAGAATGGCTACAGTGAAAAATACAAACAATAACAAGTTTGGTGATGATGCAGAGAAAAAAGGAACCCTCATACACTGTTGGTGGGATTGTAAATCAGTGCAGCCACTGTGGTAAGCAGTATGAAGGTTTCTGAAAATATTGCGAAGAATAGTAATGCCACATGATCCAGTAATTCCACTACTGTGTATTTGCTCAAAGAAAATGAACACACAACATACACACACTCTGGGATATGACTCAGCCTTAAAAAAGACTGAAATCTTGCCAGTTGCTGTTTCATACAGATGGTTCTTGAGAGTAAATGCTAAGTGAAATAGGTCAGAAAAAGACCAATCCATATGATTCCACTCGTGTGGAATTTAATAAACAAAACCAAATAAATTATGCAAATAGAAGACAAACCAAAAAAAAAAAAAAAAAAAAAAGACTCTCCAAGGGTCAGAAATCAGAAGGGAGAAATCAGAAGGGAGGTGGATGGGGTGATGGGTGAAATATATATAGATATATATAGATCTATATATAGATATATATATCTATATATATCTATATATAGATCTATATATATCTATATATAGATCTATATATATCTATATATCTCATTAATATATCATTATGATAATTATATATCATAATTATATATCATTCTTAACTCAAATGAGAAGATACTGAAAAATCTGTAAGCAGAAAGAGATATGATATGATAGGACTTTTTAAAAATATTCTGGGACAGGTTTGTGGAAAATGGATTGGAGAGGTTGAGTGGAGGTGGGCACATTGGTTAGAAATCTGTACTGATTCACACCTTTAGAATTGTTTGAATAGAGAAGATTCCCAACATCTTTTGTGTAAGTATGGGGATGAGAAGTCTCCTCACTTCCAGTAGATTTAGGGAGAGCAGGACTGATGAAAAATTTAAGGGGGAATTTATTCTTAGAATCACGTTAGTGTAGGGTCGGAACAAGCAAGACCTTGAGAACGAGTGTCTCTTTAAATTTTAAAATTTCACACTCTACGTACTTGGCTTACAATGCTCCCCTCCCCCCAAGCCCTGATGAGAAGCTTAAGGGTTTGATCCAGAAGAAAATCCACTTCCTATCAGATTAGTGAATAGAAGCATGGTTTCTAAATTCTCTCAGGCTCAGATTTGTGACATTATAAAATGAGTTTCAAGTTATCTACTTATTAGTGTGGTTCTGGTGATTAATTTTATGATTACAACTATGAAGTCCCTACACCAAAAGGCTAAAGGATTTAAAAATACTCAGTTACTAAAGTATTTTTTAATACTTTAAAAATTATGTAGCTCTGCTAGTGTTTTTTTTTTTTTAATTTTCAGAATAGACTTTTAGAGGATGAGCTCCTTTAAATTGAGACATACATACATGCATGCTTTAATTAATTATCACTTGACCCAAATTTACATCTCCAGCCTTCCTTTGTTATATTGTGGTTTCCCATGAGGCTCAGGATAATTGCAGTTCTTACCCTTCTCACTTAATTTGTGGAACTTAATACCTATATACGTAGGTAAAATAATAAAAAAATCCTAAATATATGGCATTTAAAAATGTGTTACAAAACCGTACCATCAATTACTTCTATTATAAGTAAGGAAAAAATAATCACTATGAGTAAGTGAGGGTCTTCAGCAGAGCCAAGGTTGCCCATGGGTCCCTGCTGTGCTCATGAATTCTAGTCTTCCCTCCACCTGCCCTATGGCTTAAAGGCAGTTCAGGGTCTCCACATTCATCTCAGCTTGGTACAAGTCACTAATTTTGCTTTCCAGACAAGCCTAAGGATGAGTCTTTCTATTTCTGAATACCAGTGGATTTTCTAAACAAGTCTGCCAGATATTTGTGTGCAAAATTAAAACCCAGCCATCATGAGGAAACTGTGTGGCTCTGAGATTCCTATCACAAACAAATAGATAGATATTAAATATATAAATAGATATCCAAAGATTTTTTAAAATGTTTTAATGAAAATCTATACTTTCTCTCTCTTTCCACAGTCATTGTTTCACAAACAAGATTGCTTCTAATATTCTCCAGTTCCTCCTTCTCTAATTAAAGACATGGCGATTATTTTTCTTTTATTTTTGTTGGCATGACTTTCCAATTCTTCATTTAGAAACATGGGATTCATATACCTAACCAAACTCCAATTATTGTTCTTCCCTGCAGAGGTATGACTCTTGGCAATCACCTCCCTGAGATCTGAATACAACAAATACATATGTCCTTTAAAGAGTACCTTTTTTTTTTTTTTGTCATTATCCAGAAAAAAAACAACAACTATAAAATACATCATCAGTATCTGAAAATACTTTTGATCATGTAACACAGGTTCATATGTTTATTGTCTTTTCTCAGTGAAAAGAAATTAATGTAAAACAAACTTTGTTTCTCAGAGTCAAGACTGTTGAATAAGGTTTGGAAACAATATTTCATATTGGAAGAAACGGTTCAGCCTTTTCAAGACTTTCTTGCCTGCACAGAAACTGGCTGGAAAGTCACAACTGTGGGTGCAGTCCTGAGAGGCCTCTCTTATTTCAGCATGAACTCTTTTTTTTTTTTAACTCCCTATAAAAACCAACTCAGAGGAAATTATTTTTCTTTATAAGCCTATCGTGAGTGAGACATGCAATTTTAAGTGAATGGCAGAATAAATAATAAATATAACAACATAAATATGGCTGAACATTCACCATTATTGTCATATACTATTGAACACATTATTAGCTCCTTTGATTTCATAATAATCCCTGCTCATTTCTCTAGTCTCGTTTTCCTCCTCAGTCATTACTTGCTAACCACAGGAGACTTCTTTAAATTCCTCATATATATTTTGTTCTTTCCCATCAGTAGAAACATGCCCAGATTGTTTTTAATTTATCCAGAGCTTCTCTCTCCATATCACATATACTCCCTCCCATTTCTTTATGTAGCAATTTCCTAGTTCATTTCTACTCATTTTTCTGTATTTTTTGCAGCATCCTCGCCTTGGAAAAGATTGAGTGTATTTGTCACACATATGTGTAAGCTCACCCCTCATTTCTGTTACACACTTGTAATTACTGTGCAATATCTGTTGTCCCTAATAGAGACTGCAAACTTCCCAAGGCAGAGACAGTATCTGTCTTAGAGATCTCTCTTCCCCTTCTGCTGCTTCAACTGGTTAAAATCCAAAGGACCTTAATGTCTGCTGAAAAGAAAAAAAAAAATCCTTTTCCAAGTTTTTGTTCTGTTATGGCTCCTGGATTTGTGTAAATATGGAATATTTTTAAAGAGTTTTTAGGTGTTAAAGGAAGATATTTACATGCTGAATAAACCTGTGCTATAAAATATTATATTTAGGTTATTCAGCACCTTCTATAAAAATAGAATGAGAAATATCTGAGCTTAGAACTGTTAAATATAGTTAAAATGGGGCACCTGGGTGGCTCAGTGGCTTAAAGCCTCTGCCTTCAGCTCAGGTCATGATCCCAGAGTCCTGGGATCAAGCCCCACATCAGGCTCTCTGCTCGGCAGGGAGCCTGCTTCCCCCGCTCTCTCTGCCTGCCTCTTTGTCTACTTGTGATCTCTGTCAAATAAATAAATAAAATCTTCAAAAAAAAATAGTTAAAAGGTGGATTAAATTACTTGAATTAGTAAGAACGCTGTTATATACAGTATATATATTTTTGCATTTGTTCTTGGATTGTTCATAGCTTGGTTTCATGCCTTATACCAAAACCTTTTATTTATTATTATAAAACTCTTGTTTTTTGTGCCCCCCATGCCCTGGTTTTCATTTTTGCTTTGCTAGAAGGTTTTTGATTATCAATTTGGGGAGGGATAGCTTTCCTTTGGTATCTTAGATTTTTTTGTTCCTTCAAATCCTCTTTGAAAATTCTTGAGGAAAAATTCTAATACTTACAAATCCATAGGAAAGAAAAATTACATATATGTACAGAATGTGCACTTAATTATAAAGAGATATTCTGTGTACTTTCTTGTCATGTCTTATGCAGTGCTTCATATGGTGTCTGTCACATAGATGTTGCTCAATTTCTTTACTAAAAACAAAGTTATTAAATTGGTGCAATGCATTTAGATATGAAAAATGAGGGAGAGAGAGATGAATGTTTTTTATTACAGAAATGGCATAGGGAAATCTGCATCACACTACTTGAGATTTTCTAAAACCCAAAGCAATAGGGGAAGGTGTTATGCTTATGTTATGGGCTTTGAGTCAGATGGCCTTGGCTACAAACACAGCTCTGTCACTCACAAATTCTGAGATCTTTGCTAATTTCTTAATTTTCTTAAACTCTTTGAGCCTCAACTTCCTAACCTGTAAAATTAAGATAATGGCATCTGCCATGTACATTCAGGAATTCATTTAAAAATATGTTTATGAAATACCTACTATGTGTCAGGCATTATCAAAGAATTTTTATGGATTAGTCATTTAATCCTTATGATAGCACTGTTAGTTTATTACTGTCCATTTTATATATGAGGGGAACTCAGGCTTGGAGAGAATAAGCAATTTGCCTATGATATGTATTAAATGGTCTGAGACCCCCTTCTGTTATATTTTATAGCAAACACGTAAGTCTCAGGGCTTTGATGAAATCTCTCTCCTTAATAGCTTTTACTTTATCTTGGCATACTATTGAGACTTACCTTTATTGGTATTTAATAGATACTGCTAAAACAGTATATCATATAATGGGTGGAGTAAAACTCTAATCTCCTATCTTGGTGGCAATTCACCATGAGAGGGGGGAAATACACAGTCTATACCTCCAGATCAAAATCTCTATGCCAGCATTATTCAGAGGTGAAGGTTAATACAGACAATAGCCTGTGGAACTAACTGAACATAATTTGTTCAAAATTTCTCCATAACGGGGCACCTGGGTGGCTCAGTGGGTTAAGTGACGGCCTTCGGCTCAGGTCATGATCCTGGGGTCCTGGGATCGAGCCTCGCTTCAGGCTCCCTGCTCAGTGGGGAGCCTCCTTCTCCCTCTCCCTCTGCTGCTCTGCCTGCTTGTGTCTCTTGCTCTGTCAAATAAATAAATAAAATCTTTCTTAAAACAAAAACAAAACAAAAATTCTCCATAATTTGTTATAATTATTTCACCATGAGATAGCATGTGGTATTGTAAAGAAAAGTAGCAATAATTCCTTTCCATTTTTCATGGATTTTTATTTTAAACATTCCTCTTTAAGAAACTTTACCATTTCTTCAGTTACTAGTTGAGCAAAATATTGACAACAGTTTGGAGAAAATGAGGATGTGAAACTCAAATACCTATATTGCCAATGTTTTTCATTTTAAATTTACCACCCAAAATAGATGTTTAGGTATAAAGTGTATATACAATATAAATAATTCAAATAAGAAGATAAATAATATATATATAAAAATAATATATACAGTCTTTAAACATTTTATTTATTTAATTTTATTTATTTATATTTAATTTATTTATATTTATATGTATTATTTATTATTTATTTATATATTTATTATAATACATTTATTATTCATTTTTAATTTATTTTATTATTATTTTTATTTATTTTATTTATTTTATTTTATTTTATTTATTTATTTGACAGAGATCACAAGTAAGCAGAGAGGCAGGCAGAGAGAGAGGGGGAAGCAGGCTCCCCGCTGAGCAGAAAGCCCGATGCGGGGCTTGATCCCAGGACCCTGAGATCATGACCTGAGCCGAAGGCAGAGGCTTAACCCACTGAGCCACCCAGGTGCCCCTATATACAGTCTTATAAAGAAAAATTGCTAAGATTTTGTTGTTTTTTTCATATATATATATGATGTTATATATAAACCTCATGGTAATCACAAGAGGAAAGTAACAAATAATAAAGAAAATACATACCTATCAATATTTACTTTGAATGTAAATGGACTAAATGCTTCAATCGAATGACATAGTGACTGAATTGGTTAAACACACACACACACACCCAAGACCCATTTTATGCTGACTACAAAAGACTCAGTTTTGACCTAATGACACTTATAGACAGAAAGTGGAGGAATGGAAAAAAATATCCCATGTGAATGGAAGAAAAAGAAAACAAAGTAGCAATATTTATATCAGATAAAATAGATTACAAAACAAAGACTTACAGAGACACTTGGGTGGCTCAATCAGTTAGGTGCCTGTTTACCTTTGGCTCAGGTCATGATCTCAGTCCTGGGATGGCCCCCTCAGGGACTCTGCTTCTTTCTCTCCCTCTGCCCTTTCCCCCTGTCTTCCCCTCTGCTCGTCCTCTCTCTTTCTCTTTCTTTCTCTCTCTCTCGTGTTCTCTCTCAAGTAAATAAAATCTTAAAAAAAAAAATGCTAACAAGAAAAACAAGAAGGGCATTATATAATGATGAAGGGCACAATGCAAAGAATATAACAATTGTCAGTATCTATGTACCCACCATAGAGATACCTAAATACATATGTATACATATACACAAATATAAATTATAAATATAAGTGATTATAATTTATAATTTATAAAAATATAAATACATGTTATATATTATAATATGTATTTTCTATATATATATAAATATATTAACAGTCACAACAGACATAAAGGGAGAAATTGACTGTAATAATAGTAGGGGACTTCACCCCTTTACATCAAAGGCTAGATCATCCCACAGAAAAGCAGTAAGACAACAATGCTTTTGAACAATACATTAGACCATATAGACTTAACTGATAAATACGGAATATTCCATGCCAAAACAGCAGAATACACATTCTTTCCAAGTGCATATGGATAATTCTCAAAAATAGATCATATTAGGCCACAAGAAAAGTCCCAATAAATTTAAGAGGATTAAATTCATATCAAGCATATTTTCCTATTGCAGCATTATAAAACTAGAAATCTACTTTAAGGGGGAAAAAACTATAAAAAAAAAGCAAGCAAAACAGCATGCTACTCAACAAACAAGTCAACAAACATATCAAAGAGTAAATTAAAAAAAAAAAAAAAAGACCTTGAGACAAATGAAAACAGAAAGACAATGGCTCAAAAATTTTTGGAACACAGCAAAAGAAATTCTAAGAGGGAAGTTCATGGTGATTCAGGCCTACATCAAGAGAAAAGATAATAAATAATTATCAAATATCAAATATCAAATAAAATAATCTAAAATTCTAAGAGGGAAGTTCATGGTGATTCAGGCCTACATCAAGAGAAAAGATAATAAATAATTATCAAATATCAAATATCAAATAAATAAATAATCTAAATAATCTAACCTCACAACCAAAGGAAGTAGAAAGAGAACAAAGCTCAAAGGTAACAGGAAGATGGACATAATTAAAGATCAGAGCATAAGTAAATAAAATATAGGCTAAAAATCAATAGAAAAGATTAATGAAACCCAAATCCAGATATTTGAAAGATGAACAAAACTGATAAACATTTATCCAAGCTAATTAAAAAAAAGAGGACTCCAATAAAATAAAAAGTGAAAGAGGAGAAGTTATAAGTGACACTACAAAGGATTATAAAAGGCTACTCCAAAAAATTTTATACCACTACATTGGACAATTTAGAAGAATTGAATAAATTCCTAGAAACATAGAATCTTCTAAGACTGAATCAGAAAAAAATATAAAACAAACAGCCTGAATATTAGTAATGAAATTGAATCAATAATCAAAAACCCAAAGTTCAGAACAAGACGGCTTCACCGGTGAATTCTACCAAATCTGTCAAGAAGAATATCTATCCTCCTTAAACTATTAAAAAAAAAAAAAAAAAGAAGAAGAAGAAGAGGAAGGAGTGCTTCCAAATAATTCTATGAGGACAGCATTACTTTGATACCAAATCCAGACAAAGACACACACAAAGAGAAAATTAGCACTCTAGTTCAAGATAATACATGAAATCACCTGGTGTGTCACGCCTACTATCCCAATTCTGAAGACTAAAATTGGATCTAAGATTGGGAGTTGTGGGTACAGCAACTCGAAGAGGACTATCAGTCTTATATTCGGTGTGTAGATAATAGTAAGAATGTGAACAATGTTTGGTTTTGATTGGAGTACAACAAGGAAGGGACCTGGTGTTGGGAAAATGCTGCTACACTGATAGCCCCAAATATGAGTTTCACATCAAATTTGACATTCATACCATATATCCATTCCACCAGTGCTTCAGAAATTGCAGTCCCTGAGATAGATGGGAAAATAAGAAAGATGTGGGGCGCCTGGGTGGCTCAGTGGGTTAAGCCTCTGCCTTCGGCTCAGGTCATGATCTCAGGGTTCTGGGATCGAGCCCCGCATCGTGCTCTCTGCTCAGCGGGGAGCCTGCTTCCCCCTCTCTCTCTGCCTGTCTCTCTTCCTACTTGTGATCTCTCTCTCTCTCTGTCAGTAAATGAGTAGAATCTTAGAAAAAAAAAATAAGAAAGATTTACAGGGGTGGCAGAATATACCCCACTGATCACTTTAAGCCATTGTGGGCCAGAAATGTGCCCAAGTTTGAACTAGCTCACCTAATGGCTCTGGGGCAATGAAAATCCCTGATTGAATTCAGAAGGGCATGATTTCTCATAAAGATACATGTAACCAGTAAAGGATCAAGCCACTGAGGTAGGACAGAGAGACATTTGATGGGTTACATTTCTGTTTTCTGTGCATGATTCTTCCAATATAAATGCTTCCCCCATATCCCTCCCATAATTGTTACTAAGTAGCTGCAGCAGGCATTGCTTAAAAACACCACCACACTGGTGCTACTGAATCTCAAGGCTATACCTGGGAAAGGAAAGACTGGGGCTTCGGAAAGTCAAAAGGCAATCTATACCCCTTCCCCAGGTAGAGTACTGTGAGATCAAGAGAGGGATCCAGAGAGATCCCCGAGAGGGAAGGGGTGTGCTGAAAAAGGTTACATTGCCCTTTTGGTTTCTTGAGATAACTCATCAATAAAAACCACTTCCTCTAGTTGGGGGAGGAAGGAAGGAAGGAAGGAGGGGCGGGAAGGAGGAAAGAAAGAAGGTAAGAAATTACAAGCCAATATTCCTGATAAACATAGATGTATAAATTTTTGACAAAATATTAGCAAACCAAATTCACCAATACATTAAAAGAATAATTCACCACAATCAAGTTGGGTTTATTCCAGGGATGAAGGATGATTCACTATTTGGAGTCAACCTGCATGATACATCATACAACAAAATGAATAGTAGAAATCATATAATCATCTCAATAGGTACAGAAGAAGCACTTGACAAAATTCAACACCTATTCTGATTAAAAAACTCTCAACAAATTGTGTTTAGAGGGAACATGCCTCAGCATTTGCCACATATGACAAACCCACAACTAACATACCCAAGGCAAAAAGCCTAAAGTTTTTTCTTTAAGATTAAGAACAAGACAGGGATGTCCACTCTTGTCACTTTAAACTGTCACTATTTGCAGATGACATGACACTTAATATAGAAAACCTGAAAGACTCCACTGAAAAACTATTAGAACTAATAAATTCAGTAAAGTTGTAGGATACAGAATTACCACGCAGAAATCTGTTGTGTCTCTATACACTAATAACAAAATAGCAGAAAGAGAAATTAAGAAAGCACTCTCTTTTACAATTGTGTCAAAAAGAATAAAATACCTAGGGATATATTTAACTCTGGGAGTGAAAAACTTATATTCTAAAAATTATATGACAATGGTGAAAGAAATTGAAGATAACACAAAAAAGGAAAGATATGCTATGCTCAAGATTTGAAAGGATATTCTTAAAATATCCATACTACCCAAAACTATCTACAGATTTGATCCCTATCAAAATACCAATAGTATTTTTCATTCTTCTGAAATGTGTATGGAACCATAGAAGATACCAAATACCAAAGTAACCTTGACAAAGAACAAAGCTGGAGGTATTATAATTGCAGATTTCAAACTATACTACAAAATTATAGTAATCAAAATAGTATGATACTGATACAAAATAGACACAGACCCGTGGAATAGAATAAAGAGCCCAGAAATAAATTTATACTTATATGGTCAATTAATTTATGACAAAGGAGGCAAGAAACATAACAACATATAATAAGCAAAGAGATCATCTCTTTAATAAATAGTATTAGGGGGACGCCTGGGTGGCTCAGTGGGTTAAGCCTCTGCCTTCGGCTCAGGTCCTGATCCCAGAGTCCTGGGATCGAGCCCCACATCGGGCTTTCTGCTCCGTAGGGAGCCTGCTTCCCCCCCCTCTCTCTTCCTGCCTCTCTGCCTACTTGTGATCTCTCTGTGTCAAATAAATAAAATCTTTAAAATATTTAAAAAAATAGTATTGGGAAAACTAGATGGCTACATGCAAAAGAATGAAACTGGACAACGTTCTTACACCATATACTAAAATAAACTCAAATGGATTAAAGACTTAAATATAAGACCTGAAGCCATAAAACTCCTAGGACAAAACATAAGCACTACACTCTTGGACATTGGTCTTAGCAGTATTTGGGTGTATCTGTTTCCTTGAACAAGGATGACAAAAGCAAAAATAAACACAATTGAGACTATATCAGACTAAAAGCTTCTGCACAACTAAGAAAACCATCAACAAAACAGAAAGGCAACCTACTGAATGGGAGAGGATATTTGCAAATGATATACCTGATAAAGGGCTGATGTCTGAAATATATAAAGAATACATACAACTCAACACCAGAAAAACAATTCAACTAAAACATTGGAAAAGAACCTAAATAGACATTTTTCCAAAGGCATACAGATGGCCAACAGACACATGAAAAGATGCTTGACATGACCAATCATCAGGGAAATGCAAATCAAATCCACAATGAGATATCAATTCATATCCATCAGAATGGCTAGAATCAAAAAGCCAAGAAATAACAAGTGATGTGAAGGATGTGGAGAAAAAAAAGAATCTTTGCACAGTGTTGGTGGGAATATAAATAGGTACAGATACTATGGAAAGTGGTATGGAGGATCTTAAAAAAAAAAAAAAAGAAAAAGTAAAAAAGAAATACCATATGACCCATTATTTCCGCTACTGAGTATTTACCCAAAGAAAACAAAATCACTAATCAAAAAATATATATGACCCTTATGTTTATTGAAGCATTATTTACAATAGCCAAGATATGGAAGCAACCCACATATATGTTGATAGAAGTGTAGGATGTTGCTATTTGTGACAACATGGATGGAACCTATAGGGTTTTATGCTAAGTGAAATAAGTCATATAGAAAAGTGCAAATACCACATGATTTCACTTATGTATGGAATCTAAAAAAAAAGAAACAAAAAGCAGGATCATATATATATAAATACAGAGAACCAGTGGTTGCTAGAGGAGGTGTGGGAACGTGGGCAAAATAGGTAAAGGGAAGTGGGAGATGCAGGATTCCAGTTTTGGAATGTCTAAATCACCAGAATAAATAGGAAGTATAGTCAGTGGTATTTTAATAGCATTGTATGGTGACAGGTGGTAGCTAACTTGTGGTGAGATGACATAATGCATACAGTTGCTGAATTGGTATGTTGTACACCTGAAATCAATGTAACATTGTATCAACTATACTCAAACAAAAATTTTCATCATGAAATATTAACCACAACAAAGACATATTTGAAGAAAATATTTGCAAGGGGAACCTGGGTAGCTCAGTGGGTTGGGCCTCTGCCTTTGGTTCAGGTGATGATCTCAGGGTCCTTGGATCGAGCCCCGCATTGGCTCTCTGCTCAGCAGGGAGCCTGCTTCCCCCACCCCCTCTGCCTGCCTCTCTGCCTGCTTATGATCTCTGTCTGTCAAATAAATAAATAAAATCTTGAAAAAAAGTAGAAAAAAAAATATTTGCAAAACACAACTGAAGACCTTGTACCTATATGAATATAGGTAACATACAAAATCCTTACATGTCAATAATTAAATGACAAACTTATTAATAACATGGCCAAAGACATGAACAGAAACTTCACTAGATAAATAAATTATAAATAAATAAATAAACAAATAAATAAAATTGCAACAGTACATGTTGACGACAATCTGGAAGAACTGGAACTCTCGTGATATTATTGATAGTGTATAAAAAAAAAGTAAAATACCTTTAGAAAATTGTTCAACTTTTTCCTCATAAAATTAAACATATGCTTACCCCATAGTTCACTGTTATGAGTTTATCCAAGAGAAATTAAACATGTGTGGCCTCTGAAAGACTTGTACAGGAATTTTAAAACAGTTATTTAAAATAGCCTCAAACTGAAAAACTCAAATGTCAGTAAGAGAACATATTTTGTCACATGTATATAAATATTATTCAACAATAAAAAAGCAATGAACTATTACCAAACACAAAAACATCAGTGCATCTCAAATCATTATGGTGAATGGAAAGAGTCAGGCACAAAAATATACAGATTGCGAGGTCCCATTTTTTTTTTTTTTAAGATTTACTCATTTGAGAGAGAGAGAGAGAGAGATGGAGAGAATGATTAGAAGAGCAGAGAGAGGGAGAAGCAGGCTCACCACTGAGCAGTACCCTGAGCTGAAGACAGATGCTTAGCAGACTGATCCACCCAAGTGCCCTTCCATTTTGTTTTTAAATGAAGTTCAAGAAAAGGCAAATTTAATCTCTAGTAATATATATCATAGCAGCAGTTCCCTGTGGTTGGATGGAAAGTAACACTGAACACAGCAACTTTCTGGGTTGATGAATTCCTTAACAACTACATAAAGAGTTATTGCTACATACAGGTAAAAAAGGTATCAAATATAATAGAATCCTTGAAGATGAAGATTCACATGGGCATTATGCTAAAGAAATGAGATTAATAGTCAAGAAATAGCCACTAATCTCTTCTCTTTGGCATAGAAGGAATATTCTTCCCTGCTCTCTCAGTGTTAGGCTTAATCATTGGACTCCTAACTTAGGGACTTAAGAATCCAGGAATAGTAAAACTAACCAATGAGGATATTCATCCATATTTTGGAATTTCTTGCTTGTAATTCCCAGTCCCTGGTTTAGTGCTTTAGTTGTTAACAAATCAAGTTTAATTAAAATACTACAGAACCAACTTTTTTAGGCATGTTAACTAGCAGGTGTCTTAAGTTCTCTTCAGTAGGCTAAAAACACCAAATAATTAATTCAGTACTCACTTTTGTATATCTGCCATTTTCCAGGTCCTAAGGTAATAATTTAACTTGGTCCCTGCCTTCATGAAGCCTATAGCCTTCCATTCTTGCATCAACTTGTAACTCATAGTTGAAAGACTTCCCATTCAATTATCTTTGATTACATACTGTTCAAAATGCCAACACTATTAGATATTTATTTATATGAAATGGTATGAGAGATAGTACCTGACTTCAAAAATCTTACTGTAAAGTTAAGGGTAGCTTCTTTAACCAGTTCTTTTATCATAAAGTCTCTAAGGTTATTAGTTATGTGGAATTTATCTGTCTAGTATTCCCCATTTCTCAGAGTTATAAAATATATCCACAATACGGACTAATACTTTAACTTACGTAGAGTGTAGTGTATTTATCAAATATTCAATATTTAGCATAGATTCTGGATGTTCATACTGGAAATTCCTATGAGACATGCAAAGCTTATTCATTTACTCATAGTAATTAATGCTTTTCATCCCCTGGGCTAGTTTCTGGCAACTTCAGTGTCCTTTTCTCTTTGTGAGGTTTCTTACTATTTTTTCCAGCTTTGCGAAGGTAAAATTGACAAATAAAAATAGTATTTGTATATATACCTTTAATATAACTGTATATTTAAAGTGTGAAATTTGATATATGTATTCATTGTGAAATGCTTATCACAGTCAAACTAATTGACATCCGTCACCTCATAGTTACTGTGTGTGTGTTGAACATCTAATGTATCCTCTCTTAGCAAATCTCAAGTATGAATAACACTGTAATGATCATAGAAGTTTAGACATCTCTTCAAGAAACTGATTTCATTTCCCTTGTATATAAACCCCAGAAGTGGGATTGCCAAACCATATGGCAATTCTATTTCTTTTTTTTTTTTTTTTAAAGATTTTACTTATTTATTTGATAGAGAGATCACAAGTAGGCAGAGAGGCAGGCAGAGAGAGAGAGAGAGGGAAGCAGGCTCCCTGTTGAGCAGAGAGCCTGATGCGGGGCTTGATCCCACGACCCTGAGATCATGACCTGAGCCGAAGGCAGAGGCTTAACCCACTGAGCCACCCAGGTGCCCCGGCAATTCTATTTCTAATTTTGGGGGCCACCTCCATACTTTCAATGCAATGGTTGTACCAACTTATACTTCCACCAACAGAGTGCAAAGGTGTCCTTTTCTCTATATCCTTGCTAACATTTCTTATCTCTTGCCTTTCTTAATAGCCGTCCTAATAGGGTTGAGAGGTAATATCCCCTCTTTGTGGTTTTGAATTGCATTTCCTTGATAATTAGTGATACTGAGTACCTTTCCTTGTACCTGTTGTATTTGTATATCTTCTTTGGGGAAAAAAAAAATTTCTATTCAAGTCATCTGCCTATTTTTAATTTGTTTTTATGCTTTTGAGTTCCTTATATATGTTGGACATTAGCCCTTTTTCAGATAGGTTTTTCTTGTTTATTTGTTTTGAACCGCATCCCTGTCTTTACCCTTCTCTAGTGAGTATGCTTAAGGGCTCTTGATTCATTCAGTCCTCCAAGCTTTTCCTTTCAGTATATAATAGGGTACTCTACATTTTGATACTACCATTTTCCCGAGTCTCTCCCCATGGTAAATCTTCAGTTCTGTAGAGTGATGGGGAAGGGAGTTTGACAAGGGCAGGGAGATGAAGCCTCATTTAGCAAACAAAACAAACATTTTGCTCACCTTTTCAAAGAGGTCTTCCCTGACCATCCAAATTAAAATAGCATCCTTGTCAGTTTCTCACACATGCCTTTGGCTTATTACTTACTTCATGGCTTATATCACTATTCAAAATCAACATATTCAGCTATTTTTTATAGATGAATTTGTTTATTATCTGTATTCCTTCAACCACCCACCCCCTTCTAACTAAAAAGTGAGCTCTAGATAAACAGCAATTATGCCCTGTGTTTTTCATTTTTCAACATACTGTCACATGGCAGTATAATCAATATAATCAATATAATCTATAATTAATAGAGAACAACCACTTAATAAACAGGTTTTTCAATTTACTAAATATTATTAAACCAGGACTTTTTTTTTCTTTGCCATGGCATGTCAGTTGTTAATCATTCTAGGAAAAGTCCTTATTCTAAGTGCACTTGTATCTTAACTTCTTATTTTCATTGAAAATAACTGAGTGATTATTTACTTTCAATTACTTTCTAGATTTAACTGCTCAGCATTTTACGCTTTTTTTTTTTTTTTTTTTGAGAATATGATGTTTGGAAATGTGTGTTTCTCTATCACTTCTATTATTTGTTTGTGTGTTAGATACCTGGTGTGGGAGGTAGACAGGAGGGCAGGAAAGGCAGGTAGAGGATATTTGAGCCATGATATTACTTGAAGTTCAGACTTCAGAGGATATCCTCACTATAATTTCTAACCATTTTCTTAGTACTTTTAATATTATATCCCCCATATTTAATATAATAAATCTTTCTTATAATGAAGAGTCTAGGGACCAAAACTGATACTGAAATTAACCTAGTTCTAAGACTGAAAAATGACTTTTCAGTTTCATAAAATAATTCCATCAGTACTTGATACAATTTTTTTTAAATGGAAGTTGGAAGTCCTCTATAATTGGGACAGGTTTGAAGGTTTAGTAAGATCTATTTTTTATTTTTTGCTTATTTTTCCTGTGAACATTATTTAGCAAATTTTTCTTACATCCAGTGCTTTTGAACTTTTTAGGGCTGTTTAGCACATGATTATAGCAAGATGGCTTCCTTTCCTATATCACAACATTCTAGTATAATCTCATTACCCACAAATAAATGTGAACACTACAAAATAACTCTTAAAGGATCTGATTAAAAAACAAATAGGGGCGCATGGGTGGCTCAGTGGGTTAAGCCTCTGCCTTCGGCTCAGGTCATGATCCCAGGGTCCTGGGATTGAGCCCTGCATCAGGCTCTCTGCTCAGAAGTGAGCCTGCTTCCTCTTCTCTCTCTGCCTGCTCCTCTGCCTACTTGTGATCGCTCTGTCAAATAAATAAATACAATTTAAAAAAAAATAAGGATAAATGTGCCTTCATCAAGGCATTTCATCCTCCATTGTTCAGATTAGCCCATCTGCTGATCCATAATTCCCACTTGAGGTAGCAAGGTTTTAAGGAAATGTTTTTATTTGCTGATAGCAATAGCAATATTGATAACTGCTAATATCTTTTGAAAGGTTTCTATCCATCTGGGTCTATACTAAGCTCTCTGTATGCATACACTAAGTTTTACAAATCTGAAGATGGAAATTTCTACCCTTTTTATATCAATAGGAGAGGTTAGGTATTTTTATTTATACAAGTAGAAAGTGAAGCCAGAACCAGAATCCAGGCAAGAGAGGAGACAGGGCTAGAAAAATGTCACAGTGAAAGCCCATGAGAGCTACAGAGACACATTAGGAAAAGCCAGGAAAATATATTCAAGAAAACAGTATGGGGTGCCTGGGTGGCTCAGTGGGTTAAAGCCTCTGCCTTCAGCTCAGATCATGATCCCAGGATCCTAGGATGCTCCGCGGGGAACCTGCTTCCCTTCCTCTCTCTCTGCCTGCCTCTCTGCCTACTTGGGATCTCTCTGTCAAATAAATAAATAAAATCTTAAAAAAAAAAAAAAAACACTGAAAGACTTTTCACCTAACTTCATGTCCAGCAATTGAAACTTGTACTCTCATTTTAAACTAATTCAGTCATCAGTCAATGAAAGTTCATGAAATCTTTGAACTTGTGTATATAAACAAGCCATAGTTCTCTATCCATGATGCTAGCTAGCAGTCTTGAACGTAACTTCAGTCAGTCCGAGTTAGTAACATCACAGTTTGGCAAATCAACATGGTTGTTTCCATGGAACCTAAGATCAATCTTTAGAAAGTATTTTTTCATGAGCTATAGGTTCTTGAAAAACTCAGTTCTCTCTTGCTTAATTACAGATAACTGAATAATTTTCCCAAAGGACCTCATGCTTTCTCATTAAGTGGAAATAATGTTTTAAGCATCAGTCACATTCTCTCAAAGATCTTTAAATAAAAAAAAGACTCTGGGGGCGCCTGGGTGGCTCAGTGGGTTAAAGCCTCTGCCTTCGGCTCAGGTCATGATCCCAGAGTCCTGGGATCGAGCCCCGCATCGGGCTCTCTGCTCAGTGGGGAGCCTGCTTCCTCCTCTCTCTCTCTCTCTCTCTCTCTCTGTCTGCCTCTCTGCCTACTTGTGATCTCTGTCTGTCAAAAAAAAAAAGGAAAAAAAAGAAAAAAAAGACTCTGAAATTAATTGGAAATGAAAGTCAATGGAAGATTTTTTCCCGCCTCATATCAATCATCCAATCATCCAAAGACATTTCACTGGTAATTGATACAAACTAGTCATAAAAAGATGAAGAGTAACCTTTTATTTATACTGTAAGGGTTTGAAAAGTATCTTTAAATTGTATTACCTCACACCAACTGAAGTTCCACTAATGTGTTTCTTCAATTATAGTTGCTGATCAATAAGCTATTTTATGCTAAATTTTGCCTTACTTCTTTCCACAGTAGAAGGATTTAATAATGTGCTAATAAACTACCATATATTTAAATTTGGACAGACTTGAATTATTGTGTTTTTCTTAGGTTGAAAAATGTGACAAATAAATAAAATCTCACCAGATACAACAAGATACAGAGCCTAAATCTTTAAATTTATGCATAGCCAGGAGAACATAGATTATGTAAAGCCTACTAGGCAGATATTTTGATTTCCTTTTTGTCTTGAAAGTGAAACAAAATTGCATTCATGAAGCAAAGATGAAGAATTTATTTCTTGCATAAAGATTTCTCATCTTTCAGAACCTTGTCGGAAAAGTTAGCTTCCTCATTATCATTTAGATATTTATTTTACTTTTCTTAACCTTGAACTTATCCCATTAGAGTCACAAAATCTAACAAAGTAACCTAAACAAATTTGTTGCAAACAAGTCTTTGACATGCGAAATGGATTTTTGTTTTGCCCTACCTAAGTCTTATGTTTCATTATTATTAAAAATGTCAGTAATATTTTGCCTGCTGGGAACACCGATTTTCCTTCAATTTTTCAATCTTATTCAAAACACTGTATTGAATATTTTACAAGTTGCAGTAGATCTGTGTTATTGCTTTTTAAAATTACAAACTGTGAAGCCTGTTTTGGCATTTTGCTAAATGGTTTTTGCACATGTAGACTTGTCAAGAATTTACAGAAAAGGGGGGGGGACCATTCTTTCTTGGATGATTATAATCTTGTGTGTGACCTTCAGAATCCAAAATAATAAAGTTTCATCAAGAGAGCAGGCTGTGTCCCTCCCCCTCCACAATCCACACACATTCTCAGCTCATAAGCTCTTCTTTTATTGTGTGACACATAGTCCATCAAATACTTCAAATACTGTCAACTTTGCCTCCTTCTACTCTCCTCTCCTGCCCTATGTTCATGTAACATTGACAAACCTATTGATTGGGTCTTGGAGAAACAATTTATGTGCTGAAAGTCTCCTGTGTTTCATTTTGCCTTATCTATTGGTTTATTATCAATTCATAAATTTTTAATTTATAAATATGTGTGTTCAGGATGCTATGGATGTTATAAGAAATGTTAAATTTTAGTTGGAAGAAATTAAAGCAAACTCATGGGAAAAATAAAGTATTTTGGGAAAAGGAAGTGAGTAGTGGAACACAGATTTTAGAAATTTAATTTTATTTGAGGTTTGTTCAATAGTTTTAATAAGGTTGAAGAGCATTAAATCAGATGAGTATTAAATTATATTACATCTATATTTCTGTATCTACCCCTTTATTCATAAATGTCAATCTAAATATATATTGTATGTATATCCATATTCATATCTAGGTATTAAAAACACACAAACACATTCACACTAAGACCTCCAATTTCTTTCTAACATGATAATGTTTATTTCAGCTTCTGATTTTCCCCAATGTTAACTTTCTTCTCTGACAGAGACTAAGTCTCACTATTCCCAATAGATTTCAGTTAAAAGTTCAATTCTGAAATATAAATCAAGTCAATTCAGAATGCCTAATGCATACTATTGTGGAAAACTAACTAGAGTCATTTAAAACAAATAATAAACAAACATTTCGTCTTTAGCCTGAGGACCTACAGTAAAAATACTGTGTTCAAGGGTCATTTCCCCATCCTTGTTACTCATTTGAAATCATTATATCCATGTGTTTCTGTTCATATTTTATTTCCCCCACAACTTTGCTGATTTATTATTTATTTTTTTCAAGTATGTGAAATAAAACATGGTTATAAAAGCCAGTTATTTGAAAAAAATGCTCTACTCAGAGAAGTGTTAACTACTCAATTTCCTTTGATCTCAGTCCTCAAACTCTATTCCACCGTGTTCCCACTGCCCATCCTTTTACCAGTCCCCGCAGACACCATTTGAGAGCCAGTCTCATGCATTTCTAATTTGTTCTTCCTGTGATTCTTTTGCACAAATGAGTAAATACATGTATGTATGCATATATATATGTATATATTTAACTACCTTTTTTTACACAAAAGATAATATACATAGATACTATATATATACACACACACACATATATATATATATATATATATATACACTATAATATATATAGATACTCCTTTGCAGTTTGCCGTTTGCAATGAGAAATATATCCAGGTAATAACTTATCAGTTTATGGAGAACCTCCCCCTTTTCATAAAGCTACATAGTGCTCCACAGGATTTATACATGATAGTTCATTCAACTACTCTTTTATAAATGAACACTTAATATGTTTCCACTATGTATAAGCAATGCTGCAATGAGTAAGTATGTGTGTGTAGTATTGTTTGAAGTATATTTGAGCAGGGGGAGCAATTCATTGTGGAAAAAGAATCAGACTAGCCAGTAAGACATTCAGCCTCAGCTGCAGGTGTTAGCAACACCAAATGGAAATAACCTTTTGGAATCAGTTTTTCCCCTCCTTAGCAACAGCCTGTGCTTAAATGCAAAAATAAGAAAAATAAGAGTATCTTGTTAAGTGAGATGAGGAAATGTCACAGCAGAGAAGATTAAGGGGCTAGAATGAGGATACTGTGACAGAAGAAGACATACTTACAATCAACATATGAAGAAATTATACTTACAAGAGCTTAGGAACGATTAAAAGAAAAGGCTATCTCCACAGTCCCTGGTGTATGCTCTGTTCTCCCATGGCAGAATGAGTTATTGATCTTTTCTAATTACAAATTGCTTTTCTCAAGGATCCCTACATTTCAGATCACCAGAATTTTGCCACAAAAACAAATGAATTTGTGTTGGCTTTTAACTGATATACGGATTCGGTTTTGACAATCCTGCTGGGCCCCATTCTACACTATTCTTCGTTTCCACCCCAATTTGACCACACTGCCCCAGGACAGGGCTATCATGTAGAAACTTCCAAAGTAAACATGCAGTTGCTTATAAAGGTACCCATGGCAATGAATGGGCACCACCAAGTCTGGATAGGACTTGTGCCCCAACCTGATGCATCCCCACAGTCATCATTAAAGTCTAATGTGGAATTTCAGTCCTAGCAGATGCCACCTTTTAAGCCTTCCTACAACTGTGAATCTTTTCTGGTTTAAGTTATTTGGAGGGGGAAAAAATTGCCAGAATAAAAAGTCGCTGTAGGGAAACAAAATATCCTTCATAGGAGGCCTGCTGCTCTTATGGTTAAAAGGAGTCTTAGAAGCAGGTCACAATAAATTTAAATGGTTGAAAGAAAAGCAAATGGTAGTCAGAATCCTGACATTCAGCTGTAGTTATGAGCTTTTAGTCATCTTGTGGCTTTTTCGAACGGCCTGACAATATAGCAGAGGTAGCTAGGAATTTGCACAATCATCAGTGTAAACAACTCACAGCAGCTAGACTCACCCTGTATTTACTTTGTTACCTAGTTATTAAATTTAGCAGAGGAAAGGATGTATTGCTAATGAATTCTGCAATGACTTAGAGAAAAAGGGCATAAAGGATACAAAAGAAAAGCTCATTGCATTGAATTATTTATTTATTTAACACCACTCCTTAATCCAGAAAGGGCAGCCATGGAATGTGATCTCATTGTGATGGGTGGGCTATAATTCCACTTCCTGATTCCCAGTGCAGAATAGAAAACTTGGGTAGATATAAATTTTACCAGTATCACCATGAGCTTACATTACAAATTCTATTGTATCTATACCCAAGTGGTTGTGCTGTGGGTTAGAGGGAAGGTATCTGAGATACCTTACAGGTATCTTGATTCCAACATGCCAGTACAGAGGCATAGTTGAAGATGTCTTGGAAAACACAACACCCACCTGGTCTGGGTAATGGACATTAAGAGGTCCAGTATGCTGAGTCTGCAACACATGCTTTGTTTCAAAGTTGTCTACAACCAGTCTTTAAAGCAGTACTTCTTTTTGAAGTGCAGTCAGTGATAACAGTATGGGAAGAATAGGTAAACTTCAACTAGTCCCTGCATCTGCTTACACAGATGGTAACAAACATGATTCTCACACACAAACCAGTAACCCATGCATCACAAATGTGTGCCACAACCAAAGACCCATCTCAAATGTGGAGCGGAGTTAAATAACAAGTAAATTCAATAAGCATATTTCTACCATTCAAGGTAAATTATACCTTTTTAGGGAGAAAATCTAGTTTAACTAAAGATACTGGTGTTACTGGTAAAGTAAAATGTGTTTGTATTTCCACACTTTTGTTTTGATTTTATAACTTTTATTGTTTTACATCAAGAATCTACTTAGACTATTTTTCACTTAAATTATTGCTCACTATAGAAGGGAAAGCAACCCTATAATTCAAGTTCCTAATATCCTTTTAATTGGTCAGTTATTAAGGGTTCTTCATTTTGTCATTCCTAGTTAAATGACAAACTAGGCAATCTTTCCTAAAAATATCAAACTTGTTGAAGGTAATTAAAAATGCCCAAAGATAGACTGTAAATTAAAGTACATCTAATGGAGAAGTGCTTGTGCCACTCCTATACTATTACAAATAGTGTTCAGCTCTCCAAGTGATTTATATGTTTAGGCACAATTTGTTACCTTTCTTTTACATCTTTGTGATCAAGATTTGCAAGTACATCACTGGCAGATTGGATCAGTGGATTCACTTCCTCTTACATAGTCCTCTGTCACCTTAGTTATCTTTCTACAAATGCATTTATTTCCATGTAAAACAGTAAATGACTTCAGTTTAATTAGAGCAGAGACAAAGGGCATAGAATCACAGAGATTTTGATAAGCAGAGAGCCTTATTCCTGAAGTTCCCAAAGACTAGACCCTTATGGGAATCTCCCCACTGACATTTTGGGCTCACTTTTTATGAATGAAGTTTCTCATCTGCCTTCATTCCCATCAGGGCAATGTCATCTCAGTGTAGAGCTGACTGATTTCTAGCTACCCAGTATGCAAGAAAGAAGTCAAATCATTAGGCTTTAGAGTTCTGCTGAGACATCAACCCCTAGTCTCTGGTCATTCTATTCCCTTCTGCGTGGAGTACACTGCCACCCGCTGATTTGTAGACACCCATCATAGAGTAGCATTCCTGGGAGTCAGAACTCCCAGAAAGATCTGGTCTAGTCAGGACCTGCTCTCAAAAGTTTCCTGCTGGACTACATAAAAAGTATTATTTTCTGGTATTGTCATTTGCTAAGTGAAATTTTATAAACACAGAAGATTAAAATTAGAACATGGAAAAGTGTCCTTGTGTGTATCCTTTTCTGCTCTTCTCTTTATCCCATCAGCCTAGTGCACACACAGACTAGAGCCCTCAGTTATAACTCAGCTTCCTTGATTTCATCCCCCTCCATGAATCTTTCAGTATTTATACTTCTGCTCAATATACTGAGATGGATGGTGCTGTCCCCTGATAGACACCAATGTTGTCTCCTCGGGCACTGGAATGTTTGCTCTCCTCACTAATTTTTCCATAATACCAAAAGTTCATTTTCCCTGCTCATATCCTTATAGTGTGCTCATTTTTCAAATATCTATCTTCCAATATAGTGTTTTCAACGTAACAGCATTTTCCCAGAGGACTTATCTGATTAGCGCTCAGCAGGATGTTGGCAACTCCTCTCAGATACCTCCAGCTTTACAGCTTGTGGAGTTAGCCCCACTGCCCACTCACCAAGAGCTGAGAAAGTGCAGAGGAAAGGGCCAGGAATTCAAAATATTAAGAAATAGTATAAGCTGGGAATATGAAAGCCCTCAGAAACATTGTTAAGATTCTTACTTCTCTAGTAGCTACTTTGTGTTTATCATAATAGGCTAGTTCAGGAGACCTGCCTTAAACATGAACATAAGTACCAGCCTGGACCACAGATGATTTTCACAAAGTCTAATTCTGACCACTGAGTAGACACCATCAAAATCACTAACAGTAAATGTCAAGCTAAATAAAAGAACAGATTCTTTAGCTAAGGCATGCTTAATTTTGGACCATCGCCAATATGGGAATTCACTGAAATGCACAGTTTAAGAAGTGTTAAGAGCAGGAGATGCTCTTGGATTCAAGGCTCCAGTGGGCACAAAGATCTCTACCTATGGACCTCCAGTTGCCAATTATAACAGATATTCACTGAGCACTAAGTTAGAAGCATTATGCTAAGTGCTCTGTAATTGCTATCTTACTCAGCCTTCCAATAACCTGGTAGAGGAGGGAACTGATGCATGGAGAAGCTAATAGGGATCTTGCCTAAGGTGATATCACAAGAAAATAAGAAATCTGAATTAAAGTGCAGTGCTGTAGCTGGCAAATACAACTTTAACCATTATGCTTAAGTGGAATGTGCGCTATGCCTACGTTCAAGTGTGGAGAAGGAGAGGGAGGGACGGAGAAACGACAGAGGGAGAGAAAGGGAGAGATACAAAGAGGGAAACTATCAAGAAACAGTGCGTGGCACTGCCTCTTACAGTTGCTTTTTCTGACCCTAAAAGGAATAAGACCTGACTCTGCTGTTCACTTTCATAGAGTGCTTCACAAATGTTCCTTATATTAGGAGCATGTTGCTGTCCTATATGTCATCTTAGTGCTTAAATATATTTATTATCCATTCATTATGGCCCCTAAACACAAGCCAAATAAATCATCAGTCCTAAAAGCAAAGGAACCATTATTACTCTGGTGTGAAACTGCATTGTGGTGATCTCCCTGAGAGACAGTATTATGTTTTCCATCATGGCTTCTTTCTCAGCAGTCTTTAGGAGCAATGGTAGGTTGATCTTCAGGTATTGGCTTTAGAACTTTACATCTCAGTGCGATGCAGTTCCTTTCTGCTTCTAGAATCTTCCCCTTCTCACCCCTACCCTGACCAACAACTCAGAAGCCACACATCATCACAGGGCTTTTATTTATTGTAATATTTCATAATAAGGAAAATGTATTGTGAGGAGTGTAAGAGGTCTGGGTTTTGAGAACAATCTTTCAATAAAATTAAAGCAAAAGCAATTCAAGTTGCCTCCCAATGATAGGTGATTTTTAGATGTTTACAAGTGTCCTAAACATTTTAATGACCCAATATTATTCTGTATATTTATGTGAATGTACATATTCACAGAAACATGAATACATGAAATACTTGTCATATAAGGATGTAATAACGAAGGTAAAGATGGAACAGGAGAGTGAGAGGCTGGGCACAGCCATGGACAAGGACAGACAGATGAGAATCACACACATAACTGAGTTTTGTTCCCTTTCTTGTCCACTTGCCTAAATCTTAGAGGATTTTTATGGTTGATATGGTTTGTTCTTTCTCTGGAAATACATTATAATAGAACACTTTCACAAGCATCCCCATCTCAGGGTCTGCTTCTTCATCCCTACTCAGAAGACAATACCCTTTACTAGATGTCATCTAGTCCCTCTCTCATTTACCAAATCCCTGGACAGTGTTTCTTTCGTCTTCCAAACAAACTTCTTTCATTGATGCTCTTGTCTAGGCATGCTTGTGAGCAACTCAAGATAAATATACTAAATGAACTCAAATAACCAGGACCAAGCTAGTATGCCCTTTGTGCAAGTCATCAATATTTATGCTTGCATTCTCCTGCACCACTCCCTTTAATGAGGTAGAAGGGGGCTCCTGACTCACAGACTCCAAATCTAATAATCATGGTGTCATAATCCTGTTTACTGGGTGGGAATTGTTAAGATAATGGGTGTCCTTTCTTTTGATTTTGGACTACTTTATTTATAGGAGATTTACTTTCCTAATTACATTTTATTCTAGCTAATATGGAATCAGTTCTCACCCCAGACACTAACATGTGACTGAAATGGTTGAAGTTGACCCAAAACATGTTAGGTGGCTGGCAGAACTAGCCAGGCAGTTAGTTATACTACAAGGAAGTGACAAGATACATACAACAGTTACATCTTGAGAATCCACAATGTCCTAAGAGCTGAGTCCTTCCTATTGTGCATCTTAGAGTGTTCAGTACATACTGGGACTTTGGTCACAATACAGAGACTCACATCTCTCAAGACAGGAACAACTAGCTATCTGTCTCTTCCCTGACAGGGTACTTTATTCATTTTATAACACTCTACCAGCTATTATTAGTATTACAATTACTCTATCAAATTATTTCAAGCACTTATTTTAAAATGGTAGATAGTTCTCACATTATTACCAACAATAAACTTGGTCCTTTCTTTTTCTACCTCTCTCCAACCCCCACTTTGGTTTCCTAGTGACAGCTACTGTCAGTTCAATAAGCTGTATTTTCATGTAGCTATTTACAATAGAATTCCTCTTTGCTATCATCTTTCCTTCCAATCTTCAAGAGAAGAACCGTGTTGTGCTCAAAGACATTGGTCATGTTAACCTTAATGTTCTCCTCAGCTTAAGGAAACTTTAGACACGTTTCTTCTTGTCAATAAGCCCTTGATCTCTCTGTTCTCAAAGTACTTGCTTTAGAAAACTTGCAACTATAAATTCTCTCTGTGTTCCTGTGAGATTTAAATCTTCTTCCAGTCTCTGCCCAGCTTTCTATCTCAGGAATGTATTTCTCAGTGACCTGGTAATTATCTCTTTCAAATGTTATCATCAAGAAAGATAAGGTCCTTATCTCCCAGTATCTGGGGAAGACAGGAACTTAATATTGATGAGCACCAATTAACAAAACCAGATGTTCTAATCTCACAGACCAACCTCCTCTCCAATATCTGCCAGTATTTTTCTACTAGTCTGCCTTAGCACTGAAAAACCCCTTTACCTTGTTTCAGTAAACTTGAGTTCAGTCTCTCTTACCTTACCTCAATAGTCATAAGTCAGTCTACCTTGCCTAACTCTGTCTGGTACAATTTTCCTATGATGACATCCATCCTCATTTTGTTGTGATAACTCAAGCCACTGAAGATAGAGAACAAAAGAACAGGGAAACACAAAGCAGTGTCTGGAATGAGCAGTGCTGCATAAGGTCAAAAATTTCTTCCCCAGGGCATTGCTGGAGTAACTCTCAGGGAAGTAAGTAGACCTTCCTCATTCAGCCTTTGGGCCTTATTTCCAACCCTCTTGCATTCTGCCCCACAACCTCCACCTGGACATCTCACTGCTCAGCTCCACTCCACCCCCCCACCCAGCCATTCTTTGTTATCCTAATATGAATTCAGATTTCCATACCAAGTGGGGGGTCACCAATCTTTACTAGGCCAAAAGACAATATGGAGGCTTTGGAGTGTCAATTTTGCTTTGCATCCTGACTCTGCCATTTTAAAAAGGATGACATTTAAGATGTCCTTTGATCTTTATGAGCCCCAGTTACACATTTTCCCAAAATGTAAATATTATTACTTAGATTTCATGATTACTCTGAGAGTAATGGAAAGTATGTAAAGCAACTGATACACCCTGAAAAAAAAAAAAATTAAAACGTAAACATGAGACAAGCATTACTTTTCCCTGCAATGAAAACTGGATTCTGAAAAGAAACAAAAAAGCATTGCAAAGTAGCAATGATAGTTCAGATCTCAGCTATTAGAATCCTACTGCTTCTTCTCAACCTTGACACTAATTTGCTGTGAAAATTTCTGATTTTTTGGTGACTGATTTACAAGAGAAAATCTCTTGTGTGTATAAATAGGGATCAGTGAATATAATGGCCATCCATGCAGGGCACATGGTGAAGTTAATTTCTTTTTGTGGCAGGTCCTGAGATCCCCATTCTAAGAATCTCTGGGTGCTTTCAGATGAAAAGTGATAAAGAACAGTGGTTCTGTTTCCAGATTCATTTTAGAAAGACAGACAACTCCAAGATGCTTGGGTGGATGGGACACCTGGGTGGCTCAGTTGGTTAAGTGGCTGCCTTCGGCTCAGGCCACGATCCCAGCATCCTGGGATCGAGTCCCACATCGGGCTCCTTGCTCTGCAGGGAGCCTGCTTCTCCCTCTGCCACTCTGTCTGCCTGTGCTCTCTCTCTCTCTGGCAAATAAATAAATAAAATCTTTAAAAAAAAAAAAGATGCCTGGGTGGTACAGTCAGTTAAGCGTCTGACTCTTGGTTTGGCTTAGGTTGTCATTTTAGGGTCATGAGATTGACCCCTGTGTGGGCTCCATGCTCACCCTAGTCTCAAGCAAGATGGTGGAGGAGTAGGAGACTGAAAAATCATTAGGTCCTGGGAGTTCAGCTAGATAGTTATCAAACCATTCCAAACACTTACAAACTCTACAGGAGATAGAAGAGAAGAAAAGCAGCAATTCTAGGAACAGAAAATCAACCACTTTCTGGAAGGTAGGACTTGAGGAGAAGTGAATCTGAAGTGATGGGAAGATAGACTGCAGGGGGAGGGGCAAGCTCCTGGCAAGCAGTGGAGCAGCGGAGCACAGAATCAGAACTTTCAGAAGTCTGCTCCACTGAGGGATGTCCCTCCAGAGGCTAAGCAGAGGTGGAGCCCTCATGGGGACAGTGTCGTCTCAGGACCAGCGGGGTCACAGAAAGATTGGGGGTGTCTGAGTTTGGCAGAGTTGCCAGGTATTGGAGAGGGGAAGCCAGTTATAGAGACGGAGTGGAGGAGTGAGCTCACAGCTTGGGGTTACCTTAAACCATGATCCAAGGCACAGTCTTAGCACTGCTCTTTGAGCAGAGACCCCACAAGTGGCAGATCTGGAAAGACCCCCTCCTTCCTTTGCTGGGAGGATCAGCACAGTGTGTGGCAGGAATCTGCTGCATTTGGAGACTCCCAATGGGGCTGTGCACCAAATACAGAAAGGCTTGGTCACAGGCCGGGTGAGCATGGAGCATGGCCAGAGACCAGAGAGACAGAGACCAGGGAGATGGGAGGGATTGACTGCTTTTCTCTGAGGGTGCACTGAGGAGTGGGGCCTTGAGTTTTCAGCTCCTCTGGGGTAGAGACTGGGTGGCTGCCATTCTCATTCCCATCCTCCAAAGCTCTATGGAAAGCGATCAGGAAACAAAAGCTGCCGAGAGCTAACCCAAGCAGATTACTTAGTCTGGCCCCTGTCAAGGCTGGTGCAATTCTGCCTCAGGCAAAGACATTTGAGAATCATTGCAACAGGCCCCTCCCCCAGAAGATCAGCAGAAACATCCAGCCAAGACCAAGTTCACTGATCAACGAGAACGGCAGAACTCCAGAGCTGGGGGAAAGCAACACATAAAATTCATGGCTTTTCCCCCATGATCCTTTAGTCTTGCAAAGGTAAATTTTTTTAATTTTAATTTTTTCTTATTCTATTTTTTAACTTTTATTTTTCCTCTTTTAATGTTTTTTAACTATTTTAACTTATCAATACCTTTTAAAAATCTTTTTAAATTTTCATTGCTATAGTCATATTTAATCCCTTCATTGTATTTAACCTTATTTTTTTGTATAAATGTAGTTTTTCTTTTTTTCTTTAAAATTTTGGGATACAATATCTTCTAATAGACCAAAATGTACCCTAAATCTAGCACAGGGCTTTGTTCTAGTCTCCAGAATGAGCAAATTCTCTCCACTTTCTTTTTCCAACCAACTTATTTTATCAATCCTTTTTTATAATTTTTTAAATTTTCATCTTTACAGCCATATTCCATCCCTTCATCATGTTTATCCTTATTTTTGTATGTATATAAGTTTTCTTTCTTTAAAATTGTGGAAAGTAGTTTCTTCTAAGAGACAAAAAAAAAACACACAAAATCAAGTGGGTGGCTCTGTTTTATTCAGTATATATATATTTTTTAAAATTTTTACCCCCTTTTTTCTCCCCTGATTTCAGGTCTCTTCCACTTTGGTTAGCATACATTTTTCTGGGGTCTTTGCCACCCTTTTAGTATTTTATTTATTTATTTATTTATTTATAGATTTTATTTATTTACTTGACAGAGAAAGAGATCACAAGTAGGCAGAGAGTCAGGCAGAGAGAGAGGGGGAAGCAGGCTCTCTGCTCAGCAGGGATGCTGAGGCAGATGTGGGGCTTGATCCCAGGACCCTGAGATCATGACCTGAGCCAAAGGCAGTGGCTTAATCCACTGAGCCACCCGGACGCCCCACCCTTTTAGTATTTTCACCTCTCGTTCATATATTCTTATCTGAGTAAAATAATAAGGCAGAAAAACTCACCACAAAAAAAAAAAGAACAAGAGGCAGTACTGAAGGCTACGGACATAATCAATATGGACATTGGTAATATGTCAGATCTAGAGATCAAAATGACAATTCTCAAGGTGCTAGCTGGGTTTGAAAAAGGCATGGAAGATATTAGAGAAACCCTGTCTGGAGAAATAAGGCCCTTTTTGGAGAAAAGAAAGAACTAAAATCTAAGTTGAAATTTAAAAAAAAATTAATGAGGTACAATAAAAAATGGAGGCTCTCACTGCTAGGATAAATGAAGCAGAAGAGAGAATTAGTGATATAGAAGACCAAATGATGGAGAATAAAGAAGCTGAGCAAAAGAGAGACAAACAACTATTGGACCACGAGGGGAGAATTTGAGAGGTAAGTGATACCATAAGACAAAACAATATTAGAATAATTGAGATCCCAGAAGAAGAAGAAAGAGAGAGAGGGGCAGAAGGTATTATTGGAGCAAATTATAGCAGAAAGTTTCCCTAATATGGAAAAGGGAACAAGCATCAAAATCCAGGAGACAAAGAGAACACCCCTTAAAATCAATAAAAATAGGCCAACACCACATCATCTAGTAGTAAAACTTATAGTCTCAGGGACAAAGAGAAAATCCTAAAGCATCTTGGGACAAGAAGTCTGTAATATATAATGGTAGAAATACTAGATTGGCAGCAGAACTATCCACAGAGACCTGGCAGGCCAGAAAGAACTGACATGATATATTCAGAGCACTAAACAAGAAAAATATGCAGCCAACAATACTATATCCAGCTAGACTGTCATTGAAAATAGAAGGAGACATAAAAAGCTTCCAGGACAAACAAAAATCAAAAGAATTTGCAAACACCAAACCAGCCCTATAGGAAATCTTGAAAGGGGTCCTCTAAGCAAAGAGAGAGCCTAAAAATAACAGACCAGAAAGGAACAGACACAATATACAATAATAGTCACCTTACAGGCAATACAATGGCACTAAATTCATATATTTCAGTAGTTACCTTGAATGTAAATAGGCTAAATCCCAATCAAAAGACACAGGATATCAGAATGGATAAAAAAAAACAAGACCTATCCATATGCTGTCTACAAGAAACTCATTTTAGACCCAAAGACACCTCCAGATTTAAATTGAAGAGGTGGAAAACAATTTACCATGCTAATGGACATTAAAGAAAGCTTGGGTAGCAATCTTTATATCAGATAAATTAGATTTTAGGCCAGAAACTATAATAAGAGATGAGGAAAGACACTATATCATACCTAAAGGGTCTGCCCAACAAGAAGATCTAACAATTTTAAATATCTATGCACCTAACATGGGAGCACCCAACTATATAAAGCAATTAATAACAAAATCAAAGCAACACATCGACAATAATAAAATAATAGTAGGGGAATTTAACACCCCCTCACTGAAATGGACAGATCATCCAAGCAAAAGATCAACAAGGAAATAAAGGCTTTAAATTACACACTGGACCAGAGGGACATCACAGATATATTCAGAATATTTCATCCCAAAGCAACAGAATATACATTCTTCTCTAGTGGACATAGAACAATCTCCAGAATAGATCATATGCAGGGTCACAAATCAGGTCTCAACTGGTACCAAAAGATTGGGATCATTCCCCGCATATTTTCAGACCACAGTGTTCTGAAGCTAGAACTCAATCACAAGAGGAAAGTTGGAAAGAACTCAAATACATGGAAGGTAAAGAGCATCCTACTAAAGAAAGAATCGGTCAACCAGGAAATTAAAGAAGAATTGAAAAAATTCATGGAAAGAAATGATAATGAAAACATAACAGTTCAAAATCAATGGGACTCAACAAAGGCAGTCCTGAGAGGAAAATATATAGTGATACAAGCCTTTCTCAAGAAACAAGAAAGGTCTCAAGTATACATCCCAACCCTACACCTAAAGGAGCTGGAGAAAGAACAGCAAAGAAAGCCTAAACCCAGCAGGAGAAGAGAAATAATAAAGATCAGAGCAGCAATCAGTGAAATAGAAACCAAAAACAACAGAAGAAAAAAATCAACAAAACTAGGAGCTGGATCTTTGAAAGAATTAATAAGATTGATAAACCCCTGGCAAGACTTATCCAAAAGAAAAGAGAAAGGACCCAAATTAATAAAATCATGAATGAAAGAGCAGAGATCACAACTAACACCAAAGAAATACAAACAATTATAAGAACATATTATGAGCAACTATATGCCAGCAAATTTGACAATCTGGAAGAAATTGATGCATTCCTAGGGACCTATAAACTCCCAAATCTGAGCAGGAAGAAATAGAAAACCTGAACAGACCCATAACCAGTAAGGAGATTGAAGCAGTCATCAAAAATCTCCCAACAAACGAGAGCCCAGGGCCAGATGCCTTCCCAGGGGAATTCTACCAAACAGTTGAAGAAGAATTAATATCTATTCTCCTGAAACTGTTCCAAAAAATAGAATTGGAAGGAAAACTTCCAAACTCCTTTTATGAGACAAGCATTACCTTGATCCCAAAGCCAGCAAAGACCCCATCAAAAGGAGAATTACAGACCAACACCCTTGATGAACATAGATGCGAAAATTCTCACCAAAATACTAGCCAATAGGATCCAACAGTACATTAAAAGGATTATTCTCCACAACCAAGTGGGATTAATTCCTGGGCTGCAAGTTTGGTTCAACATCTGCAAATCAACCAGTGTGATACAATACATTCATAAAAGAAAAACAAGAACCATATGATACTCTCGATAGATGCTGAAAAAGCATTTGACAAAGTACAGCATCCTCTCTTAATTAAAATTCTTCAAAGTGTAGGCGTAGAGGGTACATACCTCAATATTATAAAAGCCATCTATGAAAAACCCATGGTGGATATCATTCTCAATGGGGAAAAACAGAGCTTTCCCCCCAAGGTCAGTAACACGACAGGGATGTCCATTATCACCACTGCTATTCAATCTAGTACTAGAAGTCCTAGCCTCAGCACTCAGACAACAAAAAGAAATAAAAGGCATCCAGAACAGCAGAAGAAGAAGTCAATCTCTCACTCTTTGTGAGAGTGACCAGAACAAAGAAGAAGTCAATCTCTCACTCTTTGCAGATGATATGATACTTATGTGGAAAACCCAAAAGACTCCCCCAAAACTGTTAGAACTTGTACAGGAATTCAGTAAAGTGTCAGGATATAAAATCAATGCACAGAAATCAGTTGCATTTCTATACACCAACAGCAAGATGAAAGAGAAATTAAGGAGTTGACCCCACTTACAATTGCACCCAAAACCATAAGATACCTAGGAATAAACCTAACCAAAGTGGCAAAGAATATGTACTCAGAAAACTATAAAACTCATGAAAGAAATTGAGGAAAACACAAAGAAATGGAAAACTTTCCATGATCATGGATTGGTAGAACAAATATTGTAAAAATATCTATGCTACTTAAAGCAATCTAAATGTTTAATGTCGTCCCTATCAAAATACCATCAATTTTTTTTTCAAAGAAATGGAACAAATAATCCTAAAATTTATATGGAACCAGAAAAGACCTCGAATAGCCAGAGGAATGTTGAAAGAGAAAGCCAAAGTTGGTGGCATCACAATTCCAGACTTCTAGCTCTTTAACAAAGCTGTCATCATCAAGATAGTATGGTACTGGCACAAAAACAGACACATAAATCATTGGAACAGAATAGAGAATACAGAAATAGACCCTCAAATCTATGGTCAACTAATCTCCGACAAAGCAGGAAAGAATGTCCAATGGAAAAAAGTGTCTTTAACAAATGGTGTTGGGAAAGTTGGACAGCCACATGCAGAAAGATGAAACTGGACCATTTCTTTACACCACACACAAAAATAGACTCAACATGGATGAAAGAACTCAATGTGAGGCAGGAATCCATCAAAATCCTTGAGGAGAACACAGGTAGCAACCTCTTCGACTTCAGCCACAGCAGCTTCTTCCTAGGAACCTCACCAATGGCAAGGAAAGCAAGGGCAAAAATGAACTGTTGGACTTCATCAAGATCCAAAGCTTTTGCACAGCAAATGAAACTGTCAACAAAACCAAAAGACAACTGACAGAATGGGAGTAGATATTCACAAATGGCATATCAGATAAAGGGCTAGTATCCAAAATCTATATAGAACTTATCAAACTCAACACCCAAAGAACAAATAACCCAATCAAGAAATGGACAGAGGGCTTGAACAGACATTTCTGCAAAGAAGACATCCAGATGGCCGATAGGCACATGAGATAGTGCTCCACATCACTCGGCATCAGGGAATTACAAATGAAAACCACAATGAGATACCACCTTACACCAGTCAGAATGGCTAAAATTAACATGTCAGGAAAGGATAGATGTTGGCAAGGATGCATAGAAAGGGGAACCCTCCTACACTGTGGGTGGGAATGCATGCTGGTGCAGCCAATCTGAAAGACAGAATGGAGGTTCCTCAAAAAGTTGAAATTAGAGCTACCCTATGACCCAGCATTTGCACTACTTGGTATTTAACCTAAAGATACAAATGTAGTAATCCAAAGGGGCACATGCACCCCAATGTTTATAGCAGCAATGTCCACAATAGCCAAACTATGGAAAGAACCTAGATGTCCATCAACAGATGAATGGATAAAGAAGATATGGTATATATGTATACAATGGGATACTCTGCTGCCATCAAAAGAAATGAAATCTTGCCATTTGCAATGATGTGGATGGAACTAGAGGGTATTATGCTGAGCGAAATAAGTCAATCAGAGAAAGACAGTTATATGATCTCTCTGATATGAGGAATTTGAGAGGCAGGGCAGGGGGTTGTGGAGGGTAGGGAAGGAAAAAATGAAAAAAGATGTGATTGAGAGGGAGACAAACCATAAGAGACTCTTAATCTTACAAAACAAACTGAGGGCTGCCGGTGGGAGAGGGGGTAGGGATAGGGTGGTTGCGTTATGGACTTTGGGGAGGGTATGTGATATGGTGAGTGCTGTGAAGTGTGTAAGCCTGATGATTCATAGACCTGTACCCTTGGGGCAAATAATACATTATATGTTAATAAAAGTAATTAAAAAAAAAAGACTCTTTCCCTCTCCCTTCACCCCTCCCCCATTCTCTATAATAAACCAAAAAATCTTAAAAAAAAAAACAGACAACTCCTGACAGCACATAAGAATTACAGACCTTTTTTGGTGGGATCTTGGAAGTTTGATATTTTTTTAGGGAGCTATTGCTATTGAGGGCATGGTAAGACATCACTTCTCCCCCAAGGATAATTAGATGTATTAATAACAATTTTAATAGCAGGGGTAATTCATTAGAAGGGATACCTACTATGCTACTGTGATATTTTCATGCAGGGTTAAAAATGATGGCCTCAACATATATTTAGTCATTTTTGAAATTTAAATATTCACTGTGTTGTCAAGATTCCTCTGAGATGAAGCCCCAGGAAATGACAAGGGGATAAAATAGATATGTTTACTGTACTTCCTTTAAAGAGTTCATCTTAGGGAAGCATTCCCTAAGAGAATTCCCCAAATTCTAAGAGAATTCCCCAAAGCATATTGGTTATTAGTGGAGATAAATAATTGTATATGATATACCAGAGCTTTTTTCACTTCATCTCCAGAGTCCCATGTGTCCCCCATCATGTGGCCCTTAGAACATGACATAGAGTCACCTGCTCTCAGAGCCCAGATGCTCTGAGGATATAGTACGTACACCTAATGGACGCAGCTTTTAGGTAAATCACAGACCAGGGACATTCTCTGCAGCTCTGGTGTTTTCAGGGTACCATTATAACATCTTTATTTGATAAAAAGTCACACACAAACTTTCAAAACCTCCAAATATCAGGAAATAAAGCCAAGACTTTGCAGGGGTCAAAGTAAGCTTGGCCTACCTCCTCTTTTTGTCAATGCTGGTATATGGAAATCAAATAATTGTCCAGACAGGCTTACAAAACTATGGCATGCATTATATATACAAACAGTATATAACTTTCATGCATCTACTAACACATACCCTAAATTACAATGTAATTGTCCTATTCAAAATATCATTTTACAATATATGTTTTCTTCAAAATTTTTATTTAAATTTCAGTTAGTTAATATACTGTGTAGTATTAGTTTCATATATAGAATTTAGTAACTCATCATTTACATACAACACCCAGTGCTCATCACGAATGCCTTGTTTTATCTCAGAAGTGTTATAACTGCAATGTGACTTTTTAAAAAACTACTAAGGTATGAAAAGAATGAATTACGGTTTACAATAATGCTGGGAGCTCTAAAGCTAAAATAAACAAAAATAAAAAACATAAATTCAAATGCCTCAGCCACAGGACCATTAAATAGTATAATAACACATTCACATAGATTTAAGATTTATATGCAAAATGAAGTGCTAACTAAATGCAAGGTATGAAATTAATAATGAGAATAATGATATAGTCAAATCATAATTATTCAGGGACATTTTAACAATAGTTGTTGAATACAACTACTATTCGTAGATATTTTATTTTCAGAAAAACACAAAATTCTTGGAAATTATTTAAACTCCTCCTAGATTAGACAGTAATTCCTTGAAATATGGCAAAATTCAGTCTCAGATCAGTGTATAACTATATTAGCTCATGCAACCAGTTTCACACTTGGGAGAAAAGATGTCCATGAAAATAATATAATGTTTTGATTGTGATGTATGAAAGGGAGGCATTTAGGTCTTGGATCATGATGATAACCTTGTGTGGTCAAATGGAGTAGAGGAAGGCAGTGCCATTAGAATAAGAGGAAAAGAATCACTAAGTAAAACTAGATGTCATGAGTGGCAGAGGCTGCTTGACACCCACCAAAATCTACTGTTTTATTTAACCTGGGTACAAAGCTAAACTGAATTTCCCAGACTAGGGAAATTCATTAGGTGTTACCATGTGACTGAGTTCTAGAGAATGAACGTGATCAGAAATTCTAGGCTTCACTTTTAGATCTGACTAATACAAATCTTCCCAAGATCATCTCCATGCTATTTCCCCATCCACTGGCCGGCTGTATATGGAAATTGGACCCCAAAGGATAAGGAAGTTGCATAACAGATGGTTCTGAGTTCTTGAATCATCATAGCAGGAAAGCTGTCAGCTGACCAGCAATACACATTGTGGGCCATCACCTGAACAAAAGAATATTTTTCTATTGTTCTTATGTCATTTTCCAATTTGAGGTCCTTTTGACCTCAATTACCCAATGAGTCTGTTTCTGTGCTTGACCTTTCAGATCCCCTAGCACACTGGCAAGAAAGTAGATAGAGGTTTCTCAGAAACAAAAGGATGCTTACTGAACATCTGGTGCACATTTAACTAAATACCTTCATACTTAATGCATTTTGTGCAACGGTTTGACCAATTTTGTCTTGATCATGATTTGGATTTATTCATGACCTTCCGCCCTGCCTCACTCCCTCGATAACTAAAAGCATCCTTTCTATTGATGTATTCATTTCCTAGGGCTGATGTAACAAAGTGCCACAATGGTAGCTTATAACAACAGAAATTTCTTATCTCAGAGTTCTGGAGGCCAGAAGTTCAAAATCAAGGTGTTGGCAGGGTCATGCCACCTCTGAAAACTGTAGGGAAATCCTTCCTTGCCTCTTCCTAGTTTATGGTGTTTTACTGGCAACCTTGGAAATCTCTTGACTCACAGATTCATAAATCTGATCTCTGTCTTCATCATCATAATGTGTTGTTCTTGGCCTTCTGTCTTCACTCGGCCATCTTCTTACAAGGATACTGATCATATTAAATGAGGGCTCTCTGAACCCCAGTAGATCATATTAACTCACTACATTTACAATGACCGTTTAACCAAATAAGGTTACATTCTAAGGTACGGCAGGCTAGACTCCACACACATCTGCTTTTTGGGGGAGGAAATTCGCTGAAAACAATCAGTATTTTAAAGAATTACTTAAATAGAGGCGCCTGGGTGTGTCAGTCATTAAACGTCTGCCTTCAGCTCAGTTCATGATCTCAGGGTCCTGGGATCGAGCCCCACATTAGGCTCCGTGCTCCACGAGGGGCCTGCTTCTCCCTCTCCCACTCCCTCTGCTTGTGCTCTCTCACTGTGTCTCTCTCTGTCAAATAAATACATAAAATCTTCAAAAAAAGAATTACTTAAATATATTCCATCTCTGTCACAATATACCATTGGCTCTTCCCTTTCCCTATTTAATTCATTCTCATAGTTTAAAGCCCAGTTCCAGATCCCCCTCCTTCAGGAATCCTTCTCTAATCCTCTGATGTATGGTTTCCCCCTTTCCATGAAATCCTGGATCCCTGAGAGTTTAAGCATTAAATCTTTAGCACCCCTTCCTAGGATTGCTATTCATATCATGTCAGAATTAAAATAGAGAGGCAGAACCACCAGCAGCATCTATATCAACCAGTATCTACTGTCATCATTCTACATTAATTAACCTGCAGACAAAGTTTGCGCAAAAGAGCTTAAATGCTTGAAGAAAACAGAGTAAGCTTTCTTAGAAGCATTGAAAGGCTGTGATAATAGAGCAAAGGGGAAACATTAATTTAGCCAGAAACAATGGCCTCCTAGGAGAAACTGCCCAATTAGAAGCCCCTCAATAAGGAAAAGAATACTTGGGGAAATGAAGCTCTACACTAATGGAAGACACTGAATTTAGGGTTCCTGAACCCAAAGATCCCATCTAGACCATTGACACGAGTCTTCTCAGTAGGAGAGACAAGTATTTGTGAATATAGAAACCACCAGGCCTACATATACTAGGGAGTGAATGCTTTCATAAGCACTGATTTTGCTCATACAAGCAGACATTACATATGATAAACAAAAGTGCACACAATGTCCATTGTAATTAAAATGCATTTGAAAACTCTCTCAAAGTCCTAAAAGTATATAAAACTCTGAAAAAAAAAGGCTAAATGTGTCTAACCCTTGTAGTAGTAGCATGTAACCTTGCTGAAGCTCACTGTTACACATTTGATATTCCTTATCAGTATAAATTCCATTTACATAGTTAATGAGGAATTTCTGAGCTAAATTAGGACCAAAGGGAAAAATTAGAATTACAGGTTAAAAAGGTTATTTTCCCCTATGTTTTCAAGGCAGCTAATCCCCAAACTTGACCCATCAAGAATCATGCCTTCCAATATCTATGCTCTTGTGTAATTTCCTTTGCTTAAAATTTGGCCAGCCCTATAACTTTCATTTGACCAATTATACAGGGCAATAGAGGCACCTTGTGACTTCCAAGACTAGGTCATAAGACTTTTCATCTGGTGTCTTGGTTTTTTTGAAACACTTTCCTATAGTCTCTAAGTTAAAAATATAAATACTTGAGACCACCATCCTCTGAGGAAGCTCACACTAGTCACATAAAGATGTCACATGGAGAAAGAGATGACCAACTAGCCAAAATTTGCTCTACCTTTTCCAACTGAGGTGCCAGACATGTGAGTGAAGAAGCTGTCTTGATCATCATACCAGCAAAATTTTCAGATAACTCCATTTGCATCTGCTACATTCTCTATCACAAGTCTGAATGGCCTTGCTGATCCCAGACACCCCACGGTTGATAAATTATGTAACATCTTCCTAAGGTTCTTATTCCCTAAAATGGAAATGATAGCACCTACTCTTAAGAGTTATTTGAAGATAATTGTTAATAATAAATACCACCTTTAAAAAGAAAAGAAACAGAAAAAAAAAGAGTGATATAAAGGACTTTTATCACTTCTTTACTGAAAAGTCCTAAGACAAATTAGAATAAATCCCTTCTGTGGTTAAATATGTTTGCAAAAGGAGCTATTTATTTTTTTCTCTGAACGTCATTGAAAATATCACAAGGGAGATATTGAAAATATCACAAGGGAGAAAAATGTAAATTTGAAAAAGAAACAAGGAGCAGCTTCCTTCTAGGAGACTGTGCCCCAGACATCATCAGTGGAGTGACAGTCTTTTTTTGGTAAATTTCCTGTGTGTGTACACATGTACATATGAGTACTTGTATGCATGTATTTAAAGAAACTAATTTTCCCAGAAAGAGGAAAATACAGAAGATTCTGGAGAGTTTGAAGTTGAATCCTTCTGTCTGTGGAAGGCAAAGACAATAATGCAGGGTCATGTAGGGAGAGCTATGGTGGCAGCAACAGAGAATAATTAAAGTTAATAACTAATGTAAGGCAGTATGACAGCATATTTACTTACGTCTGTAAACAGGAACACTTCAGCCCTAGCCTGGGTCTTCTGTTATCACTAACCACTAGAAGTAGGCAGTTAGTTCTAAAGGTAGCTCCTCTTACTATTTTGTGCCTAGACTATAGTGTAATGGGAAAACCACTTAGTTTTAAAGATAGCTCTTCTCACTTTTGGGGGTTAGAGTACACCATATAGAATTACCACACTTTGTCGGCAAGTTTGTGCTTCCCGTAAACTTAAAATAATGGGACACTTTTAACTTACCCATAGTAGGATAACACAGCAGCCACATGCTACAGAATACATAAGGCAGTTGTACAATTCATTATGTTTATCAGGATAGTTTTGAAAATAAAACAGGATGCTGTTAATACTTTATGCAGAAGAAAAATTCCAGAAACTAGGACTAGTCACTGCAAGAGGGTCTTAAGGCTACGTAAGGATAAGACATGGGGTTGAATGAATGAATGTACAGGAAGAAGCAGGTATGTTCTTTCCATTGGTTAAACATCTTCTTGGGTGATATAATAAGGATAATAAAAGCACGACACTCAATATTACTCAATACCAAGGGGCAGAACTATCTGGCAAGAGTCTTCTAGCAATCTATATAGAAAAGTATTACATTCACATGATAAAGGAAACTGAAGTGAAGCAAAATGTTTTTCTCCACAAGAGAGATAGACGAACTCCAATTTACAAAATCTTTAGGTATCTACAATATAGGGTACTCTAATATGATATGATACTAGTCTACTATCAAAAGAACTCCTCTGGGGCACCTGGGTGGCTCAGTTGGTTAAGCCTCTGCCTTCGGCTCAGGTCATGATCCCAGGGCCCTGGGATCGAGCCCCGCATCGGGCTCTCTGCTCGGCAGTGAACCTGCTTCCCTTCCTCTCTGCCTGTCTCTCTGCCTACTTGTGATCTCTGTCTGACAAATAAATAATAAATAAAATCTTTAACAACAACAAAAAAACGACGATAACAAAGAAAACACAACTCCTCTGTCATTGCAGGCAGGTACAAACTGAGCCATGAGTACCGAGTAGGGATGCTTGTCTCTACTCTTCGGCAGGAGAGCTGGATACTAGGAGTGGTCCATGATTCTAGTAACAACCTAGTCACTGTGAATATCCCAGAGTACCACTATCTAGGCCCCACTGGAGACACATACTATGCTTCAGGAAAACAATCAACTCTGCATGATAGTAAAGAAGAAGAATTAGACAAATTCTCCTAGACTTAAGACAATTAGTGATCTTAAATGGACCCAAGTATGCATGGATGAACATGCTCCTCAGTTCTCTTCCCTTATAACTTTTACGATAAGCTGTGAATTGAAGACCAAACACATGTACAATTCAGGTCTCTGCTTAATATAGCCTGCTTATTAGAATTTTTCTATATTTAATGTTTTACTATATATTAACATGGTTTAAACATTAGAAAAATATGTCCATGCAAATTTTAAAACTATACAGGAAAAATACAATTCAGTATTCCCCTTGTCATTTACATAACTTACACCTACTCATTCATTTAGATAACCATGCTTTTTTTTTAACCTTCTTAGGTTTTTTTTTTTCTATTTTCTATACAAATGCATCCAAATATGAATAATATTGTGATCTCTGAAACTAAGATTACATATAATGTATTTATTCTGTTTTTTTTTCCTGTAGATATATATTTTATGGTGTTTTATTATATTCATGGGAAGTATCCTTTTTTTATTTTACAGATGTTTGCCACTCTACAAATAGATTTTCCATGATTTATTTAGCTGGCCATCTCCTAATGGATACCTGCTTTAATTTAGTGGATGTTGTAAGTAATGCTGCTATGACAATCTTTTTATATATATATATATGTCATTTCACACAGTGCAAGTAAATCTAGGAATATGAATTTCCAGGAACAAATTGCTGTGATAAACTTAGTTGTAGTTCTAAGTTTGAAAAGCAAATTACTGGAAATTTGAAATAAGGAATGAATTTTTCAAAAAGGTATCCATGACAGGTTGATCTGGGTTGAACTTACTAGGTAACATTTCTTTCTAATTTCAAGGGAAATGAAATGATGCCTTCTTTTCAATGTCTTTCCCCAAACTCGGGTATGGAAGTTATTTTTTCTTACCAATTAGGGTAACTGGTACTAGATTAATATATCCAGAACTGCACTTCTCTCTGCTCAGACATCTTTAAGGCATCTCTACTGGCCATAGTTTGAAATTTAGGTTATTTACTAATGACTCAAATAGCTGTTTTCATGGCTCCTCTGCACAAATCCATACTTGTGTACTGGTCTACATCAAGGCTTGTGCTCTTCTGTCTGTGGTCCTCTTCTCATACTATTTACCTCAAATATTGCTTTCAAAATCTAAGTCACTAAAATTGTACATATCTTTCAAGGTCCTACCTACTCAAATGCCTCCTCTTCTATGAAGTGTTCTCAGATCTCTTTTTACATCTAACTTTCAACTCTTACAGAGAACCTCATGCCCTCCCCTCATTGTGTCCTCACTCCTGTTGCATGGTTTGACACCTCCATGTTCTCTCTCCCTGAAGACCACAAGGTTTTCTAAAGCAGAAGCCATGTCTTATCTTTCTGTCTCCTTCCATCAAACTAGCAGAAAACCTTACACATGCTCAGTACTTATAAATGTTTGTGGTAATTCTTGTCAATTCCCTAAAGCTCTTGGCTGTGATTTTCTTGCTCTTTGCTCTGAGGAACTGTGACAGCAGGTCTTTTCATGGTAATTTCCTGTGACTACTTCTTGATTTCCGAATGGTTCTTGCTCCCTATAGCTCTTTCAAAAAACTCTTAGTCTCCTCCAAATCTGGACAGCTACAGACATTCTGTTTTCTTCTTTTTTGAAAGCTCCTCACAGACAAGCGTACTGAGATTCCTGTAATGGGTATTGTGCTGTCCAGTTTAGAAATGCAGCTAAGGAGGACACTGTTGCAAATGTCAGAAAACTCAAATCACTGGTTTAAGCAAAAAACCTCAAATCATTGATTTAAGCAAAAAAGAAAAGGTGGGGGGGAAGGAAAGAAATGTAATGACTTCTCTACAAAATCATTTCTGGAGAAGAATTCCAGCTCTAAATAATATCCACAGGCTCAAGGAATATCATCCAATTCCCCTATGTGCTATTTCTCCTGCCTCTGTTTTCCTGTGTGTTGGCTTCACATAGGTGGGTCTCGCTACATGACAGTTCTGGCAGCTTAAGCCTTAGGACATTTTCTTTGAGTTCAGCAGAAAGAGAAAGAGAAGTCTTCTTTTTCACAGTATGCCTAGAATGTGCCGGCTTGGATCAAGGATTATTCTTGAACAGTTGAGATTATTCCTGAGCCAAATCACAATGACAGACAAGTGGAGAGATACTTTCCAAAGGGAAAATCAAGCTGCTTTCACCAGAAATGGGGATGAGTATTCTGTAGATCCAAAGTAGAAATCACTGCAAATCACAATTAATTTTTTTGGAGAATTGAGTCTATAGTTTTTATTAGATTTTCATTGTGATTTAATTTCTTTAAAATGGTTAAGACCAGATATAAACCAATGGTTCTGTAAAAACTCTGAAGACAGATGTAAATGACAGAAATACTGAAATTTAAGTAAATGTCTCAGATTATCATCTGTAGCAACTCATTAAGGGATTTCAATGTATGAATCTATTAAAATTTGAATATTACATCTCTAGTAAGACAGAATCTACTACACATCTCAAGTATTCTTTATAATTAGCATTTTCAAATGTCTACCTCACAGAAACTCCAGGAGGATGGAGATAATGTCTTTCCTATTCAAGTATTTGGTAATTATTTTTGGTGGCATGGAGTTTTAAAGAATATTTGAAAAATGGATTAAACATATAAGACACAATATAATAGGGCTAAAAACAAAAAAGAAAATCAGAATTTTATTGATTTTTATTCCCTGGGCTTTAATTAATGGAAAAGCAAACCATTTACTCAACAGTTTCTTAGAAGATCTAGATTATAATCCCAGCTTTCCTGTTAACTAATAGTTATAATCTCCAGTAATTATTAATTTTGCTGAACCCCAATTTTTTTTGTAAAATATGGACTATGATGGAGAATACCTAACTTTGCAGAATTAAAAACACTTTGCAGAATTAAAATTGGTGATTTAGACATATGGTTCAAGTATATCACTTGAAATACAATTTTATAGATCAAAATTTGAATATAAAATGATTACTCTAAAGGTTTAGAACATGCACAAGGAGTCTGACCCTTGAGACTATCCATTTTATTCTTTCCCCCTTTTAGTTCTATTTCCCCCTTCATGCATTCAGTGTTACTGGCCACTTGTTTTCTATATTTCAACCCTGAGGGTTCTAAAATTTAGTTAGTTCCCTCTATATCCCTGCCTTGAATTAGTCTCCCTACTTTGGTTCAATAGTATGCATCTTTTGGTATTATTCAATATCTAGCTATCAGTCAAGTACCATTAATTTACTGCAAAGAGTGGCTATAAAATTTTCTTTACTGATCTTAAATGCACAGCCCATGACACATGATATAAATTACAGGAAACTATTTGCTGTGTATCTTTATCTAAAGAAGAGAGCTTGGGGAAAATAGGAGAGCAAAACAGGCATTGGAGAGGAATATTCCTCCACTGACCTCTCCTTCCGTGTTTTTTTATTCCTCCATGAATGATTGATCTGGTTGTACTTACTTTCCCAGAAGACTTTCTTGCTTCCGACCATTCATCATTCTTATCCTTACCAAATTGACTTTTATGAAGTATAATGCCTAAAAATCAGTCTTTCTTTCATATCTATCTTTATCTATCTCTGTCCTTTTAAATTTGCAAAATCTGCAGCTCCCACCAGCTTGTTGATTGGTTTAAGGTCATTAATAAAACAATAATAAAATAAAAAGTCCTCGGGCATAAACACAATAAAAGAAAACAGATGACTGTTGCAACTCATTTTAAATATATTATGCCAGTATTCTGATTTTTAAATTTACCTTAAGGAAAAGGTGATAACTTGAGTATAATTTTATTTTTAAATATGTTTCCCTTATACTTTAAAATTATTACCTTTGTATTTCAGATACTCCAATATTTTTCACATCCTTCTCAGATTTGAATCCAGTGTTTACTTGAATATTGTCCAGTTACTTTTATGAACATCCATCACTGATGTAAAGTAAATGACATAATTTATTGACTACACAAAACACAGCACTGGAAAACCTGCTTCTCTGCTAAAATATTAGTTACATATGCAAAAATTGTTTATTTACTTCATATAATACCTTAGATGTACAACAAAAGAATTAAGAGGTTTCTAACCTTATCAACCTGGCTTCAAATCTCACAGCTACCATTTTATAATGGTAAAAGGCTTTTCACCTTTGGACAAGGCTGTTTCCTCATCTCTATAAGTGAAAGTAATATCTATAACTAGTGTTCTAGTAAAAATATGAGACAGGACTTTCAGTATATTTAGTCATGAAAAGAAGGTATACCAAGTTCTCAGTAAATAACAGTGTGTAAAATTTTGTTCTTATTATACTCTTTGTATATGCCTTTTGTCTTTCTGTGCAAAGGAAATTTCTATTGTTTTCCATGGCAACTAAACTAAAGGCATAGAAAAGCCTACATTTTTTCCATATAAGATATAGTAACAAGCTGGTAACCTGGTCTTTTTCAGAGTAAGCCCCTTCTAGTATGCAGTCTAAAACAGCTTCTCTTTATCAACTTTGGTTATCTGCCAGAGCCCTGGGTGAAACAGTTTTACATAAACCCTTACCCAGACCACTATGGAGTAACAGGTACTGGGTATATCCTTGACCTATAACTATCAGGAAAAAAAAAAGGGGGGGGCATATAAATTGGAAATACAATATTAAAACTTTTTTTATTATGCCATAATTATGTGCAAAGATCTGACTGAATCTACGTGAAAGCTAATAAAATTATAGAGTTTGGGATAAATTGTGTCTCCACCCAAATTTGTATGTTGAAGTCCTATCCCTAAGACCTCAAATTTGACTGTATTTGAAAATAGGGAATTCAAGAGGTGGTGTAATTAAAAGGATGAGCCCTCAGAATGGACCCTAATCCAATCTGACTGGTGTTTTTATTAGAGAAAATGTCGATGCACAGATGGGCACTAGAGATAGGAGCCCACAGAGAGAATGTGACTATGTACAAGCCTAGGAGAGAAACAACAAAAGAAACTAAACCTGCCAACACCTTGGTCTTGGAGTTCTAACCTTCAGAACTCTGACAAAATAAATTTCTTTAAGTTACTTAGTCTCTGATATTCTGTTGTGACACTCTCACCTACTTATGAATTGAATTTAAGAAGGTTTTAGCCTAAAATATCAATATACAAAAGTAAGTTGTATTCTATATATAAGCAAGGAGCAATCAGAAAATGAAATTAAAAATAATGCCATAGACAGTTATCTTCAACAATATGATATATTTTTGGATAAATCTGAAAAAATATGTGAAAAACTTCTAAACAAATCTGTAAAGCATTGTTGAAAGGAAGTAAAGAAGATGCATGTAAACAGAGAAATATACCTTGTAAGTGGGTTAGAAGACTTAATATTGTTAGGATGTCCTCTTCCCAAATTTATCTACATAGTAAATGCAATCCTAGTCAGGATTTTGTTCAGCATTTTTCCTAGAAATTCAAAAATTCAAGCTGATTCAAAACGCATATGGAAAACCAGAGGACTTAGTACAGGCAAAATACTTGTTAGAACAATAAGGTTCCAAGGTAAGCTTATTTTGTTTATAAGGGTTGTTGTAAAGTTACAGAAACCAACAGAATGAAGTACTGGTGTCAAGATATGGAAGTAGATCCATGGAAAAGAATAGAGTGTCCTGAAGTCGATCCACACATATATGAGTAACTGATTTTTTTTAAATAAAGGTACAAAGGCAATTCAGTAAGAGGGGGAAAAAAAAGCATTGTCTTTTCAAAAAAATAGTAATAAAATGACCGGGTGTCTAAATGCCAAGATGTGAATATCTGTGGGGATGCACATGGCCTGGATAGATAAAATCTGACTTACCTAGGCCTCCCTGCATGAGGCTAATTGAAAAGCAAAGGAGGAGTGCCCAGAATGCTGGGCCTCCTTTGGAGTTTCTAGGCTGAAAGCAGCTAGATTCTTACTGCAGCTCAAGGTTCTCATCTATGGAGTAAATGTTTAAACCTTGAAGAAAACAGGCACCTGTGTTGGTCACATACCTCATAAACTCTTGCGTTACATGCACGTCAGGAGAGCGGATTTCCCTATCACACCCTATCCCATATGTGATTGTCCTGATTATTAAAGCTACACATTCCTTCTTGTTTTGCTTTTATACTTGCTATAGTGGTAAAACCCACAATAAAAGCAGAGACAAAGCTTGGCTCTGGGCCTTTCGCCCCTAGAATGTCTGGCCCCCAGGCCCTCTCCTTTCTCCTACTAAGGTGTTTTGAGTAATCTTTCCATTTGCCATCTCAGGGTTTTCTGGCCAAACACGACAAATTTCAATCCATCCCTCACACCATATATAAAAATCATCTCAACATTGACTATAGTTTCAAAATTCTACAACAATATATGAAATATTTGTGACCTTGGATTGGGCAAATCTTTCTTACATATGATATAAAAATTGTTATCCATAAGAGAAAAAAATTGATAAATTGGTCCTCATCAAATTAACAGCTTCTATTTTTCAAAATACACTGTTAGGAAAAAAAAGTCAAGCTACTGACTTGAATAAAATATTTACAAAGCATATACCTGATAAATGATTCATATCCAAAATATTTAAAGATATCTCAGGATGCCTGGGTGGCTCAGTCAGTTAAAGCATCTGACTCTTGATTTTGGTTCAGATATGTGGGATAGAGCCCTGTGTGGGGCTCCTTGATCAGTGTGGAGTCTGCTTGTCCCTCTCTCTCTGCTCCTCCCCCTGCTCATGCTCACTCTCTAATACATAAATAAAATCTTAAAAAAAGAATTCTCAAAAATGGATAATAAGCAAAAAACTCCATACATAATTGGGTGAATATATTGAGGACACATTTCACTGTAGATGTTATATCCTGTGCAAATAGTCACATGAAAAGATACACATTATCATTACTCATCAGAGAAATTCAAATTGTAATTACACTGTATCCCTCAACATGGTATAATGGTATTATGTAATGGTATAATCACAGGATATAACACTTATTATAATGGTGGAAATTAAAAAGACTAATTATAACAAATGTTGGTAAGGAATTACAGCAACTGGAACCCTCACACCACTGTTCCATGAGGCAAAATGGTATGATCATTTTAGAAAATCACTTGAATTTTTTTTAAAGGTAAATATACTTTTAGAATATGGTCCAGGCATTCAGCCCCTCTGTATTTGCCCAATGAAAGCAAATGTCTATATAAAATCTTCTAAGGCATATTTATAGAAATTTTAATTATAATAATAAAAAACTGGAAATAATCCAAACTACTGTAAAAGAATAAAGAAAATCATGATATATTTTTACAGTGGAAAAAATTGGATACTATTTAGCAACAGACAAGAAAGAACTATTGATACACCAACAACATAGATGAATCCCAAAATCATTATGTTGTATTTAAGACACCAGGAAAAAGGAGTACATACTTTATTCCTCCATTTACATAGAAGTCTAGAAAACGCAAACTAATCTACAGTGAGAGGGATGGAGGAAGTAAGAGGGAGATATTTTATAGGGGAATCAAAGTTTCCAGTATTATTGTCATGGTGTGTATATGTGTATGGGGGAGTGGGGAGGGGGCAACGTGGTCCTACACCAGCTGGATGTTGTATAATTTAACTCAGTTCAAACACTATCTGCCTGGAGATAGCATCATATCCCACAGGTTGTGGGGTCAATCCTATAAGACTGCCACTGTCGCCACCCCCCTCCCAATACTTCATTCAGATACCAACAGCAAATACAAGTTGTTAACTGTCCCCTGATCAATTGGCTAAAAATCAGAAGTTCCCAAAACATCCTGCTTGGGTTTGATTAATTTGGTAGAGTGGCTCATGGAACACAGGGAACCTGTCTAGTCACTAGATTGTAACACAGGAACAGCCAGATGGAAGAGATGCATCGAGTGATATACAATGCAAGGACACAGAGCAACCATGCTTTCTTTGAAAATGTCACTCTCCCCAAATTTCTATGTGTTTGCGAACCCAGCATCTGTACAATCCTGTCCTTTTTGGTTTTTATGGAGGGTACAGATACAAACTTATATATTTGAAACTAATGAATATTTACTATCTTGTTCACAGTGATGATCTCTGGGTTTGTACATTTATCAAACTTATCCACTTGCACATCTTAAATATATGTATTTTATTAGATGTCATTTATATTTTAATAAAGCCAATAAAAATGAAAGTGAAATGAAGAACTTTTCAGAAATAGAAATGCTGAAAGAATTCAACAGAACTATACTACAAGAAGTATAGTACAATGAATCTAATCTATATAGGAAAAGAACCCATAGCATTTAGAATTCTCACTGGTAGTGATATTTTCTTTTCTTTTCCTTTTTTTAAGATTTTATTTATTTATTTGACAGGTAAGGGGAGAAGCAGGCTTCCCGCTGGTCAAGGAGCCTGACGTGGGGCTTGATCCCAGAACCCTGGGATTAATGACTTAATGACTGAGCCACACAGGCACCCCAGTAGTGATATTTTCTTACATAGAAAAAAGGAGAATAAATGTCTCCAAGAGTAGAGTTTTATAGACACCATCAACCAACTTATTCCAAAACAGCTTAAAGATAAAGTCTTGAGAATCAAAGGTAAATCCAGCATCTTTTATTTATTTAATGACTGCAGGCAGGCTAACTGAGAAACAAGTGAGGATGTAATTAGTCTGGCCCTATACCAGGTAGGAAGAAACCTTGCCTGAATGTGTAGAAAATGACAGACTGACCCTTATAATAGATAGTGTTTCACAGAAGTCTAAACATATAGCAAATAGAAGAGTTCTAGGTATGTTCCTATATTCACGGAGATCTACTCTAGGAGTGCCATCAGGATCCCAGGAGAAAGGATCTTCTCCAGTGTAGGTGCACAGAATCACTATTGCTCTGGGTAACCAGTCCATTTACAACAAGAAACTAGACAGTGGTGGATGATGTAGGGAGAAAATTGGTCTTTGCAGGAAAAGTCATTAGCAGGGTCAGGGCAGATAGACTGTTATGGATCTTGCAAAGTAGGACAGAATTCAGAAACAATCTGGGAAATTAGGTGAGTACAAAGAAGCCAACACAGAAATATTCAATATTATGGACAAAATGGAGAGGGAGATTGAAAAGGTTGTCATATTACGAGTTCTTTTATATCCAGACCACACATAAGACACAATCAGTTCAAGAGTCATTAAGGACCCATGAACAGGTGTACTAAAACTGCTAACTAAATTCTAGCTGCTTAGAAATGGCTCAGAAATGAGTTAGGGCTAAGCAGAAGGCAGGACGTTTCACTCATGGCAATTGAAGTGTCCAATTCAATGTGCTTTTTGACTGAAGAGATGAAGTCAGTGGAGCTAACCTCAGTCCATCCTCAGGACCTTCTATGTGTCAGACACATGATTCTATGATTTAATTCCCCAACAAATTCTAAGCCATAGACACCATTATAATCTACATTGAATGAGAAAACTGACGAGAGGGAGGTAGTTAGAGAAGTAGACTATTCAAAGTCATAAAACTAAGACAACAGTTCTAGAGCCTGCATATTTAATCACTATGTTATGGTAAACTCTCTATTTGTTGGAACACCTTTGGTTGCAGAGAAACATATCAACTCACCAACCTTAAGGCACAGCCAGTCCTCAAACTACCCATTATTTAAAACCAGGATGTCTCTTTTCCTCAAATCCAAGAGAGAAAGGGAGAGAGTGGGAGAATGAGTGAGTACTCAAAGTTTGATAAATATGAAATACTATCTTTTCCTTTGTATATAGACAATTTCATTGATGCACTAGACATGTTTCCTTAGGTACTGAAATTCAATAAGGACCAAAGGAAAAAACAAAAATTTAGTCTTCAGCACATGAGATATTTTCTCCTCATCCTATAACAGAAAAAAGTCATAACATGGGTAAGAAAGCAGAAAAGTGAAAAAAAGGTGAAGAATATTATCATTTTGAAATCAACAGTGATTTATCAAATTATACTAAATTGAATTTATTTTGTCTACTTTGAAATGCACCACCAACGTCTTAACTATTGAAATCAGTGTAATGGTGCGGTGATATTGTGATGAGCTGTACATTTTATCCAAAATAAGATTTCCAGGTACAAAATTTTTGTTTAATTTTATTATGGATTTTTTTATTATATTTCAAGCAAATCAGAGCTTGATAAATTATTTAGTGAAAACTAGATATGAATCCAGCACCCTCTGCATGCAAAGCAAATTTGATTCAAGTAAATGTATTTTTGACAAATGACTTGTGCTTGCATGATTTATCAGTGTAATGTAGAATGCCCCTAAAGCAGCATGACATCAGGCCTGTTTTGCATTTGGTCCTTCCATGGTAGTCTGAGAAAAGAGTGGCAGAAAATATAGTTCATTTCCATGGAGAAGATAAGAAAAAGTGTTTGTGTTAAATTGACAGTGTGTCTCAAACAACAGAGAATAAAGCAAAAACGATAAAGAAACAGTTTCTTTAAATCTACAATCATGGAAATTATCTTTGCTAAAAAAGAAGATACATCATTAGAGCTAACTGAGCTTATTAAGCCATGACACAGAGTACTTCCTTGTTTGATGGACTCTAAAAGGCCACAGTCAGGTTAGAGTTAGAAGACACAAGCATAGCATTAACCAGGGTAGAATAGGTCCTCGTCTGGGGTTTGGAATCACACACACTGCTGCCTATGAAAAGTTACCAGCTATTTACTGAGCAACACAATCAAGAGATATTTAGAATCACCAGGAAGGGATAATAGCCTACATATAGGGAGAAAGGAGTTGAAAAGTATCAAGGGTGTTTCGAAATCTGTTCAACATAGTGAAGATTTATAATACCAGATTCAAAATGCTGAAAACACAACAGTTTTGGGGGAATTTTGACTAAGATTATAGTTCTGGACTTGTTGCAGTTGAGGTGGGTTTTTAACATTCAGTTACATATGCTAAGTAGAAAGTAGAATGTACCAACCCATAGTTCATAAAAGGGGTAAACTGAGCACAGAATCCAAAGAGTTCCTTGAACTTAAACTCACTTGAGATTCTACACACACACATACATTCATACATACATATATTTAGATATGTATATGCATTTTTCAATGTATGGGTTCCATACATGTATACATATATGTACATGTATATGTATATGTATATATCCATACACTGATGGAGATGTATATATATATACACACACATTTATTCCATATATATATATGTATATATGGAATAAACCCATACATTGATGGCCAACTGATATTTTTATTTTCATATATATATATATATATACACACACACACATATACACACACACACATACACATATATATATAAATAGTATAGATAATACATTAGGATTATATATCAAACATACATATATATCAAATATATCATATGTATACCTATGTCTATCCTTAAGCTACTATCACTATCATAGTTCTTCAGATTTTTTGACTCAGTTTTGGTAGCTTGTACCCCTCCAGGAATTTGTCCATTTCATCTGATTAATAAAATGATACATAGCTAATTTCATGGCATAAAATTACAATATTCCCTTATAATAATTATAGTAAATTCAGTAGTTATGCATCCTTTTCTCATTACTGATTTTAACAAATGAAACCCTCTTTTTCTTTTTTTCAGCACAGTTAATGATTTGTCAATTTTGTCAACCTTTTCAAAAAACCATCTTCTTTTTCTCTATTGTCTTCTATTCTTTATTCTATATTTCACAATTATTATTTCCTATTTATGTTTGTTTTAGGTTTACTTTTTCCTTCTTTTTCTAGTATTTAAGATTGGAGTTTAGCTTACTATTTTTATATATATATATTTTAAGACAGGCATTTATGGCTTTAAATTTTCCTCTAAGCCCAAGTTTCACTGAATATTCTAAGTTTTAATACACTGTTTCTTTTTCATTTATTCCAAAATATTTTCTAACTTCTTTTGTGATTTCCTATTTAAACAATTGATTATTTACAAGTATTAGTTTTAATTTCCACATATTTGTGAGATATCTAAATTTGTTTCCTTTTACTGTTCTCGAATTTATTGAGGCTTATTTTATGGCCTAACATATCGTCCATTCTGGAGAATATTTCATGTGTACTTAAGAGGAATGTTTGTCTATTGTCACTGAGTAGAGTGTTCTATAGGTATCTGTAAGGTTAATTTGCTTTGTAGAGTTAAGTGTACTGTTCCCTTGTTAGTCTTCCATTTAGTTCTAAAAAATACCTTCCAGATTTTGTTTTTACCTTAAAACAATTTCTGCTAGCCTGATATTTCTGATTTGCCTGCTATCATTTTTAGCTGCCAATGAGTATGCCATTGATTTTATTGTGAAGAGAGATGACAATGGTATTATAATAATGACAAATAGTATTAATATCAGTTGCTTTTTAAGCATGCATTACAATATGCCAGTCTTTGAGAGCTTTCTTAAGGCAATGAAGAAGCCAAGGGAATATTGCAACTCTAAGACTTAGTCCTATCATAGCCCCTGATTCCTATAAGTAACTGCAAATAAATATAGATAAATAGATACATTAAAGGCCCTATAGAAGAGTTGGAGAAGTAATTATTGGAAATTAATTTTTTATATGGTTATCACTTCTACACTAGAAATTATGGAGGGTACAGCATTAGTACATATATGGTATTACATAATGTCAGCCAAATATCAATAAAACAACACATTTCAGGCACAGGAGATGGCTCTTTAGTTTATTTTTCCAAGAAAATAGACCTAATGCTTTTTAGATGTAATATAGGAGAGAGCAGATTGTAGTTTTCAGTGATGATGGCCTAGAGATTGAGAGAGAAAATAAATTAGTGGAGCTTAAAATTTCACATAGTCTTTCTGGCAAAATATGTTATCTCTAATTTCAATTTATAAAATGCCTCAAATGATCCAAAATAGATTTTCAAAAGAGGTGACATTTTTTGTCTTGAATTTTTTAGTGTTTTTTGTTTGTTGTTGTTGTTGTTTGTTTTTGCATAGCTGAGAAAATTGGACAGCTATGTATACAATAATGAAACTCAACCATTCTCTTATACCATACACAAAGATAAACTCAAAATGGATAAAAGGCCTCAACATGAGACACAAATCTATCAAAATCCTAGAGGAGAACATAGGCAGTAACTTCTTTGACATCAGCCACAGCAACTTCTTTCAAGACTTGTCTTCAAAGGCAAAGGAAACAAAAGTAAAAATGAACTTTTGGGACTTCATCAAGATCAAAAGCTTCTACATAGCAAAGGAAATAGTCAACAAAACAAAGAGGCAAGCCATGGAATGGGAGAAGATATTCTCAAATGACACTACAAAGGGCTGATATCCAAGATCTATAAAGAACTCCTCAAACTCAACACACACAAAACAGATAATCATGTAAAAAAATGGGCAGAAGACATGAACAGATACTTGTCCAAAGAAGACATACAAATGGCTGACAGACACATGAAAAAATGTTCATCATCATTAGCCATCAGGGAGATTCAAATCAAAACCACATTGAGATACCACCTTACACCAGTTAGAATGGCCAAAATTAACAAGACAGTAAACAACGTGTGTTGGAGAGGATGTGGAGAAAGGGGAATCCTCTTACACTGTTGGTGGGAATAAAAGTTGGTGCAGTCCCTTTGGAAAACAGTGTGGAGATTCCTTAAGAAATTAAAAATAGAGCTACTCTATGACCCTGCAATTGCACTACTGGGTATTTACCCCAAAGATACAGATGTAGTGAAAAGAAGGGCCACTTGTACCCCAATGTTCATAGCAGCAATGGCCACAGTCGCCCAACTTTGGAAAGAACCAAGATGCCCCTCAGCAGATGAATGGATAAAGAAAATATGGTCCATATATAAATGGAGTATTATGCCTCCATCAGAAAGGATGAATACCCAACTTTTGTATCAACATGGATGGGACTGGAGAAGATTATGCTGAGTGAAATAAGTCAAGCAGAGAAAGTCAAGTATCATATGGTTTCACTTAATTGTGGCGCATAAGGACTAACATGGAGGACACTGGGAGACATAGAGGAGAAGTGAGTTGGGAGAAATCAGAGGGGGGGAGACAAACCATGAGAGACTGTGGACTTTGAGAAACAAACTGAAGGGTTTTGGAGGGGAGGGAGATGTGGGGTTGGGTGAGCCTGGGGGTGGGTATTATGGAGGGCACATACTGCATGGAGCACTGGGTGTGGTGCATGAACCATGAATTTTGGAACACTGAAAAAAAATTAAAAAAAAAATAAAGGCATTTTAAATAGAATGAAGTCTTGTTTCAGCATTGGGATAACAGTCACATTTCTTATATATGGACCTGTGATCCCATCCAAATACACAAGGCAGCCTAGCGTAAAGGAATTTGTGCTACATATAGGTAATGGATTGGATTAGAGCAATTAGAGCCATGATTTTCAACTCTGGCTGAATCTCATGAAGAATTTTATGGAAATGCCAATAATCAGAACTTGAACCCAAAATTTCAGATTCAGTAGATACAGAGTGGGGGCCTTATCATTTTTACTTTTTTTTTTTTGTTTTTTTTTTAGCAAGAACCATGACCAATTCTGATAGTACTGTATATTTAGAAACTTTGGACCAGATAATCTCAAATACCCAAGCAGAAACTATTGGTAAAGTTCATGGACTTTAGTTTTATCTTTCTAAAGATCATTTATATTTGTTTTTTATTTACTTGTAGATTTCTTTTACATAATTTTCCCTGGCTATAGATATGGGGCTTACCATGCCTTATTTGTAGCATTCACTTCACATCCACTTATAGGAAAGCAATTTCACTGAGTTCCAGCTTACATAGATGGTCTGTGGATATATAACATCTCTAAATATGACTACCTCCTATCCTACCAAAAAAACCTGCCAAAGGTAGACACAGGATTTTCTTCTTGTTTGCCTTTTGCGATTTCTCTCCTTTTCTCTTTTTACTCTATCATTTGTCTGCTGCTTCCAGAGATTTTATCACCCACTTCATACCACGTTTCTCATTTCTGTCCATGGGAAGCTGTTTTAGCAAAACTTATGGAAGACAGGGCAATTGCAAATCTGAATAATAAACAATAAAGGACATTGCAAAACAGTGTAGATAAGACAATAAAACTTTACATGAAAATATAGATGAATATCTTCAAGACCATAAGATAGACTAGTGGTTTCAGAAAAGACAAATAAATTATTAAAGTTTAAAATTTGGGCTACATTAAAATTAAGAAAGTTTATTCATCCAAGGACACCATTAGGAGTATGCAATGCATCTCTCTGTGGAAAAATATATTTTCTATACTTAACCAACAAAGAGCTTATTTACAAAATATATATACATCAGCATTATCCTTGATAATTAAGCCTGTCTTCTGAGCAAGTGTGGTTGAGTTGCTGGAAATCAAGTTTTAACTTTTTAGAAACATACTTTTAACTTACTCTTCCCTGAATATATTTTAAGGACTGGTGTTATATAATCTAAGTGAATAACATTGACCCTGTTACCTTATCTACAAATGGTTAGACCCATAAGTTGTGAATATAATGAAGACAACCAGATATAAGTGGAAATGAAAAGATTCAATAGCCTCTTAGTTAACTTGATGTGAAATTTTGCTCAGTAGATATACTAAGGGAAGAAGAAAAGAAAGTGTTAAATCTTGAGAACAGTTATAAACAGTGGGGATTTTAAAAATTAGTAAAATGAAAATAAGCATTGTTAATTAAGGAATTTGTGTTTGAACAATAAATGCATTTTTTAATTGAAGAGTGACATTTATTAAGATCTTACCTGGTGTTAAGAATTCATCTAAGATTTTTATGTCTTCACTTTTAGTCCCCATAGCAAGTTATATTATCCCCATTTTACTATTGTAGAAACTTAATCACAAAGAGATTTAATGTCATTTTCAGTGTAACACATATAGTAAAGGGCAAAACCAGGATTTGAACCACATAGTTTAATTCTGGAGCCCTTCTTTTTTTCCACTAACCCATGCTGTCTATTGGAATTGAAATGAATAGACTATTTTAAGACCGCATTGAGGAGGTGACAATGGAATAAAGTTTGGCAAGTAAGTAGAGTTATTAGGTATGTTAAGAACTTAGTTCATATTTAAGAAAGAGTTGCCAGTTGTTTCATTGATAAGTGGATTAATTGCTCAAAGAGCCTTGTTTCAGTAAGTATGAGAGGTAAAAGCAGATTTAATGATGACTCTTGGTTACGTAAAGCAGAACTCTAACTCAACCAGACATAAATCAACAATTAAATGATAGGAGCAATTTATTAGTTCACAGGTATGCAGATAGAAAGACTCATTTAGATCAATGCAATATATTATTCATCTCTTTTAGCTTTTTTGTCATGTTGACTTTATAGGTAAGGTTATTTCATGGAATGTAAGCTAAATCAACAACTACTTTGAGCTTATGTTTTATGAGACTAGTAATCCCAGTGTGAGAAAACTGAGTCAGGGACAGTGCCATGTGTTTATCACACTTTGTCCTCCTAATGGGCACAAAAAACAGTTCAGTTTATCAACCTCCTCAGCAGAAACTTACAGTTATAACTAAATACTGGATACTGAAATGTATTAGAAGTGATGTAAGTCCATGCTAGTCTTAAGAACTTTTTACTGGGTCATTCAGCTCTTCATCCCCTGCTGTGTGTTCCTGGGTACACACATGTTCCAGGTAGTCTAGCTGCAAGATGAAGGAGGGTCATCCAATCCATACTAGACTTTGTAAAATTGAGAAATAAATCTAATGTGTGAAGCCACTGAGATTTCAGGGTTTGATGCCAAAGCTTGGCTAGCCAAACCTGATTAATATCAGCACCTCTTTTTCAATTATCCTAGCCTAAGTTCTGGCACTGACTTGGGTCACATGCCTATATCTGGAATAAGTTCAGTGACCTGGAGTATAGAATAAATCTATTGAGCCAAGACAGGCTTCATGTACCATTTGGACAAGCCAGAAATAAACTACCTAAAAAGTTTGGAGTCATTTTCCAAAAGAATACTAATGAAATACTTAATGTCTTCTATATGTGCTCTATAACATATCAAATCTTGTGGTAGATAATGCCTTCTGTGTATAATCAGCAATTTCTAGTGGTATTTCCTAACCTAAGCCCACAGCTATAAGGAAAAATATTTGGTAGTAAGAGTTTGGTATATTTTCTCAAACTGATTAATTTGATAATTTACAGCTTAACAACCAAAAATTTTAGCATAACATTTTCCTCTCACCCACGCCCCTTTCATGACTACATGGTAATACTTCTGAGTTTTGTGGTGTTTCTCAAATATAGAAGGGTTTTATGCAAAATTCTTATTTTCTGTAACACTCTTATCTGGATTGGTTTTTATTAAATATGAATACATTTATCTTAGGGTAAAATAAATTTCTTCCCTTGGAAATCCTGTGAAAGTAGAAAGCTAAACTGCAGGGCTTATCATTAATATCCTGTTTGGAGAATTCTCATCAACTTTAATCTTATTCTGGGGTCAGTCTTTATTATAGAACATTTTTATTTAAGAAATAGTGCAGGGAATGGAAGCATTCCAGGAGCACACAGATACAAAAGTCTTTCTCTATATTAGGGATTATATAGTGTAATCAGAGATCATCATATATAGATGTTTCTCTCATTTTAAATTCAGATTTCTTAGGAAAATTCATGCTTCACAATTAAGCACAATCTCAAAAGGAAGCCATTTTTAATAGTACAGATTAACCCCATTATCTGTGGCTACACTTTCTTGATCCTATAATTTTATGGGGACATCTACTCTAATTGGACGCTGTAATGGAGTCAAGAGAAGTAGGAGGTACAAAAAACAAAATGTGATCAGTTAAATGTGAAGTCAGTAAAACAGTCAAAAATTTAAAACTATTGTTTTCAGACAAAGATAATTTCAAATAGAACCAGAATTATCTTGAATTTCAAGAAAGAAATGAGACAGGGGCACCTGGGTGGCTCAGTTTTTTAAGTGTCTGACTCTTGGTTTTGGCTCAGGTCATGATTCCAGGTCAGGGTCCTAGGATGGAGTCCCATGTCAGGCTTTGTGCTCAGCATGGAGTCTACGTGAGTGTCTTTCTTCCCCTCCCTCTGCTCCTCCCCCCATGCTTGCTTGCTGTATCTCTTTCTAATAACAAATCTTAAAAAAAAAAAAAAAAAAGAAATGAGCTGTAAAGTGTCCTGATACATGTTTGATGTAGGTGTCTTCTTTAAGGGAAATATAGGCATCTCACAAATAAACAACTGAAAATGGATAGTGAAAGAATTTGATGACCAGCATTCTTAGGAAAAATGAAGACCAGGTTTGTTAAGATTATAGACTAGTGGGAAATAGAAGAACAGTTATGTATTATAAAGCTCAAGAGGCCCCTTTTGGGAAGAAGCCAGCAACATTAATACTTGTAGGTTAACAAACTCTTGTGTGGAGATATTTTCCTTCAAAATTCTATAATAAAAATTGTAGCATCATGGTTATGCATGTAAAGAGCTTGGAAGTCACCATTTCATCCTAAAAAGAAGTAAAAAGTTGAACAGACTGAAAAAAAAAACAACAACTTTTCTTGGATGTGCAAGAGAAGGAAGGACACAGGTCAAACTACTGACTTCTAAATTTAAGAGACGGATAGGCTAATACATTTACAACATACTGCAAGAGAAACTCACCAGCAGAAAGAACCTTGGTAACCAGAGACAGGTAGGAAAACCCGAACTTTAATTGATAAATTGCTACAGGCTCAGTATAGACAACTCTGAGAGTTAAAAACTCCAGGGAGATCCAGTCACAGGAGGACCTCGAAATTTTATGAGTTTTACCACCTGGAGCTCAGTGAGGTTCTCACAATAAATATCAGAAAAAAATTCCCTTATGCCCCCAGCAGGGTGAGGGGAAAAGAAACCATTTTTTAAATATGACAGAGTATTCAATTCTTTTTAAGAAGGCCGGTTCACAGGGCAAACTTACCAGAACCTAACCAGCTGGGGCATTATTAGATCTTAACTAGCCTGAGGGAAGAGAAATACCTAACTCCAGCACCTTCTATCTTCCATATGGGAAGTCGACCTAACGGACATAGAAACTGAGAAATACTTGCAAATTTCAGAGTCCAGAGGCTTACTAAAAGATTGAGAATTGTGCATTCTCAAAATACATCCTTCAAAATACATTCATCCTTTCTTCAAAATACAAAATACATCTTCAAAATTCATTCTCTCTTTCCACACCTTCCCACCACATTATTAAAGGCCTATTTATAGCATCTCCTTTTACCCATTACATCTAATTATCAAGAAAAAATGACAAAACATACTAAAGGGCAAAAACAACAACAACAAAAAAAAAACAACCATAACTTGAAGAGACAGAGCAAGCCCCAGAACCAGACATGACAGGGATGTTGGAATTATCAGACAAGGAATTTAAAACATTTATAGTATGCTAAGGATAGATTAAGAAGGCAGCATAATAGGTGGACAATGAAAGCAGAGAAATGGAAATCCTAAGGAAGAACCAAAATGCTAGAAATTAAAAAAAAAAAAAAGGAAAGAAAACTGTAACAGAAATGAAGAATGCCTTTGCTTTTGATGGGCTTATTGCTAGACTGGATATGGCTGAGGAAAGAGTCTCTGAACTAAAGTATATAATACTAGAATACCTGAGCTAGAGTATATATCCATGGAATCCTCTAAACCAAAAATAAAGAAAATGAAGATTGGAGGAAAAAAAAAAAAGACCATCAGGACCATGGGACAACTACAAAAAGTATAACATAGTATATAAAGGGAATATCAAAAGGAGAAGAACAGAAGAAATATTTGAAATAATAATGACTAAGAATTTTCCCAGATTAATATCAGACATCATACTATAGACAGGAAACTCAGAGAATGCCAAAGATGATGAATGACAAAAACTATACATAGGCATATTGTTTTCAAATTACAGAAAATCAAAGACAAAAAAAAATTGAAAAAAAGCTGGAGGAGGTAAGGTGGAACCTTAAGTAGAGAGGGATGAAAATAAGAATTACATCTGACTTCTCTTCAGAGATCATGTAAGCAAGAAGAGAGTAAAGTAAAATATTTAAAGTGCTAAGGGGGGGAGGGGACCAAAAAAACACCAATTAGAATTCAATACCCTGTGAAATTACCCTACAGAAATGGAGACAAACCCAAGATGACTCTAAATATTTTAACAACAACAAAACTGAAATGAAGGAAAGATAAAGAATCTCAGACAAACATTGAGAGACTCTATCGCCAGTAAACCTGCCTTGCAATAAATGTTAAAATAAGTTCTTTAGGAAGAAAAAAAAATATGTCAGAAAACTGAGATTTACATAAAGAGCATCAAAAAAGGAGTAAATTATGGTAAAATGCAAAGATTATTTTTCTTATTTTTAATTGATCTAACGGGTAACAGTTTGTTCAAACTAATAATACCAACAAGGTATTTAATTATGTATGTTTATTTAGAAGTAAAATGAATGATGGCAAAATGGGAGGGAAAATTAGGATTATTTTATTATTGTAAGGTATTCATACTACACATGAAGCGGTATAGTGTTGTTTGAAAGTCAACATGGATTAGATTTAACTTTATATTGGAAAATCTAGAGTAACCACTAGAAAAAGGTAAGACTTAAGAAGTATAACTGATAAGAAAGGAAAGAAAACAGAACTATATATAAAGCGCAATTGAAACTACAAAAGCAAAACAAACCCAAAACAAAAGAAAACAAAAAACCCAAAAGAATGGAAGGCCAAAACAGGAACAAAGAACAAGGACAATAAATAGAAAACAGTAAAGAATATGGTAGACATTAATCCAATTATATCAATAAACACTTGAATGCCAAGGTCTAAATAAACCTATTAGAAGACAGAGATTGTCAGAGTGGATAAAACAACAATAACAACAACAACCAAACAAATAAGACCCAACTATAAATTATCTGGAGGAAACTACTTTAAACATAAAGATTGAAAACAAATAGAGGGAAGAAATATACCCTGTGAGCAATAATCCAAAGAAACCAGTGATATCTGTTTTAATTTCAGACAGAGTAAATTTTAAAACAAGGAACATAATGATAAAGAGGTCAATTCTTCAAGAAGACAACAATCCTTAATTGATGTACCTTATAACAGTGAGGCACAATGTGAGACACAAACTAATAAAATTACAAAGACAAAAAGATGAAACCACTATTGTGGTTGGAGACTTCAGTACTTCTTTATCAGAAATAGACCCATCCAGCAGAAAATCAGTAAGGACATAGTTGAACTCAACAACACCATCAATCAATTGCATATAATTGATGTTTGCAAATACTTCATCCAATAAAAGCAGAATACATATTCTTCTCAAAGCCACATGGAACGATCATCAAGATGGACCATATCATGAACCATAAAACACACTGTAACTAATTTAAAAGAATGGAAATCATAAAATGTTTGCTTTCAGAGCACAATGAAATTAAACTAAAAATCAGTAACTGAAAGATAAATGGCAAATCCCAAAATATGTGAAGATTGAACAATCCACTTCTAAATAACATATGGGTCAACAAAATCTCAGGAGACATTAAAGAATACCTTGAATTGAATGAAAATAAAAACAAAACTCATAGTAGATAATGAAAGTAGTAGTTATTAGAGGGGAAATTGGTAGCACTGAATGCATATATTAAGATAGAAGAAAGACCTCAATCAATCATCTAATTTTCCACCTTAGGAAACTAGAGAAAGAGAAGCAACTTCAATACAAAATGAACAGAAAAAGTAAGTATTAGAGCAGAAATTAATGGAATTAACAATAGCAAATCAATAGAGAAAAATCAATGAAATCAAAAGCTAGTTCCCTGAAAATATGAAAAAAGTCTGTAAGCTTCTTGCCAGGGTATGAAGAAAGAGGAGAGGACACAAATTACAAATAACAGAAATGAGGCAGGGTGAGGGTTGTGGGGGGAAGGGAGGGAAAAAATGAAACAAGATGGGACAGGGAGGGAGACAAACCATAGGAGACTCTTAATCTCAGGAAACAAACTGAGGGTTGCTGAGGGGTTGGCAGGGGAGAGGGGGAAGGGATAGGGTGTCTGGGCTATGGACTTTGGGGAGGGTATGTGCTATGGTAAGTGCTATGAATTATGTAAGACTGATGACTCACAGACCTGCACCCCTGAAGCAAATAATACATTTTATGTTAATAAAATAAAAAATGAGTAAGACTGATGATTCACAGACCTGCACCCCTGAAGCAAATAATATATTTTATGTTAATAAAATAAAAAATGAAACAAACAAAAACAAAAACAAAAATAAAAAATGAAACAAAACAAAAACAAAAAACAAATAACAAATAAAAAGGAAAAATAACTACAGATCTTATCAAAATTAAAAGGATAATAAAGGGATACTCTGAACAACTCTATGCCCATAAATTTGGTTACCTAGATGAAATGAACCAATTTCTTGAAAGATACAATTTGCCAAAGTTCATGCAAGAAGATAATAGACAATCCAAATAGGCCTCTATCTACTGAAGAAATTGAGTCAATAATTAATCACCTTCCAAAACAGAAAGCACAGGCCTAGTGGATTCAACCAAACAGGTAAGGATGAAATCATACCAATTCTCTGCAATTTCTTTCAGAAGATAAAAGCAGAAAGACTATTCCCTAACTTATTTTATGAGGTCAGAAAAACATAATACCAAAACCAGTCAAGACATTACGGGGTGGGGAAGGGGGGGATAAAAAAACTATTGAAAAATATTTCTCATAGGAAGTGGAGATGCAATGTGGGGGGGTTGGGGGGAGGTAGGAAAAGAAAAAATGAAAAGATGGGACTGGGAGGGAGACAAACCATAAAAGACTCAATCTCAAAAAACAGACTGAGGGTTACTGGGGGGAGGAGGGATGGGAAAGGGTGGTGGGGAAATGGACATTGGGGAGGGTATGTGCTATGATGAGTGCTGTGAAATGTGTAAACCTGGCGATTCACAGACCTGTACCCCTGGGGATAAAAATACATTATATGTTTATTAAAATTAAAAAAAAATTTTAGAAAAAGAAAAATATTTCTCATAAACACAGATGCAAAAAAAAAAAAAAAACACAGATGCAAAAATCCTCCACAATATATAAGCAAGTCAAATACAATAATATATAAAATGTATTATACACTATTACCAAGTAGAATTAGTAGAATTTATTCCAGATATACAAGATTGGTTCAACATTCAAAAATCAGTTAATGTAATCCATCACATCAACAGGATAAAAAGAAAAATCACATTCTCCCATCAATAGATGCAGAAAAGGCACTTGACAAAATCCAAAACTCATTCCTGATAAAACTTTCACTTATAAAGTGATACAGGTGAAGTATTTAAAATTGATAGACTGTCACAAAAAATTTACACATAATATGATACTTAATAGTAAGAAACTCAAAGCTTTCACACTAACACGAGGAACAAGACGACTATATGCTGTCTCAGTACTCCTTTTCAATATCATACTGGAAGTCCAAACATATGTACTAAAACAAGAAAAGGAATTTTTTAAAAAAGAGTATACAGATTTGGCTAAACTGAATGTAAAAATAAATAAATAAGTAAATTGCATGGTTTAATGGGGTGCCTGGCTGGCTGAGTCAGTTAAGCATCTGCCTTCAGCTCTGTTCATGATCCCCAGCGTCCTGGGATCAAGCCCCACATTGGGCTCCCCGCTCAGTGGGGAGCCTGCTTCTCCCTCTCCCTCAGCCACTACCCCTTCTTGTGAGTGTTCTCTCTCTCTCAAATAAGTAAAATCTTTTTTTTTTTTTTAAGTGCATGATTTAAAAAAATATATATATAGATTTAGAAGGAAGAAGGAAAACTGACATGAATCTAAACTTGATCTATAGTTTCAATGCAATCCCAGTCAAGATCCCAGGAAGTTATTTTGTGGACAATTAACTGAATTAAAGCTAATATGGAGAGGCAAAAGACCCAGAATCATCAGTATTGAAGGAGAGTAACAATGTCAGAAGACAGACACTACCTCACCTCAAGTCATACCACAAAGCTATAGTATTATGCAGTATTATAGTATTATGCAGTGTGGTATTAGTGGAAAAGCAGACAAGTAAATCAATAGAATGGAATAGACAGCACAAAAACACACTCAAATAAATATACTCAACTGTTCTTTGACAAAGGAATAAAGAAAATATAATGCAACAAAGATAGTTTTCTCAATAAGTCGTGGTACAAAATAGTGAGTCTAAATAAAGACATAACAATCTTCACAAAAATTGATCAAAATGAGAGATAGACCTAAAAATAAAATATAATATTTTAAAAGTCATAGAAGATAGCATGGGAGAAAATATATATGATCTTGAGTATGGGCATGTCTTTTTAGATACAACACCAAAGACATAATCCATGACATAAATAACTGATAAACTGGACTTCAATGAAATTAAAAACTTTTTTTTCTGCAAAAGACAATGTCAAGACAAACCACAGACTAGAAGAAGATATTTACAAGAGACATATCTGATAGAAGACTTGAATTTTTCCAATGAAGACATGCAGATGGCCAAGGTACATTAAAAAAAGATGCCCAACATCATCAGGCAAATGCACATCAAAAGAATAATATGTCATCCCACACTTGCTAGAATGGCCATTACCAAAAAGACAAGAAGTAACAAGTATTGGTGAGGATGTGGAGAAAAGGGAATTCTTAAGCACTGTTGGGGGTAATGTAATGTAAACTGGTAGAGCTTATATGGAAAAACGTGTGGAAGTTCTTCAAAAAGTCAAAAACAGAACTGCCTTATGACCCTACAATTCTACCTTTGGGTGTATATCCAAAGGAAATGAAAATGATATCTCAAAAATACACTTGCATTCCCATGTTTTTGGCAGTATTATTGACAAAAACCAAGATATGGAAACAACATAAATATCAATGGATGAATGGATAAAGATGTCATTTACATATACAATGAATTATTACTCAGTCATGAGATAATACATCCTGCCATTTGCCACAACATGGACAATGAGGGTGTTATGATAAATAAGTCAGAGAACAAAAAATACTATATGTTATCATTTATACGTAAAATCTAAAACAAAGAAATAGAAAAGCAAAATTCATAAAATAGAGACTAGAACAGTGGTTACCAGGGGCTTGAGGGTGGGGAAATAGGTAGATGTTGGTAAGAATAAAAATTTCCACTTAGAAGATGAATAAGTTCTAGGGATCTAATGTACATCATGATGAGTAAATAGTTAATAATACTGTATTATATACTTGAAAGTTGCTAAGAGAATAGATCTTAAGTGTTCTCACCACAAAAAAGAAGCAATAATCATGTGATATGGTGGAGGTATTAGTTATGGTGGTAATCATTTTGCAAAATATATGTATCATACAAAAACTTTCTACACCTCATACTTACACAATGTTATGTATTACTGAGAGAATTCTGGGAGAAAAAAAAGCCACTGAGTCCATAGTATTCTGTTATACCAATCCCAATGATTTAAGACAGGAATGTTGAGATTTCTTCCTCAAAACTTATGCCATTCCTCCTCCTTGATTAATCAGCAATGTAGTTCAGTAGGCTTGACCTCTGCTTTTACTGTACCCCAGGGTAGACTCTGGTTACTCTCTGAACATTTGTTTAAAGGCCATTGTATGTTATAGCCACTCTTTCCCCTTGGTTAAACAAAGAACTCAGTAGCATTAGTGCTGTGGTAGCCATCTTGTGATCATTAGGGAAGTCTGCCTGAAGATAATGCAGGAATTTAGAATATGGTAAAGTCAGGAGAAATGCAGAAAAGTGGAGCCAGATCCATGAAAAAGTGTGCTTAGTGACTGTATTTGGATTTGTAAACTGATATATTCCCTTGTTTATTTTGAATTCGATTTTCTGTAACTTATAACCAAAAACATCCTATGTGATAAAAGCAAACATTTTTTTAATCTATTTTAAAGTTGCTAAGACTGAAATCTAGAGCATTTAAATTAATTATCCAACACTGCTAAGCCATCAATTACCAAGTCTTGAATTAGAGTTGGTTCGATAAAATATAAAATCCAATGAATTGTTCATTTAAGAAAATTCATCTTTGAAAAGGCACAAAACTTGCAAGTTCAGTTATCAGTTATAGCATAAAAATAGAATTAAAGGGTTAAGTTTTAAAATAAGCAAATATTGAGCATTTGGCAGGATAAACGGTATTGTAGGTAAAAGTGTTTTGTTTTGCTTTGTTTTTGTTTTCCTGGAGAGCCTTAGTAAATCTCAATGCTGCTAAATTTCCCAGAGAGGGAAAACAAGTGAAATGCAAACTCCCCTGGGTTCCCTCTAATAGTTAGTCCCTGGTGGGCTACTCATCCCAGTCTGACCTTGAAAAGAATGTTAAGAAGTAGCAAAAGCTTCCAAACTGTCTAATGAGACTTGAGCTGAGACTGACAAACGCACATCAGAGTAACTTGCTCTTGAGCATCTGTGGGTTAAGTCAGGTGTCACAGGAGTTTGTTAACAAGGGAGAAAAGAAGAAAAACATCAGATATATACACTCTCCTATCACCACTTTCAGGCACCAAATTGCCTGAGCAACTCATTTTATCTTCCTTGCCTGAGTTCTTCTCTGATACTATGAGGTCATTTTCTGATGACATTTTGACAGCTAAATAAACACACAATAGTTATACTCATTTTTAAAGTTTTTATTTAAATTTCAGTTAACATATAGTGTAATATTAGTTTCAAGTGTGCAATCTAGTGATTTAATACTTCCATACAAAGCCCAGTACTCATCACAAGTGCACTCCTTACATACTCTTAAATGTATTTAACCTATCTTCACACATATTCTGTTTTACACATTTTTTTTTTTAATTTAAGATAGCAATGATGATGGACAGACTCTGGAAAAGTAGGAAATGGAAAAACTATCACTTGTAACCCTCCTTTAGAGAAAACAACATGATATTATATTTACTCTGTGACTCTGTGGTTGTGTGTGTGTGTGTGACTTTTAATTATATTAGTGACATAAAATTCTATACACATTTCCTTTTGTTATGTTATAAATTTTTCCTGATATATTTTGAAAGATCATCGTGAATGTTTCAGGATATTCTATCCTTTGGTATGGTAAATTTATTTAACTATTACCCAAAAGTGATCATTTAATTATTTCCAATGATCTGAAATAAAAATCAAACTCTATATTTAGGTGAAAGGTTATAAACTTTTGAAAGATTTTTGATAGAGAATTGACAACTACTTTCTAGAAAGTTTGGGCCAGGGTAAATCATGTTAGAAGTACAACTAAACTACACATATTTTACTGCCCTCACCATTGCCTACATAGGAGTTTATTGTTTCCCTCATTTCTTATCTGTTATGTAAAAACAAAAAAAAAAACCCTAAATTATGACGTTGGTTTTACTTACTTAAAAAACTAAGGTATTAACTTTTTCTTTTCATTAATGTCTTTTTTTAAAAGATTTTATTTATTATTTATTTGACAGGCGGAGCAGAGAGCCTGATGTGGAGCTCCATCCCAGGACCCTGGGATCATGACCTGAGCTGAAGGCAGAGGTTTTAACCCACTGAGCCACCCAGGCACCCCTTCATTAATGTCTTTTATATTATCTCTAAGTCAGATATTTTCCTCTGCCTTTTAATCTATAGATATTTTATTTTTATAGATTTTTTTAAGATACAGGTATTATTTGATTCAATAGTTTTCTGGTTTGTTATTAGTCTTTTATTTACATGTGGAGTTTCTAAACTTATGTATTGATTAAATCATGTGATTATTTTTGTCTTAAAAATTTAGTTTTTTTAAAATAAAAAATACAATAAAATACCCACCAATAGTTCCATGTGCTATCTAACTTTCACTCATCTGGAATTTAAGATTATGTTTTGCCAAAAGAGGGTGTATTTTTTTATTATCTTTTTCTTCATCCAGAAGGGAACAGAGGCTGGTTTGTGAAGACATTGATGAAGGTTTTTTTTTTTTTTTAATCTTTTTTAAAAATTTTTTTATTTATTTGAGGCAGAGAGAGAGCACAAGCAGGGAGGAGGGAGGAGAGGGACAAGCGGGCTCCCCACTGAGCTGGGAGCCTGATGTGGGGCTTGATCCCAGAACCCTGGGATCATGACCTGAGCCAAAGGCAAATGCTTAATGGACTGAGTCACCCAGGTGTCCCTGATGAAGGTATTTTTAAAAAGGAGTCAAATATTTCACTCTTTTTATTCTTCCATCAATATTAATTATTATTAGCATACAAGGTCTTGTATTTTTAAAAAAATAGGCACTCTAGTAGGAGATGGTATGCATAACTGTGGTGCAAAGGAAAAAAAGGGAAAAGGAAAGAATTGAATGTTTTGATGTCACAAACGAGGGGAGGGAAGGAGAGAGAGAATGTGTGAGCACATGAACATGCTATTATATCTGGTGATGGGATTATAGAACATTCGATATAGGAGACATCCATTAACGTATTGAAAAAGACAGCAGGCAGAATTGTAAATGAGTTCTAAGTGGGCTCAAAGATATCCTTGGCACAAGAACTTATGAAGAAGAGGGAAAGTAGTGAAAAAGAGGCATTTTAGAAGTTTAGAGTCTGAAGACTGAGTGCTGTTGTTTAATTTCAGGCTCAAGAGTTTGTTTCATCAATAGGAAAGTCATCCAAGGATTTATTTATTTTTTTATTATTTTTTTTTTTTTCCCAAAGGAGTAGTCTGAACAAGGCTCTGATTCTAAGAAAATAACCTTGGCAGAGAATCAGTTTTCTGGAATAGGTGAAACCTTAAAATATGAAGACTAGTATAGATGAGTAGCATTAGATCATGAGTAGGGCAATTTGAGTAGAAGTAAAATTGGAGTTTATATGAGAGAAAATAGTAGAGGAAAAATGTCTAACTGTCCAAATTAATAGTAGGAACAGACAGAAAATGAGTTAAAGGTGAGCTCACATTTGCCATTTGAAATACTGGTTAGTTACTGGTTTCAAGTATCGAATATGCACTTGAAATTGTAATGGCTTCAACTTAGAAGAGGGACCAAGATACAGAGATGAAAGTCTTAAGTATAGATATGACAGATGGAGCTGTGGAATAGATACCATTGCCTGGAAGGGTGAAACAATAGTGCAGATGACTTAAGGGGTTAAGAGTCAGAAAAGATATCAATGAAAGGAGAAAGAGAGAAACCAGTAGAAGACAACAGAAGAAATAAATAAGAAAGTAGGAGAATAAGGCAGTGATTTGGAATTGTTTGGTTCAAAAAGGCCCTACAAGATGCAGGTGAAAAAACGCCTTTGGGCTTGGTGAATTTGAAGCTGGAACATATTAAGAATATAAAAACAAAAACAAAAAACCTCTAAATTACCAAGCTAGATTGAAAAGAGTTAAGAATTTCATGTTGGAGGGAGAAGTCAGTTATTAGAGACCACTTTTTGGAAGAATATCTGGTACAGAAAAAGAGGGGGAAAAAAAAGCCAAAATGCTTTAGGAGTTACCCAATTGAAGGAAAGCTCTCTTAGTAGGGTAAACAAATGGTTTTTGTTCACTCGGCATTGGAAACTATAAAAAATACAGAGGTAGACATGAAAGCAAGATACCCAAGAGGCCAGAAAAGGATAGACAGGGGCCATTTACTCAAAAGGAAAAAAAAAAAAAAGCTTGTAGGGAAAGAAATTGGGGCATTTAAGACAACAAAAGGAGACAACTCCATATATACGGCACTAAGACATAAGTAAGCACATGAAGAGTTGTTTTATGGGAATAAAGGGTCTAGAAGTGAAACCAGAGGGTGAAGGATAGGAAATTTTGGTAAAAGACATCACTAAAAATATATCCAATATTTAAAAGGAAATAAATAAAATGATATATTGGCAGCACTAGGAGACCCACTATAATGCAAAAGCATAAAATTGTAAATAGAAACAAAAACAAATTGTGGATTCACCTAGCAATGTGAGAATGCTTTCATACTTTGGAACCTGGGGCTAGATGTATGTCATGATTCTTCAGTTCACGTTTATTTATTTAACAACACATTCATTAGTCATATATTAAGAATTTACTATGCATTTTTAGTAGGTAAGACATGAGTGGAGATATATAAACACATAGCTTACAGTTCTAGCCACTTAGAGTTGAGAATTTAGAGGATATGAGAGAAGAGTAAAGTGAAGATAGATGAGACTGATGGATATGCAGAATGAGTATGAAAAACTTGGTTTTGCATATTAATGATATAATGAAGATAAAGGGATTCATTGGAGAATTTTAAATGAGTGTATAACATGACCGTTTTAATATTTTAGCAAGTCTGCTCTGTTATGGGGTAGAGAATGAGTTGGAGGGGGTAATACTGTGGACAAAGGAAACAAGTAAAAGACTCCTGTGACAGTCCAAGTAAAATCTGATGAGACTAAGTCAGTGGCAGCATATGGGTTAAGAAGTTAAACTATCATTATTCTCAGATAACAAGATACTATACATAGGAAATCCAGAAGATTATACCAAACTATGAGAAGTAAAACAAATTTGGTAAAGTGGCAGGATGCGAAATTAATACCCAGAAATCAGTAGCAATTCTATACACTAACAATGAGGTCATAGAAAGATAAATCTAAGAAAAATCACCATTTACAATTGTACTGAAAATAATAAAATACGTAGGGATAAACTTAACCAAAGGGGTGAAAGTCCTATATTCTGAAAATTATAAAACACTGATGAAAGAAATTAAGGATTACACAAACAAATAGAAAAAATATTTCTTGCTCACAGATTAGAAGAATTAATATTGTCAAAACATCTATATTACACAAAACAATCTACAGATTCAATGCAATCCCTACCAAAATGTCAACAGCATTTTTCACAAAAGTAGAACGAATAATACTAAAATTTGTATGGAACCACAAAAGAGCCTGAATAGTCAAAGCAATCCTGAGAAAGAAGAACACAGCTACCGGTATTGCAATCCCAGATTTCAAGATATACTACAAAGCTATGGTAATCAAAACAGTATGGTAATGTCACAAAAAATAGACACACAGATCAATGCAACAGATTTTGACAGATGGAAAGAGATACCGATCTGCATTGTTAAGATGGACAGGTTTGATACCCGCAAGTCCTGGCATTTGAGCTTCATAATTTGAGAGAAGCTTATGCTTCATCATTTTAAATGTGGAAACTCATCCCCCTTTTATGCTTTTATGTAATGAGTCCTGTTATAACTCTCTTTGAAAGACAACAGAAGAAACTCTGCAAGAAAAAAAAAATAGTGTATCGCCTTATATTTTGGTTGATGTGTTAAGAAGAATAAATTTCATCACTTGAATTTATGAGGGTAGGTAAAGGAATAATGAACAAAGTCATAGGAGTAGTAGTGAGAGTAGGGTGCTTGTTAAGACAACAAACCCGGGGGTCCTTGTCACTTTTCATCTCTGTAATTTGGGACATGTTATTTTCCTTGGTTTTCTCATCTGAAAAATCAAGGATGAATATAATATAATAATTTGTTGAGATATTATAAAAAGTGAACAAATGAGAAAATCTGGCATACAGAAAATGATTAATAATTATTCTTCATGGAGGTACTTTGACTATAATTATGGCAATACATTTGGCTGGAGAGGAAACTGCCATTTAAGCAGGTCATGATGAGCTTTTGCCTGTTTTATTCACATGCATTTTTGGAAGAATTCAATGTTTGTAACAATAAGAAGAGGCAGATATCAAACTCATTCAGAGCTCACTTATATCCCAATTCTTCTTTTCTTGGGAATGAATAAAATTTTCTAGAGCTATAAAATGGAAGCTCTGGGGGTAAAGGGCAGATTACCATTGCTGTTTAGTAGGTCTTAAAATTCACATCCATATGTATCAAAAATATCACATTCATATGTATCAAAAATATTTTTTTTCACATTTAGAGGCAAAAGTCATGTCCCATGGAACATTCACACTTTCTCATTCCTGGGATTCTTCTCCTTACTGAAAAGACACTGGTTGATGCTGCTGATGTACATTTGTCCATGTGTCTATATGCCAGTGTTTGGAACAATTACCTGGGGGGAGAATTCAGTGTTGGAAAACTTAGCTGGGAAAATAAATAGTACCTGTTTTGAATAAGTGGTATCATAACTGGAAGAACACTTGTTTGATTTCTATAACAAGAACAAGGAGTCAACCCATTCTTACTGAATTTATAATCACAGCTCATAAATGCTTTTTAGAGAAGAGTTTCATCTGTCTCATTCAGAAACTGTAGGTTAGCAAGTATTCCTGATAGTTACTGTTGAAATCTCAAGATCCCTCATGTGCTATCTGAATGTCATACATATGACATTTTAATAATAATCATAATTCAAATGAGTTGGCTCTTGTCCCACCTCCAATGCTCAGGAATGTCCTCTTATCCCCAAACCCTACCTCCTGTCCAAAAACTTCTGAAGACTCAAGAATGATGTTTACTATACTCTTAGACAGACCAATTCCCATTGGACACTGATGCCATCTATGCCTTAAAATTTAGTCTTCTTCAGCCACATTTTGGGGTTCCACTGTGCCTGGAGGTAATTCTGCTTCTGAGAGGTGTTCGTTAGAAATTACTAGGTCCTTTGACTTCTGTTAAATGAAGACACAAGTTCCCTTGAGACACTTAATTATAAAGTGCATTACGATGAGAATGAGAAGAATTTCTAGCTTCATTTTCGTCACACTTGGTTAGAGGTAAATTCAAGAATTGCAAATTGTTCTTTAGCATATTTGAGATGTTTCAGCATAATCATGCTGGCTTTTTGTTTCTACCTTGAAACTCTTGCTCCATGTCTTAGAACAAGTCCTTTGGGAATTAGAGAAAATGAGTGACAAAATTTACTTATGCTCAGCAACATCCCACAATGGAAACTTTTACTGAGTTACTCTCTTGGAAAAGATCCTCTCCTGGGAGTCCCTGCAGTCTCATGAAAACAAACTTTTGACAGGCCTATGTAACAAATTGGGGAGAAACATCTGAATCTCTCTAAGACCTCAGCTTCTTATTTCCTGATTTTCTATCCTACATTCCTATTTCCCTGCTACAAAAATATATCAACTATTGTGTTTTCCTAGTTTTTATTTCATCCCACTAACCTTATTATCAATCTGTTAAATATGGGCCCTGTTAGATCAGCACACTTGAGAGAGGTATCAAAGAAAGAAACTTTTGTGATTATCAAATGCCTCAGCTTAATTTGGAAATGGACAATAAGCCAAGGTCATCTTACCAATTGACAAATTGATCAAAATGTAAACAGAAAAGACAACGCCTTCTCAGCCAATTCCAAGGATTCATGATCTTTTAAGAAAAGACACATTCATTTTCTGTGTTCTGTATTAGTGTTCTGTCATATGGCAGGTTTTAGTTCAGTTGGAAGGACAAACTGTCACCCCTGAGAATACAAGAAACATTTGAGGAAAAGAGAATCACATTCTCAAATGATTAGAATAAATTGTCACCCCATGCAATGTGTCGGGATTTGGAATCGTCATGAAAATTTTTATAGCACAGAAGGGGACAGAGCAGGTTTTTAAAGTAGGCATCAAATTTAGATAGACAAGAGACAGGGGTATACATTCCAAAAGAAAAAAAAATGACATTTTAATACTCTAAAAATTTCCTTTAAGATTTCCTTGGTTTGAATTATTGATGATATGTGTCAGATAGGAAAGGTAGGTTAAAATGGCAGTTCATGAGAACCAAGAGGAAAGGCTTATCAAAAAATTCTGAAGATACTCATCCCCTTTCAGGAGCCAGTAGCTATAAAAGTTACCATGCCATGGCATTTTGGCCTTGATTTTCCATATTTTATACCTTCTCGTTACAACTCTAGACATGGGTTTTTCTCTCATGTCACAGAACAATTAAGTAATAGTTGATTTGCTAAGATCTTAAGTATAAAGCAAAGCTTTCCTAATTTTAAACCCACTTAGCTTTGCTTTAAAGAGTAACTGAAGCCTATTATTTGTTATTTAACATTTTTAACATAAAGTACCTTATTTTATATCCCTGAGACTTTGGCAACACTAAATAAAACCAGTTTGGTTTAATAAATTCAGTATTTGGCAACCTAATAAATTCAACAATAAATTGCAATAATACATCACTGTTGGACTAAAACCAATAATATAATTAGCCTGGCTTACCCATGGGCTTTTAATCACCGAACAATCACTTTACAAGGTGTGACTGAGTGTAAAACTTCTAACAGTTGAACCAGAGTTTCTGTAGAGGATTAGGACTTTCTCAATGGACCTTGTATTGACTTTCATTATTTTTACAGGTGGATTTTTTTAAATGTAGTGATTCCTAATGGAAAGGCAGAATTATACTGACATGGCTATATGCAGTTGAGGGAGTCCCAATAGTTCATTTTTGTTTTTGTTTCTCTTGCTTCCAGAGGTATATCTAGAAAGAAGTTGCTATGGCTGATGTCAAAGAGGTTACTGACAGTGTTCTCCTCTAGGATTTTTATGGTTTCATGTCTCACATTAAGACATTTAATCCTTTTTGAATTTATTTTTAGGTCTTTAATCCATTTTGAGTTTATTTTTGTGCATAAAGTTAGAAAGCCATCCAGTTTCATACTTTTGTATGTGGATGTCCAGTTTTCCAAACACCATTTGTTGGAGAGACTGTCTTTTTTTCCATTGGATATTCATTCCTGTTTTGTTGAAGACTAATTGACCGTATAATAGTGAGTTCACTTCTGGGTTTTCTGTTCTATTCTATTGATCTATGTGCCTGTGGGGTTTTTTTTGCCAGCACCACACTGTTTGGATCACTACTGCATTGTAATATAACCTGACATTTGGTATTGTGATGCCTCCAGCTTTGCTTTGCTTTTCCAAAGTTGCTTTGGCTATTTGGGGTCTTTTTTGGTTCCATACAAATTTTAGGATTATTTATTCTAACCCAGTGAAAAATGCTGTTAGTATTTTGATAAGGATTGCATGAAATCTCTAGATTGCTTTGGGTAGTGTAGATATTTTAATATTTGTTTTTCTGATTCATGAACATGGAATGTCTTTCCACTTCTTTGTGTCACCTTCAATTTCCTTCTTCAGTGTTTTATAGTTTTCAGAGTACAGTTTTTCACCTCTTTGGTTAGGTTTAGTCCTAGGTATCTTATGTTTTTGGTGCAATTATAAATGGGATTGATTCCTTAATTCCTCCTTCTGCTGCTTCATTATTGGTGTGTAGAAATGCAACAGATTTCTGTATGTTGTTTTTGTATCCTGCAGCTTTACTGAATTTGTGTATCAGTTCAAACAATTTTTTGGTGGAGTGTTTCAGGTTTTCTATATAGAGTATCATGTCATCTATAAACAGTGGACATTTTGCTTCTTCCCTGATTTGGATGCCTTTATTTCTTTTTATTCTTTTTGTTAATCCTAGCTGTGGCTAGGATTTCCAGTACTATGTTAAATTACAGTGGTGAGAGTAGATATCCCTGAGTTGTTCCTGACCAGAGGAAAAGCTCTCAGTTTTTCCCCATTGAGGTTGATATTAGTTGTGGGTTTTTCATAGATGGCCTTTATTATGTTCAGGTATGTTCCCTCTAAACCTACTTTGTTGAGCATTTTTATCATGAATGGATGTTGTTCTTTGTCAAATACGTTTTTCTGCATCTATTAAAAAGGACATAGGGTTCTAATCCTTTCTCTCACTGATATGATATATCAGGTTGATTGATTTTCAAATACTGAACTACACTTGCAACCCAGGAATAAGTCTCACTAGATTGTGGTGAGTGATTTTTTAAAAATGTATTGTTGAATTCAGTTTGCTAGTATTTTATTGAGAATTTTTACATCGATGTTCATCAGGGATGTTGGTCTGTAGTTTAAAATAAAAAAACTCTGCACAGTGAAGGAAATAATAAAAAATAAAAGGCAATGCACAGAATGGGAGATATTTGCAAATGACATATTTGATAAAGGGCTAGTATCCAACATCTATAAGGAACTTATCAAATGTAACACATCAAAAATAAATAATTTAATTAAAAAATGGGCAGAAGACATGAATAAACATTTTTCTAAAGAAGACTGATAGATGACCAAACATCACATGAAAAGATGCTCAACATCACTCATCTTCAGGGAAATCCAAATCAAAACTACAATGAGATAACACCTCACATTGGACAGAATGGCTATAATAAAAAACACAAGAAACAACAAGTATTGGTGAGAATGTTGAGAAAGAAGAATCCTCTTCGCCCTGTTGGTGGGAATGCAAACTGAGAGTCACTCTGGAAAACAGTATGAAGTTTCCTTAAGAAGTTAAAAAAAGAACTGTCCTATGATCCAGAAATTGCACTACTAGATATTTACTCAAAGAATACAAAAACACTAATTTAATTGGGTATTTGCACCCTAATGTTTATAGCAGCATTATCTATAATAGCCAAACTATGGAAAAGCCTAAGTACCCACTAACTGATGAATGGATAAAGAAGAGGTGGTGCACACGCGCGCGCGCGCGCACACACACACACACACACACTGAAATATTACTGAGCCATAAAAAGAACGAAATCTTGCCATTGGCCATAACATGGATAGAGCTACAGAGTATTATACTACGTGACATAAGTCAATCAGAGAAAGACAAATACCCTATGATTTCACTCATATGTGGAACTTAAGAAACCAATGAGCAAAGGGAAAAAGAGAGAGAGAGAGAGAGACAAACCAAGAAACAGACTCTTAACTATAGAGAACAAACTGATGATCACCAGAGGGGAGGTGGGTGGGGAGATGGGTTAAATAGGTGATGGGGATTAAGTATGTATCTTGGGTCATGGACTGCCACTCTTGAGAACTTACATGGATGATTTCAGTCGCAAGAGTGGCGTAAAGGAGACTCTGCAGTTAGCAGCTCGAGAAGGCCCAGATGTTCATGTTATGGAAGATCCTATTTTGCAATAGTAACCGGACCTGACAGAAGAACATCTAATACTAATGACCGCATGTTTATAATAAAAGGATTTCTACTTTTGGCATCCCAGCTTAAACAGCTAGCAAAAATCAAACAATATATATGAATCAAAGATTTTCAGAAACTGAATGACAGTGCAGTATTGTGATCGCTCAGTGAAAATAAAACACGAGGTCAGCCTTAGTACTGCCCAGATAACTGCCTACAGATAATTTCCAACCCAAAGAACAAGAAACAAGCACCCAAACAAAGCCAATCTTCTCAGTTTATAAGGTAGAAAGTTCGGAGTCCAAAGTAGCTGGATTATGTGGGAGAGACGACTCTAGAAGGGATAACTTTTTCGAAGAAAAGTTCTAAAGATCTGAAGGTTCTCCTTGAATCTTCAAGTGACTACTGAATTTCACATTTGCGAAGCGAAACAATGACAAGAACGGAGTACATAGAATTATTCTCAACACTCAGTAGGGCTGCAAATAGTTGATGTGTTTACCACCCACAGTAGTAAGACCTCATGATACATGAACATCAGGTAAAATTATCAGGGAACTATCGCATTAATTATAGGGAGAAAGCCCAAAATTAAAAGCAGTTTTAACCCACCTTAGAATTAAAAGCAAATCTTCAGACAACAAAACCAATCTAAGTAGCTTAGTTACACATTACAACAAAACTCAAATTTAATAAAATACAACAAAACCTTGTACTCACTATAAAATTTTAAGATGCCCACCATTTAATAAAAAAATTACTAGTCATGCAAAGAACAGGCAAAATATAATCTATAGTTACAAAAGATAATAATCATTTAATAGAAAACAGAATAAGAAGTCATCAGAGAGGGAAAAAAACCATGAGAGACTGAGGGTTGCTGGAGGGGAGATTGGTGGGGGGTACAGACTAATGGGATGACTAGCAACAAGATAGACACTATAGAAAAAAAAGATTAAAAATAAAAACTTCAAGACATAACAATAAGAAGTATAAAATATAAACACAGAGGAAAAAATTAAAAAAAAAATTCTAGAATAGCCAAAAATAATTTGCTTAGGAAGTATACATTTGGAAAACTCAATGTATTTACAATCTATGTGATTTTTGAGATGTCCATAAAATATTTCAGCAGTGAGGATATTGGAGACCTAGAAGGTACTAAGTCAAGGTAAGAATCTGCTTTGTAGGACTGAGGTATTTAGGTTGAAGGGCTACATTCAAAGGTGCATCACTGATCCTGAATCATGTGCAACCGCCGTGCCCTAGAGAAGTTCATGTTTACCTGTGTCCTTCTAGTCTCCAATGCTTTCACTCTGGTCTAAACAGAGATTCCTGGCACCCCGGGAAGGTGCTCAGGCACAGCAACCTTCTTACTGCTTACCAATTAAGCTATTATTTGGTTATTCTATTTGCTTTTCCATGTATCTCTCTTCCAGAGGGGCCAGATTTTAAGACATCTTTTAAGATACACTTCAAATATCACTTTCTTTTTGAAGCTATTCCTAACTCTTTTCATATTCACATAAGATTTATTTCCTCCACATGTGCTTCTATTGCATATGGCATACAAAATTCTTTTTTTCTCTTTTTCCATGTTCTTTTTTTTTTTTTTAATTAACTTCTAAAGGGCAAAAGATCATTTGTTGTTGTTACTCCAGCATTTAGCATAGGGCCTGATACAGTTGGCATTCATTAAAATTAATAATTGTAACAGTTAATGATCCTGAAATATACAATACTCTGTTAAGTGCTTTATATGCATTTAAAAAGAAATTTTACATAGTCGTAGGATAGACTTTATTACTTTTTTTTCCTATTTTACATATGAGGAAACCAAAACACAGAATAAGTTAACTTATCACAATTCACATTACCAATAATCATCTTAGATGATTCTGAATTTGATGAACTCAAGAACTCTTACCATAGTTGGCACTCAGTAAATACTAGTAAATGCTAATGGATTAGCATGGAGCGGGATTTAGAGATCACAACTGCAAACAGATATACCACTACTAAGTGCTATTACAAAAGTAGGACAAGATTCAACCTCTATAGCTATTGAAAGGTGGTGATGGACAGAAATGGGGAAATTTTTCTTTCTTTCTTGTCATTAACAACAAGCTTTCCTACCCTCTGACTTGAACATTTTCTCTGGCTTCTGATTAGGTCCTAGGACTAGAATTCAGTTGATGAGTCTCAGAGCCATTTAGCTATGAAGTCAGGGAATAAGCGATGAAAATAATTGCAGGAGGAACCTATCCTCCTCGTTCTTAGAACTGGATCTGTATATCTTAATAGCAACTAAGAAGTGTTTCATGTTTTCCAATTTTCCTGTACTAATGTCCTGCTTCAGAGACAATTCAGACAACTAAAACCACAATGCAGAATATTTTCACTCCTCAGAGCTTTTGTAACATCAGGGAATTTAGCCTCATCATTAAGAAGAGGTGAGATAATACAACCTCAGAAGATCTGAGATTTAAAAAAAAAAAAAAAATCTCTGGGGTATTTTTTTTTTTTCCATCTTACTGTCAGGCAAACTTAAATATATTTCCAGATTGCCAGATCCAAGACATCTAGGCAAGATGTTTCATCATTTCCCTTATGTATCATAAACCATTTATAAACATGAGATTTACCAAGTTGTTTTTTTTTTAAACACAACCCTCAGCATCACCATAACAGCTTTGTTTTTCATTTTAGAGATATCTCAGAGTATATATACTACTGAAATACTTTTTTTTTTTTTAAAGAATGATCCATGCAAGAACTTGAATATAGTGCAAAAACCACCTTTGGTACCAAACAATAGCTGGGGATTGATTCACTCTGTGTCATTTATTATGCTCGATAAAGATGCTATAGATCCTGGCATAACTGGAATTTAGTACAAATATATGGAAAAAGTGTGGATACCAGTCTTTGAAATACATTATTTACCCAGGCCTAAATCACTGTTAGCAAAATGTACCAGTGAATCACTATATTGTCTCCCTTCTACAAACTTTTATGCCTATCACTTCAAACTTGTCATGAGCATCATCTGTTATTCCTACAGACTTCGTATCAACCCACGTTTTTCACGTTAGTTTTGACTTTGCATTCAGTCCTAGGTTAGTAAAGAAGCTAGTTTTGCACTTGTATTAAGTATGGGATATTCTAGGAGATTTTCAAGCACTGGGGCACTTGCACATTAAACAATAGAAGAATAATACAAAGCAACTGTCAAGAAAACAAAATGAGAAGCTCTAAACTGAATACATAGTGGGTCAATTGATTATGTCTTTATGGTATTCTTGCAGCATTTTATTTTTTTTTAACCATGATGTTACTCCAATCAGAGCATAGAGTTCTTCAAGCACAGGGGATAATAACCTGCAGAGACACATGTAACCTATCTCAATAATTATTTCACTTTTTTTATTTGCTCAGTAAGTGATTATTAAAATAGCTCTTTAATATGTTGAAACTCAGGGTAATTCATCTCAGGGTACATCTCATATATAGCTCTGGAGATTCATGAATAGTGATGGGGCTAATATTTTTGCCATGCTTAGTGATTACTTGGTTAGAAGATATTATTTTAATATAAGATCACAATAATTAACTTGAACCCATCCTCTGGGTATCAACATTCAGAGATTCACAGGCACAGGTAATGAAGGAACTGTTACCATAATGAATATCCTGTATTAGGGTTTAATTACCAAGGTAGAAATGTAGCTTTGATGGTTTTTTGATAGAAGGTAGAATGTTTTTCTAATTCATCTTTTTTTTTTTTCATTTTAAAAGCTCATTAGCCACAACAGTGCACAGTGTACAATATCATCCAAGTGAGCTAAAGGGTAGAGACATACAAACTATATTTTCAACAGAAGCCCTTGTCAAAATTTGCTGTTTTCCCTTAATGACAATATTTCTCTTATCCAATAGATGGTGCCTGGTGCCAATTTGCCCTGAGTTTACTGTGCAGTAGTATGCTAGCCATCAATGTCTCCCCCAAATAGAGGAGAACTCTATCACTTTACATGGTACTAGGACTACTTTGGTTGTAGCCAACTCTGAGAGATCAAATTCAAGGAAGAAAAAGATCAAGCTGAGTCTTTTGCCTCAAGGACCCCAAGAATTTATTACTCTGCTTATAAATCTCTGGTACTTTGGGATTTTAGATGATGACTCAAGGCAAAATGATCTAGCATTCTCTAAAATAAGAGTTCCAATACCCTGGTTTATTGGATAAATAAATATAATTGTGAGGCCTCTTTCTGGTTTTGGAAAAAAAAAAGACACTGAATATATACAGAAAACGAAGCATAGGTTACTGTCAAGACAAAATAAATAACTGAAGGAGAGGCATGAAGGGAAGGAGGGGGAGGAGGAAGAGAAAATACCAGGAGCAGAGAGAAGTCACTGAGGTCTCAGCAAAAGAACTGCCAAGTGTTTTTGCCTCATGAACTCTGCTCTTATTCATCCTTTAGGTAAAATTTACAGGAAACACAGGTTTTAAAATTTCATTAAGAGTGGATTTTCATTCTGTATGCTTCATTTTTTTCATTGGTTCTATTAAAGTTGTCATATATATTGAAAAGAAAATATATTTCCACCCTACCAGAGTTGCTTGAATCTTTCTTATACATGTTATTTGAGTATTAGTTTATAAAAATGGGTAAGTGCTCATTGTAAGTGGAGAGACTTTCCTCAAAATGAAGATAAAGGTAGGGGTATATTTATAATTATGGAAACACGAATGGCATAGCTTAAATACTTGAGAGGCATAATTTAATGTTTCTGTATGATAATGAGTTATTGGGAATAATTATCTTTTTAATATTAATAATCACTAGTTCTTTAATGGAAATGGACTGCAAAATTTATCTGGAGGTTATATTTTTAAATGGCTAGATTCAAAGAAGCTATAAAGTGACTTTGGGAGACTAGATTCAAATGGAGCTCATTCAATCAGTCCATTTCCATCATAATTGTATTTTTAAAGTAAGAGGGGGGAAAAGACCTGTTATAACAAGTTACCTGCTCCAGTAGTAGTCTGTTGTCAATGCAGAATTATTCCCTACTGTAATATCTGAAGGGTTTTGGTTTAAACTGGTTTAAATATCTAAGGAGATTCACTACCTCAGTGCTTCTTCCCTGGACCTAATCTTTTTTTTAGCTTACATTTTTATTTTCTCTCAGAAGGAATGCCCATTTGGCAGGCCCATTCATCTTCCATTAAAATGCATAAAGTGGGCGCCTGGGTGGCTCAGTGGGTTAAAGCCTCTGCCTTCGGCTCAGGTCATGGTCTCAGGGTCCTGGGATCGAGCCCCACATCAGGCTCTCCACTCAGTGGGGAGCCTGCTTCCTCCTCTCTCCCTGCCTGCCTCTCTGACCACTTGTGATCTCTGTCTATCAAATAAATAAATAACATTTTTTTAAAAATGCATAAAGAAATGAGATTTCTTTATGGCTGGTTCAAATGGCTGGTTCATTAAACCGATTTGACTCAGAGATTCTAGGCCATATCAGAGGGATAAGTGAGGGTACACACCTAATTTTGTGTTTCAACTCAAATGATGATACAGACATTATGCTAAAAAAACAAAAATCTGACAAAATACGGTGCAGCCAGAGGAAAACTGAAAGCAGATTAATTGCATGTTTGGGGCATGTCTTCTTGATGTCACATCATTCAATACTGAGACTCACTGTCACAAATCAAATCACAATTCCCCAGATGATTGCACTGGTAAATTAACTGTGGTAGAAATAAAAATTCTAGGGAGTACTACAGAAAAATACCATGACCTAAATCAAGGGATTCTCCCAGGATTTTGGTACTGGAGTACCAAAATGGTACTTTGGTACAGGAGTTTTGCTACTAATTCCTGTGCCGATTCCTTATTATTTTTTTCTTTTTCTCAATACTACTCTACACACTCTCTATAGAAAAGGAGGGCTCTCTGCCCACCATACTGTTGTAGCAGACATATAGGAAGGGAAGAATAAAGTCGGCAGGGGAGAGGTCAGGGAAAGGAGGATAGAATCTATGAATTCCATTTTATAAGTATTTTAGATGGCATCCATTATGAGCACACCTTCCTGTCTTTTGGACATTTTAAGTGTAAATGCTTTTGGTAAAATTCAATTCTGTTTAAATTAATGCCACAGTTTAGTGAAGAGAATTTTAGAAGTGCCTGGAAGACATGTTTAATGGATGCTATTGAGAAATTTTCAGAAATGACTGAGGCATATTTTAACATAAGGGAGATCTAATGTGGAATGAAAAAGCTGATGGACACTAGCAGCTGATGTGAATTCAACAATAAAATATTAACATATTATCATTTATCTCCAAAACTCTTGAGGGCAGGAAATATTTCACTCATCATTGCATGATAAATCTAGTTACAGAGCTTAACATAGAGAGGGCATCAAAAATATCCATTGTTGAACTAATGTCTATGTATTGATTTAATAGTACATTAATATTTATATTATTACTTCAGAATATCCAGTATCTCACTTCACTTTTGTGAGACTTTTTGTAAACAATAAATATCTCCACTCAAACTGAACCTTGTAATTGTGTCTATAAGCCTATATGGTTAGAAGAGCTATCCAGAAAAATTCTGCATCAGACAAGACCTGAGACTTAACAGATGCTCATTAAACTGCCTTCTATGGCAGGTAGTCCTGAACCCTGTGGGTCACTGATTCTGTTTAGACAAGCAAACTTCTGGCAGATCTGAGCTTCTCAGGATAACAAAGTGTAATGGTTCTACGTTTAGGTTCTAATTTCAAGTGTTTTCCAATACAGATACAAATATTTTCAGGAAAAAAATTAAATCATGGACAAATATATATTTTTTAAATATTAGTTTGAGGAAGTTGGTAAATTATTGGTCCACATATCAATGTAGAGTAAGTATAGAGTAACAGTATACAGTAAGGAGTATACAATAATTTTCACTAGGTGAGCAGGAGCTAAGTAAATTGATTGTGATTGGTCATAAATTTTAACAGATTTACGGTAAATGAAGGTGTCCACGAGGCTTTATTCCACAGGTTCTTATTAGAAGCTTTGTAAGGAGTATGAAGGTATCTCTGAGCCCAGGCCTACGTCATACTATCTCTCCTCTCCCTCATGTGGAGATCTACATTAAAATAGTTCTTGGCCGTTTCTGTCTCTGCTCCCAGACACCAAGAATAGAACTTTGTTTAATCCAGAAACATATCCATCAGTTTGGTTTTTTTTTCTCTAAATCATGTGTGTTTCCAAGAAACAAAACAATAAGAGAGAAAAGAGGAAAAGAAAGGAGAGGAGAGGAGAGGAGAGGGGAGGGGAGGGGAGGGGAGGAGAGAGATGGAAGGAAGGAAGGAAGGAAGGAAAAGGTATTGCATCAGGATCAAAGTTAGTTTCTGATATTCTATACCTAAGAGTGGCAGATGGAGGAGGTGTCATCAAAGCAGCAGGGAAGACTGGGTTTAAATGAAAATAGCTATTTGAAGTTGTAATGTAGAAGATGCTACTGAGTCACAAAAGAATTCAGTTATTTTTAAAAACATAGCAGAGCATGGTGAAGGGAAATGAATCATTCAGATGATGAAGTGGCAGCTGCTTCTTCTTAAAAGTGAGCTAGAGAGAGCTTAAAAAGTTTATCTAATGGTAATTCACATGGGTGATTTATTCACAGGTACTTAAAGGATTTCATTCTGATTTCACTGAGGGGTCAGCAGCAGCGAGGGCTGAAATATTTTACAGTTAGCGTGGCTTGAATACTGACCACTCAAAGAGATGTCAGCCCATAGCTCTGGAGTAAGGTGCTGCAGCCTTTCGGGCACTGGACGACAGACAGGTCTGGAGATTTTGAGGGAGAGGCAAAAACGGCCACTGGCCATGTACAGATGGAAGAGTAGCAATTGAGCTCATGGGCTATTTGCCAAATGATGTGGATGTATTTTAATATTTCAAATGCAGGGACAGCCATAACAATGTATTCTAGCTAAGTACTAGTCCCCTGGGATCATCATGCGTGTGTTTATTTAACAGAGGAAACAGTGGGCCAGATAAGGCTTGTCAAGCACTTCACAGCTAACAAAGAAAAAAAAAATGGTTCTTTGCTTGTCAGAGGTATTTATGTTGTACATCACAGTAAGAGAGAGGGCTGAATATTGCCTCAAAGATGTATGGCTTGAAAACTTCAAAAAAAATGAAGTAGTCATTAACTAAACAAGTTTTCAGAGGGCAGGTTTGCAAAAACAAGATGTGAGGTGGTGATAAACATTTGCTTTTTGACGTATTACACTTGAGATGCTTATTAGACAATTACTAGATATGTCAAGTAGCAGAGAAGTCATAATAGGAGTCTGGATATATAAGAAGGAGTCTGAATTAAAGGTAGAAACTTGGGAGTTATCATCACACATAAAGTCACAAAATTAAAGGAGATTACTCAGGGTGAAGGCATATATGGAAAAGAGTTTCAATTACTAAGTCCCAGGATATATGAATATATGGGCACATGAAGAGTAATCAGAAAAGATTAAGGAGTCAAGGAGAAGAAGAAACAAGGCATGTGGTGGCTTAGAAGTCAAATGTAGTGTCTCATGAAGGACTGATCGGTTCATAAACTGCTGCTAGGTAGGGTGACTTTATAACTTACCACCCAAACCTGGATGCATTACAGAGTGAAAGTAGACACTACAAATAATTAAGACAATAGACCCAAACCAGTTTTGTTCTAGGAAAAATGAGGTGTATTGGCAAACTATTTCTAGATCACCTTAGATTGATCATTAAGTTCAGCAAAGATCATTAGTAAGCACTATAAGAGTAATTTCAGAGGATTAGTGGTGATTAGAGAAGGCACAGGAGAAAACAGGGCAAGAGGAAAATGGGCGGATCCAGAGTATAGACAACTCAACATATCAAGGGAGGGAGAGCAGTGATAGAGGGCAAAGTAGAGACAAAAGTGTTCTTTTGTATGTCTGCATGTGTATGTACATGCTTCTGTGTGCGGGTCTTATATTATTTTTTTAAAGATTTTATTTATTTATTTGACAGAGGGAGAGAGATCACAAGTAGGCAGAGAGGCAGGCAGAGAGAGGGGGGGAAAGCAGGCTTCCTGCTGAGCAGAGAGCCCGATGTGGGGCTCGATCCCAGGACCCTAGGATCATGACCAGAACCGAAGGCAGGGGCTTAACCCACTGAGCCATCCAGGCACCTGGCGGGTCTTATATTTAGTGGGAGAAACAGTAAGCTATTTTTCCCAGTTTCCAAATGGACATGTGCTGCAATCATGCCAAAATGCAGTCTGTGTCCAGGACAGGGAGGCGTCAAGTGAAAAACCTGCATTGGCTTCAAATGTCTGATAAGCCATATTTTACACATGGATGCTTTAATGCTGGGAGCCTGTGCAGTGCCATTTGGAATATTTTGTTGCTTACCTCTACAAGTAGAATTTAGTGCCTTCCTGATATTAAAGTTCACAGTCTCTTTAGGACCTAAGATGCTATTTGTCTGACATGAGAGCTTACCCCAATAACAGTAAAACTCACCAGTGTGACTAACTGAATAAATCAGGAAAGGCTGGCCGGGCAATATTCCCCTAAATTCTAGACGCCAGACAGTATTAGACAAAAAAAGGGAGGTAGCATAGTCAACAGCATGAGTAGATTCTGCAGCCAAATTACATCGGTGTGAATCCTGTCCTACTACCAGTTAGCTGTGTAATCTTTCTTGAGTTTCCAAATTTCTCTCTGACTCAAGTCTCTAAAATGTAAAATAGAGCCATAACACATTACCTACCCTTACTTCTTGGGAACAATAAAGGAGTTCGTACCCATAAAGTGTTTGTAAAAACATTTAATACATAATAAACACTTAGAGTGAGCTACCATATTTTGAATGTTGGACTTTGAGTGACAAATTTAAAAAGGAAACTTAGTCTTTATTATCCGAAAGTAAACAGGTTCTAATTTCAGTTACAATTCAAGGCTACTTAGATAACATCAGTAGAAGAATGTAAGGTAAGTGGTTAGAGTCCAAATGTTGCTATCAAAGGATCTGCAGCCAATCCTTGTTCTGGTCTCACTTACGGGACTTTGAGTAAGATACTTGAGTGCTTTATGTTTTTGTTTCCTCTTCAGGAATAGGAGATAATGGTTTAAACTCTGTGGTATTGGTAGAAGACTACATGAGAAACTTCATGTATAAGGGTATAATGCTTTGATATTAAATTCTAGACGGCTTTTGATATTTTTTTTTACCTGATTTTTTCCCTCCACCTCCTCTCATTCAAGTGTATGTGAAGGTGTAAGACGTGAACTATCTTTGGGGAAAGCATAAGCACAAAGAACCTGAAGTCAGATCTCAACTTTAAAGCTGCTTGTAGCATTAGTAAATCTGCAAGTGATGATTTTTTATTTTCAGAAACAAGTGCTTGAGAACAAAAAAATGTTATTCTTTCTCCTCTGCATTCCAACTTTATTTTAATTTTTATTTCAAAATTTGGTTTTAAATATTAAGAGCCAATGCCTATAAAACAGAGTTTAAACAAGAGACCACTAAGTGAGAAAAAAAAATGCATCATGTACAAGGACAAACATCTGACCCAAGGTTGACAATTTTGAACAGTTAGAGGGAATTAAAGAATCAGAAGTAAAGGACCAGAGTTTAGAAGCTGGTGTTCTCTAACAATAAGTCATTTTTCTATCCACTCCTACACATCCCTAGATACAAAAAATCAGAGAGAAATATCATTAAGAAGGCACCTGGGTGGCACAGTTGGTTAAGAGTCCAAAACTGGGTGTGGTGCAAAAACAATTAATACTGTTACGCTGAAAAGAAATAAAAATTTAAAAAAAAAAAAAAAAAAAAAAAAAGAGTCCAAATCTTGGTTTCAGCTCAGGTCATGATTTCAGGGCCTGAGATCAAGCTCTACATTTGGCTCATGCTCAGCAAACAGTCTGTTTCAGATTCTCTTTTTCCTTTGCCCCTTCCCCCTACCCCTATCCAGTAAATAAATAAATCTTAAAAAAAGAAAGAAAGAAATATCATTAAGGTTTAAAGTATCACAAAGCAGAATTGCAGAAGATAACCCTTGATAGAGAAGCATTATGTGCTACGTTGTGTGACTAGTAGAATGTCGGTGCCTAAAAGTGGTATCTAGGGACTGAAATATGAGAGCTTCCCCTATGTTCCTGCTCCTGTCCTACATCTGCAGAGCCTAGGCAGGGGGCTTGGCACTGGGGCGGGCAGTGAAGGGATGAGCTTGAATGTACCCGGTAACTAACGGGAATGGATCTCAGAGTCAGAACGTCACAGGTTTTCAGAAACTGTGGAACCCGTTCCCCAAAGTCTGACCTTGGAGTTGGAGCCCCAGATTCTCCACATTCTTGAGAACAGTGCAAATGTTTAGAAGGTCACCTAAGGACGAAATATTATAATACAGTTAAAGAACGCAGCACAATACCAGGCATATGTTAAGTGTTCAAACAGTAACAGCACTTGATTTTAATACTTAGTGAGAAAAGATTCTCTTTATAATTTTCTCAGAACAAAAGCAATGTGGACCTTCCATAAGCCATGGTCTTGATCTTTTGCCAGTGATAGATTAGGTTAAATTGAATTATACTTAATATCAATTTCTGAAAATGCACTGTGAAGGGACTGGGTTGAATTTGTGCTAATAGGTAAGGAGGAATTTCTGCAGTAGGACCCTCAGGAGCATACTTTATTTTCCTTTATCACCTCTATTTCCACATATACATATATTTTTTTTTCAGGGCTTTTCAGTGAATATTGGTGGTTTATTCATTATGTCATTAGTTTATGATAATATAACACTCTTCAAATATCTGGCAAGGCTAGTCCTCTTTGTTTCCATCCTTTACTTTCTTTCCTTCTTTTTTTGAATATGTATCTTTTGCTTATGCCAGCATGTTGTGTGTGTGTGTGTGTGTGTGTGTGTGTGTGTGTGTGTGTTTTACATACTTTAAAATATGTAGTCACTTTCCCCAAAATAAATCCTATTCATATTTCCACTGTTAGGGAGGAAGAGTTACAGTGACTTCAATGGATTCTTTTAGAACCCTGTATCTCACAGAAGCTTGGGTAGAAGCTGTCTATAGATCATCCTACTAAGTTAGGGAGCAAGTGACTGATGCTTATTCCTAATAGAAGAGACTTCACACTTAGGAATATATTTCTATCATCAGGAGCATCTATGTGGTCCAAACAGAAATACTGTCTTTGGAATAGTGGCTATGGTTCATATGAAGGAAGTATTCCTTGGCAATACTGGGCTAAAGTAAAGACTGTGAACATCCACAAACAAATTGAGTCATATGATACCCTTAATGTATTCTTCATACATTCAATGATATTGATCATGCTCCTACTATGCACATATGAGGTGTTTTTTTAGGGGTTAAAAATATAGACAATAACATTTTTTCACTCTTGTGAGAGCCAAACAGATCACCATGTTAGAACTTAACTTTATTTTGGTCCCTAGATCCTTCCTAGAATCAGGAGGACATATGGAATTTCTTACTAGAAAATGTACTTACTCATATTTGCCCTGGAATTTTATAAGATTTCAAGAGATTTCCTATTAAAAACAAACAAACAAACAAAATATACTGTGGAGGTTTAACCACAGAAAGATGTTTAGAGAATAAGGAGGAAGTGTTTCTAGTGCTATTCAGAAACAAGCAAATAAACAAATTAACAAATGTTTCCCAGATATGTCTCTTAAACTGAGTTTTAAAGTATAGCTAAGAGTTAGCCTGACAAGACATAAAGGATGTGCCTAGGAGATAGGGCTGTGATGCGCAAAGACACAAAATCTAACAACAGCATGACAGGTCAATTAAGCTGAAGAAATAAATATAAGCCAGGACGGAGAAGGGAGAGAGAAGCCAAGTCACAGTGGACTGCTTTTTCATGTAAACAATACAGTTAAAAATATTTTTATTAGTTGAGAATTTTGATCTGGTAAAATTTGTACAGAATTCTGGTTTTTAAAAAAGTCAGATACAAAATAGAGCTTCTCTGTCATCTGGGTGGCTCAGTTGGTTGAGCATCTTCCTTGGGCTCAAGTCATAATTTCAGGGTCCTGGGGTTGAGCCGCACCTGGGCCTCTTGAGCTCAGCAGGAAGTCTGCTTGAGATTCTCTCTCCTTTTCCCTCTGCCCCTCCCCCATCTACACATGCTCTCTCTTTCTCTAAAATAAATAAATCTTAAAAAAATCTTCAAAAAAAGAACATTTCGGGGCGCCTGGGTGGCTCAGTGGGTTAAAGCCTCTGCCTTCGGCTCAGGTCATGATCCCAGGGTCCTGGGATTGAGCCCCGCATCGGGCTCTCTGCTCAGCAGGGAGCCTGCTTCCCTCTCTCTCTCTGCCTGCCTGTCTGCCTACTTGTGATCTCTGTCTTTCAAATAAATAAATAAAATCTGTAAGAAAAAAAAAAAAAGGAACATTTCAGTATATTTTAACAAATTTCTGAATTATACTTTCCTGACCAATAAAGTTTAGCTTTTTGAAAAGCTTGTTTCCTGTACCTGTTCTTTTACCCGTCTGACAATGGAATCCAAGTGCAGATTCCCATCTTACCATTTACTTAGTTATGTTCAATGATATCTAAATGCCAACAGTGAACACAATGTCAACTCAAAATGCAGTTTTCCCTTGATTCACTACTTCTTATCCCCACACTTTTCTTTTTTTAAAGATTTTTTAAAAAATTTATTTGACAGAGATCACCAGTAGGCAGAGAGGCAGGCAGGCAGACAGAGAGAGGGGGAAGCAGGCTCCTTGCTGAGCAGAGCCCGATGCCGATGCCGATGCTGGGCTTGATCCCAGGACGGTGAGATCATGACCTGATCCAAAGGCAGAGGCTTAACACACTGAGCCACCCAGGCTCCCCCAACACACACTTTTCTTGATGTGAACTTTTCACAGTATATTACATTCAATGAGGTTTTCTTCAGTTCAGGAATTGGCTCCTTAAGCAGTTGATTAATAAATCTATCATACTTAGGTTCTAATTTCAAATCACATTAATGATTATTAGAATACTCATTTCATTATAATAAATGCAGGACATATTCTTGAAATTTATACACAAATTGATTTTTGAATACACAGTATTTTTAAAGAACTTTAAAGAAAGTTGTGGCATATCCTTTGGGGAAATAAATGATCTCTTTCTAAATTGTATAATAATTTATATATTATATAATCACATTTATATATTATTTATGTATTTATATATTTATATATTTATATTATATAAAATTATGATTAATTGTATAATTAACAAATTATATAATAAATTATATAATTTATAACTTACTTTTTTAAAAAAATTATTTATTTGACAGACAGAGATCACAAGTAAGGAGAGAGGCAGGCAGAGAGAGAGGAAGGGAAGCAGGCTTCCCGCTGAGCAGAGAGGCCGATGTGGGGCTCGATCCCAGGACCCTGAGATCATGACCTGAGCCAAAGGCAGAGGCTTTAACCCACTGAGCCACCCAGGTGCCCCTATAACTTACTTTTTATAGAAGACTTTTTTCCCCCAATAAAGCCACCCAATGAAACCATTTGGTTAAGAGAACAAACAGTAGGTCATGGACTCACAGACACCCATTTGCAGTGGGGAGAAGATTGAAATCGGGGTCTGTTAAAAGTGGGTTTCTGAAAGACCTTACTTGACCTAATTTTTACATCAGTTTCTTTACTTGACTCTCTCAGATAGCCCACACAAGGATTTCTTCAAATCTACAAAGTTAAAATAGTCTCTGAATGTTAATAATTCTATGGTAATCTACTATTTCTTCTGCCATTTAATAAGATAATTGGAAAGAAGTTAATAAGAATATATCCAGATATTATGGCAAGGTTGACAAGGAAACAATCTTCTACATGGAATAACTAATGGAATGAAATTATTTAGTTTAGGGAAGAGAAGTTTCAGTGCATCCATAATAGCTCTTTATACATATCTGATAGATTGTTCTGTGGGAGAAAGGGGTAAGCTTATTCTAACCTTCCAGGACTAGAATTCATATATAGGAATAAGAAAAACAGAAGATTAGAACAAAAAAAAAATTAATACATTTGCTCTAGATGTGAACAGGTTCCTTCTTAAATAGTGAGTTTATACAGGAAGTGTTCAAAATATGCTGGATAGTCATCACTCCACCACCTCTTATATAAGGAGCTAGATCTTTACACACCGCTGATAAACTCCAACTCTAAGTGTCTGTATGGAGTAGACTGTAATGATGGCCACAGTACTTCAAAGCTCTCTTTTTCAAGTCATGGAATCTAGTGCTCATTACATACTAACTCTGGGCTTGGACATAAGCCTTTATTTGACTAATAAAATGTCAGTAAGCAGAGACCTGAAAAAGATTTGAGCAGTAGGACATGCTGTATTCAGAACACTCTACTGTATGAACAAGACCACGCTAACCTGCTAGATACTGATGTTAATACAAGGGATGAGCATCCCAGTGCCACACCCCCACTCCCGCCATCACCATGGACCAACTTCCAACTAAACTGGCATTGGGACAAAAACTATGATTGGGGGGTGCCTGGGTGGCTCAGTGGGTTAAAACCTCTGCCTTTGACTCGGGTCATGATCCCAGGGTCCTGGGATCGAGCCCCACATCAGGCTCTCTGCTCTGCGGGGAGCCTGCTTTCTCCTCTCTCTCTGCCTGCCTCTCTGCCTGCTTGTGATCTCTGTCTGTCAAATAAATAAATAAAATCTTAAAAAAAAAAAAAAACTATGATTGGACCCAGGGTAATATAGAATCTAGAACCAAATACATAGCTAGTAGTTATTCCTTTAAAACACTATGATTCAGAGTGTTTTGTTTTTGTTTTTGTTTTTGTTTTTGCTGTTTTTCTTATGAAGCAACAAAAATTGAAAAATACATATAAAGAAAGTTAACCTAACCATACAGGGAAATAAAGGATACTTACATAAGTGCTACAGACAAAAATAACAACAACAACAACATAAAGTGAAAGTAATTATCTGCAGAATGGGAGAGATCATTGAATCTTATGGTTGTCAGGCATTACTTAAAGAGGAAACACCGTAAATCAGAGCTTGAGGAAAGGTCAGAGTATGAATAGAGAGATGCAAAGGAGGTACAAAGTAGGGAATAGTATGAACAGTGTGGCCCAGTTAGGGTTCTTTGATTACAAGAACAGAAACTAACTTTGGCTAAAGAAAAGATAAAAAGGAATTTATCAGAAAGATAATGTATATTAGTTTAGAAAATCAAAGAAGAGTCTAAACAAACAATTCCTTAAAAAGGGAAATGCAGCAACAGAACAACTATTAGGATCTGAGTGACAAGGACTAAAAACCATTCTCTTATGTATACCATCTATGGTATACATTAGCTTCAACCTGCCCAATCAAAATCTGCCCTTATTGTAACTGCCAGAGTTTGAAACTCTTGGAAGAGAAGCTCTAACTTGCCTAAGATGTTCTAAGTTGGAAGAGAAGTTCTAACTCATTCACCCTTGCCGGGTTTGAGGGGCAGTGCAGGGGGTGAGGGGAACTTCAACTGATGGTTCTATGAGAGCCATCTGTAATGGAGAGATGGCTCCAAAGGCAATTCAAGGAATTATTACCAAAGGAAGGAGGAAGAAATGCTTAAAAGGCGATTTGACTGGGGTCCACTACACATGATTATAACATGCTAATAATAGTTAAATCATACAGTAATAGATGATAACATTTGCCCAATGTCATTCTACATTCTTAAAATAGGAACTCAACCCTAGGAAGAATGGTACTAATATCCACCTTTTTTGTTTACAGAGAAGGAAAGGGAGGTTCTGACTCACCCACAGTCATGGAACCATAAAGTGGCAGAGCTGGGACATGATTTTATACTGCTTGAGTCCAGAACCTACTGTGATACATTTCAATTCTATTCTGCTTCTCAAATGTGAAAATCTTGTTCAAGAAACTGAAGTGGACTACCAAGTCTGGGGGAAAGGTAAATGAGAAGAAAAAGGGGGGTGGTGGTATAAATGCAATATGCTATTCCATCCTACCATGTTAGAGGATTTACAAAAAAGATTTTCTATGCCATTATTTTATAAGGCAAAAACAAATCAACAACATCTATTTTATAAAATTCTGCAAGACTACACACACACATCTGTAATTAGGTATATCATGTCTGCTAATTTAAAAGTCCCATATCTTCTTATTCAAAATACAGGGGATTCAGTGCTTACATATTATCAAAATATTTCATGTTTATTCAAAGATTAGAACTCCTATAGAGAAGAAAGATGTCATTTTATGTATCTCATCAAAATATCAAACCAAAACACATGATTGGAAGCTTATTTGAGCATTAACAGGTGGTTAGCAGATAATGTGTAATCAATAAACTACCATCCCATCATTGTGCTTGCAAAGCAAGGCCATTTCATAGGGTTTAGGATTGATTAGTCTTGATTCAGGCAAAGAAAATAAAGCCTTTAAACAGGGAGACTTCATAATGGCAGGGATACCAACACAAGTGATTGAGGTAATAGTAAGAATTAGTCAATCTAAGATATATTTTACATGATATAAGATTATATCAAATAAGATATTTTTACTGAACTAAACTCCAAAATGGACAAATGTGTGAAAACAGAGGTGATGGAGAAATAACTACAAATTACACTAACCATTAAACAGACCAATGGTCTATTAACTCAGTCTTGCTAGCAATGAGCTTTCATTATAATTTGTGACCTACACTTTGGATATTCTATTGCCAATGTCAAACTTTGACTAAAATAGTTAATTTTTCTTTCTTTTCTTTTAGTTTTTCACATCGACAAGATTGACATGTTTGTAACTAATTGAAAAGCATAGTATTACATCAAAGTGACTTCGTCCCTTACTTAAATCAAAGATTATTCCAACTTTTTGAATTTTTAATATCTTTACATAATAAATATCTATATTAAGCTTATTTTAGCATGCTTTTATAGCCCAAACCCTTAATAGAGTCTCAGATGATTCTTAGTATACCTCCACATTTACAGTAAAATATTATAAAGTCTTTTGTGGCAAAACACATTCTTAGAGTCATTTCTGAGGAGTGTGAATCTTTTCATTCTCTGACTCCTCCACCTACAAATCCCATCATGATCAAAGTCAGCAGGAGTCCACAAAGAAAAACTGTTAGAAGTATTATAGGGAAGATGGGACTGGAATGATAATTGATTTATGGATAGTAGCATTAAGTTATTTTTTTCTTTTATTATAATGTTATAGAAAGCCTGTCTATAAAAATAAATGTGGGGGTGCCTGGGTTTCTCAGTTGGTTAAGTGTCTGCCTTCAGCTGAGGTCTTGATTCCAGGATCCTGGGATCAAGTCCTACATCAGGCTCCCTGCTTAGTGGTGAGCTTGCTTCTCCCTCTCCTTCTGACTGCAGCTACCCCTGCTTGTGCTTTCTCTGTCAAATAAATAAATAAAATCTTTAAAAAATGTAGTAACTAGATAAATGAAATCATAACAATTTTTCCAATATTTTTTTCTTCTTTTGAGAAACTCTATTGAATGGAGAGAAGGCCTTGTTAATAAAGGAGAAAAGATTATAGGGAAAATAGTCAGACAGGTATCAGGGAGAACATCCAATCTGATTGTATTTTCTATAATGCTGATGAGGCAAAGTGTGGAATTTCCCTTCCACAACCATCAGCCAAAGATCCTGTCCAGATACATAGATCTACTAAAAGAAACTGTAGACAATGGGAAGCTGAATTGGAATTTAGGCTTGAACAGTCAGAGAAAGGGAAGAGTGTAAATTTATACAGACATTAAAGAAAAGGAAACATGCTAAAATAAAGCCAAGGGTAATATGAAGGAGAGAGGTAAGTTAAGACTGGAAATAAGAGCTCTTGGCAGTAAACATGTGTTGAATTGTTCATGGGAAGGTTCATAAGGCCACTGAGCTAATTAACAAATACTAGAGAGATGAAAAAAAATCAAATTTTAAAGTCAACCAAAGTATTTTGTGAAGTCCTTTGGAAATTAGAGGAAAAAAGAGAATAACCATTTCTATCATGAAAAACTGTAACACAGCAGAAATATTTAGGTATTTATTCTACAGTCATTAAGCCCACCAGAGCACAGTTTATTAAGTTTACTGAAAACCAGGGATAAAGAGAACACTATTAAAGTGGCTAGAAAAAAAACAAAAACAAAACAAAAACAAAACAAAACAAAAAAACCCCATCATTGTATGCAAATAAAAAAGAAGGATGGCTGAATTCTTACCAGAAACAAGAGAAAAGACAGTACAATAATTTCTTTAAAAGAACTGTATATAGGGAAGAAGTTGGTCAAAAGAATTCTACATGCAGCAAAGACAATATTCTATAAAAAGTAAAAGAAAAAACGAAAATATTTTATTTGAATGAAACCTCAGATAATCCATCACCAGCCCAACAGATATCAGGCTAAACAAGTTTGTTAAATTGAGCGGAAATGAAATTAAAAGGGATTCTGGGGGCGCTGGGTGGCTCAGTGGGTTAAAGCCTCTGCCTTCGGCTCAGGTCATGATCCAGTGTCCTGGGATCAAGCCCCACATTGGTGCTCTCTGCTCAGCAGGGAACCTGCTTCCTTTCTACTCTCTCTCTGCCTACTTGTGATCTCTGTCAGAAAAATAAATAAAATCTTAAAAAAAAAAAGAGGGAATCTGGATCTAAAAGAAGAAATAAGATAACTGAAAATGATAAGAACATGGTTAAACATATGATTTTTTTCCTCAATATTTTAAGACAATTGACGCTTTAAAGCAAAAATTGAAAAGATGTACTTTGGGTTTTATAGTATATACAGAAGCAAAAATTTATGACAATGCCAAAGGAGATGAAAAGATGTTATGAAGGGAATTATACTGTTTTAAAATTCCTCCATAATTGTTAAGTGACATAACATTAAGATAGCCTGGATAAATTAAGAATGCATGTTGTAACAATAAAAGCATCAACAATACCAACATGTAAAGAGGGATAGGTAAAATTCTAATAAAGTAGGTAAAATTAAATAGAAATAATTAAAATATGGGCATCTGGATGGCTCAGTTGGTTACGCAACTGCCTTCAGCTCAAGTCATGATCCTGGAATCTGCTTCTCCCTCTGACCCTCCCCTGTCTCATGTTCTCCCTCCCTCCCTCCCTCCCTCTCTCTCTCTCTCTCTCTCTCTGTCATTGTCTTTCTCACAAATAAATAAAACCTTAAAAATAATAATAATTAAAATAATGTAGTAAGGGAGGATCAAAGAAATGAAGAAGAGTAGGGATAAACAAAACAAATAGCAAGAGTGTGTTAAATCCAACTGGATCAACAATTCTATTAAATATAAATGGATTATTTACTAAAATTAAGAGATTTTATGAATAATTGAAGAAATATCCAATTTCTATAGTACATAAGAGATGTAGTTTTTTAATATAAAAGTGTAGTGAGGTTTTAAGTAAGATGGTAAGGAAATCCATTCTACACAAACATTAAGCAGTATTATAGGAGACAGAGTGACATTTTACAATGATAAAGTGAAAAATTCATCAAGGAGATATAACAATCCTAAATATTTATTCATTTAATAAAAAAGCTTCAAAATAAGTCAAAATTTCAAAATTTCAAAATTTGAAAGAATAAAGTGGAATAATTAGATAAATTCACAATCACAGATAGATAAAATGTCATAACATCTTCGAAAGCTCTATAGCAGTTTCTTTCCAATTTAAACACACTTATACCCTATTACCCAATGATTCTACTCCTAGGGATTTAAACACAGAATGTAAGCTCATGTTTGCAAAATATGTTGTACATATTTACCACGACTTTCGTTTGTAATGACTGAAAACTGGACCCAACCCAAATGTCCATCAGACAAAAAGTGGTATATCCTATAGTGAAACACACTGATTGATAAAGGGAATGAACTATTGCCACCTCCAACAATTCTTAATTATGCGCAGTGAAAGAAGTCAGACACAAATGTGTACATATTGAATGAGTTAGATGATTTAGATGAAGTTCAAAAACAAGGAAATTAAATACCATTTATAGTATAAATGTGATTAAGGAACACTCTGTGATAGAAAAATAATAGGTTAACCAATTATTTTTGGTTAACCACTGCTTTGTGTAATTTGTCTTTAAAGATTATGATTGTTCTCTCATCAATAACACAGTGCATAGTTCAGTTCTGTAATATGACTAATAGATCTGAGTGTCCCATTTCTTTGGGAAGGATATATAATACTTTGGAGAATATGCAATTTTTTTTCAATCCTTTGTGTAAATACCTCAATTCCAGTGACTATCACAAAAGTGATCAGGGACTCTGAATACTATTATATAGGACTTAATTTGGATTTTGATATCTTCTCTCTGGGATAATTTTTTTCTTTTTCATTTTAAATGTTTATTTTGCTAAATTATTTTAGCAGTAAAACGTTTACATATTACTAAAATTTCCAGCTGGTGGGGTAAGAGGAATCCTTTTCTCTTTTCAAGAGTTAACTGTTAGAAGGAATTATGGTGTGGACTGTTAGGTGAGAAGGGTCTAGATTCTGAATGGAGACAGCTGACCATAGAAGGGAAGTGGGAGAAACAGTAAATCCAACAACAACAGCAAAAAAGACTTCAAGGCTAAGTGAATTGCCCAAAACTATAGGGTTAAGAAGCAGCCAAAGGAATGTTAACATGAGTATTTCTGCGACCACAGGTGGAAGAAGTAACCCAAATTGTATACAGGGTGGTTGCTCTGTACATAATTATGCGAGTTGCTTTTCCTATTTTTCCCTCATATTCCAGAACGACCTGTACTTTCTGAATTCCAATGCAGATTAAATAAAAATAATTAGTTTCTACTTTTTAGTTTGTATTTATCTAATTTTTAAGATGCTCAAAGAGTTCTTTATTTCTCCATTTTCCCTTTGTTATCTTTTCCAAGCAATAGGAACTTCTGGTTTCTGAATCAGCACAATGTTCCCAAATCAAGAAACAAAACCTTTCAAAAACTGTGCTTGGCGTTGCTAGTTACACCAGAAATCACCAATGTAGACTGGCATGAAACCCAAGCGAAGGGTAAAGCGGGCCCTAAGTGTACTTCAGGATGAGAAGCAAGGGGATAGACAGAGCAAAAAGCCTTTGACATGCAGACACATTCCCTTTTCCTCCTTCTGTGCCCGAAGGACAACACTGAATAATTGTATTGGCAAACAAATGCACACGTAAGAGTAAAACTTGAAAATACTGCACGGATAAATTACCCCAACTGTGAAGAATGGAGACATCAAAGAGATAAAAAAGCAGAGAATCTGCCCTGTATATAATGTAAGCACAGACTTTTTCAAAGATCTGTATAAGTGCTTTGAAGCTACACAGCAAAGAAATAATTAAGCCCTTCATACACAGCCAGAATTTGGCTAAAGTCAAAACAAAGAGGAAAAATAAAGAAGAAGAAAAGAGGCGATGCAGAATTTCAAGTTCCAATCAGAAGAGTGAAACTAATTATAAAATTTACTTAGCTCTTACTGTATATCAGGGACTATTAACACAAAACACATGTGTAAAATACGTCCCAAATCATCCATACACACACACACACACACACACACACACATACACATACACACACACTATAGAATATGTAGTGTATGTATATATATGTGTGCTATATGTAATGCACATGTATGAATTATATATGCATATATCTGTATAATCTCAATCTTCATAAAACTCTACAAAATAATTATTACCCACTTTATAGGAATTAAGAAACTGAGGTTTTAATTAATAAGCATAAGACCTAAGATCACACAGTTATTTAATTTAAAAACAGGATTCAAATTCAGATCAATGGTATTCTGAAATACCTTAATTATTATGCTATCCTCTTAAAAAAAGGTCTTTCTAATTCTTATTGGAACTATGATGTGCGCCTCCCAGCAGCAGCCATACTTAGCAACCTGGAAAAGAATGTTCTATTCTGATGTTTTCAGCGATTTGCTGTTCATGACCACATAATGTTTAGCCATGGCCTATTAAGTACATATCACATCCTTCTGTACCAGAAATGGGAATCCATTTAAACAAGCAATTGAGTTTTATTGCTATTTTATTTTCTGCCTAATCCCCCTCCACCTTCACTTTTTGCTAAAGCAATAAGGTAAATATCACATTATCTGGTTTTAGAGTATATATGGAAATATCTGTGTTGTCAGGAGAATTTAATTACAGGGAACAGACCTATGGGCAGTTTCTGTTATAAAATTCCCACCCATGTTGGCCAAATATCTGCCTGAGAAGTGCAGGAGTACCATATTTGTCTTAGGATTTGAATTTGTAGGGAAAATGCTGGGAAGGTCTGTTGGTTATATATACAGTGATCACAAAATATACTGTTCAACTGGGAAGATTTGGAAAGTGAACTGGACAGGACATCTGAGCGGTAAGTGTATACTGAGGACTGTTCTTAGAAAATTCACCTAGTGAAGCTTCATTTCCTCGGAAGTGTGAAATACTTTAGACATGTAAAATTCTTTGACTTTGCTCAGCAATATAAAGACTTATTTTGCCACTCTTATTTGCAGCTCAGTGATGCACTGTATTCCTCAAAAGGAAAGGCTGCTTTGCTCAAAATACAAGAAAAGTAAATGCTGTGCATTTGGGTTCTATTTGATAGGAATATAAACATGTCTTTGCATGCTCAAACCATCTTTCCCCTACATAATGAGAATAATCAATAAGATTATTTTCTTTACTTATAACACTCTCTAAACTGCCAGATTGTGAAAATTCCCCAAAATCCTCAAGACAGCAATACCTCTCCCTCTTCTATCAAGTTATCACCCATGAATAGGAGTTTTATGCTATTTCCCTCTGAAACTGGACACCTTTATATATTTCATACATCATAAGTCTTCATTTATATACCTCCATTATTACTTGTATGGGCATTTCTGAAAATCTAAATTTCTTAGCATTACCTAACATACCCAATTTTTTATCTAAAATGGAGAAAAAAATTAAGTCCTGTGTGTCTATAAGTTATATGAACTCATTAAGGGCAAAGGGATACATTCTATGGATAATTTATGTACCCCAAGTATGTATATAAAAAATGTACCAATGTATATAACTGAATGGTTATTTGTTGAAAATTAATGATGGAAAATTGAGAGAGGCATCTAATAACAACCATTTCAGCAGAGATATCTTGTAACAAATCCACACCCAGAATCCTCTTGTCCTCAATTCCAGTATTTCCTATGTTCTTTTCATTGGGGGAAAAATCCATATTAGAAAAGCCTACCTTAAAGCACGTTGCTTAAGAACTCAACTATATTGACCCATGACATCTTCTGAGGCCCAGATGGGCAGATCAATTCATTTTATGGAAACCCATGAACAGCTGTTGGCAATAATTTCTAATGACTTCATTTGATTCTGACACATGATGCCTTGACCCCATCATCTGGGCCCATCTGTGAGAATGGCAGGGAGCCCACAAGTGCAGTGGCTGGCCACAGGCCATCAGCCGTCTGGCATAGGTAGGGGAAGGGTGGGTGGAGCAGAACTGGCAGAATATTGCTGCCACCAAGCCAAGGCATTCACAGCAGTAGCTTGATCACCTCTCAGATCTGCTTTCTTTGCTTTCACTCATGGCCATTGACAGTCTGGGACAGATAAAATAGTGTAAAATGAAACCTAGTGAAAGCCATAAAATTAAAAGAACTAAAAGTAGCCTAGAGATAAAATGGACTGGGATTATGAACTGAAGGGGAGAAAAAGAAGATATTTTAAAAGATAATCCTCGGGGTTATAGAGTACCAGAGCTGGATGATAGCTTAGAGCAAAATGTTCTAATTCTATAGTTGACAAAACAGGTCCAGAGAGAAGTGATATATTTATTAACTATTCATAAAATCTATCAAAATCTCTATTTCTTTACTTCAATCATATAGTAGGCTCCAAGAAGTAGGGATTATCTATTTGTTTAAGGTTGTATCCCCAGCACCTAAGACAATATTTGAGAAACAGTAGTCACTTATTAAATGTGTATAAATAAATCTCAGAGGTTTCTTTTAAAGTTAGTATAACATATTTTTAAGAGCTTAAAGTCAGAGCCAAACATATGATTCTGAATGATGGCTACGATCTACTCAACATGCAGCTCTGGGTTAAGGTTTTGATTCAGTGGAGAAAGGACAGAGCTCTGGGTGTACAGAATCAATACAGACTTTGTCATGCCTTTCAAAGAAGGCAGAAAGGAAGGAAATAAAGAAGAAAAGGGAGGAAGAGAGAGAGTAGGGGAGGGATGGAAGGGTGTTAAGAGGACAGTAAAGGGAAGAGAAATAGGCAGAGAACTGAAAAGGCAGGAGGAAGGTGAGAAAAAAGTAAAGAGGAGTGGTGAACACAAGAAACAGTATGTTGGTGAGGATACAGAGAAAGGGGAACGCTCTTACACTATTGGAGGGAATGCAAACTGGTACAGTCACTACGGAAAACCCTATGGAGACTCCTCAAAAAGTTAACAATAAAGCTACCCTATGACCCAGTAATTGCACTACTAGGTATTTACTTTCCAAAGGATACAAAAATACAGATTCCAAGAGGCACATGAACCCTGATGCTTATAGTAGCATTATTAATAGTAGCCGTACTATGGAAAGAACCCAAATGTCCATTGACTGATGAATGGATAAAGAAGATGTGGTAGACATGGACAATGGAATATTAGTCATCAAAAAGAATGAAACCTTGCCATTTTCAATGACATGGATGGAGCTAGACTGTATTATACTAAACAAAATAAGTTAGTCAGAGAAAGACAGATACCATAATTTCACTCATATGTAGAGTTTTTAAGAAAAAAAATAGATGAACGTAAGGGAAGGGGGAGAAAAGAGTCTCTTAGTGTTTGCTTTCCTCTCCTATAATGATAGAGAACAAATGGGGTTGATGGAGGGAGGTGGTTCAGGAATGGGCTAAAGGGGTGATTGGTACTCCAGAGGACACTAGTGATGAGCACTGGGTGTTACATATAAGTGATAAATCACTACATTCTACACCTGAAACCAATTTTATCATATATATTAAATAAAAACTTGAAAAAGAAAAAAAGGGGGGGGGTAGTCAATAGATCAATGAAAATATCCTCAATATCAGTATCCAAGAGATAACTGCAAATTAAAACCATAATTAAGCCCTACTTCACACCCATTAGGATGTTTATTTTCAAAAAGAGAGGGGGGGGGGCGCCTGGGTGGCTCAATGGGTTAAGCCTCTGCCTTTGGCTCAGGTCATGATCTCAGGGTCCTGGGATCAAGCCCCGCATTGGGCTCTCTGCTCAGCAGGGAGCCTGCTTCCTCCTCTCTTTCTGCCTACTTGTGATCTCTGTCAAATAAATAAAATCTTTTAAAAAAAAGAGAGAGAGAGAGAGAAAGAAAATATTAAATGTTGGCAAGTATGTGGAGAAACTAGAAGTCAGAAATTGTATGTACTATCGGTGGAAATGTAAAATGGTGAAGTCACTGGGGAAATCACATTGGTTGGTTCCTCAAAAATTAAACATAGAATTACCATATGATTCAGCAGTTCTACTTCTAGGTACATGCACAAAAGAATTGAGTCCCTAATGGGGGGACTCAAATACTTGTACACCACTGTCCTCAGCAGAAATATTCACAATTCTCAAAAGGTGGAAACAACCCAAATGTTCATTGAAAGATGAAAAGATAAAATAGGATATATGTATACAATGGAATATTACTCAAACTTTAAAAATAATGACACTCTGATGCAAGCGACAAAATGGACAAATCTTAAAAATATTCTACGAAGTGAAACAAGTCAGATACAAAAGAACATGCATTGTAAGATTTCATTTATATAATATACCTAGAATATACCTAGAATATAGAATTCTATAATTCTATATTATAGAATATAATATACCTAGAATACCTTCTAGAAGGCAGAAGAGATACTAATTGGAACTAGAGAGAAAGGGTGGGAAATTATTGCTTAATTGCTAGGGAGTTCTGTTTAAGATGAGGAAAAGTTCTGGAAATGGATAGTGGTGATGGTTACATAGCCCTGTGAATGTACTTATACATTTAAAAGTGGTTAAAATGGTCATTTTTATGATATTTATATTTTACCATAACAATAGAAGGAAGAAAGAAAGGAAGCTAATATAGAAGACTACAGAACAATTTTTTTTTTTTTCCCCAAACGAAATAGACAGTACTTTTTTGCCAACCTGGTCTCTATTCCTCCACTTTTCTCACGTCTCTCAGATTTCCAATTGTTGGTAAAGGAAAATGATTCTAATCTCATGCAAATTGCTGCAATGTCAGCTTAAGAGCTTGTAATGGAGGGCTAAGAAAATCAAATCACATCATGACCATGAGGAAAGCATCCTGAGAATGAATCTAGCACAGAAGACCATACCTTGAGGGGGAAAAAAAATCTGTCTGAAAAAAAACAAAACAAAACAGAGCTGGCTTCTTGGTTAAATAAAAATTTGAATCCTGCCCTCTTCTGGTCTTTAAATAATTCTGAGGGCTGTTATTTTGAGTCAAAATAATTCTGTTAGCAAACTAGAAAAATCCAATGAGGTTTTCAGTAGACTTCCTTTTCTCATTTGTGAAATAAAAATGTTTAAATAATCAGATCATCATAAAGATATTCTTTACCACTGTAAATCTTTAATTTCATGAACCACCATCCAAACCTTAAATTATTTTCTTCTTGCCTTCAAAAAATTCTCATATTCCTATGTAAATACAAAGTAATTTATGAAATGGAATTGGTCCTAGGACCGTTTAATAGTAACTCCATGAATACAATGTTATGCATTTTCATCATTAGATCAAGTTCATTTCCTCCTTTTCAAACAAAGTTTTTATTTTCAGTTCAGTTGAGAGACCAACCTAAATGGATCTCCTAGACTATAGTCTCAAAAAGTAACTCTTATGACACATAATAGAATGCCCCTGGCATCCCTGGAAATCTCCCTTAAGATGGTGCCTTGTAAGTATATGCTGTATTAGAATTAACAGTGCCAGCTGCCTTCTTTAATAAGAAGGAGAATGAAATAACAAGCTGGGTACAATTTATTTACTTATTTTACAATGCATGAACAATAATACTAAATACATCCATACTGCATGCATACACACACACACACACACACACACACACACACACACATCAATGCATATATTACATATATTGAATACATGCATAAGATAAATCTCCCTTTCAAATCTATTCTGAAGAAGAGAGTTTTCAAGTGAGAGCTTAAGATAAAAGAAAAGCCTAGACAGTCGTAATACATCTTGTCCACTTAGAGGATCCTTTGGAGACACTATTTTTTTTTTTATTCTCAAGAGAATACAAGTCCTCCTTTGTGTAGGAAGGTAACTATAACTGAAATTCTCCCTAGTTTTCTACCATGATCTTAAAAATATTGTTCTTACATTTAAGTGAAATCAATATTTTGCCACTTGCAGGCATTTCAAAAACACAGGAGAGTTACCCTGATCCAAAAAATACTTTTCCAAATGCCAATTGCTACATGTAATATCCACAGAAGGATACAAAATTTTCATTCCAGTAAGATAGACCCCTTAAAATATAAGCAGATCCTTATGAGGGAATGGATGCTGTGTTAGAATAAAATGTCATTCAGTGACAGTGATGGGTCAGTGAGTTTCCACTGCTAAAAGAGAAAGAAATGTAAAAACCAGTTTTCCATGATTGGTAGAGTAATTCTTATCTAAGAATTGATCAGAATGTGTTTTAGGCAAGTGTCAAAAACCAAATATAAAGCAGAGATCACACAGTCTCATTCATTATCAAAGCAATTCAAAGGCAAAAATATTAGTGCCTCTAAAAATTAAAAAAAAAATAATTAAATAAATAAAAAGCAAAACCAAAACCCCCGGTTGGTTCTAACTATGGTTAGAATGGTTATAGTTATGGTTAGTCTCTATGGGAAAAAAACCATGAGAGACTCTTAACTGTAGGAAACACACAGAGAATTGCTGGAGGGGAGACGGGGGGAGGATGAGGTAATTGGGTGATGAGTATTAAGGAGGGCACATGATGTGATATAACACTGGGTATTATAAGCAACTAATAAATTATTGAACACTACATCTGAAACTAATGATGTAATTGAGTTCAAATAATAAAAAGAAAATATTAGATGATAGCCCAAAGATTGAAAGTTTGGATGCTGTAGTCAGGTAAGTGTGAGTCATACTATAACACTCAACACTTTCTATTTTTTTTTTTTAATTTATTTATTTATTTATTTTAAGATTTTATTTATTTATTTGACAGACAGAGATCACAAGTAGGCAGAGAGGCAGGCAGAGAGAGAGGAGGAAGCAGGCTTGCTGCTGAGCGGAAAGCCTGATGTGGGGTTTGATCCCAGGACCCTGGGATCATGACCCGAGCCGAAGGCAGAGGCTTTAACCCACTGAGCCACCCAGGTGCCCCATCACTTTCTATTTTTTTAATATAGGTAAGGAGGCAAACTCTAATGAACTAATTTGCAAAATGAGGTAATTGTAGTTTTAAGCTTACAGGATCATTGTGGAAATCGAATAGAAAAAATGAAGATAAATAATGTAGTTCATGGACTGAAACATATTTACTGTTTTTATCACTTGCATATCAGTGCTGAATATTGAAAAAAAATACAGAGAGAGTAATTTACTAAGCCAAGGTTAGGAACAAAAACAAACCACTTCTCAAATCCAAGGTCTTATCCATACAGCATTTGTTAATGAAAGCTTAGTCCATTCTCATAAATTGTCATTCTTAAGACTAATTTACAGCAGATATTTAAATACTGTACTCCTTCATATTAACTTTGAGAAATAAAATGTTCTCTCAAAGTTGACATTTATAAAAATGCACAAAGGAAATATGTTTAAAATTAACATTCTAAGACCTCATTTCACTTGCTGAATAGCCTGACAATTACCACTGTTTCTTGGGAAGCATGATTACTCCCAAGTTGGTCATACATTTAAACAGGTAACAGTGCCATAAAAATCAGAGAAGATCCTCAGCCAAGGGTATGAAGATAAAAGATCTCTCTTAGGAAAGACAATTATTAGATGTTACTGTCTATATAGCGGTGGGCTTCAACTTCAAGAAAATGATTCCCAAAACTTATGTTTACTAACTGCAATAAAATACAAGAAACTCCAGGGTTCCATTTACCTAGAAAGATATTAAACAAATGAAGGGGAAAAAAATGTCTTTTGGCCAGGATTGTCAGAAACTACATATGGAGTGAGAAATGAAAAAGCCAGCTGGAGAATTTAAGAAAAACCAGTTTGAACAGTTAAAGACAACACACAGGATCAGAATTGTTATCTTGTCTTAAATAATGTTATTTTATTTCTGTATAAATGATAAATGATTATAAATATTTGAAAAATTCAAAAAGTTAAAATATCATTCATGATCTTGCCAACTAATTGCACTCTTACACATTAACATTTTTATTTTTACTTTTATTTATATAGTTATATTTTATAATTTTAATACTTATAATATTGTTACAGATAATTTCTCTATATCCAATCCCCATTTAGATGCATGCATATAATTTTAAATATAAATGCCATAAATACTATTTTGTGATTAGTGCTATTGTTGTTTTTTTTAAATAATAATCATCATGGACATTTATAGATTTATACCATCATTTTAAATGACAGGAACATATTCTCTTGTATTTATATTGTCTAATTTATTTGTAAATTTCCTAATAAGGAAATGTGGGTCATCTTCAGTATCCTGATATTAGAAACTACACTAGTTGGACATTTGCAAACCTTTTTGAAATTGTGTAATTAACCTTGAGTTAAAAAGCAACCATTATTTTATAAGGTGACTAGAGTCAGAGTAGAAACATTAGTTTACTTAGAGTCTAATTCCAGGCTTAATTTCATTCATTCACCACTTTTCCATCTCAGTTTCTAAACTGGTAAGATGGGAAAATTAAGAATGATTTCTAAAGCCTTCGCCAGCTGCAAACTTCAAACTCTGTAAGTAGAAGAGGACTAAACAGTAGTAACCTGAAAGTGATGATTACGTAATACGACAGAAGAGTGTTAGTCTAAATTTACCTTCCGTAGTCACCTAAGAGGCATCAGAGAAGTTGGGTCACAATCTCGTTTAATATAATGGCATTTCAATGAAATATATTGAATGAAGTTTTATATCCATTCTTTAACTGGGGGAAACCAAGGCACAGAAATGAAAAGACCTTACCCTAAATTATATATATCCAGTCAGTGTCAAAGCTTTGGCTGAAGCCAGACTTCAGTTTTTTTTGATCCAGGGCATTAGTCACTAGGAAAAACTGCTGTATAAAAAGAATGTAGACACCCAGCTGAAGTCAAACCGTGTTGAAGTTCAAAGGGGAATAGATAAGTAATTTAGAAAATGGTGAAATCGAAATGGAAAGCCTGTAAACAGTAATTAAAGAATAGTTATAGAAATTAAAAGTGCATGCATGTGGTATGCAAAGAAAACCAGTGCCAAATACCACTTTTAGCCCATTAAAATTTCAGGATTGCATTATTTTTAATAATACATAGCTGGGGTGTTGGTCACTGAGCAAGAGAATATGTACTTGTCAATACATTTCAAAAGACTAACCACATCCATGCAATTGGCTCAATATTTCCAACTATGAAAACCATCTTAAAGAAATATTCATAAATGCACATAAATGTTTATGAAGCATTATCATAATGAAAAATGAAAATAGTCTAAATTCCTATGACAGGTCACAAACTAAATAAAATGTAGATGACCAAATAATATGCCCTATTAAACATCAATATTACAAAAATATTTAACAGCACTAGTTAATATTTGATAGTGAGGAAAAGATTTTAAAAGATCATAGAGGCATTATAGTTCCTATTGGATTGGATGATGACCCTATATATACAAATCAAGTAAACATTTTTCAGATAGAAAATATGCACATTTAAATACTCTCTCTTTTTTGTTTTACTCTTTTCCCCATTCTCCAAATTTCTACAATGTATATGTGTAGACATAATCAGAAAAATAACCAGTATTTTCCAATTCCATTGTCATTAGTAGAGGTTGGGTAGCAAAATTATTGTCATCCTAATACAGCCACCCTGCCAAAGATTTAACACACTCAGCCACTTTATCTCAATTAACGATTCTAAACCCACTGTTTTTAACTCTGACTCTGAAAAGAAGTTGCCCATTTTGGTCAAATCCTTTAGCTATAGATATTGACTACTTCAAAAGATGATCCCATTCTGATTTCCTTCTATGTAGCAAAGACATAAAACAAAATTTTAAAATGTAAAAGTGATGTCCAAAATCTTTAGGATATTGCTTCCAACATGCCCAAGTGAAGTCCTTTGGAAGTAGAAGAGGTCTACCCTACCCAGCAAGTTCCATAACCTACAGAATTCTCAAAACAGTTGTTTCCTCGTGGACTCATTCTTCTGTTGCTCAATCCCTGCCTACACTTTCCCCATATCATCCATCAAGTTACAGCTAGGTAGTATTTGACCTGCATCTTTTCTAATCATCAAGGGTAGGATATCTCTGAAAATTACAGATTTGGGGAACATATACCATTCAGCACAGAACAAGACTTAAGATATACTTTGCTGGACTTCAACAGAACCCTTGGTTCACCTCAGTCTTGTGTTTTCACTAATTCAGCACTTTTACAGTCTTTTTTTTTTTTTTTACAGTCTCTTTTTACCATATGTTATCTGTTACACAATAAAATTTTGTTTTACTAGTCAATGTAACTTATTCATATTAACTAATCTTGACTTTTTCTCTTGGTACAATAAATATCTATTTAGATCAATATTATTCATAGGACAATGTTTTTAGGAGTTAGAGAGCATAGTTCTCATCTCCTACAATTACATAAATAACCTTCTCAGTTAAGCTTGATGAAACGAAGTCCTCAGCAATTTGCTGCTTAGTTAACACCCTAGAGGAATCCCTATCCCATCAATAGGTAACAGATACTATTACTTCCACAGTAACAGAAGACATATTAAGATAAATTAAGTGCTGGCATAATTTAGAAAATTTTAAGAATACTGACAATTGAAGATGACCAGCCTAGTGAGACATGTAGGTATTATTTTAATATGTGATACACTGGAAATTTAAGGTATGTTTAGTAAAAATACTTAGGAGAGAAAAAATATTTTATACCAATATCTTAAGCTTTTCCAAGTAGAATATTTGAGAAAGATCAAAATCCAAAATCTTTCTTTATTCACCACAAATAGAACTAACCTATGAACAAGAGAAGACAAGCCTAAGCCTAATTAGAAGAGGAAGATTAATTTCAGAGTCTCTCAGAAGATAGTTTATCTGAGGACTGCACAAAAATGGAATAAGTCAAATCAACTATAGAAATACTCAGTCTGAATTTGAGTGAGTAACTATCAGAGATGCTGTTAGAGTATTTACTCACGCATCCCCATCTATGTGACCTTCTCGTGATGATACTGACACTTCTGCTTTGAGAGCTATCATCTATATTCCCTCTCCTTGATTGTGAACAAATATGTGGCTACAACACATATTAAGCTATACCACTTCCAAGACAAAGTTAGAAAGGTGATAGAACATGTACATGTGTGTGTGTGTTTCTGTCTTTGGAGCTCTGAGATGGCATATAATGAGACTCACCACCTTGAGGCTACCATGCTGGAAAGAACATGGAGGGATCAAATTGAGATAGAGATAAACCAGGAACCCCATCTGTTCTAAGTGCTAGAAGTTTAAGTCCTCCCTGCCCAGGTACCATGCATGTGAGTAAGTGACCCACTCTATGTGTGTGATCCACAGTGAACTACTGGCTATCAGTTACCCTTTTAGAATCACTAAACATCACAGAACTAAATGAACATGAGAATCAGCTCCAGTCTGTGTGAGATAGCAAGAAGAAACCAGTAAACTCTTCTTGGTTTATTGTTCATAATTTAACATTTCCAGAAAATCTGGAAGATGGGTATTCTGGTATTAGAACATTTTTTTAATCTCCCCAAAAGGGAAATGAATGTATTGGTAATTGAAAAGCGAAAGAGAAAAAGATCCCCATCTTAGAGTCAATCTTCACATATCCTTAGAGCCACTCTTTCTATGTGGTCTGCCACCCCCAAGGAGGTTGGTCAGCACAGCTCCACATGGCAATCTCAGGAACAAGAGAGTACAGGTCTTGAGAGGCCCTGCTTTTAGCATCCACGTATGTCACCTATGCAAAATCTTCTCGGTCAAAACAAGCTGCACCTTCACTTAATGGATGATATGCAAAGTCCTACTGAAAAAGGGAATAGGCAAGGAATGTTTTACCTATCATTAATCTAACATATGTCCCACTGACCACAATATTTGATTTATCCATAAGGTGGCAAACAAATTGTCCCCTTCTTCTATATAAGTTGGAACCTGCAGCAAAAGCTTAGAAGCTAAGTTTATCTAGGAGAGGACTGGGAAGTAATGGGACTCATGGAGATGAGAACTGGAAGACATCCCTCCCTGTGGCTTATGCCTCTGAACATTCAGCTACCTATTGGCTAGTAGGCTATAGGCCACTGCTGGTCAGCAGGAAGAACAGTTATGGAGAAAGAATGGACAGAGCGGGGGAGGAATATTAGGAGAAGCTTGTACTTGCAGTGTATCTCAATATTTTCTTGTTACATGTCAAATGATGAACTTTTGAGAGTACTAATGCTTCACTATTACTTTACAGATCTCACATAACTTTCATTTTTGTCCAAATTGAACACAAAAGTACATGGAAAAAGGGGTTTAGAAAAATGTAGTGCTCAGCTTTAACCAGGTTGACACAGCACAGTCCTGAAAACACTTATTTTTCTAACTCATGTCTATAATGACATGTCTTATAATAAATATGGATTATATTTATTAATAAACCAAAAAAAGATCAAAATGAAAGAATTAATGTCTCTTCTAAAATAGTATAAAGCAATTTAGATGATTGTTTATTCCACATTTGCTCATCTTGCAATGTCTCTAAGCTTTTATTATCTTCTCTTTCCTCTAAAAATGATTTTTTTTCTCATTTCTCAATAATTAATTTTATGTCAACTTGACTGGGCCACAGTGCCAAGATATTTGGTCGAATATTGTTCTGGATGTTTCTGTGAAGGTGATTTTTGGAGGAGATTGACATTTAAACATGTAGACTTTGAGTAAAACGGATCACCCTCCATAAAGTTGATGGGCCACATCCAATCAGAAAAAGGCCTTAAAACAAAAACCAACTTCCCCAGACCTAAAGGATTTCTGTCAGCAGACTGCCTTTGGATTTAAACTACAACTTTTTCTTGGATCTCCAGTCTCTCAGCATATAGCATTTAGCCTCCCTACAGAATTTTGACTTCTCAATCCTTCACAATTGTTTGAGTCAATTCCTTTAAATCTCAGTCATTCTCTCTCTTGTTCTTGCTCGCTCTCTCATACACACACACACACACACACACACCATGTTGGCATGTTGATTATATTCCTCTGGAGAACCCTGAATAAAACTATAGCCCTTCCATTTCTCATTCTGAACTCCTTACAAATCGTTGTCATTCATTTCCTACTTCTCTAACAACCAACCTTTAGCACTGAATGTGACAAAAGAGGCTAGATCTGAGTTGCCTACTAGGGTAGCCCCAAGTCACAGGCAATTCTTTAAATCTAAATAAAAATAATACAATTATAAATTCACATCTTTGCTCATACTAGCCACATTTCAAGTGACCAGTAATGATTAGCAACTAGTGGCTACCACAGTGAACAACACAGATTATAGCACATTTCCGTAATTGTTGAATGTTTCGGATATCACTGTAATTCACAAGTCAACTTCTATTTCCACATAGAAATCTCTTTTTAAAAAGATGTTTTCTTTTCTCCATCAAAATCGAAAGTGGTCAGAGCCCACCTTAGAAAACTTTAAGAGGCAATATGAAGCTCAGATAATAAATTAGCAAGTATCATGCATTTTCCACACACCGAGTGGCTAGAGAGCTTCTGGCAATCTCTTAGCATTCAAAAGTGATCAGGGACACAGTCAGGTTTATATGCCTTCTAAGTCTACAGCGTTTGTGATCTCTGTTCTGTGTAGCTAGCATCTATCTCCAAAATAATGTCACCTTCTATGATGTATGAGATGCTGTGTAACAAGTAGTCCTTATTTCAACATGAGGAAAAGAGATCAGATAATGAGATATATGCCAGGGAACACATCTATAGTCTCCTCTAGAATATAAAACACTTTTATTTACTTGGAGAGCATAAAATGTGACTTACAATGTATGTTTTGCCAATGCTCAGGCATTCTTTCAAAGAGGCAATCTTCAATTACAAGTGGAAAACTAATTTTAATTTTTATAATTGCGTGTTCCCTGTCTTGGAGGAAATCATTCAGCCTTTTGTTCCAAGTATCTTTCCATCGTTTCAATAGCAGATAGTTAGGGGGAAGATTAAGGAGAAAAACATAAATAAATCAGCAAATAACAAACCCATTTTATGATGTTTATAACCTTATTTTCTTCTTTTTTTCTATTATCTACCCTTATTTTATTGGTGTACAAAGAGTTTTGTTTTTCATTAGATAGCACGAGCTAAATGCAAAAGAAGTAAAACTTTTAAAGGAGACAGGTTCTGATTTGGCAATTCCACCTTTAAATTTGGAGTCCATGTGAATTCTTTCCTTTGATTAACCTCCACCTCCCTACAATCATTTGGAACCACAGAGACCCAACAATTTAATCCAAAGTGGTGCAACCCATGGTTAATGAGAGTAAGGCAGGTTGGGAACAAACAAATGAGGAACATAGAAATCTGTATAGCTTGTGTCATCTGTGGAGTTAGCAGCTACATAGTTCTAGATGATCACTGAAGGATTTAAAGTGTGATATTGCCAGAGTTTTCCAATTTTTAAAGGGAACTTGAAAAATCCCACTACCTGAAATCTCTCACTTTTAAAATGCTGACAAATGTTTTAACCTTTTTAAAACACTACATGCATCAAATAAACTATTTTTCATTTAAATTAGATCCAAAGTCTTCTAGTCTGCTTTTAGTAAATTCCTTCAAAACAAGAGTATGACTTCTGCTTTCTTTTCTTTTCACTGCAACCTCCACCAAGATGTGAGTGCACATTAGACTTAACAGGACAAGTCAGTTCATAGCTCTCATTCTGGAAAAGGTCAAAGTCATGGCAGCCACTAACATAGATGAAAAACAATTACTGTGATCTAAGATTTTGGATCTCAGCTGGGGCAGTTTTGTCCCCTAGAGGACATGCGGCAATGTCTAGCAACATTCTTGTTTGTCACGACCTGGTGGGGATTGGTATTGGCATCTAGTAGGGACAGGCCTGGGATGGGGCTGATCATCCTACAGTGCACAGGATAGTCCCCCACAGCAAAGGATGATCAGGTTCAGAATATCAATAATGCTGAGGTTGAGAAATCCTTATCTACATCCTGGTTTTGCATGGAGGACCAATATTTGCCCACCCTTGCCATTGGTGACCTGAGCACTGACAAGAAAGCACATTTCCCCACACTCTATTATCCAGTTTTGTCATTGTCTATATCCTAATTACACATATTTGGGACCTGTTTGCCCAGGCTTAGACCAGCATGAGCCCAGAAACTGTTCAACTTCCAGAGATAGTGGTTGGCACGTATCTAGACATCAGATTTGAAAAAAAATTAAACATTCTGCTAGACACATATCCAAAGGCAAGGGAAACAAAAGTAAACATGAATTATTGGGACATCATTCAATATAAAAAGCTTTTGCACAGCAAAACCAAAAGACAACTGACAGAATGGGAGAAGATATTTGCAAATGACATTTCAGATAAAGGACTAGTATCCAAAATCTATAAGGAACTTACCAAACTCAACACCCAAAGCACAAATCCAATCAAGAAATGGGCAGAAAATATGAACAGACGTTTCTGCAAAGAAGATGTCAAAATGGCCAACAGATTCATGAAAAAGTACTCAACATCACTCAACATCAGGGAACTACAAATCAAAACCACCATGAGATACCACCTCACACTAGTCAGAATGGCTAAAATTAACAAATCAGGAAACAAAAGATGTTGGCGAGGATGCAGGGAAAGGGGAACTCTCCTACACTATTGGTGGGAATGCAAGCTGGTGTAGCCACTCTGGAAAACATAATGGTTGTTCCTCAAAAAGTTGAAAATAGAGCTACCCTACGACCCAGTACTTGCACTGCTGGGTATTTACCACAAAGATACAAATATAGTGTTCTGAAGGGGCACCTGCACCCCAATGTTAACAGCAACAATGTCCACAATAACCAAACTATGGAAAGAGCCCAGATGTCCATCGACAGATGAACGGATAAAGAAGAGATGTGAGATACATAGATATACACACACACACTATGAAATATTACACAGCTATAAAAATGAAACCTTACCATTTGCAACAACATGGATGGAACTAAAGTGTATTATGCTGAATGAAATAAGTCAATCAGAGAAAGACAATTATGTGAATCTCACTGATATGCAGAATTTAAGAAACAAAGCAGAAGATCATAGGGAAAGAGGGAAAAGATGAAACAAGACAAAACCAGAGAGGGGGACAGGTTTGTTTAAGAGACTCTTAATCTTAAGAAACAAACTGAGGATTCCTGGAGGGAAGGGGGGTCTAGGGATGGGTTGACTAGGTGATAGACATTGGAGAGGGTATGTGTTGTGGTGAGTTCTGGGTGTTTGTAAGACGGATGAATCACAAATCTGTACCCTTGAAAGAAATATCTCTCAAATAAATAAATAAAATCTTTTAAAAAATTAAACATTCTTAAAACTCATGTTTTAGTGAGGAGGAGAGTAATTAAGGTGTGTTCATACACACTAATGTAGTATAAATTTGGAAAACCAGAGAGGACAACCTAGCAGTGTTTTTATATAGGTTTTAAATATATAGACTCCTTAGGAAAAACAAAAATCGCTGAACCCTGCTCTACAGCAATAACTTTGAAAATATGGTACCCAGACAAATAACATCAGCATTACCTAGGAAATTATTAGGCAAAATTCAGGCTCTGTATTAGACCTACCATATGAGAAACTGTGACAATGGAACTCAGTAATCTGGGTTCTCACTAGCCCTCCAGAGTATTTTGATGCCTACAAAATTTTGAGAACAACAGACCTAGGAAAGACTCTTAAAAGCCTAGCTGTGCATTAGAATCACTTGGGGGGGGATTATTAAAAATGCAGACACAGGGTTCTCTCTGGAGATTCTTGGCTCATCTGGGACCAGTGAACAACTAGATAACCAAGACTGTTTCCTGGGTTGTCTCAATTGAGAATCAAAGTGTTTACATCCTTGTGGACTTGTTACTATGACCCACGTCTTCATTTGCTACAGTTTTCAGAAATATGGGAGTATAGGCAACTGCTATGACAGGGCTGCTTTCTACATTTTTAGCTTTTATTTTTAATTTTTTAAAAATTTTATTTATTTACTTGGTAGAGAGAGAGAGAGCGCAAGCAGGGGAAGCTACAGAGGGAGAGGGAGAAGCAGGCTCACCACTGAGCAGAGAGCCTGACTCGGGGTTCAATCCCAGGACCCTGTGATCATGACCTGAGCCAAATGCAGAGGCTTAACCAAATAAACCACCCAGGTGCCCCTCTGAATTTTTACCAGTGAAAATCCAAGTGCAAATATTCTCTAGGATTTTTTTCCCCAAGAGTGATCTGGAAACTCTCATGTCATATGCAGTTGTATTTTTGAAAATAGACTGAATCTCAAAATAGGCAACTTCTGTATTATTTCTTCATCTTGAATCTTCTTTAGGTAAAAAAGGCATTTTGTGGGACACCTGGGTGGCTCAGTTGGTTAAGCGGCTGCCTTCGGCTCAGGTCATGGTCCCAGCGTCCTGGGATCGAGTCCCACATCGGGCTCCTTGCTCAGCAGGGAGCCTGCTTCTCCCTCTGCCTCTGCCTGCCTCTCTGTCTGCCTGTGCTCACTCTCTCTGACAAATAAATAAATAAAATCTTTAAAAAAAAAAAAAAAAAAAAAAAAAAAAAAAAGGCATTTTGTGATTGATTCCATATGTGAGGAAAACCCTCTTCAAGACTGTTAGAGTTTTTATTCTTTAAGATTTTGTACAAGTTCTGGGGTAAGCCCTTAACTGACCTAGAAGTTTCTGCTTCTGGCCACTTAAAAGTATTTGCCATATTAAAAGTCTAGATTTTCTTTTTTCTTTTTTTTTTAATTTTTTTAAAGATTTTATTTATTATTTTGACAGACAGAGATCAGAAGCAGGCAGAGAGGCAGGAAGAGAGAGAGGGAGGAAGCAGGCTCCCTGCTGAGCAGAGAGCCCGACATGGGGCTCGATCCCAGGACCCTGAGATCATGACCTGAGCCGAAGGCAGAGGCTTAACCCACTGAGCCACCCAGGCACCCCAAAAGTCTAGATTTTCTAAATCAAATACACTATGAAAATCCCAAGTCATGTGGAAAGCCCTATAGACAATATAGAAAACATTATAAACAGAAAGGTGATATATGAAGGGGGAACAGGGAGAGAGAGACAGAGAAAGAGAAAGACAGAGATGGAGGGGTAACCTGTTATATGGTAGTTCAACTGTACAAGATCAACAATGAGAACTGCCCCAGTCTTTACCCAGCACTGCCAAAGATAATAGTGAATTGTTTTGTTGGCCTTGGGGTGGTTTCTTCATATAACAACAGAAAATGACAAGAAGAGGGGATATTGTTTTTGAAAATCCTCCCAGTCAATTCTAACTAGCAACTGTAACCTTTCCCTCCTTTGGTAAGTGCTAACTTTCAGTAGATTTAAGATCTTATATTCAACCACACTAAACTGCTTTGTATCCAGTACCCAATAATGAACAAACCAGTGATCAGGAAGTCAATAGAATGCAGTTGTAAAGCTCAACTTTTAATTTAATGCTGTATATTTATCCATCTTCTTAAAGGCTCTCAGAGCATCAATTAGTCATAGTGGATACAAGAGTGAACACACGTATATTTTATCATATTGTCAAGTTCAACAGATAAAGGTGCTAATTGTCTTTAATGAAGACAGAAACCTTCACAAACTTTTAAATAAATAAATTCACAGATTAAACAATTATTAATGGGCTAGTTACCAAACAGGTTTGTTGTGCTGAATTCTAGAGATTTGAAGACTAATAAGACATAATCTTTCCCATACTTTCTGAACTCTAAGTCTATTGATATGACTCCAGGGAAGGTGTGGATGAAATTCTAAGGCAATTTGAAATCAACTATGCCATAACACTTGAAATATTTGATATTGAGAGTTTGCTATACTTAGGTCACTTATTTTTTTTTCTATTTTTATTCAAGTAAAATTGAGTGCTTAATTAGTTTCAGATGTACCATATGATTCATCAATTCTGAACATTCTTAGTGCTCATCGTAAGTGTATTCTTAATGCCCTTTATTTCCTAAAAGTTTGTTTTCTGTATTTAAGAGTTTAAGAGTTTCACTCACATTATACCTCTAGGTCCATCCATGTTGTTGTAAATGGCAAGATTTCATTCATTTTTTTTTTTTAATGGCTGTGTACATAGCCACTGTGGAAAATGGGGGCTCCTCAATAAATAAATAAATAAATAAATAAATAAATAAAAATAGAATTACCATGGGATCTAGTAAATCCGCTACTGGGTATTTACCCAAAGAAAACAAAAACACTAATTCAAAAAGATAATATGCATAATTATGTTTATTGCAGTTATATATAATACCCAAGATATAGAAGCAACATAGGTGTCCACTGATAGATGAGTGGACAAAGATGATGTGGTATATATACACAATGGGATTTACTAGGTCATCTAAAAGTCTTAACTACCCTGTACCTACTACCACGCACTAAGTGAAGCTCGAAGACATTAAACATGCTGCCGAAGGACTCACTACCAGTAAGCATTAAACCAATGCTCAACTGGATATGGAATGTGCAGTTCTAAATGAAGAACTGCATGCTCTTCAACTCTGTGCCACCCATAAAGGAACTATTTATTTTTAATGTGGTAAAGGTGGTGGGGTGGGTAACTTTCATTGGAAGCTCAGCAAGGGACTTTTTAGTTCACAACTTTTGAAGAACCACAGGACACATTTACACAGAATAAAACACACACGCACACGCACAAACACATGTAGCATATACCCTAAGCCTGAATAAAACCAAAGCACTTTTCTGCAGTATTATTTGTTTTGGCACCAAACTCTGGACTTTCCTTTCAAAAGAAGAAAACTTGGTTTATCTGGAACAGAACAGGGTGGAATGGAAGACTAGTAAGAAAAATAAATTAGCTAGTCACTTTTCAAATCCATAAGCAGAATGATGCACCTCTTATTAAGGTCCTTTGCTGTCTAAAAAAGGAACCTAAATTATATGGAGAGCAAATGGTCCCTGATATGGTCCTGCAGTCCATTAAAATAGTTTCCTGTTATTTAGCAATGATGCTGAACAAAGGGTATTGAAGGATGTTGGTGTCAGCTGAGTTCCGTTTACCAATGTCAAGATGATGGATTTGGGGACTTGGGCTATCTGCAGATAGATCAGGGGAGGGTGTGCAGTCAACACTGATACTTCCAGAGTTTCAAACACTCACTAAAGATCACTTTAGACTTAGCAACTTTATCCACCTAAGAAAAGAAAAGCTGCCTTTTGCGAGGAATAAAAATTTTGCTCCTTTCTAATGATAGAACTGCACAAGTTCTTGGGTCTTTAAGAACACAAGAATCCACAGGCTAACGGAGGGAGCTAAGCAGGATGAAACAGGCTGTTCATCTGTGCTCCTTGGGGATGTGATTTTCCTAAATCTTGACTCAATCTTAAAATAAGGAGGATAGATGTTATTAATTCATGAAATATTTTTGAGCACTTATGATGTGTTAGAATCTGTGCCTGATGTAGAAGATACATAGGTGGGCGGGGGGAGAAAAAAACAGAAGTAGCTCTTGCCTTCATGGAGTGACAATAGGGGAGATAAACATCAATCCAAAAAATCCAAGATTATTGCAGATTGAGTTCCCCTGGAAGCAGATTCTGAGATGGAGATTCTTGGAATGACTTGTTTTGTGACCACCACTAGTGGGAAGAAAAGAGCAGAAGCAGGATTGGGTAGAGGATGTCTGGTTCTTAAATAGCCTTCAGAGACCTCCTGAGTCAGGTAAGGCAGTCAGGACCTTCCAACCATGCACCAGCCATTCATCTGACACAGGCTGTCCCAGCTCGTAAGGCAACTCTTTTCAGCCAGGGAATTTCTAAAGAGGGATAACAATTGAGGAATTCCAGGAAACAACATGGTCCTAGAGGTGGATCTGAACAGTTAATCCAAGAGTCCGCTTCATAGGTGCATGGTTACGAACTGTGATTGGTGCTATAAATAAGAATGAGCCCTAAGTATGGACATGTGTAGGAGGAGGACCTGGCCTTGTTTGAGAAGTAAGAGAAGTCTTTCTTGAGGAAGGTATAATTAAGTTGAAATTTGAAAAACGTAACTATGTAAAGGGATAAGGGAATAGTATTCCCTGAAGAAAAATTACCAACACAAAGTCCCTGGGGCTTCAGGAACCTGGTGCATTTCAGGAATCCAAAACAAAACAAGTGAGCAAACAACAAAAGCCATAGACAGGCTAGAATGGGGAGGAAGGGAACCTGTAGTCATTGGCAGGGACAAGACCACAAAGGGCTTTGCAATCCAAGTTGAGAATTTAATCCTAAAAGCAGCAGAAAGTTACTGAAATATGTAGTCCTATGGCTACAAGGCAATGGATGGGTCTGGGTAGGTACTGGGGGTGGGGTGGGAGGATAGTGAGATGATCAGGTTTGCATTTTACAGTTATCCTGGCTGCTAAGCCCGGGGATGGACTGAAAAGCAGAGATGCTCTCTAAAACCCCCATCTAACTCTAAGTTTCTACAAAGACTTAGAGGCAGTGTCACTGATCCAGAAAGTGATTATCTTCCTTCACAGGGTACAGATTCCAAGATGTGATCATATAGCAGTCAGAATATTATTGATGATACCTAAAACTTTTATATGTGTCAACCAGTAATTCTATGAGCAACCCATGAGATAAGTACTAGAAGATCTCATTTCATGGATGAGATAATGGTAATACACTATTAAGTAAAGATTATTATCCCTATCTTCTAGATGGAGATTTTGAGCATTAAAGAGGTTGCATGTGTCACCCAACTTCATAGAACTAGTCTGTAATTCAAACCCAGGCAGCCTTGCCCTAGACAGCTTCAACCAATAACAAAATAGCAATATAATTTACATAAATGTATTACCAAATTATCATAGAAACTAAAAATCAGGCACAATTTGTTAAATGGCAAGAAGTTAAGACTTGTTCTTAAATGTAACAAAAAGTATATGTTTTGTTTTGTATTTGATTTGTTCTGTGTTTTTAGTGATATGCTGATCTAAAACATATTTATTTAGAAAATATTCAAAAAGTAATTGTAAGGGGTCCAAGAGTTTACATATTACAATTATGTAATTTAGGGTAGATATCCCTAACTACTAAAACAAATATGCCCCCAAATCATTCTAGCTTACCACAGTAAAAAATGCATTAATAACAATGACCTTATTTCTCATTATGAGGTGCCCTTACATTCCCTGAACAGGCATTCACATTTTTCTTTCTCACTTTCAGGCTCTTCCTTCCCTTAGGAACCTTAACAGGATCCTTTACATTAGCCCACAAAGAGAACTAGAGAGAGATAAGGTAGGGGAGTGGACTGCATCACCGCTGCCCTCATGTCATTGACCAGAACTTAGTCCTGTGGGTATATATCTAATGGAAAGGACTAAGGAATACAGACTTGCTAGGTGCCCAAGAGACATAAGTAGACGCCGATGACTACATAACAGTGACTGTTCTGATTGTAAAAGGTACTTAGAAGTCAAACAGTTTGTAAAACACTCATGCCCATTAAAGCAGCTATGTGGTGTCTAAGTTCCATTTTATTTTTTTCAAGACACTTTCTCCCAGAGACATGGAAACATTTAAAATGATTCCCTATGCCAGCCCTTCATTTTGATACTACTTACGTATTCTCCAGAGTGGTCACAAAACCCGAAGTTCAAACTATGGCCACAGTCTATGCTGAAGAAACAAGAGTCAAGAATTTTTCCTTTATCACACTATTCTCAAAGCTGATTTATTCTTCAATGTCAATAGGGGGGTTTTGTTTTGCTTAAAGTCCTTCCTTAAATATTGTTAAGTAGACTCCTGGATATGCAATCTAAATGCCCTTGTGTGTTTCAAAGCCAAGGTTTAGGAGTTTACAAGATATTAGGAGTTAACAAGATTATGATAATGTGGACACAGATCAAGAAAATGATAATAAGTAATAATCATGAATAGTAAGTCTGTGATAATTGTCATAGATCTCCTGAATTGTTTTAGACTCATCTAACATAGTTTTTCTCCTCTATGCATCATTTAAGAAGGCTTATAGGTTTTAACTGTATCACTCCACCCATCCTTTTTTTTTTTTTTTTTTTAAATGCCAAGTAGCTTTTATTTTGAACTGCTTTTGGACTCCTTTTTCTCAAGACAGTCACAGAAAATACTTGAGAGTGGACAGCATGATCCAGGACTTTAAATTCACATAAATGACAGCCAGTTGCAATCAGTACAACACAGTCATAGTGTCTACAAGATAACAAACGCATTTGCTCCTCCAAATAGAAACACACAGAGCAGAGATTGAACTATTTTTTTTCAAGTCTGAGCCTAAGTTGAGGTTTCAATCTGAGTTAACGATGATAAGAACGAATGAAAATAAAAGTGATAGGAAGTAGTGGGTGGTTAGATCTGACAAGAGAAACCAATTATTCACCTGTATCATTCAAAGTTCTCTTTCAGTCCTAATTCTTTCACTCTTGTATCTTCCATACAGAATTGAGTACCTACTATTTACATGGTGGTCTCCAGGAAACTCTCCAGGAATGAAGAGAAGGAATCATCATCATCATCATCACTTTTGTTTATTGTCAGGTTACTGTGTGTCAGACACTGTACTAAACATTTACATGTTTTAATTAATTTAATGCTCATTGTAATCCTACAACTCTACCCGGTTTTATATTAGTCAGAACTCTTCCAATTTCTATGGGAACACCCCAACTCCATGTAGCTTTAAATAAAGTGAAGGGTGTTACCAAATAATAGTAAATTAAGATACTGGGAAAGTAACATTTAATCTGTCATACTTTGAACACTTATTCATTCATTTTCTCTCTATCCCCCTCTTTCCCTCCCTCCTTCCACCCTGCTCCTTTAGATGTGAATCACTCTCTTCTTTCAATAACATGACTTATCCATGTGGCAGAGATGAACGATGGTCATCTATAGCTGTAAGAGGCAAGTACACTTACTTGCCCTAAGAACTGTCAAGGAAGAACACAAATGATCTCGCTTCCCTTAGGTCTCATGTCTATTATTTAACAAATACTATGGTTAGTTTGGGGGAAGAAGTTTTCTGATTGGTCTATTCTGGTTCCTATGACAAATCTGAGGTCCAGGGAATAAGTTCCTTTATTGTTGGCCACATCAGAATCACCTGGAAAAATAGTAAAAGTGGCAGACAAAATTTCCGATGTGAATTTCAACCAGTTTTTATTATTTTACTGTATTGCATTTGGAGAAGTAAACCTTAAAGAGTTTAGATTGTTTGTCTAATGGCATCCATGTAGAAATTTTGGTGATTTTATCGATATTGGTTTAAAATTTAAAATATACTTTTTAAGTTTTTTAAAGTTTTTATTTAAATTCCAGTTAGTTATCATGTATACTGTTTTCAGATGTACAATATAGTGATTCGATACTTCCATACAACACCCGGCACTCATCACAGCAAGTGCCCTCCTTAATCCCCATCACCTACTTGACCCACACACCTCTCCTCCGGTAACCATCAATATGTTCTCTGTAGTCAAGAGTCTGTTTCTTGATTTACCTGCTGAACTATACTTCCAAATATTGACTTAGAGATATGTATACTGGGAAGACTATCAATGTAGGGTATCTATCTATCTGAATTTAATACCCTTCACTTTAATTCTGGGAGTATACAAAATATAGTAAGAGTTATAAGCCACCTTTCAAGGAAAGAAACTTCTGTGGTTCAGAGGAAGGGTTCAGAATCTGCTAGCCAGAGACAGAGCAAAGCACTACTTTTTAAACATCACCATATTTAAAAGACAATCAGTGTTTTTGTTTTGTGTTTGTTTTCATTACTTTAAGTCTTAACTTCTGTTGAAAGTGCTTAGCATTAGGGAGAAGGGAGCTGACGTCCAGACTCAGTAATTGTCATGTACCTTCTCTGGGTTATCTTTGTCTTTATCTAAACTTCCTACCCCATCTATTCCATGCCACACTATGAAACAAATATTAAAGCATTTTGAAAAATTAAAAATCCCCCCAAATAGACAGTATTATGATTTTGCATTATGTGCCTTCTACATAAAAGCATATGATTGTAGTCTGCTGACACTTCTCCAGAAGTCACAGGAAAAGAAAGATCATATCATTACAGCTTTTGTAAATAGGCCTGTTGTACTCCAATCAATCCCCCTCAATCCCTCTTATTTTGTTAAGTTGCCACTGTCGCTTTCTTCTTCCTGTTTTCCTCCTTGCCTTTTATTTTTCTCATTATTAAATTTCATCAAATTATCTTTCCTAACTAACACTCTGGATAAGACTCTCATAGATTACATTTTATACTCAATAAAAAATTTTATTTACATCCAAATTAAAAATAGCTTCCTTCTCATTAGATCTCTTCTGTTGGCAGGCTATTTTCTTGGTTTTCTCCACAGTAGTCATTAATGCATGTTCTTCGGTTACCTTCTTTTAGTCTTTTTCTTTGATTCTTGAACAGTTTTTTTCGTAAGAAATCTTTCTTTCTCCACTAAGCTCTCCAATCAGCCACAGACTGACTCCAGATGAAATCTGGGCATTGATTTATAGTAAGTTATCATCCATTGCCTTAAGGAGACAAGACAATAATGCTATATTTTTAAATAATTGGTTTAGAAAACCAACCTCAAGTGCAGCAGAATAAAACAATGGGATTTATGCTGAACCTCATCTATTTTGACAATTGCAAAAATCCAGGTCTCATCATATATGTTGGTGCTGTAAAGATGCAGAGGGTAGGGAGAGGGAAAGACACTATTGTTAGAGCAGTTCTCATAGCATTTCAAAGATCATTTAATTTTGTCTAAGACTGCTGGTCATGGATGGGATTCTGTATGATTTCCATGCCTTATCCCACAATGCAGTGCATGAATAAAAGCAGTGACACATCAAACCCTACATTTTCATTAGCCCCCATCCCTGAGACAGCTTTATGAACTTTGGTCTCTGAGCAGTGTTGTCCTTGGGTAGACATCCTTCCCTGGTAACCAGGGCACTGGAATGGGAGCTGGACAGATCCTCATTTCTTCTAAGCTTCTCTCTTTAAACTCAACATTTAAAAAAGGAGAGAGAGATAACAAGGAGGAGAAATCAGGAAAATATGGAAAATAAAGATGGTTCGTAAGTGGATAAATCAAAATATAGACATAGGAACATGCTCTAAAGAATTTTGAGGGGCAACTTGGTGGCTCAGTGGGTTAAAGCCTCTGCCTTCAGCTCAGGTCATGATCTCAGGATCCTGGGATCGAGCCCCGCATCAGGCTCTCTGCTCAGCGGGGAGCCTGCTTCCTCCTCTCCTCTCTCTCTGCTTACTTGTGATCTCTGTCTGTCAAATATATAAATTAAAAATATTAAAAAAAACAACAACAAAGAATTTTGAGTTAACCACCCAATGTTCTAGAGTCAGAAATGATTAATAGTGGTAGCATCTATGGGTGAGATTTCAAGTGGGAAGCCATGGTATAAAAACATTTTTAATTACGAAATGTTTATCATAGGTGTGCATGGCTTCAGTAAAAACTTTAGTCATCACTAAAATATGGCTTCAGATGACTAAAATATGGCTTCAGAAAAAAAGAGACTAAGTTTGACATGGAATATGATCTAAAATTTAAAAAATTTAAATTTAAAAAATTTTAAAAAAATCATTTACACACTAGTATTTCATACCTCTTTGGGGAAAACAAAATTTGCGGTTGAATAAGGCAAGAGGCTGTGAAATTTTCTAATAAGCTTCTATGAGAGAGAGAGAGAAAGAGAGAGAGAGAATAAGGATTATTCCCTAACTGGCAGAGAGTTTGAGAGGTAGGCAGATACATCGGAGTAGAGCAAAATGCAGGTACAAAGGCGAACACACAGGAAGAAGCCAATGCAAAGATACTGTTTAGATCTTTGACTTTCCTGAAAAAAATAAAGTAGGTTAATAATTTAAGTTTAGAATTTTCTTTCATAAAACCAGTAACTAGATAGTCCATTCACAAAATTTGTTTCTTTTCTGTGATTTGTCCACTTTGACACAAGTGGTGATATGGGTATGAAAAATGTCTTCAAAGACACATTGAGTGTGAATGTCAAAGTGGCTGAGGGGAGCTAGTTAGCAACCCTCTAGTTCCTTGCCTGCTCTGTTTGAGACTACTGTTATCAAGAAATGAATTTTTTTTTCCTCTTCCTTTTTTGCTTGCAAAAAAATTATATCTCTGGCTTAAAGGGAGTCAGTATACATTTGTAGGTTCTTTTGTGGCATGTTTTTATAAATGGAAAAGTAAAAATCAATAATGCAGTGCTAGTCAGTTTGAACTCCTGAAGCAAAAATGAAACACACCTCACAGGTGTTAGAGTGCATATAAAAGTGGGAATTATTAATAAGGCACTTCAGTTTTTCTATTGGCTTGGAACTAATAAAAAGACTACATTATCCAGCACGAACAAGTTTTCATTTTACACCTGGTTCTGCAGAGCTGGTGATATCTTGGGGGCTGTGAGTACGACTTCATATTTGTGAGTTTCTGGGTTCCTGTGGATCTGAGAACAGCAGTCTGAGGCTTCTTTAAGATCACACAAGCCTGTGGTTGCTCTTCTGATGTATTTCTCTATATGACATACTGAGCTTACTTGAAGTGGTTTATAGAACACTGGCCTGTGTAGTACAGTTGCAGCCTAGGAGAGAGCTAGAGCTGGCTCCATTCATCCCACCCCAGGGGAGCTCTAGGTGCGGGAGGATGCAAGGACTGTCAGTTACTTCTGCAAAACTAAAAATTCATTAAAGCTAGAAACACCTTTTTTTTTTCTTATTTATATCCCCTTTTAAGCCCTTACAGTGATAAGCATAAAGAAATTTTGGCAACACTAAATAAAGCTTCTAAAAAAAGCAAATCTTGTAAACAAAATTCCACTGGTTCTGATTCAGTATATCTGGGGTAAAGCAGATGAATCTCAACGTTTAATCATTATGCAAGGTCAAGGTCAACCTGGCAGCTGGGGGTCGCTTTTTGAGAAATATGATAGTTAATATTCTTAGATTTTTTTTTTTTTTAATATCTGATTTCACTTGTTGGTCAGTCCCTGCTCCTTGGGTCTACACATTCCAGGTCCCCACTCACCTCCTTTATAAAATCATCTCATCTTCCGTGTGAGGACAAATTGGTCTCAGGGGTAAAAGATCCTCTATAAAACCGAGAACACCTGTTGGTGGTCTTCCCAGAACGGAAGTGACAGTGATAGAAGAATTAATCCCAAAGAAAAACAGATTGTCTCTTTATATTTAAAATAGTATGTGAAGAAACATTTGACTATCTTTTTTTTTTTTTTTATAGTTGTGGAAACCAGTATATAGAAAGTTTCTAGTTACTGGCTGAGGTCCCACAGTTCAGAGTAAGAGGGGAGGGGCTGATAGGGACTATAAGGAAAGGGACATCACAAGAAGGCAAGGTGGGGAGGCCATTATGAATTGGAGGCTTTTGATTTTCAGTGTGAAGTGTTCTTCTTTAGATAATCATTGATCATTAGTTTTTTAGAAGTGAATGTCAAAAACCTGACTGTGCTACATAGGATGGCTTTGAAAACAAAATGCACAAAAACTTATTTTTAGTTTATAAAAGTCATAAGTAAAAACCATGTAAAATATGTTGACACACGAAATGATGCTCAACGTCACTAATCATCAGGAAAATGAAAATCAATACTACCATGAGATACCACCTCACACCTGGTAGAATGGCTAAAATAAAAAAGACAAGGAATAACAAGTCTTGTCAAGGACATGAAGAAAAGGGAACCCTCATGCACTGCTGGTGGGAATGTAAATTGGTGTAACCACCAAGGAAAATACTATGGCAGTCTCTCAAAAAATTAAAAATAAAAGTACCATAAGATCCAATGATTCCCTTACTGGGTGTTTACTCGAAGAAGACAAAAACCCTAATTTGAAAAGATATATGCACCCCTTTGTTTATTGCCAACTACAATAGCCAGGATACGGAAGCAACCATCAGTAATTGAATGGATGAGGAAGATGTGGTATGTATATGCACACATATACATACATATCTACATATATGATACACAGTGGGATATTATGCAGCAATAAAGATGAGGTCTTTCCATTTGCAACAACATGGATGGACCTGGAATGTATTATGCTAAGTGAAGTCAAAGTAAGCCAAATGCCATATGATTTTACTCATCTGTGGAATCTAAAGAAGGAGGAGGAGAAAGAGGAGGAGGAGGAGGAGGAGAAGAGGAAGAAGAAGAAGAACAAAGAGGAGGAGGAGGAGGAGAAGAAGAATTAACAAACAACAGAATCTGGTCTATAAATACAGAAAACTGATGGTATCCAGAGAGGAGGGGAGTGAGGGAGTTGGTAAAATGGATGAAGAGGAGTAGGAGTTACAAGCTTCCAGTAATGGAATGAATAAGTCATAGGAATAAAAGATACAACATAGAGAACATAGTAAATGGTATTTTAACAGCCCTATATGGTGACAAATTCTAGTTAACGTTTGTGATGAAAGAACATCACAGAGAAGTTGAATCACTATTTGTATGCCTGAAACTAACATAACATTGTGTGCTAACTATATTGAAGGAAAAAGAAAAAAAAATATGAAGGTCTAGTCTTTCATTCACTATTAGGTTATACCTAACTTAAGTCTATGTGTGTGTGAGAGAGAGACAGAGAGACACAGACAGAGAGGCAGAGACACACTTCCAGCAAAGGGGTTTACTGTACTTTCGACCAAAGAAAAATCTGAGTTGGAGTTTATCAAAACTTAACAACTGACATAGAGCTTCAATCATTAAACATGTAGTCTGTAACTCTGAGAGGAAACAGGTACATTACAAGTTTCTCGGGTCATGTGAAAAAAAAAAAAAAACCCACATCATTCTAATTTCAAGCCATGGTTGCTCTCTCCAACACATTCTTTCTCAATCTCTGAAAACCGATTTGCACTTTCCCCCTTTGGAGGGTGCTTATTGGCTCCAACAAAACAGGAAAGGGAAGGTACTTTGCCCAGGACCTCAACCATAAAATCGAAATCACATTTTAAGCTATCCAGATGAACAGAAAAAAAAAAATCACAAAATTCAAGTTTAACCTATGTGTAATTTTGGCAGACATATAATTACCAGGTTATGGAATGACTGACTGGCTCCAGTGCCTTTTAATGGTGTTAAGTAATGTTCTGGAAGCAGCATTGTCTTATTTTGTAAAACCAGGTTATTGATTATCTAAGAACAATTTAAGACGAGGTGTAAAACTCAGAGGGTCTTTGTGGTAGCATATAAGGAGACTCTCATCTCCTGTAACTGGAGGGCAGAAAAGAAAATTCTGGTTTAAAGAGAGGGAAGCTACCAAGGGAGAAGGTGGTAAGCTTTAAGGTTTGGCTATTGCCCAATCACTGTAAACTACTTGTGTGGGGACGTCAGTAGACAGAAGAATCATCAGTCCAGGAGGAGCAACTGGTCTCTATCATTACAAAAACACGGAGTTGCTGTTACACGACATGGGGCAGTGTGGGGTGGAGGGCGACAAGTGTGTGTAGTTTATATTTTGCCACATGATCTGGGCAGGGAAGATCACTCAGGATTTCCATGTCGCCCTTCTTGGCATTCCCTTCTCCATCATGTATGGCAAATCAATAAGTGATATGGCATGGCCCAAGAAGGGCATGGCAATCAGGGGTTTTCACATGACAGCAGGGAACATCTGCATCACTCAAACTGATAAGGCTCTTAAACCAGCAAAGACACCAACAAGGGTGAGGGGCATCTAAATGTGCAGTACAAGAGAGAGAGAGAGATACGATGCCAACTACAGCCCCAAAACTAGTTCTAGCCACTGGGAATATGGTCCATTCCAATAATCTTGAAAGATTCCTCAGGGCAAGTCTCACTAGAATTGTAGAAAAGCTGTTTCCAATGGATCTGAGAGCTGCTAAGAGTGGAATGTAGTAGATACTGACTCATGTTGCCTGTAACCCCAAAGGGTCAAACCTCTCATTTGCTCTGTTACTAGAACGTTTGCTTACTGAAAGCTCAGTGCATCCCATCCTCAGTAAATGCTGTCAGCAGCTGGAAACTGCCTCACCTGAGGCCAGACTTTTCCCCAGGGGAACCTCTTACCAATGATTAGCCAATGTGTTCGCTCTGGTGGCTTCAGTTTGGGACATCCTTGTAACACCATCCCAGCATCAGACTCCCCTGTGGGAATGGCAGAGGCTTCTGCTGTGACAACATCCTTCCTATCCACCTTCTCTGAAGTGTCCCTTTTCTCCCTCCGTTGCAGGTGTGGTGTCTTGGAAGACTACTCAATAAACCTCAGCCTCAGAGTCTATTTCCTTGCTCAACCCAACCTACAATACTTGATTCTTTCCCCCTTTTCCAAGGCTCTTTGTCTTAAAGTTTCCACCTCCTACTTAGTTTTAGAAGTTGAACACCTAAAAAACCATACTCATCACCTGCCTCTCCCTCAGTCTTGGACCTTCTTTGCCAGTTTACTGACAAAATCTTTCTACAATTATCTATGCCCCCTTGAACTGCCAGCATCCTCATCGGAGTTATCATTATCTGTATTTACTGACTATGAAGGTCTATTCCTCCTTTATCCTTCCTAATCCGTTCTTCACATTGTGGTGGGAGTGGTCGTCCAAATACATAATGATTGAGTCCCCAAACCCTTACCCTTTTCTTAGTGACCCTGGATGTGCCAGCCCTGCCTGGAACATGAACTTCAACTCAGCTCTTCCTTCTCTTCCTCTAACTTATCATGTTTCTTTGAGTTTTGGCCTTGGTACATGCTGCCCTCTGTATGGGGTTCTCCTTTCCAGGCAACTTAGGTCAACTCTGAAAGTCTCACTCTTATCACCTATAAAAAGGGATTACTCTACCATTAAGCAAAACCGTTTTAAAGATGAAATAAAATAAGCACTGTACTTGACATATGTTAGTTTTAAAACATTTGCCCCAGCATTTTAAGTTTTGTTCTTTAATCTTTTAATTGTGATTTCCCAGAGGCTCAGTGTTAAAAGCGAACTTTAAAGAACTGATTTATATCAGTTAAGAAATTCATGGAGAATCTTGCTGTGCAGCATTCTCATTGAAGGTAGTAATTACTGTCAGGTTAATAATAACCCCTAGAATTTTGTGTCTTTGTCAAATGGGGATGTTGGCCTGCTATAATTTTCAAAAGACTACTTTGTTCCACAATCTGTTTAAAGAGCAGATGAAAGCCATTAATGAAATTTACACACTTTCGGGGACCCTGACATGAAGAAAAAGGAAGATACCAAATAAATGAGCAAGTAAAAGAACATTAATTAGCATCTAATTAGTAATAGCAGAGTGCAGTGCTCAATAATTTAAAAGTAAATGGAAGCTTTTGTTAACCTATAAAGTGGAAGCATAGCTAAATTCTCCTTGAGGTAAGATTAAAGTCACTCTAATATATAAACTCTGCAAAAAAGAAAAAAAACTTGTTAAGGAAAACAAAGTTTTATAAGGCACATCGATATCAGGATATAACTATCTGGTTACTGCAAGAGAAAAGGACATATAAAGGACTACATAAGCCTTTAACAGGTAAAAGTACAGTTTGAGTCTGGAGATAAAAAAAATATATATATATATTTAAGCCAGCAACAATGATGCTGCTTAAATTAAGTCAAACTATTAGAAAATTCTATTCAGATACTATAATTTTTAAAAAATCTAAGGAAATACGTACTTAATTTTAAAAGTTCAAAACTTTACGTATATGAACACTAAATTAAAAAGAAAAAAAAAGCATCTTCAGCATCTTTGAGACATTAAGTAAACATTTAGATCCAACATTCAGCCACATATCAAATTCTTCTTGGGAGAGCCCTTATAATAATTTTTCAGAGATTCATGCTATGATTTGTTCTGTAAGGGCCTATTTAGCCAGAGCAATTCCATCTGGTTAAACAGTGATTTTGTTGTTTATGCAGTGCAGTAAAACTTAAATTGATCCTGCCCCCTCCCCCCGCCCTGGAACTTACTTAAAAGCAAGTCGGGGAAACCAGTCCCAGGTAACAAAGCCCAAATCCAAGGGCGGGTCAAGCCAAGTGGAGACATCCAGTCAGTGGGGTGTGCATACTGTCTCCCTAGCTTCCAAGGAGTGTGGGTCCCACCTTTTGGGCGCCAATTCTGACGAAGGTGATAGGCTAGTTCAAATATCTACTAGGGTAAATTGTAATTCAATTGGCCACCCGTGCGTGACCTAGCATGACTGTGCAGCTTTCTCTGTGTGTTACAATCTCACTGGCCACCTGTGTGTGGCCAGGCCCAACCACATGGCCTTTGCTCTATAAAAGTTAGTCTGTAAGGCAGGGAGGGGTCGCCTCTTTGTAAGAGACGGCCCTCACCAGTCGGTTTGATTCTCGATGCTTGGCATGAAATAAATCTTTGCTTGACCTTCACTTTGTATCAGTCTCGTTCCTTTGACCATGGACCTAACAGTTTTAATAGACGAATCCTGCTTTTAGCAGGAAAGAGGCATCAAAGTAGAGGGCAGGGACAAAGATAGAGGCATCGGAACCAGCAGGTCTGAGTCCTGTCATAGTTCTATCAGCTACAGACCTGAACTTTGTACTCATGAACATCTCGACCAAATCTCTCTATTTTTCCTTATTAATTGTGTAATTTTGGCAGGCTCTTTGGCCTTTGTAAGTCCCAGTTTCCTCATCTGGTAAATGGAGTTAATAATACATGCTCGTAGTGTGGGTGTTAAGGTTGCAATAAGTATGTAAAATGGAAAGCCAGATTCAAACCCAAACAGTGCGACCCTAGGGCCAACATTTCTTTTCTTTTTCCAATTTCAACATGTAATTGACATAGAACATCCTAAGTCGGAGGTGTTAAATATGGTGATCTGATACACCTATAGATTGCAAAGTGACTACAATGCATTAACAACTCCATTTTGTTGTTGTTTTTGGTGAGAACATTTAAGATTTCTTTCTTTTTTTTTAAATACACATTATACTTTTTATTGCATTTTATTTTATTTTTAATTTTTTTTGTGTGTGTTCCAAAATTCATTGTTTATGCACAACACCCAGAGTTCCATGCAATCCGTGCCCTCCTTAATAACCACCATCAGGCACACCCAACCCTCCACCCTCCTCCCCTCCAAAACCCTCAGTTTTTTTCTCGGAGTCCACAGTCTCTCATGGTTTGTCTCCCCTTCTGATTTCCCTTAGTAATTTTCAAGTATGTAGTACACTATTGTTAACTACAGTGACCAGGCTCAGCATTAGATCCCCAGAACTCATTCATCTTATAACTGGGAGTTTGTACCCTTTGACTGAGTTCTCCCATTTCCCACAGCCCCTGGCAACCACCAATCTACTTTGTCTCTGTAACTTCAGTTTTAATCTAGTCCACATATAAGTGATATCATGCAGTATGTGTCTTTCTTTCTGGTTTATTTCTTTTAGCATAATGCTCTTCAGGTACAACCATGTTGTTGCAAAAATCAAGATTTTCTTCTTTTTTATGGATAAATAATATTCCACTATATACATGAAACATGTTTTCTTTATCCATTGATTTGTTGATGAACATGCAAGTTGCCGACATGTCTTGGCTATTCTGAATGTTTCAACGAACCTGGGAAAACAGATGTCTCTTCAATATAGTGATTTTTGTTTTCTTTGGATATAAACCCAGAAGTGAGATTATTGGATTATATGGCAATTTTAATTTTTTGAGAAATCTCCATACTGTTTCTTATAATGGCTGTACCAATTTACATTCCCACCAACAGAGCACATGAGTTCCCTTTTGTCCACATCCTCATGAATGTCAACACTTGTTAGTGCTTCCCTTTTTGCTGATAACCCTTCTAACAAGGGTGAGGCAACATTTCATTGTGGTTTTGATTTACATTTTGCCAGGGCCCATAATCTTGACCCTTACCCTAGACTTACATAGTCATAGTACAGGCTATGCGTGCCTAACACTCAAGAACCAGCGGAGAGACACAAATATTATTTCAGGTATTTGAATATTTGCCCCAATTCAGTCAAGATAGTAAGTGATTGAATTTCACCTTAATATACCATAATCAGAGACTGAACATGGTCTGAGAAAGAATCAGGTAATCCTGAGAGTGAGAACAAAGAGTGAGAGGATAAATAAGTAATTCAGTTGCTGGAGGCATTTATGAAGTTAATATACTATAAGCCTGTGTTATACTTTTAAATTGAAATAAACATACAATAAAATGCAGAGATCTTAAGATCTGGAGAGCTCCTTTTAATGAGGAATTGACTGACTTGGGACATGAGGACAATTCCTGAGGGGTGTACGTGACCTATACCTTGCTTTCCATAGTGGTGACCTGGGTATACACAACTGATAAAATCATTAAGATGAGTGGGGATAAGAACATGAAGTACATCATATGCTTTCAATGAACAAGCTAACACATTGTACCATTTACGGCAGTAGCTAGGATATAGTAAATACTTAAAGAACATGTGTTATGATGATTTGTAAGCCAGTATGGGTATCACTCTGACTATGCAGAGGGGAGAAATTAGGCAAGAGAGGGGTACAGGGGATCAGACCATGGAGTAACCCATGGGTCATACCAAGGAGTTGGTACAATGACCAGATATCCACAGGGACCATTTGAGTCAGGACCTTACTTAGATTTTTATATCAGATGCTGTCATTTAGCAGCAGTGTGGAGGACAGTTTGCTAAGTGAGAGACAAGAGTAAGGTAAAATATTCCAAAGCCTTTGAGCCTCACTTTCCTTGTTTATAAATAAAGATAATAAGGGACTAGTATAACTCACAATATTGGAAATAACAGAAAAAAATGATGTCATGTATAAGAAAGGATGTTGATATACATCAAGTTCTCTGGAGAATAAGGGTCAATATGTTGACATGTGATGAGACTGGGATGCATAAGATTTGCTCAGGAATCATAAGCATGTAGCTCCCAACCAGAGGAAAATACTCAGGAATAAATTACTCCCCACCAGTCCCCATTTCCGGCTACATACTGGTCTGCTGGTGAAACATGATGGAGGAGAATAATAAATGGCTGTGACTCTACTGGCATATTCTACATGGAGAAAGAGAAGAGAAAAGGAAACATATACATACATACCCTGCATCACTGGCACTCGAAGTACAAGTTATCCCACAACTTCAGAGAACTGTGTAAACTAATGACTAAGTAATTTACAATGACCACTGGAGAAGGAGAACTTGCCCCAAGAGGGGCTCCGATAATGCCCCGCCAGTCCCTTGTTACTGGCTTTCATGGCTCAAATTTCTTTTGAAGACTTTCTTAGCTCTGTAGTCTTTCATATTTCAGAGAAGTGCAGAGAAGCTCTTGTAGTTACAGCCTGAAGTAACTCAAAGAGATCAGTAATTTTAATCTCCATCTTTATTTAATTAAACAAATGGAAATCTGCCCCCTTGCCAAATATATTATCTCTTGCCAATTAAGTCATTAACAGAAGCTCAGGAGCTGAATTCTCCATTAAGATAAATAACTTTCTGACAATTCACTTTTGGACTGAGCACTAATTAGCCTTTCAACCTAAATTTAAACTGTGAAAGGTGAGCAGTTTAAGAAGCAAGTCTAGAAAACAAGAATATTGGGTATAGATTTTTGCTGCCCTACACATTAGCCAATAACCATGTACTCACTGGGTGTTTGAAATATGGCTAGTCCAAGTTGAAACCTAAGTGTAAGAATAAACTTATTTCTGGAAAAATAAAGGTTGGGGGGGGGCACCTGGGTGGCTCCGTCAGTTAAATGTCTGCCTTCAGCTCAGAATGTAAAATATCTTATATATAACTCCAATATTGATTAAATGTTGAAATGTCATTTTTAAAAAAGATTTTATTTATTTGACAGAGAGAGAGCACAAGCAAAGCAGGGGGAGCAGCAGAGGGAGAGAGAAAGAAGCAGGTTCTCTGTTGAGCAGGGAGTCCAGTGCGATGTGGGGCTGGATCCCAGAACTTGGGGATCGTGACCTGAAAAGAAGGCGGATGCTTAACTGCCTGAGCCAGGCAGGTGCCCCTGAAATGTCATTTTGGGTATGTGAAGGTAAACTATGTATTATTAAAATTAAATTGACCTTTTTCTTTTTTCCCTTAAAAAGTAGCCACATCTCTTAAGTAGATAAAAGAAAATTTAAAACTACATCTATAAAATGTATTTGTGATTTCTTATTTCCATTGAACAGTTCTTAATACATACCCTCTACAGTTACACAAGATATAAAAATTAAAAGTCAGCACAGGACATTGAATAATGATAAAGGGGTCAATCCAACTGAAGATATAATACTTATAATTATGTACTGAACACAGGGGTACATATATATATATACATACATACACATAAAATTCATCCATAAAAAAGAATGAAATCTTACCACTTGCCACAATGTGCATGGACCTCAAGGGCACTATACTAAGTGAAGCAAGTCAGACAGAGAAAAAAAAAAGTACCTTATGATCTCACCTATATGTGAAACAAGAACAGCAAAAATTCTCCTATATATAGAGAACAGGTTGGTGGTTGCCAGAGGCTGGAGGAGGTGATTGAGTGAAATGGGTAAAAGGAGTCAAAGGTACAAATTTCCAGTTATAAAATAAATACCGTAAGTCATATGAGTATGTAATGTACAACATGATGATTATAATAAATAATACTGTATTGCATATTTGAAAATTGCCTGCTAAGGAAGTAGACCTTAGACGTTCTCATCACAAGGAAAAAAAAGTGTTTTTTAACTATGTATAGTGATGGGTGTTAACTGCACCTATTGTGGTGATCATTTCACATTATATACAAATATTGAACCTTTATGTTGTACTCATAAAACTCACATACTATCATATGGCAAACAAACCTCAATACAAAAAAAAAAAAAAAAAAAAAGCAGTGTCTGAAAAATAAAGGAAGTTTGAAAAGGTAGGAGTCATCATCTGTGTTAAAAGTTGCTGCTTTCTAGGGCGCCTGGGTGGCTCAGTGGGTTAAGCCTCTGTCTTCTGCTCAGGTCATGATCTCAGGGTCCTTGGATCGAGCCCCGCATCAGGCTCTCTGCTCAGCGGGGAGCCTGCTTCCTCCTCTCTCTCTGCCTGCCTCTCTGCCTATTTGTGATCTCTCTGTCAAGTAAATAAATAAAATCTTTAAAAAAACCAAGTTGCTGCATCATTACTTCATTTAGATAGAGTGTTGACACAGAACACTTTCATCATAGACTGTAGTCTGCTATGGACCCAGCAGGTCTGGGTTCAAACTCATCAGCTGCTTCCTCTGTCAAATGTGGATATGAAAACAAAACAGCACATGCATTCATGTGTATCAGGCAAATACAGGAGGAGGCAAGGACAAATCTTAAAAGATCTAGACAGAGAAAAGAGTACTGGCAGGCAGCCAGGTTCTAACAAAATTCTGACTTAAGGATGTCAGGTAGGAAAAGAGTCACATGGGCAAAGCATACCTAAGTAGACAACATCCAAGAGGTAGATAATATTGTGATGATTAACTGTTCAGTACCCATGACACATGAAACCTACTTTCAGAACAGAGGCACCTTACTTCAGCTCCATTTTCCCTGTTAAAAGTGGGTTAATTAATGTTTTTAATTTTTTAAGAAGATTTTATTTATTTATTTGACAGAGAGAGAGATCACAAGTAGGCAGAGAGGCAGGTGGGGGGTGGGGGGTGGGTGCTGAGCAGAGAGCCTGATGCAGGGCTCCATCCCAGGACCCTAAGATCATGACCTGAGCCAAAGGCAGAGGCTTAACCCACTGAGCCACCCAGGTGCCCCTAATTTTAATTTAATTAACATATAATGTGTTATTTATTTTTTAATAAAATTGAGATCATGCCATGCATATGAGTAAGTACCCTGAAATTTTTTCATTAAATTTTATATCCTGAACAGTTCCATAGGATATTAAATTCCCTTTAAAACTGCCATTTTTAAATGGTTGTGTAACTATTTACATATGTATATGGATATACCACCATTTATATGATTATTTTTCATTATTTGACATTTGTGTTTACTTCCTAACATTTACTACTATGGAAAATACCACTGTGGCAATATCAAGCCTATATTGCCTTTTGTGAAAAGTGAGAAAGTCCTGCTCCTTGTAGATTAAATGAAGTAGTTCACATTGCAGAGGGCACAGTATAGAATCGAAATTTTATGAAATTAGTTCTCTTCTCTCTCCTTATAGGGAAGGGCCAGTCAATTCAGAGCTAGAGGGACTTTCAGGAAACCTTTACTTAACCCTAAATCCAGACAGTCACAGTTGACTTAAGGTGATTGCTTAAGAATCTGCAACCTCTCTTGGTAACTGGCCATAAGGTTTCAAATCTTCCCGCCTATCTCTTTCCTGCTCCTTTTTTTCTTTTGTCCCCCCATTGAATTACAGCACATTAATTAAGAGTGCAGATGCCAAAGTTGTATTCCCTTGGTTCTAATTTCAATTTCATTATATACTCACTGCAGAGTAATATTTATATCTGAAGCAGAAGTGGTAATAAGTCCTTAATAAATGTTTGCTTAAAAGACAAGCCAGTATCATACAAGAAACTAAGTTTAAGTTTAAACAACTAGACTATGGCCTAGCTCATAAACTTGTCATCTCTAACATGGATTATTGGGAAAAAACAACAAACAAAACAACCCTCATGATTCTAGACTGATCAGGGGATTAAAAGAGATCAGGTATTTAGAAATATTAGCATAGGGCTTGACACTTGACACATAACTATTGCTCATTAACAATTTGTGATAATGATATGCAAAAAAGTAATCATTTATCATAACAAATGATTATAAAGTGAATAATGTATCGAAGGTAAAAGATAAGCACTGTGGGAGGTACTGATCCTTTGTTATAGACACATTTGGGGGAGAGGTTGTGAGCACTAAGAGAAATTCCAAACAATCATTAAAACTAAGCATCTTTTTGTCATGATGTTAAGTCACATTTTTCAAAATCTTATTACAGTGATAAGTGATTATGTGATATACAGAAATCTGTTGTGTGTCTATACACTAAGGCTGAAATAGCAGAAAGAGAAATGAAGAACAATTTCATTTATGACTGTATCATAAAGAGTAAAATACCTAGGAATAAATTTAACTAAAGAAGTAAAAGAACTATACTTTGAAAATTATAAAACATTGATGAAAGAAACTGAAGCAACACAAACACATGGAAAGATATACCATGGTCAGGCACTGGAAGAATTATTATTGTTCAAATATCCACACACCCAAAGTGATCCATAGGTTTAGTACAATCTATAACAAAATACCAATACTTTTCACACAACTAGAATAATCCTAACATTTTTTGGAACCGTAAGAGACCCCGAACAGGCAAAGCAACTTGAGAAAGAATGAAGCTATAGGTATCACAATCCCAGATTTCAAACTAAACTACAAATATATGATAATCAAAACATTATGGTATGGGAACAAAAATAGCTCAATCGAATAGACTTGAGCCCAGAAATAAACCTATATTTATATGGCCAATTGAGCTATGACAAAGGAGACAATAACAAACGATGGAAAAAGTCTCTTCCATAAATAGTCCTGAGAAAACTAGAGAGCTACATGGAAAAGAATGAAAACTACTTTCTTACACCATATGCAAAAATAAACTCAAAATGCTTTAAATATCTGAACGTCAGACCTAAAATTATAAAACTCCTAAAAGCAAACATAGTAAACTCATCAACATCGGCTTTAGCAAAATTTTTTTCTGAACAGTTTTCCCCAAGCAAGGGAAACAAAAGTTAAAATGAACAAACAAAAACTACTGGAACTATACCAAAATCAAAAGCTTTTGCACAGTGAAGGAAACCATTTCTAATGAATAGAAAAGGTATTTACAAATGATATAACTGGTAAAGGATTAATATCTAAAATTTATAAAGAACTCAAACATCTCAGCACCCAAAGAATAAAAGATCTAATTAAAATGGGAAGATGGGGGGCGCCTTCGGCTCATGTCATGATCTCAGGGTCCTGGGATGGAGCCCCGCCTCGGGCTCTCTGCTCAGCGGGGAGCCTTCTTCCCCCTCTCTCTCTGTCTGCCTCTCTGCCTGCTTGTGATCTCTCTCTCTCTCTGTCAAATAAATAAATAAAATCTTAAAAAAATAAATGGGAAGATGGCCTGATATCTTTTTCCAGAAAGATATGCAGATGGCCAATAGACACATGAAAAAATGCTCACGTCAGTAATGATCAGGGAAATGCAAGTCAAAAGCTTAGTGAGATATCACCTCACCTCAATCAGAATGGCTGCTATCAAAAAGACAAGATTAATAAATGTTGACAAGCATGTGGAGGAAAAGGAACACTTGTGCACCATTGGGGAAAATGTAAATTGGCAATGGCAGTCGGGAAAACAGTATGAAAGTTCCCCAAGAAACTAAAAATAGAAGTACCGTATGATCCCGTGATTCATGTTGGGGGTATTTTCCTGAATAGAACAAAAATACTAATCAGAAAAGATATGTGGACCCCTGTGTTTATTGCAGCATTATTTACAATAACCAAGATGGGGAAGCGACCCAGCTTACCGTTGATAGGTGAGTGGATAAAGAAGATGTGGGGGGTGTGTGTGTGTGTGTGTAGTGTGTGTGTGTGTGTGTGTGTGTAGTAGAATATTACTCAGTCATAAAAGAGAATGAAATCTTGCCATTTGTGACAACATGAATGGACACTTATGCTAAGTGAAATAAGTCAGATAGAGAAAGACAAATACTATCTGATCCCATTTACCTGTGGAATCTCAAAAACAAAATGAATAACAAAAAAATAGAAATGGACTTAAAAATATACTGGTAGTTGCCAAAGGGGAAAGATTGGGGGATAACCAAAATAAGTGAAAGGGATTAGGAGGTACAAACTTCCAGTTATAAAATAAAGAAGACACAAGAATGAAAAGTACAACTTAGGCAATATAATCAATAATACAGTAATGATTTTGTATGGTGGCAGATGTAATTATACTTATAGTGGTCAGCATTTTGTAAGGTAAGTAATTGTTAAATCACTGAGTCATACATCTGAAGCTAATATAATAGTATATGTGAATTATACTTCAATTACAAATTATTGCATATTTAAATCAAATTTGTGGTCTCCTCATAAATACCAAAGTGAGTTAATAATACCAGTTAAAGCTTCTTAATTTTTTTCAAATCTCTTTCATGCATTACATATTCATTGCAGCATAGGCTCAATATTTTCTCTTTTCTTTTATTTCCAGTTATTCTGAGGGGAAAAAAAAAATCTCTAATTCAGCACAAGACAAGCAGGTTCATATGCTTTCTCCCTCCTCTTGTATCTTTGGCTTAGTCCTTTGTCATTCACATCAACCTAGGCTTGTGGCTTTTTTTCAAAAAAAATTTTTTTTAACTCCCAGATTCTGTGATATAAAAGATCCAGGATCTGACCCAGGAATCAATAATTGCTCCTTTAAAGAAGAGAACCAGGAGGGAAAGATTTCAAACACTTATAAATTAAAAAGTGAAAAATATAAAATGGTACGAAGTGGCAGATGTCCTAACAGTTATGAAAAAAGTCGTGCCTGCTGAGGCTGTGTGGGGACAGCCACTATTCTTTGAGTGTGGAGTGGTGGTGGATAAGGCAAGAGAGTGAGATTAATCATTTGTAGCACCCAAATAAGAAGAGAGGTCTGGGATTGGTTTTCTTTCAGAGAAGGACATGCTTTCTAGCTACAACATAATGACATTTGGACTGATAAAAAGGAGGCTGAGAGAGAAGCCGAAGGTAACAGCGATGGTCCATAAATTAACAGCAAACCTCGGAGAAAGGCATAACACTGCATCCTTCAAACAAACTTCTCTAGAGTGGCGTTAATCCTCATTCTTATTTGCCTTTGGGAAAAGTCGGCCACAGAACAGGATAGAAACCCTGAGACTCTGTGAAATAAATGAGTTTTGCAAGAATGGAATACGAATGTGGCTGAAGTTATGACTGTGCAGTCACCACGGAAGTCTTGGGTTGTACCATGTGTACAACCTTCGAAAGTCTCTGTCATGATTTTTTTAGCTGAGCACGTACTCCATGCACCTTTTTTTTGGGGGGGGGGGGGAGGAGATGAAATTTTTCATTTCATTTTATTTTTCATTTTATTAACATGTAATGTATTATTTGCTTCAGGGGTACCGGTCTGTGAATCGGGAGTCTTACACAATTCACAGCATTCACTATAGCACATACCCTCCCCAATATCCATCACCCAGCCACCCTATCCTTCCCCACCCCACCCCAACAACCCCCAGTTTGTTTCCTGAGATTAAGAGTCTCTTACAGTTTGTCTCCCTGCCTGATCCCATCTTGCTTCATTTTTTCCCTCCCTTCCTCCCACGACCCCCGACCCTGCGTTTCTAATGCCTCGTCCAGAGATGGAGCTTTCCTAAGCCACACAGACTTGTAAAATACAAAGGGAGTTGAGGGAAATTGGAAGGGGAGGTGAACCATGAGAGACTACGGACTCTGAAAAACAACCTGAGGGTTTTGAAGGGGTGGGGGGTGGGAGGTTGGGGGAACCAGGTGGTGGGTATTAGGGAGGGCACAGATTGCATGGAGCACTGGGTGTGGTGAAAAAACAATGAATACTGTTATGCTGAAAATAAATAAACAATTTAATAAAAAAAATAAAAATAAAAATAAGAAAAAACCAAAAAACAAAAAAAATACAAAGGGAAGTTGTTTTGTTTTGTTTTATTTGAGGGTGTTGGGAGGAAAGTTATCTCTGAGGTTCAGAGTCCTACATGTTTAAGTAGAGAAATACCTGCAACCACAGGGCCAGGTTTGTGGGGAAAGAGTAGCCTCAGAGTGGAAAGTAACGTGCAGAAAGGATGGCAAAGAAAAGAGAAGTGGTGATTCGCTGTACAGCAAAGGGCACAGTGTTCCCTGAAGCCAGCCCTACAGTGGACCATTCTGTTTTTGGATTACCTAAGCCAATAAAGTTAACCCTATTTTTGCTTACCCTTATTGTGACTAGACTTGTTATTTTTTTTTTTTTTAAAGATTTTATTTATCAGATAGAGATCACAAGTAGGCAGACAGGCAGGCAGAGAGAGAGGAAGGGAAGCAGGCTCACTGCTGAGCAGAGAGCCCAATGCGGGGCTCAATCCCAGGACCCTGAGATCATGACCTGAGCCGAAGGCAGAGGCTTTAACCCACTGAGCCACCCAGGCGCCCCTAGACTTGTTACTTTTGATCAGGCTAGTCCTTAGCAAAACAAAGAATGTTGCTGTGTTTATATTAAAGCTTTTATAGGTAAGAGAAGATTTGGTTGAGGAAATCAGGTAATGCTTGATAGAGGAGGTAGCATTTAAAGCAAGGAGGGGCTCTCACAAGAGGACATGGAGGAGGCACATTTCCAGTACAGGAAACCATATGGACAAAGGCCGGACACTAGGACATACCAAATGTAGTCAGGGCAGAAATCAGTTTGGTCAGAACAGGACAGAAAAAGAGAAAAAACAAAAACAACCAAAAAGAAACATACACATCATCCTCCCATAGATATTTTCCTGGCTGACATTTTCTCATCCTTCTGATCTCAGCTCAAAAGCTACTTCCTCAGAGGAGCTGCTCCTGACCGTCCTGTCTCATGCTCCTAGTCATTCAGTCATATATTGGTTTTGTTGAACTTGTAGCACTTATTCAAGGTGCAATTATCTGGACTGCTGGCCCACTGCTCTGTTGTCTGTCTCCTCTGCTTACCGGGCTATGAGTTCTTAGAGACGGGTGCTTTGTTCGTCATGCACGCTTGGTTGCCAGTGCCCATGGAAGAGCCTGCAGGAAGCGAGTGCTAAGTTAATACCCACCGAGAGAGTAAGTGGGTAGGAGCAGGAAGACAAGCTGGTGCCAGAAAGGAGCTGCAGAAATCAAAGTTTATGCAGAAGAGAATGAAGATCTGGGCATACACTGTCAGAGCTATGCTTTCTGGAGACTGACTCACTTGGTGGGTGGGAGATGGACAAGTGGGCGAGGACTGACAGGGAGGCCACTGCAAATGCCCAGGCAACAGGTCATGTTTGTTGGTTGACTGAATTATCTGAGAGATTAGGAGTCTTCATAATCACAACAAAGAGAAGCATGAGAAATGCACCACTTTTTTTCTTTTTCTTTTTTCTTTTTTTTCTCCACCTCTTAGAGCTAGTTCCCTAACAGACTCTCTTCTTCCTTCAGACAATGTTTTTCCAAGCAGCATCTTTCATATAAATCTACAATGCCTATCCACACCTCCAAACCCTGCCCTCTCAAAGGTAATGCTTTAAAAAGAGAACAGTGGTGATGGCTGTTTGATCACATAATAAAAACACCAAGATCTGCATTCATGAGTTCCCCAGACTGCCTGTGTCCCTGGGGCAGAACAAATCAATCTTATCCCCAAGCACACAAACTCTTGCTGGTCCAATAGGCTGCCTCTGTGCTATCTTCATAGATCATGTGTATTCAATTTGGGTGTTCATTTTGTTTTGAAGGTTTTTACACTTGCCATAAATAGTTTCATATCACATAGTGCTATATTACAACTTTGTTTTTCTTTAAACATCTGATTTAGGGATTTAGCCCAAGTCATATGTAACTTGAGTCTATTACCACTGCAGTTTATGTTCTCATTGTGTGAGTAGTATGTACCAGAATATTTAAACACTTTCCCACTGAAGAACAATTTAGTTAGTTTTTTTTTTAATCTTTCACACAGTGCTACATTGAATATGCTCATATATATTTCCTTGTATTCTCATGTAGGGAAATCTCTTAATTCCTGAACATGGAATTGCTGAATCCAATGTACAATATCTTATTTTATTAGATCTTGTCTAATTGTCCTCAGGCACTGCTGTGTCATTTATGCATCTTTCAGCAGGATTTGAGAGCTATTTTCCCATGTCATTGTTAGTCTCTTGGAATTGCAAGACATTTAGGTTTTGTTATATTTACCCATATATAATGAGTATGCATTATTTTGCATTGCCTTTAATACACAAGAATTTAATTTTGCATTGGTCTTGTGTTCTTATTTTCTCTGTCATCTCCTTCTATCTCCCTTCCCTCAACCTTATCTAATTTCTGACTTTCTATAAGACAGATTCATTCCCACTGCTGAGCTTCCTGACTACTCGCCCTTCTCCCTGACAACCCTCCTTCTATAATCCTAGACTGTCAATGCATTAATGATTTAAGGTTTTGCCTAACATAAGAGCTCTAAATTCAGATACCTGCAGCAAACAGACAGGTAATCTAAGTGGATAAAACAAGCCCAAATTAAGACAATCTGAAGTTTTTGAGACTGTGTTAAAATGGAGACATATGTTCCTGCTTAAAAAAAAAAGGGGGGGGGGCGCCTGGGTGGCTCAGTGGGTTAAAGCCGCTGCCTTTGGCTCAGGTCATGATCCCAGCATCCTGGGATTGAGCCCCGCATCGGGCTCTCTGCTCAGCAGGGAGCCTGCTTCCTCCTCTCTCTCTCTGCCTGCCTGTCTGCCTACTTGTGATCTGTCTGTCAAATAAATAAATAAAATCTTAAAAAAAAAAAAAAAGCCAACTATTGCTATGATAGAATGTGGTTTTAGCATGCATTGTCAGATCTTCTGATATTTTTATTTTTCCTGTTAAAACTATAGATTTTTATGTGAAATCTCTTATTTTTAAATATTGGCAATCAGTGCAAATATTTTTAACAAGGAGTATGTGGGTCACAATAAAATGTACCTTTCAGGCAAGATTAGTTCTTTGGTTTTTAATTCTAATTGTTTCTAGTAACAATTAGTCATAAACAACATCTTTTCCCAATTAAACCATAATCCCTTTGTGTACAGGAGTACTCACATTGTATCCATGACAGAAATGAAAGCATGAAAACATTCAATGTATCTTGATTGAATGTTGACTGACAGAGGACTTCTTACTCAGGTATGAGTACACAGACCTCCCTGTAGCCAAATACTGAGGTAGGAATCTCACAGGGGATTTCACAGCAAGTCAAAATGACCAAAAGTCTGTCTACTTTCATATTTGTCATTCCAGCCAAAATCACATCTACAGAAAAGGCAAACAGATGAGCACATGTTCTCAGTGCTCAACTCTCTTTACCCAAGTAACCTAGGTGTAATCAACCCATAAGCTTCTAAGATAGTTCTGCTATGTATGTTGAACAAAGAGTTGGATGATCCTCAGAGAAACAGGGATAGGGTAAAGAGAAGTAGAATACAGATTCAATCACACTGCCTTCTAGATAAAATCTTGTTTTTTAGGAAATTCAAAACCATTGCAGTTTCATTTCCAACCCTGGAGACTTGCACTCAGAGTCTAAACTCTTTCTCCACCTGATTCAGCTCACAGCCAGCCAATTAAATCATTTAGAGGTTCATCTTACTGGAGAGATCAGAGGGAGTGCAATCAGAACACTGGATCGATCCCAGGCCACCTGTTCTTGTGAGGAAAGGTGCCTAACAGGCTCTCCTCTCTGCCATTAAATCAATCCCTGTCCCAGAGAGGACAGAGGTGGTGTCTGATATTAAGAGCACAACCTCCCAGGCCAGTCATATAGGAGAGAGGATCTCAGACATTCGACTTTTCAGCTAAATGAAGTTGGGTTGAATGATGGACCCCAATTATGATATGTCCACATTTTAAACCCCAGACCTTTCATGAAGATTAACTTATTGGGAAGAAAGATCTTTGCAGTTGTAATTAGGGATCTCGAGATGAGGAGATGACACTGGATTATGTGGATAGGTCCAAAATCTCATGCTTGTATAAAAGAGGCTTAGCCAGGGACATACAGAAGAAAAGGTGGTGGGAACAGAGAAGCAGAGATTGGAGTGATGTGGCCACAAACTAAGGAAGCCAAGGAATGCTAATAGTAATCCAAAGCTGGAAAAAGCAAGGAAGGATTATTCTTATAGAACCTTCAGAGGTCACCTTGATTTTAGGCATCAGACCTCCAGAACTGTGAGATGATAAATTTCTCTTAAAGTCACATGGTTTGTGGCATTTGTTATGAGAGTCACAGGAAACTGATAAACTGGGTGACCGCAGATACGTATTTAACCTCTTTGTAGTATCAACTTTCAAAAAGGTACAATAATAGTATTCATCTAACTGGGATTTTCTAAAGATCAAATGAGGTCATACTTGTAAATTTCCACATAAGTGGTGGGCGTGAGTTATGAGTATGAACTCATTTGTCAATGTAAAGGGGATACACAGGTATTATTTATTAATGTTGAGACCTGCTATTTTGACCTACTGACCAAGTCTCTGCCAGAACCCCAAACTAGGTAATTTTTTTCTTACCCAAGGCTGCAAGGTCACACAAGGGGAAAATCCTCAGTAAAATCTCTTTCCTCTTGAAATGCCACACAGTTCCTTCTTTTAAGATGACCATTTCTATTTAAGCTTTTCTAAAGCAGAACCTGTGTGGGGGAAAGGGCACATGACCCTGATCTGACTTAAATCACATCTACAGGAAAATAACAAATGAAGGTGATCCAGCACCATGCTTGTAGCAATAAAGAAAAAGCTTCAAAAGGCACATTTTTTAGTGTGTGTCTCTGTTCTATTTTGAGGTATCTAGATGTAACTCTGTGGTTCATCAGAATCTGTGTGTCAGTGTGAACCTCTCCATGTTGCTGTTGTGTGCATATTTATGTGTGTGAGGAATATTATATATGTGTATTCTTGTGTGTGTATGCAAACATGTGGGCACAAACGACTATTGTTCGTAATCTGTATATGTGTGTGTAATTCTCTTAAGTATGTGTTTGTCTATGTCTCCTCTTCTCTGTTGTAGGTATACATGCATGTATCTCAGTGTGACTATGACTCTGGGCCATATATAAGTATCTGATATTGATTGGATGATGAACAGCATCAAGAAGCTCCTGTTATCAATAATAGCCAAACTATGGAAAGAGCCCTAATGTCCACTGACTAGTGAATGGATAAAGAAGATGTGGTAGGGGGAAAAAAAAAAAAGTGAAATACACACACACACACACACACACACACACACACACACACACACAGTGGAATATTACTCAACCATCAAAAAGAATGAAATCTTACCATTTGAAATGACATGGATGGAGCTAAAGTGTATTATGCTAAATGAAATAAGTCAGAAAAAGGCAAATACAATAGGATTTTAGTCATATGTGGAACTTAACAAAAAATACAGATAAATGTATGGGAGGGAGAAAAGAGAGAGAGAGGAAAAAAACCACGAGAGAATCTTAATGACGGAGAACAAACTGAGGGCTGATGGAGAGCTATGGGTGGGGGATGGACTACATGGGTGATGGGTATGAAGAAGGGTACTTGTGTTGAGCACTGGGTATTGTATTTAAGGGATGAACCATTAAATTATACCTCTAAAACCAATATTGCACTGTATGTTGACTAACTAGAATTTACTAAAAATTTGCAGGCTAAGAAAACAAAAAACAAACAAACAAACAATAAAACTTCAATTTGCCAAACAATGTGGCTATAAATTACTCCATACTACTGTCAAGCCCCTTGGAAAATGCAGACCAGAAAAAAAGAATCTCCTGAGGGCTTTAAAATACTACATCCCAGAATCCCAGATTCTTATATATTCTGAAATACTAGAAAATGTTATGAAGTAGGGCCCAGACATCAGCATTGCTTAAAAACTTCTTAAACTTCCTAAGCATGGGGTGCCTGGGTGGCTCAGTCAATTGAGTTCCGGACTCTTGATTTCGGCTCAGGTCATGATCTTGGGGTCCTGGGATCAAGACCCATGTCATGCTCAATGCTCAGTGGGGAATCTGCTTGAGATTCTCTCTCTCCCTCTCCCTCTACCCTGCTCCCCTCAAGTACATAAATCTTAAAAAAAAAACCCAAAAAAACAAAAACCAAAAAGTTCTCAAGTGACCCTAATATACATCTGGATTGATGACTGTGCCAGCTAAAAAGCCAGGCTTCTGCTCTTTCCCCGGAAAACATAAATCCTACTTACCTCACTTGTGTGTGACTTTAGTTTTATAACAATTCAATAGGGAGGATAATTTAATTTGTCTGGTGTAGCAGAGGACAGGGTCTCCCCTTTCCTGCTCAAGATGATGAGCCATCAGAGATGCATTTAAGTCCACAGCCTCCATATTAACCCATAGACAAGAGGGAGAAAGCCCCCTTCCAGCCCACCTTCCTTCATTTATAGGATATCTAATTAATAAGCAATAGCCCTACCTTAATGTTTGTATAAACTATTTACATTCACTGCATGCATTTGACAAACAGAAAGAGGATATATAGGTATAATAAAACAAGTATTTCATACAATTTAAATGTGTTTTGGAGCCTTCTTTACAGAGGAATAAAAAGAGGAGGACAGGAAGTAAGACAAATTGGCTAACCTTGGAGGGAGCATTAGAATCCAAAAGACCTGAAAATCTCAGATACTTAAAATGTGGGGAGCAGGGCTCTAGTCCCTAACACAGCTTTGTGCAAATTAGGAAAATATTTTGCTTTCTTCAAGTTGCAACACCTGCCTGCCTCACTGGGTGGAAGTTTTCTAGCAACGGGCCCTCTGCAGCCTTGCTCATGAGGAGGATACAGAAGTCAGGCTGTCTGGGCTGCCTTGTGATGGTTCTGCACTCCTGAGTTGCATCTCACCTCTTTTGAGAACACTCACTCAGAAGCCTGGGGATTCGAACTCTATCACCCACATGTTTAGACATTGAAAACACTAGATTTTAAAGTATTTTTCTGTATCCACGACAACACTGAACAGTGTATCAAAAACACAGTCGGATGGGGTGCCTGGGTGGCTCAGTGGGTTAAAGCCTCTGCTTTCGGCTCAGGTCATGATCTCAGGGTCCTGGGATCAAGCCCCGCATTGGGCTCTCTGCTCAGCGGGGAGCCTGCTTCCTCCTCTCTCTGCCTGACTCTCTGCCTACTTGTGATCTCTGCCTGTCAAATAAATTAATAATAATAAAAAAAAAAACAGTCGGGGCTTAATAAACATTTGTTAAATGGATGCATTACTGTCCCCTGACAAGTTGGATCTGAATGGGCAACTCTGTTATCTCCCAACAGAAAAGGAGCCAAAGAGCCTTTGGGAGAGCTCTGTCAGGTTTGTCAGCGAGAGAACATTCTTTGGAACAAACTTGTTTTGAAAAAACCACCAAAAGACTGATGGTAGGAAACACAGTACCATGTTTATCAGCATTGCTTGCTGATAACTCAACCCAGCAGGGAAGGAAGTTAAAAAACTGAGTGCTGTTATTCTTCCAGATATTTTCCATTCAGTGGTTAATAACATTGCGGGACCCCTACACATGGGCTTTGTGTGATTGGGATGGTGTATGGTGGCTTTGTAATGTGTCCAACTGTCTGCACTGAACTGCACTTCCCAGAACCTCAATTCCTGTAAGTGTCTGGTTTGTCTTATCTCTAGATAAAGCTATGCAAGAGCTTTGGAAGGTGCGAGTAAAACTGTAATCATTTATACTCTCAGAAGCTCAGTGTAGGTCAGGGCCTAATGCAGGCGTGAAAAATCTTGCCAGCCTTCTGGTTTATCTTGCTGCTGTCAGTAACAGCCATGCAATTGGTCTAACTGCATGGGATCTCTTCCTTTGGCATCTCTAAATTCTGGGCCAGTTACTGGGATAGATTTATGGCAAGAGCTCCAGTTCTTGCTTGAAAGCCATCCTCAGCAGCGAGTTTCCAGGCTCGTAGATGGAAAGAGGCCAACGCAAGGTCCCATTACAGAAAGAGCTTCTGGTTTCTGCCCTCTCCTTGTAAGATTGAGTTGTACCTGCTTTCTCTCCCTTCAAATAAATCTCTCAATCCAAAGGACTTGTCCTATGTCGTCAGTTTTATAAGCAGTGGTAGAAAGAACAAACAAACTGAGATGATCTTACCAGCTTCTAAAGTTGAAGTGATCAAACTATTATAATGCATGAATTATATAACATTGCTCCTGGTGGTTCTCTTTCTCTGGTCGGACTCTGAAATTGATACTGGAAATAGCTCCAAAGGAAAAGAGTTTTAAGGATAGGGTCTCAGAACTGACTATGAGCAATCTGGAAATGGTTCCCTGATATGATTAGATTTACACGCTTTAATCTTTTTCCAGTGGTAAATAAAACACCATTAGTCTATGACATACAGTGGCCAAGCAGCTAATTAAATGATCACTTGTTGATACTTGTAATCAAATACCTGTAGAAGTAGTTGCAATCATTGAATATTTTAGTGAAAATAATCAGTACAATGTGCCTGTTTCATTGTTTTAAATTCACTGGAGATCTTAGAATAAAATTATAAGCTGAGGACCTTAAATTTCCAGCTCAAGAATAGCTTAAGAGACTCGGAAACTTCTGTGATTGCCCAAAAAGAAAACCTTATTACCTGCAGCTACCTGACAGAGATTTTTGAAAACCAAACTAAATAATGCAGACGGCTAAATAGCAACATGAATTCCCAAGTTTGCAAGGCCCTTTATGTCACAGTGAGGACATTCATTATGAAGAAGTAGGACTCCGAAATTTAGGATGGGGCATATGGAAAGATTCTGATGAAGCAGGGGGAATTTGACTTACAAATTCTACTTAACCTTCTTTATTAAGTCAAAAGTCAAGTGGGGGTGGGGGTGGGGCGGGGAATCTGAAGTCAAAAAGCAATAATCAGAACCAAAGGGAGATATAACACAGATTAGAATTATCGGAGAGATTTCAATATGGCTAGGATGGTAAATGTTTTAATAGAAAAGGTGGATAATGAAAGACCAGATGAGTAACATGAACAGAAAGATGGCCATTGTAAGAGAATTACAAGGAAATACTGGATATCAAATACAGAGTCACATAAATGAAGACTGGCCTGCTTGGGTTCATCAGTAGTCTTGACACAACTAAGGAAATACTTAATAACCCTAAAGATAAATCGATAGAAACTATCCAAACGGAAAAACAAATAGACACAAAATAACAAGTGGGAACAGAATATCCAAACAAGTTAAGACAGAAAAAGAGGGAGGAAGAAAAAAGAATACAACAAATAGAAAACAGAAAGATGGTCAATTTTTAATCCAGGTATACCAGTAATTAGTCTAAAACATAAATGGTCTAAGAGTCACCAATTTTAAGGCAGATTTTGTCAGATTGGATTCAAAAATTAAAACTCCCTAGACATGAAACCTCAGCTAAATTAACAGTAAAGATGGAGGAGGATATACCTTGCCAACACTAATCAAAAGAAAGTTGGAGTACTTGTATATATTTTAGACACTAGCTATAGCCTATGAAAGAAGCAGTATGGCCCAGATATTTGAAGCAGGAACTCAGGGCAGAGCCAAGGGCTTTAGATCATAACTCCCTGTAGAATTTAGCTTTATTTTTTAAATTTTTTAATTTTTTATTAACATATAATGTATTATTAGCCCCAGAGGTACAGGTCTGTGAATCGCCAGGTTTACACACTTCACAGCACTCACCATAGCACATACCTTCCCCAATGTCCTTAACCCAGCCACCCTCTCCCTGTTCCCCTCCGCCCAGCAACCCTCAGTTAGAATTTAGCTTTAATTAAGGAACTGCCAACAGGAGTTCTGCTGGATTTCAGATTTGCTATTATCTAATGACTTCTTGTGCTTCCATTTTCTCCCTTTTGGTGTAGAAAGTTCTATAGTAATTACCATGTATCAGTCTTGAGTGTGTGTATTGCACAGTTGGGGGACAGCTTGTGACTTTAAATCAAAGCTTTCTGGATGAGCAGAACCTGTTTGTGAGGAATTGCTTCTGAGGAGCACTGTCTGCCCCAGGATATGATTTAGATACAGGGATCATGAGTTTTATAGTGACGTGTATGTAGAGGGGAACTCTGGATGCTCTGAAAGGTAGAAAGTGTTATTTTTTTCATGATGGAAGGTTGTAAATCACAGGAGCTAGGGGGCAGACTCTGGGAGTCAGCTAGAGGATACCTCCTAATCCTCCTCTGGAATTCACCCTCCTCAACACTGTACTAGGCCTGACGGTGTGGCCATTAGAATATTGTAGATAGGAAGGTGTGTGAGTTTTGAGGCTAAGTTATAAAAGGTGTTGCAGCTTCTGCCTTGGCCTTTGGGACGCTTAAGTAGGGAAAGCCAGCTGCTGCGAACACCGAAGCGGCTCTGAAGAGAAGCCCACATGGAGAGGAATGAGTTTGTTGCCACAAACTTGCTAGTCCTCTACGTGAGTCATGTCAACATCTGACTGATGTCTCATGAGATACCTTGGGCCTAAAGTACCCAACATAATTCCTTTCAAATTCCTGACCCACACAAACTGTGAGGAAAAAAACCAAACGATCATTATTCAAAGTTACTAAATTTTGGAATGATTTGTGAGATAAAAAGTGATAACCAATATGGATGGATAGAGACACTTTGCTAATGTTTCTTGAGTCTTCACTGTGGACTAGGCACAGTATTTTCAAGGTACTAGGCAACAGTCTCCATGTAATTGTCTCATTTGGTTTTCTTTGCTATTTAATGAAGTAGTTTTAGATATTGTGCAACTTTCACAGCTGAGAATATTAAAACCAAAGAGGTTAAATAAATACATATGTTTATAAAACTAGCAAGTAAACAAGCCAGGAATCCAACTCAGGTCATATGATTCCAGAGCTCACATGATTATCCTGTATGGTGTTTAGCTGTTGAACTATAAGAGCTAGGTATTATCACCAACCAGTAACAGGGCAATTGCCAAAAGTGGAGACACACAGACAGGTTGCTTGGAAATCTTACAAACAATCTTTTTTGTATTCTATAGACTAAGTTGCTTAGGACCAACACAAAATGTTCTCTGATCCCACGAGTAATGACTGCATGTGGATGACATGGGGTTGCACTGTTTAGCGATTTGTAAGACATGAAAGATGGTCAAACTACAAAATTTTGGAGTGAGCACTGAATCTCGAGCTGATTGGTCCAGAATTTTCATCTGATAGTTAAGAAAACTGATTCCCAGAAGTATGAATGTGCTCAGTAACTTAAAATGCCTATGCACTTCGTAACTTAGAAAAAGAACCAGGATGCTTCTTATTCCTTCATGTCCTGCTGCTTTATGTTTCTTTTGAACCATTTAAGCTCATCTATTTACAGTTAGATTTATTAACCTCTGTATTCTTTGGCCATTGCAGTCTGAAGAGAGTCTGATTAGCCACAATTTTTTCAATAAAAGTAAAAGCTATTTCTTTATGAGAACGTAAAAGGACTGTTCCCTTCTCTCAACCAAACCATCTGTAATATGAGAAAATGTTCACATGCACATGAAAGATTTATCAAGAATGCTCTGTGATGATTTTCATCAGCTGTTACTGTTGTGGTTCACACTGAGAGAGAGAGAGAACCCCGTGGGAAAATCAAGACATGCCTTACACTATATTTATTCTATTCTCTTCATGAAAGGATGAAGGAAAAACAAATCGAGGATGTTATTTAGGGATGCTACACCAACAAACAGTTTAAAATAGCAAAACTTACATTTCCTGAGATGTGTACACCCTTAAATTGTATTATCAATGCATCTAAGTAAAGCAAGCTATGAAACTGGCCCAGGTATCAAGGAGACTCAGCAGCCTTTTACTAGACCAATGTTTTTATATCTGTTACACACCACATTTCCCCATACTTATCTCCATTTATTGCTACCTGCCTTCAAAAGGCAACTTACTAATAGAAATTCAGCTTTGGGAAACAACAATGCAAGATCTCCATACCCAGGAGATGAAGAAAATTAAATGTCCAGTTATAACTTGGCTGAGCTTAAAAGAGCTAATCAGAAAGCAACCATTAGAGAAATGTTATCAAGATTACATCCTCTGGGAAGTAATAAAATAGAACAAGGAGAGAAAATTGGGACAGGAGGGCAAGGCATGAAAGGGGTAAAGAGTCACCTTTAAAGATTCTTCTCCTCTGAATTTAACACTTTCAGACACAGCATGTGACGTGTGGCCTTTGCCCCCAACTATAATTGTTGAATTCTCAGAATTGAAAATGACCCAAAGGCTACTTATTCTGACTTTCCCTCTTGAGTTACCTTCTCCCATATCCTTACAAACTGTTGTACAGCCTAAGTTTAAAGAGGTTATTGCAAATGTCACATTTCCCAGCAGCTCATTTCTTGGTTGTCTCTATTAGAAGTTCTTGCTCTAGGAACAGAAAATCAGAATTCTCAACTAGCGAACAAATATATGGACATATTTTTCTTCATATTTAGAGAAGTATAAACTAAAAATACTTTCCACAGAGCATATTAGGAAATACGTATATGTATTTCAGCTACCATAACAAATTATTATAGATTAGATCCTATTTTGAAATCCTTCTGCACCCATCCTGGCCTTGTGGTTGAGGTAGCAATGCTGATCATCTCCGAATTGCCTTTAAGGTCACTTTTCCATTATCTTACACAATAGATGCTGGCTTAGTTAGATGGTTTACTCATCTTTTCAAATTTCACCACACCCTTCATGTTGTCTCCTGAATAGGATCTAATTTTTTTTTTTCCCAATAGAGATAGGCTGAGAATCTTCTGAACTTTCTAGTTCTTTGCTTTTGATTAACAATTCCAACTTTAAGACATTTCTTTCTTCGCACTTTCTCTTACTTTTACTGAAGCAGTCAGGAGGAACTAGGCTCCTTCTTCAATGCTTTGCTTAAAAACTTCCCCAAATATCCAATTTTATCACTCACAAGTTTTATCTTCCATGAAATACTAGGGTGTGAACACAATTCATCCAAACTCTTTCACACTTTAGAACAAGGATCATCTTTCCTCCAGTTTTCAACAATATGTTGTTCCTCATTTCCATTTCAAGACCTCTTCAGAATGGCTGTTATCATCCCTATATCCACCAACAATTTGCCCATGACCACTTCCATATTCTTTAAGATTGAGGTTTGGGCTACAGTTTTCCTATTTGCTTTCTGAGCTCTCACCCTTAACAGAGTCACCCTTAGCAGTCTCTTTATAACAGAACAAGTTTTGTTTTGTTTTCTAGCATGAATCTCAAACTCTTCTAGCTTCTAACCATTTCCCAGTTCTAAAGTCATTTCCACATTCTAGGTATTTGATACAGCAGCATCTCCACTTCTCATACCAGCTTTCTGTCTTGGTCTACTCTAACACAATAAAATAGACTGGGTGACTTATAGACAACAAACATTTACTTCTAGTTCTGGAGGCTGCAAAATCCAAGATCAAGGTGCTGGCAGTTTAATGTCTGATGGGATCCTGCAGTCTAGTTCATAGGCAGCACCTTCTAGCTATAACTTAACATGCAAAAGAGGTGAGAGCTCTCTGGGGCCACTGTTTTGAGGACACTAATTCCATTCATGAGGGTTCCACCTTCATGATCTAATCATCTCCCAAGGGCCCCCACCTCCTAATACCATCAACCCAGAGGTTAGGTTTCAACATATGCATTTTGGAGTGATGTAAATGTTCAGACGTTGGGAGACATGATTTAGCCCAAATTAAACATAAATCTTTTATGTTACAACTGCTACTGTGGAGAAGTTGGTTAATCATATCCCCTCTAAGAAAAGTAGACAGCATAATGCTCGGACATTTAATACTTGCTAAGAAGGGATCATCCAATGATACCAAAGATGTTTCAAATCACTGCTAATAGTGTTGCTTATCAATGCTGTGTTTGCTTTATACTTTTCTTTCTTCAGACTAAACAATGTATACATCAGGCAGTAGTAAGTAATAGTCTTACATTTATCCACATAAGGGGGGATCTGAGCTTAAGGGGTGCCTGGGTGGCTCAGTCAGTTGAGTGCCCAGCTCTTGGTTTCAGCTCAGGTCATGATCTCAAGGTCCTGGGATTGAATCCTGTGTCAGGCTCAACACTTGGCAGGGAGTCTGCTAGAGGATTTTTTTTCTCTGCCTTCCTCTCCCTCTGTCCCACCCCTCACTCTCTCTCTTCCTCTGTCTCTAATAAATAAATCAAGAACAGAACAGAAAAGAAAGGAAAAGGAGAAGAAAAGAAAAGAAAAAGAAAAGATGGGACATGAGCTTACGAAGAGGTCAAACTGAAAATTCAAGTTGCTGGCATATTAAATTTTTACACACACACACACATGGTGAGATTTGGAGGCATTATAACAAATGGAAATGCAATTCAAGTTATGTTTGTTTCAACTGCAACTTTCATTGAAATGACTTTAAGCAGGAATATTGTATAAATCCTAGCTCAACAAGCAGTTTTCAAGGGGGAGAGAACTTGTATTTCAGAGACTGTAAAATTATATCCTTCATGCTCTTTCAGGTCTTCCTTTTCCCTTTCCTATCTTTTTTACTCAAACTTCACCAGGCACTGTTTATAGAAAATGCAACTTCTAGGCCAAAGAGGAGTCTAGACATTCCAGATGGCCATCATGTTGTTCTAGCAATCAGTAACACATATAAAAATATATAAATTGCCTTTTTACTTATCTTAATTGTGATAAAATACACATAAGACTTACCATACTATTTTTATGTGTAGATTTCAGAATCATTAAATAAGTTTACATTAGTGTATAACCATCATCATCATCCATCCTCAGAACTCATTTCATCTTGCAAAATTGCAACTCTACACATTAAACAACTCTCCATTCCCTCTCCCCTAGCCCCCAGCAACCACCATTCTACTTTCTGTCTCTACTAATTTCATTAATCCAGGTATCTCATATAAGTGGAATGCTACAATGCTTGTGTTTTTGTGACTGGCTTATTTCATCCAACATAATATCTTCAAGATGTATTCATGCTGTAACATGTGCCACTATGTTCCTAATGCCACTTTTAGAGTGGGTTTTCTCCCGTTGTAATTTTTTGAGGGAGATAGCAACATTAGGGCAGATCTATCAGAAGATAATGGGCTGTTATATGACCAATACTGAAATGTCAAGTCCCCAAGGTTTTCCAACACAACTCCTTCAGAAACTTCCTCAAACTTCAGTGACTCTAAGGGAGACAAGCTTTTGGATATCCTTGTCACAGCAAGAGTTCTAAGTTTACTAAGTTACCAGAATCCCTCACTATGGCTGGAAAGCTTCTCCCACAAGTAATGGGCCTGTAACTTATCTTTGGATCTAGCAGTTGGTTGGAGTCCAAGAGCAAGTAGGATAATAGATCTGAATTTTAGAGTTCAGAACCTACATGTGGACATTTCTTAGATAATTTTCTTTAGACACTGCTAATTCCAGTTGATATGTAAAACGCTTTCCTTGCTTCCTTTATCTGCAAAGGGGCACTTTCCCTTAGGCTATGAGAGCAAGCTGGCAAGCACACACTAGCATGGGGAGTATTGAGGAGGTCAGCATTCAGTTCTGCTAAAGTGACCATTATTCCTTCCCAGGGTTTCTCTCTGTTCTATCCACACCAATCTAACAACTCACTACAGGTCATCAAATAGAGCAAGTGTCTCTCCTTAGTTTCTTTGTTCTCCTCACTGCAGTAGTTTCCACATCCAGGTCTGAGAAACAAATTTTCCCATGTTTGCCTACCTCTTGGATCAGAGATGTTAATGGACTTATTCAAAGCCATTCAGCTATTGAGAATAGATATGGGACTTGAACACACATCTGTCTGACTGACACCAATGATCTCCATGCATGTAACTGCCAGCCCTAATAAGAGATGGAGATGAGCTTTTTACCACAGGTAGCCCAAAGGCAGCACGTATGTATGCTCTGAATCAATTACCACTGTGAATTCCAGAAAACCTCAAGTTGTTGGTCAGACTCTGGAAAGTGAAATTATATTCTCTCACATACAGCTTCTTTTTTTTTCAGAATTAGATAACTAATATCTGTGAGAGAAAGTGATGGACGTTTCAGAGTTGGTAGGAAGAACCCATACGACTGATAAACCAAGTGGTGACATTCTCATAAAGGAGACAACTAATGGTTCCAATGGTAGTTTCAAACTTGTGTTCCAAAAATGTCCTAAGCAAGGAGATACAAAAATTAAAAGCCTGATTAAACTTAGGGGCCAACGTTTCTAGTACATGCTTTCTCCTTCCTCTATTTTCTCTGGTTCTTCCAAGTATTTGCTGGAGGTAGGTGAGGAACTCCAAGGATAAGAGAGGAAGGAAGTGGAGGGTGGTAGTGGCCTGATATGATTTAAAACCAAGTGGAGAAGGCAGCTAAAAACAAACACAAACAACAGTAGCTGAGCAGGATTTGGAGCCAAACAAGGAAGTTGGAAGTTGGTTGAATGAAGAAATAGACCACTACGATTTGGGGCTGAGCAAAGAGGGTGTTTGAGCAAGTTGCAATCTGGGTGTTCAGTGCACATCAAGGACAAGTGTAAGGTGGATGTCCTGGTGATAGAGCTGGCCAGTGTATTAATAACACATGGAGGAAATGAGCAAATAAGAAAATACATGCAAGATAAGAGGAGACAGGTTTCTCACTACCAAAGAAAGGAGTTATGAATGTAGAATGAAGCCTAGAATGAACCAAAAATAGAAAACTGGAATTAGAAGTACTGATGCACTGTAAAACTTTCAGTACCTATAGATACAGAAATGACAAAGTGTGTATGATATACACACATATTATTTCCAGTTTCATCCACTGAAAGGTCGGTAGCAATGTCACACCTAAGCATTCAGATCTTGACTTCTAAACACCATTCTCCATTAAAATAAACCAGAGCTTATTGGTGAAATAACATTAACACTGAGGTAGTGAAAGTACAAGATGAAATTGAAATAAATTATTGTGCCAACCAGAAAAAAGTGTTTAGGGAATAACAGGAAAATGTCCAGAAGACATAGAAGTCCCCTTGCAAGAGGTTTCCACTGGTTAATTTGGGCAATTAGAGAGTAAGAATAAACAACGATAGTAACAAATTAAAACTTATTAAGTAGAAATCCATGAGTCCATACTTTTATAACTATACAACTAAACAGATGAAGGGAAAACTCTTTATAGCAAAATACCCAATAATAAATGCAGGAGGAATGATGTCATTATAAAAGTAATCATTTGATAGCCTTCAAGGTAATAAATGATTCAGGCAAAAAAATCCATAAATCTCATACTTGATGGGAAATATGAGGAAAAAAAAAGCATTTGCATAGTTTTTTGTCCACTTTATTTTATTTCTTTTCAGTGTTCCAGCACTCATTGTTTATGTACCACACCCAGTGCTCCATGCAATACGTGCCCTCCATAATACCCACCACCAGGCTCACCCATCTCCCTACCCTCTCCCCTCCAAAACCCTCAGTTTGTTTCTCAGAGTCCGCAGTCTCTCAAGGTTTGTCTCCCACTCAATTTCCCCCAACTCACTTCAAAGAATGTCTTCACAAAATATTTCAAAGGGAAGGAAAACCATCGTATAGTAGAGAAATCTTATAGCCACAATCTTAACTAAGTGACATCAGTGCTCACAGCAATAATTATGGGACAAACCCATTTAGAGTAGTTCCAGATAGAATTCAACAAGTATATAGGACAGGAATATGAAACCTAGATACAGTCACACAAAAAATGAGATTGAATATTGAGCAGCATTTAACAAAGTAACTTACTTGTAATCTTGAAAAAATGAAATAGTAAGAAAAAAAGCAGAGAAACCACTCCAAGGACACTACAAAGACATGGCAACTAAATTAAGTACATTATCTTGGATTGAGTCATTTCTAAAAATAACAGTATGGAACACCTTCTTTCTCATTCCACATGGGAGGACACTGGAATTCACCACTCCATCTTAACAAGTGCAAAGATGGACAGACTAAAAAAAAATCAACAGTTGTTCTTGGATTCATAAGGTAAGGAAGACACAGGACAAACTACTATCCCCAAGGTTGCAGTAACAGAGAGGCTTATACAGCGAGCACAACTTACTGAACAGACTCATGAGCACAAACCCCTATGGGAACCCGTGCATACATAGGAGCACCTGAACTGTACTTGAAAAAAATACTGGAGGCTCAGTGCAGACAACTCTGAGAGCTGAAAAAAAAAAAAAAATTCAAGAAGACCTAGTCATAGAAGGAGCCCCACAATTTTGTGAGATTTACCTCCAGGAGCTCAACCATGAGAAGGAACCATTTTCAAATACTCTCGAGCACTTTGTTCTTAACAAGTCCTGCCCTCAAAGGAAACTAGTTAACTAGAACTTAACATACTAGAGTATTATCAGAGCCTAAGTGACCTGGAAAAAGGGAAATACCCAACTTAAGTCCCCTCTAGCCTTCCTGTCCCACAATGGGGGGTGGAAGAAGATAACATCAGTTCTTGAAACCAGGATTACACTATATGTTAACTTAACTAGAATTTAAATAAAAATTTGAAGAAAACAAAGTTTTAAAATCTAGGTGCAAATTGTAGGGAATTTTGTTGTATTATTCTTACATTTTTTCTATAACTTTGAAATTGGTTAAAAGAAAGCATTAAAAGTTTTTAAAAGTGCTACCATATTGGTAACTGGCCCGTTGTTTTAATGTAGAAATACTCATAGGACAAAACACTTCAGGGAAACAACGTCTTTTGAATTTTTTTCCTGATGAATCACAGCTTAACAAAAGCTGCCATTTTTTATAAGGCACCAGATGATAGATGAAGCCTCAGTAAGAGAAAATCCACCTTCTTTCCTTGGTGAAGATAGGAGCACCAAAGCAACTACCTGAGACTAAGAGTCAGCCTACATTTTAAACCTATACTGTGAAGACTATTTTCATCTGTGTTCACTTTGTAGGGATACTGTGTTCACTCTGTGTCTGAGGATTATAAGCAACTAAAATATGGATTTAAAGAACTTTCTCAGGAATTTTATAAGAGATTTTGAACTCTCCCTGCTATATAGTTTAGCTGTTTCAAAGGACACTGGCTTAGCAGAAAATGGCTTTGCAAAGTTTTCAGTTTAAGTCTCTTAGATCACTTCATTTTGTCTTAATACCAGCTGCCTTAGCTATCGATATGTCTAATTAACTTTCAGAAAATACAACTTCCTCCAAGTTTCTTAATGACAACAGTTGGGATCAAACCTAACTTCTCAAGACTTTGCTGAAATCCCTTTGATCCACTTTCACAATTGTGCTGGTCTCCATGTTCATTGTCCCAAATCCTAACCATTCTACAAGCCTAATTAGAAAATCTCCTACCCTCTGGAAGATATCCACCCCAATTCCAATGACCATTATCATTCGTAGATTCTTATCCTGTGTGTTTTGTTGCAGAGTTATTTACATCTTCTCGACTAGATGGAAACTGTAAGCTTTTCTTTTTTTTTCTTCTTTTTTTAAGATTTTATTTATTCATTTGACAGAAAGAGAGATCACAAGTGGGCAGAGAGGCAGGCAGAGAGAGAGGGGGAAGCAGACTCCCCACTGAGCAGTGAGCCCGATGCGGGGCTCTTTACCAGGACCCTGAGATCATGACCTGAGCTGAAGGCAGAGGCTTGACCCACTGAGCCACCCAGGCGCCCTGTAAGCTTTTCTTAAGTATATTGGGATTTGTTCATCTCTGCAACCTCCACAATGTTGAGTTCTTAAAATAGGAATAAACTCAATGTACTCTTATTAAATCAATAATATTCCCAAGATCAATAATTTAATGTCTGTGGTAGACAGATTTTAGGGCGTCTGAATAATCTTTGCCTTCAGTGTTCACAACCTTGTGTAATTCTATTCCCCAGAGTATAGGCAAGATATGTTACTTGATTCTAAGAAATATGGCAAAATGACAGGATCTATATTATGTATACCTGAATATATTATATGAGATATTACAACCATGATAAAGGCAAATTCTCTCCCTAGCTGGTTTTGAGAAAGCAAACAGTCAGACTGAGAAGTCTTTGTAACAAGGACTTGAGGATGCAGTCTGGCCAATAGTCTACAAGCAAATGAGGCCCTCAGTCTCACAGCCTGTAAGAATTAAATCCATTGCCAATAATCAGGTAAGTTTGGGAAAATCTTTTCCAAGTTGAGTCTCAGATAAGGCCATAACTCTATCTAACATGATCACAATAAGAGACCTTTAAAGTTTGTGTTTGTAGTGTGTATAGATATTAAATTATAACTCAAGGGTGGTTTGATATTTACAAATTAATCAACATGATATATCGCATCAATAAGAGAAAGGATAAAACCATATGACATTTCAACAGATGCAAAAAAAGTATTTGACAAAGTACAACATCGATTCTTGATGACAATCCTCAACAAAGTAGGTTTAGAGGGAACAGATTTTAACATAATAAAAGCCTTATATGAAAGACCCACAGCTAACATCATCTCAATGGTGAAAAATTCAGAGTATTCCCACTAAGGTCAGGAACAGGACAAGGAGTTCCATTCTCACCACTATTATTCAGCATAGTACTGGAAGTCCTAGCCACAGAAATTAGACAACAGGAAGAAATAAAAAGCATACAAATTGGCAAGGAAGAAATAAAAGTTCCACTATTTGAAGATGACATGATACTATATATAAAAAATGTAAAGAATCTACCAAGAAACTTCTAAAACTGATCAATGAATTGAGTAAGGTTGCAGGAGACAACACCATTTATAATTGCATCAAAAAAGAATAAAATAGGGACACCTGGGTGGCTCAGTCGGTTAAGTGGTTGCCTTCAGCTCAGGTCATGATCCCAAGGTCCTGGGATCGAGTCCCTCATCTGGCTCCTTGCTCAGCAGGGAGCCTGCTTCTCTCTGCCTCTGCCTGCTTGCTTGCTTGCTCTCTTTCTCTCAATCTGACAAATAAATAAAATCTTAAAAAAAAAGAATAAAATGGGGTGCCTGGGTAGCTCAGTGGGTTAAAGCCTCTGCCTTTGGCTCAGGTCATGATCCCGGGATCCTGGGATCGAGCCCCACATCGGGCTCTCTGCTCTGTGGGGAGCCTGCTTTCCCCTTCCCGCAGCCTCTGCCTGCCTCTCTGCCTACTTGTGATCTCTGTCGTCAAATAAATGAATAAAATTTAAAAAAAAAGAATAAAATATCTAGGAATAAATTTAATGGTTTAATGGTTAATTAAATTTAACCAAACAGGTAAACTATCTGTACTCTGAAAACTATGAAACATTGATGAAAGAAACTTCAGTTTCCATGGAATGGAAAGACATTCCGTGCTCACGGATTGGAAGAACAAATACAGTTAAAATGGCCATACTACCCAAAGTGATCTATAGATTTGAAGCAATCCTTACCAAAATACCAATAGCATTTTTCATAGAACCACTACAAACAATTCTAAAATTTGTATGAAACCACAAAAGAACCTGAAGGGCCAAAGTGATCTTGAAAAAGAAAAACAAAGATGGGAGTATCACAATTCCAGACTTCAAGCTTCAGAGCTATAGCAGTCAAAACAATATGGTGTTCTTGCTCTCTCTCTGTCTCTCTCCAAAATAAATAAATAAATTTTTTTAAAAAATTTTCTATAGGGATTTTTAAAAAAGATTTTATTTATTTATTTGACAGATGGAGATCACAAGTAGGCAGAGAGGCAGGCAGAGAGAGAGAGAGAGAGAGAGAGAGGAGGAAGCAGGCTCCCTGCTGAGCAGAGAGCCTGATGCGGGGCTTAATCCCAGGACCCTGGGATCATGACCTGAGTGGAAGGCAGAGGCTTTAACCCACTGAGCCACCCAGGCGCCCCTCTTTTTTTTTTTTTTTTAAATGGGCAGGAGACATAAACAGACATTCCCCCCCCAAAAGACATGCAAATGGCCAACAGACTCATGGAAAGATGCTGAACATCCCTCATCAGGGAAATGTAAATCCAAACCACTATATCACCTCACACCTGTCACAACAGCTAAAATCAAAAACAAAAGAAACAAGTGTTGGCGAGGATGTAGAAAAGTAGGAATCCTGATGCGCCATCGTTGGGAATGCAAACTGGCCCAGACATTGTGGAAGGCAGTATGGGTGTTTCTCAAAAAATTAAAAATAGAACTACCCTATGATAAAGCCAGCAATCACACTACTGTGTATTACCTGAAAGAGTTAAAAATAATACTTCAAAAGTATACACACATCACAATGTTTACTGTAGCCTTACTTACAATAGCTAAATTATAAAAACAACTTAAATGTCTATCCATAGATACGTGGATAAAGAAGAGGTAGGATGAAAATATATATATAATGGAATACTATTCAGTCATAAAAAGGAATGAAATCTTGCCACATGCAACAACACAGAAGGATCTAGAACATGTAAAATGAAATAAGTCAGTCAGAGAAAGACAAAATACTGTACAATTTTCACTCATGTAGAATTTACCATAGGGGATGTGGGTGAGGAAATGAGTACAACAGGTGAAGGCGATTAAGAGGACAATTATCTTGAGGAGCACTGAGTAATATACGGAATTGTTGAATCACTCTAGTGTACACCTGAAATGCATATGACACTGTATGTTAACTACATTGGAATTAAAATTTTTAAAAATTATCATAATGTATTCCTGAAACTTGTATACACAACAGTTAAAGGTGACCCTTTGTGTTCTATTTATAGGTTGCTTGACTCCTACTCTCTTTCATGAGACCAAGCCCCTCAACTTACATTCTTTTCTCATCGCCCTATCCCAAAGTACCAGAGAGTCACAGAATCCAGATTAATTATAAAATGTGCTTTGCCATTGAAACTCAATTTCCAGGCAAATTTCTGGGAATGTGATGGAGAGACTCCCTTCCTTTTGAATCTCAAGCATATTTTATCTTGGAAAACTTTTATGTCCTTTAAAAGCATATTTTCCCAGCACCATTTATTGAAGAGACTGTCTTTTTTCCACTGCATATTTTTGCCTGCTTTGTCAAAGATTATTTGACCATAGAGTTGAGAGTCCATATCTGGGCTCTCTACTCTGTTCCACTGGTCTGTGTGTGTGTTTTTATGCCAGTATCATGCTGTCTTGGTGATCACAGCTTTGTAGTAAAGCTTGAAATCAGGTAACATGATGCCACCAGTTTTATTTTTGTTTTTCAACATTTCCTTAGCAATTCGGGGTCTCTTCTGATTCCATACAAATTTTAGGATTATTTGCTCCAGCTCTTTGAAAAATACTGGTGGAATTTTGATCGGAATGGCATTAAAAGTATAGATTGCTCTAGGCAGTATAGACATTTTGACAATGTTTATTCTTCCGATCCAAGAGCATGGAATGGTCTTCCATCTTTTTGTGTCTCCTTCAATTTCATGAGTGTTCTGTAGTTTCTCGAGTACAGATCCTTTACCTCTTTGGTTAGGTTTATTCCCAGGTATCTTATGGTTCTTGGTGCTATAGTAAATGGAATCGATTCTCTAATTTCCCTTTCTGTATTTTCATTGTTAGTGTATAAGAAAGCCACTGATTTCTGTGCATTGACTTTGTATCCTGCCACGTTACTGAATTGCTGTATGAGTTCTAGTAGTTTGGGGGTGGAGTCTTTTGGGTTTTCCATATAAAGTATCATGTCATCTGCGAAGAGAGAGAGTTTGACTTCTTCATTGCCAATTTGGATACCCTCTATTTCTCTTTGTTGTCTGATTGCTGTTGCTAGGACTTCTAATACTACGTTGAACAAGAGTGGTGAGAGTGGGCATCCTTGTCGTGTTCCTTATCTCAACGGGACTCTGAAAAACAACCTGAGGGTTTTGAAGGGGTGGGGGGTGGGAGGTTGGGGGAACCAGGTGGTGGGTATTAGGGAGGGCACGTATTGCATGGAGCACTGGGTGTGGTGCAAAAACAATGAATACTGTTACACTGAGAATATAAATAAATAAATAAATAAATAAATAAATAAATAAATAAATAAAAATAAAAGCATATTTTCTCCCCTTGACCACTCATTAGCTTGTTCCTCTGTTATGTTTTCTCTCAAGGTGGTTCTTTTGCCTAAGCTCGGTATCTGGCAGTCTTCCATAAACATTTTCCAGGTGTAAATTCAGGGGCCCAAAGCCTTGAAATCAAGTAATGGTGTTGATAACCCAATTCTCGAACAGAGACAAAAGACATAGTCCTGAAGTTTCAAAAGAGTTTCTGGAATTGCTTATTGAGAAACAGGCAACTACTACTTATTTATAATGTATCAAAAAAGTAAGGCGATCTGAAGCCTTAATACGGGTAACAAGTCCAGGTCCACGACATGCAGGAAATATTTTCCATAGGCTAAATGGTTTGTGTTGAGGCCCTATTCTTTGCAGTCCCTGATCAAGGGCCAGGGATGAGCTGGGAATCTCCGGAAGGGCCACTTTTCCTTAAGATGTTTTCTTCTATCTTGCAAGATCAGGGAGCCTGCCTCAAGTCTAGTGTTGAGACTCTCCTCTGAGTCTCATGGGGCTAAGCAATTCTCTTCCTCTGAAGAAGAAAACAAAAAAACCTAGTACTTAGGATCAAAATAAATAGTTATTCATTCTACTTCTGTGTCAAGAAAGCAAATAGATCTGCATAGTTCTCTCTCTAGTGAAAGATAAAACAACGAGATGTCACTGTGTCTGGTACACTATAAAAGATTATAAAAGATTATTGTTAAGATTGATTATCACTAATGAGCACTGACTAGGTGCTAGCATTTATCTCACTTTGTCTTCTCTAAAACATTATGAGGTTAAGCATTGTTATCATCATGTTACAGGTGAGAAAAATGAGGCTCAGAAAAATGATGAGATTTAAACCTTTCCAGATTCCATAAATACCAGAGTTAAGACTCACACTCAGCTCTCTTTGATCCCCAAATTCACATTCCATAATTAGTTTCTTTTGTCTTGCAATTTTCTGTCTTTGGATGCATATATACCAGAAAGGAAAATTCATTAAAAAGACTTTAAGCTGCCAGTCAAGTTTTAGGACTGAAATTAATATCTTCTTTCCTGGGCCTTTGTGCCAATTCATAAAATAAAACCGTGACCATGAGAGTCTAATTGAGATGCTGCAGAGAAAGAACCCCATAACTTACTGAGATGCAGGAGTCCAGACATGCAAGGGAACAGTTGCATTGACTAAGAAGTTGTCAACTTCACATGGTCCCATCTTGCGTTGTAACTACACACCTTATAATGCCTTCCAGGGAGTTTCTCACCTTTGACGGTGTGGGAGTGAGGAGGAATTCATTAATATAAGCCATTGCTCCTGCCTGGAGAAAAAATGATCCTCATAAACTTCGAACTAGGTCCATCTTAAAAAAAAAAAAAAAATGAAATAAGACACTGTGCTTCCCCCGAGAAGCCTGAAGAACAGGTGTTGATCTATTTGAGAGACACTCAAACCATTCTGAGAAAATTTCCTTTCCTGGTCAAAAGCTGGACTCTCTGAGATGAGAGCTCTATGTCTAAGACACACATGAAAGTGTGTGCATGAGCACACCACCACAGTCTCATATATGTGCACACCATGTACAAGCACCCAAATGTTACCAAAGAAAAGAGAAAGCACTGACAGGCAATATCTCTCAAATTATGAATATAAAAGAATCAGATATTAAAGCATAACAAGGAACAGATCTAACAGACTGGAATTCAAACTCCAGCTCTCTTATATGTTAGGAAAATCTTAGAAAATTAATTTTTCTAATCCTTAATATATCATTTATAAAAATAAGGGTAAAACATACCTACTGCCTTTGTTGTTGCTACAAGGATTTAGTTAAATAAATAATGGATTTTAAAAAGGGGGAAAACATTTAGCACAAAGGCTGGCATGAAATGACCCCTCAACAAATGGTTTTCTTAGAATGAGTGAATTTCTAGATTCCAGATAGAGAGATAGGCTTCCATAAGCATGAAGGGGAAAATGCTGGCAAGCCATTGGGGGCCACATCGCGAGACATATATCCTCTCACGCTTTAGGCACCAGGTTTATTTCAGCAAACATGTATTGAGAAGCTACCATTTGTGACTTATGGTTTATTTCTTGTACTTCTCTTGTTCAAACCTCCCTCCTGTCTGCCCCATGAACACACTCCTGGTCTTTATGGGAATTAGGTCTTTTAACAAAGGTGCACAAGTAGATACTTCATAGTGTTCCACAGGCAAAGATGTTTTACTTATAGCGACCCATTCACTTCTAATTGAGATGCTAGAGAGGAAGGAGGGATCTAGAGAAGACAGAGGAAAAGTTAGCAAGGCAGGCAGAGCAGAGTAATACAGAATAAATGGTGGTAGACAGAGATGCCCAGAATTAGTATCCTCAATCAGCAACATGAGGGCAGAACCACACCTCTTATGTCCATTACATTCCCTTAGTCCCCAGAACAAAGTCTGAATATACCTGAGTGTGAACAATAAAGCTGAGCGAAATGAAAGTATTGGAGAATAGAAAAAGGATTCTCAGCAAAACAACTTATTTTTCACCAATTATAAACATTGTTCCTGCAATTATTTTCTTTTTCTTGGAAAGGATCTAAGACGAATGTGAAGACAGAGATAAAAACACAGGGTTCCAGCAATAGGCAGATGGGGCACAGCTGGAGATAAAGAAATTTTATTATAATCCCAGTCCTATCTTTGCCCACTTGGTATGTGCCTCTTCCAATAAAGCCTCATTTCTGAGGACAAGCCTCTCCCAGGGGCCAAAAACCTCAGGAGAATTTGCATTTCTCTGCTTTTCTCCTATAAAAATGTTCATAATATCTTCTCTTGCCTACACTCTGTTTATATTGTTTTGAAAGCACAGAAAATTTGAAGAGCAAAGGCTGCAGGAAACTGGTCTCAGTTGGATGCAAAGAGAAGACTTTGAAGCTAATTTGCCCCCAAACGAATGAATCATTAAACTCACTTGACTTTATCTAGTTATGTCTTCTACATCTAAGAAGAGTTTCATCTTAAAAATTATGTCATGTTTCTCTTTGCATAGATGTCTTCTGTGAAACACTTCTGTATAAAAGCAGAAGACCAAACACACTATGGACAAGACTAGAAACCCTGAGTTTGTCATCACTGTTGTCATATAGCCAGGTACGTTTCTGGACATACCTCAGTGTCATGTGTTGTAGTAATGAACAAAATAAGTATAAAATATCAGAGAATTCTAGCATCCCATACATTACCTACAAATTAACCCTGCATTAGATTGCCTATGTCCTGTTCAGGATCAAATCTAAGCTCACATCCTTTATCGTGATTCATAATTACCAAAGCCATCTTCCATCCAATGCAAATTAGTTCAGTGGTTCTGGACCCCAGGGATAGGTGGTATTTCTGATCAGTCAGTGACTTGGTGTCTAACAGCTGGATTATGACTCAGGAAGTGTAAACATTAGCCTTCTTTTTAATGACTGCTAAGAGTTTGCAATATTCATTTCTTTGTAACTTTCTACCAGTTACTAAAACTTCATTTTCCTGTCCCCCAATTTCCACTGAGTTTTGTTTCCTGTTTCTCTTACCATTGCTTGTGATATTTTAACTGATACGGGTTGTACATCTATCACGTACCAGGGACTATGCTGGGTGTTGAGACACGGTGTAAGAAAGATAGCCACAGTCCTCAGCCTTTCGGAGTTCACATTTCAGGAGGGCAAGAGTAGAGAAGAGACAAACTAAAATAGGGAGGAGGGGGAAGAAGAAGAAGTATACAAATAAATATGTAATTACTGATGATGGCTTTCAATCAACTTCAGTTGTATCTTGTTTTAGGCTTCTTTTGTGATTTATTTAATAACCACTACGTACCCAGCATTTACAAATGGTAGTTTAATAAATCCACCCAACAGCCCTAGGAAGTGATTACTGCTCCCTTTTAAATTCACATTCAATCCCTGCGAATCATCTTATGAGGCATCACTATTATGATCCCTATCATACATTTGAGAAATGGAAGCTTTTAGAATTTGGCAACTTTGAGGTCACAAACCTATCAAGTAGGGGAGCCAGAATGTAAATCCAAGTCAAACTATCCCCAAAGTCTCTTGTCTTAGCACAGATAAAACAAGCAGAGACCCAATGTCAGATCTTGCCCTCTGATTCACAAGTGGAAGAAGATTTGAACCCAAACCCATGTGACCCCAGTGCCTCTGGTTCCTCCTCTTGCTCATGAAAGATTAATCTTTAAATTCTAAGATATGTGTTGAGGATGTTCCTATTTTGATCATTTATACACTGAATGTTTGCAGTATGGAGCTTTATCTGTCAGATAAAAAACAGGCATGAGAACCACTCGCCTGTCCCTTCACCTAAAGGACAGTCTTCCCTCTTGCTTTTGGCAGTCTGTATCTCCTGTCCATACCATTTCTGCTCTGTGCAGTCTTCTTCCATTTCAGCACATGGGTACTCTGCATCCCCTCAGCTCTCACCAGCTCTCACCAGCTCCTGGGGTGCCATGTTCATCGGCACCTGTCTATACTGTTCTGGCAATGTTCCTTAGTCATGTTTGTGGGTGTGCACATATTTATGCACAAAACCGAAAACTGCCACAGCCAAGGACAGCAGAGGACAGGGAGACAAGCAGAAAGATAAAAAGTGACAGGTGACAGAGAGGGAGACAGACGTATGACAAGGAGGGGAGGAGATTGTGGGAAATCATCAGAGCCAAGGGACAGGATATTTCTTGAAGAGATGAGGAATAGTTTCCTCTTACCCTGCTAAGCATCATGCCAATTACTTCAGAGACTTTTACTTATAAACCCATTAACCCACCCTCTAAGGAGTGCATTATTATTTCTTGCTTTGCATATGTATCCTTTTATAATTACATAAAATTTGTTTATAATTTTATTTATAATATTTAAAATTATATTTTATTATATACTTTAATATAGTCATGATTATATTTATTAAATTATTTATAATATTTTATAAATACGTGTGTGTGTGTGTGTGTGTGTGTGTGTGTGTATTTGTTAAACACCTTTTCCAAAGTCACAAAGCTAATAAATAAAGGAGCTAGGATTTAAATCTGTATTGCACTATTGTCAAAAATTGTTTTCTAGGGGTGCCTGGGTAGCCTGGTCAGCTAAGCATCTGATGCTTGATTTCAGCTCAGGTCATGATCTCAAAGTTGTGAGATCAAGCCCCATGTGGGGCTCTACACTGAGCATGGAGCCTGCTTAGGATTCTTTCTCTCTCACTCTCTCTGCCCCTCCTCCCTCCCTCTAAAAAAATAAAAAGAAAAAAGAAATGTTTTCTAAAACTTTAATGTTTTCTACACCAGTGTTTGGAGAACCAGTATTTTCTTCACTGTGGCCCGTGTGACAGACCGGTCAATGGGACTGAGGACTGAGTGAGAACTCTAATGGTGACCAAGACAACGGTGATCCTGAAAGTTGTTATTCATATCAGGATATTCTGGGACCAAAAGCAAGGGTTCTTAATAATTATGCCAAGACAATAAATATAAGAGGGGCTGTATAGTCACCTTACTAAGAGGGCCTTAGTGACATTCTAAAAAAGTCTTAGAATGATAGCATGTCCTAAGGAGATAAGAGGAGAAACAGAAAAATAGAAATTGAGAAAAGCAGAAAAGAGCTTGACTCTTTGAAAATTAAATTTAAAAAAATATTTTAGGATCATTTGTAGTCAAGTCAGGGATTAAACTTAGTGTTCTTCCTAATCAGATCAAATGCAACCACCACACTATTCTTGCATCCTTGTAAACTTTCAGTAAAAGAACCAATGCCTTGGATTAAACCCATTTTCCCCAACTCTTTTCGAGACTTTATGTGACTGAGAATCTGAGCAAAATATAAGCTTTACTCTGGGGAGACTGCAAACCCTGAAGGAGCATAAAATGTAAAAATACAGTGAGTGACTATAATTGCAGTATTAAAATTCTTCCTGGCTGACCCAGGACCATTTACGGGCTGCTAAATTAAACACTAAGCTAGTTCAGCATCAGAGGCCTCTGGAGGCTATTTTTCATCTCATGAAACTGCATCGCACCTGAGAAAGAAAGTCCAGACAGTCTCTGGCCCTTGTGATACACAGGGTAGACCAAAATGCCTTCTCCGCTACCCTCCACCTACCGCACCAAAAGACCTTAGGCCTGACACTCAGCATTTTACTTCACTGACTCCTAATTGCAGCCCTCTGAGATAGGTACTATTCTTATAGCTAGTTTACAACTGAAAGAAATAGAGCTCAGAGAAGTTTAGGCTATTTGCCAACAATCACAGAGCTTATAGTGGTTGGCGGTTCAGAACACTTTCATGACTGTTCTATAAATATGTTAGGCATTTTGGTCATTAATTTCATTAATCCTTCTTTATTAAATATATTCAATATGTTAGACCCTGTGAGATTTCTCATCGTTGTACCCAGGAAGCTACTATCGTCACTGGGGAGATTTGGAAAAGTTACAGCACAGTAAAGCAGAATGGTTGGTGAAGATTGAAAAGAAAAGTGAATGATAAGGAAATCAAGGGGAAGGAGTTTCCATTGGTGCATTTAGGAAAGATTTTAAACGCACAAGTGAGACTTGAATCAGATTCAACAGGAAGGATCCAGAAAGATAAGTAATAGGTGCTCTTTGCAAGGCAGGCTTTGGGAATTTTAGAGTGGAATAAGCATCACCACCTATTGGGGAAAGTCCTGCATTCAGACCCAAGAGATGAGGAATATGGCATTAAGCTACATTTGCAGTTGTGACCGCAATTTTCTCATCGTAACTGAGAAGATTGTTTAGATGACACATAGGGTCCCTTCCAACTTCAAAGCATGCTGTTTAGAGATCAACACAGCAGTCAGACCAAGTACATTCCAGCTTGAAAAGAATTCTGCTCTGAGACAAGACATGTTAAGGTTGGTGTACCTTTCAAATATACCATAGATACAATAGCAACGACTAAGTCTTTGTGGTCGCGACCAACCATTTCAGTTGTTACTGTGGCTGCTTCTTGATAACAACAGCATCAAGTGTAACAAACTTTGGGGCATAAAAGGTAGCTATAAACCTCCTCAAGAAGCTCACAATCTCAGAGATCATAACATTGAGCCCTGGAGTCAAATTCAGGTCATGAATTATATTATTACCCCACACAGTTTTGAAATATTCATCAGTTACCAATGTTTAAAAACTGCACAATTTCTCACTTAAAACACACACACACACACACACACACACACACACACACACACACACAAATGTTCCTCTAGCTAGAGGAGCTCAGAAGGGATTGGACAGTGTGAGAAGGAAACTCTTTCTGGCACATGTTCATGAATAAATTTTACCAGAGGCAGAGATGGCTCCCAGAAATCAGTAATTGGTGTATTGAAGGAATCTATCTCCATATCTGAACCCCTTTGTGAAAACTCACATCAATGGACATAAACTTTACAATGCGAAAAAGGAAAGCAAATCAAATAAATGAGATCTACCCCCATGGGGGTGGCTTTCTAATTTTAGCCTAGTGCCCACTTTTTCCATCCAGAAATTCGTATCATTCGTATAAAAGTGAAAGTGACCATTTATTTTGACCCAGATTTTTATTACCCAATCTTCCTTCTGTGCTCTTGCAAAATTACATTTTTATTCTGGTTCTCAATCTTGACGGGGCCATGTTGCCTAGTTTATTTCTCTTGAACTTAAATGACAAAAACCAAGGCAGGCCCAAACATGAAGCTGTAGGAAATAAGCACCTGGAAACTTTTATTTCTTGGGCTTGACCAATTAAATCAAAAGTTGCTCTGAAGGATGCTTGGGGAAGTGACAGACTTAATAGCATGGTGAGTAAACACTGGAGTTACTCAAGTAGCACTTGAGTTATAGTCTGTTTGTACTACAAACTGGCTACAATTCATAGCTTCCATTTCCTAGGAGAGAGAAACATTCTGGGTTTCATCGAGGAGATAACACCTGAGTTCTAAGGAGGTGCCTTTTGGGGGAGGGGAAGGGACAACAGCCTAAGGATATGATTGCTCTGGGTCTAACCATCCAAGAAGAAATATTTCTTTTAAGCCCATGCAACCTACTAGAAATGCAAGCAATTGTGAACCGAAGTCATCCAACATTGCTCTCTAGTGATTCAAGTACACACTGCAAGTTCAAAGTTCATTTCCATCTTCCCTGTCCTAGTTGCAAAGATAACGGAGAACTAACTTTGAAACCTTCCTTTCACTTAGCAAGTTGGAATCAATGATTCTTGGAGGGAGGAAAAAAAAAGGAATTTGTGTTCTGTGCAAATATTTAGATAAGATTAAGCCACACTGTTGTCATAACCAGTGTTGCTGTCATTATTCACATGGCTCTGAATGATAAATCACACTTGATCTGCACTATATAAATACAGCATTCCCCTTGAGTTTTGGACACTGTTTAGAGTAATTACAGTACTTTTCCAGATCAACAATTTTGCTTTAAATTTAAAAATGCCTAAAAAGTAGAGGTTGAAATAAAACATATTAAGCTTCATGTGGACATCCCTGTAGTACACCAACACTATTTTTGGATTACTCTCCAACTATTAAAATTATAAGATCAGAGCGTACCAAAAAATGAGGTTTGGGTGTTCTTCCTAGAGTCTGAAAATAGGAACAGTAAGAATAACAAAAAGCCATGGATAATAGAGCAAGAGGAGGAGGGTAGATGATGTCAGGATGCTGGCTTGTTTCTTCCTTATAGCAGAGCATACTAAAAATGGGAGGTGTCAGTGATGTTTGTAGGTATGGTCTCATGAGAGGAGACCAGACATGATTAATCTGGCGAATTACCACCAGCAACCCCTGGTGGCCTCATTTCTGCAGTTCCTGAATATGTTTCTGCAGGAAAGACCCTAATTGCTAGTCATCGACACTGCAAAGGAGGAGAAAGCAATTCACTATTGCATCTTTATTGGTAAGTCAGTGCAGGTGACACACTGAGAACAAGCTCCCGGCTCTGAAACAGCAAGCCTCAAGGAGCTAAAATCCCCGGGAGATATCTCTGCCACCATCAGTGAGCTGGGTGACCTGGAAGAATCCCCAGGGGGGAGAACCCATGGCACCATTATGATAGAGGAGGGCCAATGGAAAGTGTGCTTGTTACCCTTCATTCCTCGAGGCATTTTTATTACCACTCAAAAGGCCAATCAAGTCCCAATCAAGGACAAATCTCCACCTTGAGAGGTACACATATACTTCTGGAATGAAGCAAGTGGTATTTTAATTTTCCATGAGTATATTTATTTGGCTCTGATCTAGTCCCTGCCAGACATTTGAGTTTTTTCCAGGAGTTCTGACCACCTGCCTTGCTCTCTCATTTAGAATTAGCGTCCATATGGTCACTGTCTTTCTGATTTGAGGCGCAGTTTGCCTGTCCTGTGCTATGCGTCTCTCCCCTAGTCGTGACCCTTGGCTGTGATCTAACCTTGAGCAAGTACCTTTGTGATCTTTCAAGTCCTGCTCTGGGTCCCTGGATTCTTATCTGGCATGCTGGACACTTGCACACATAGGAGCGTAATAGAGATTGAGGCTTAGTTTCTGGCCCCCCTGGCTTTTGTTTGGAAGATCCTGACTTCCCCTGTGTGGCCACTATAGCTACCAGAGTGTGCCAATTACATTTTATCTGTGGGAGAACTGATCTACAACGTAGGATTCTAGTTAGTTCGTAAACACTTCATGGAACACAAGACCATTAAGACACTCTCTTATGCACAGTGTCAGGAGGCCCAAATGCCCATCTGGCTTTTTGTACAAAGTCACATGTTGCTATTTTTGCTACATATGCTTTATTGCAGTTGTCCACAGGCATCTGCTCTCCTGCACTTATCACTTATTCCTCCCCGTTGCAAAACTTAATGGCTGAGGGAGAAAGAGCCCCTCTAGATGACGGTCCAGCAAGTAAAAGATACTCTCAGTCTCCCATGCCCTGTTACTTTTAATTGTTTTACTTGATACTCTAAATTTTTAAAATGAGAATGATATAGAGAATCATGCTTCCCTTATCCAACACAACCCTGCTTCCTGGCACCTTTTCTCCAACCTCTTTTTCTGCAAGAGAATCCATCTCTCTCATTGTGTTTTGTATTACAACCACAGTTAAACATTCAAACATCAGAATTTTCTGGATAACACACAGTGTTATGAGGCTCTTTACCGCAATTAACCACCAAAACTCCTGTAGACCAGTGATGAACTTCCCTCAGTACTAATGTGGGGGGAAGGAATAAAAAGGAACCGACAGAGGGTGTTTCACCATTAACAGAGAGCAAATGAGATACGTGATTAACCTGGCAAATTACCCTATCCATAGATATGGCTCCTTGTTACCAGGAAAAGATGAACAATATATATGCAGGGGATTCTAGCACCAGAACCAACAAAATAAATACTTACCTGTGAAAAGAAAGCACAGGTCAGACACAGGTGTGGTTGAGCTGGGACAACTTTGTTGCTGGTTCCTGAGAGCTGTTTGGGATTAATCTCTGGAAACTTTTTTTTTCATTAAAAATAACTATGTGCCCCACTTTTATAATAATCACAGTTCCCCAGATACAGGATCACCTTCCTCCCGAGGCAGCATCCTCCCCAAACAAGATAGTGTCAGAAGCTAGAGGCTTGCCTGTCCAGATGCGAAATGAGTGGAGAAACACTTGCATCAGAGGGGACTGCCTTAGATGACCTCTAACCTTGATCCTCCTCTCTTAGATCTAAGATTCCAGAGTAACCAAGTGGTGATTTAACCACCACTCATAACAACATTATACACAGTAAGACAGTCATGACTACTTCCATCATTTTTGAGGAAACAGAGGCTCAGAGACAATAAATGACTTACCCCAAGTCATGCACAATTAGCAGCAAAATCAGGGTCAGCCAATACTTTGTTAACTTCTAGACTGATGCTCTGTCTGCCAGTCTTCAAGTCTTACATGTCCAATGCAAGAGGTTCCTAACATGAAACCCAACATAAATTAAGAGAGGTGACATTGGCTCTGTCGAAGGACCGACCTAGAGGACTGGCAGCAGTTTCATCATCCCTTGGGCTCCAGGTCTGATTTTTCCTCTCCAGAATCTTGATCTCATGTTTCTTGTAACGCCATGATTTCTCAGAAAGAAGACACTGCTGAGGTCACATCCCAACCTGAAGTCCCTGGAAGTTCCTGTCAGCTCAGTCACTGTGTGCAGTACCTCTCCTTGGCCTGGCTGGGCCAGACAGGCTGGGAGTGGACACCAGGAGGGGGAGGGTCTGCTTCCACTCCAAATTCTAAAAAGAGTACATTCCATGAATTGGGAAATAATCCCAGTGTAGGAGAAAACACCTACCTTTGGTTCCAGTTGGGGAGAAGGCTTCTGCACTCACAGCGATGTGGACCCTGAAGATCCATGTGTGATGTTCCTGCCCAAATAGCCACAGGGACACAGCTGCATGTTAGGGATGCCTCTACTATGTTGTGTCATTCTCATCAACATGCCATCACCACCATCATTTCCTCCTCCCTGCTCTCCTCCTCCTGCCTCACCCCTTCCCCCTCCTTCTCCTCTCTCATCTCTTCCCCCCACCCAAGTCAATCCATTCAGCACATATATGGTATTTATAAAGTGTTTGCAAGTATGTTGTTCTACCATAAATATAATCAGGGGAAAAAACAAAAACAAAGCATTATGAGACAGATTTCCCTAAGTTTTCTAAGAGGGGACTTAGTAAAGAGAGAACAGTCTCCTATATGACCTCACCGTACATTAGGGCATATGGAAGATTTTGCCTTAAATAAACCAATTTGAGGAAAAGGAAATCATACCAAATAAGATTTTTTTTATTACCCTATGGACCATATCTTTAAGATTTTACCAATGCATGTTTGCCTCAAAACAACACTATCAGGAATATATGATTATTTTGTTTACTTTTCAGAGAAGGAAACAGGTATCCCGAGGTTACATCCTTGTCCAAGTACACATAGCACAAAAGAAAACTAGGATCCAACTCAAGTGGTCTCACTACGAGTACAAGCACACCACACCCGAGGTTATGCGGTTATCTGTCAAACAATAATCAGTACAAAAGATCATCTGATTTGCTCAAAATCACACTGCTAACATGGAGCCAAGTGAGGATAAAAACCCTATTCTGCTCAATATGGCTCAAAGCTTCCTCCTCAGTACAAAAACAATAGGTCAGACACCAAGTCCATATACTTCTAAAATGCTGGTTCAAACACACAGTTCAAAGAGGGGCTAAGAATAATAGATTTGCCCTGCTGGCAAACATGAGACTTCCTTCCTTGGAGGCGTCACCTGAGAGCACTCTTTTGGAGAGAAAAAATACAGAAAGGTTCAACCTGTAAGCACAGTGTTCCTGGTGTGGACCAGAAATCCCCTGTGCCAGCTGGGGATTTCTTGTAACTTCCCAAGGAAGTGGGTAGTAGTATACTCCTTGTTTACAGATGGGAAGAGAGGAAGTCACAGAAGCTAAGTGTCTGGTTCCAGGTCACAGAGAAGGTAAGCAGCAGACAAGACCCTGGGCCAGATCTCCTGACTTCTGGTTCAGGATTGTCCTGTTCCGTCTAGAGCACATCAGAATCTGAGAAGCAAATGTCAATGATGAGGGTGCGAGTGAAGATACTTCAGAAAGTTAAGTCTACAATGAGAAAACTTGGTTTGGAAGAATACAGGGTTTTTTGTAATCTGGTCTAGATATCGTACAACCAACAGTCTTTCATCCCATCTCTCATCACGGAGCAGAGAGGCTAAAGCTGTTTAAACTTGAATCGTAACCACCTTGACCTTAACAGAATGCTTTTACAGTTTCTGTAAATGTCTTACCCTTTAATAATTAATTACACAGACCTCATAAACTGGATAAGCCTGACTCCACACTAATAAGCTGTTTTACTGCCCTTCATATAATTTTACTGATTCCTACAAACTTGTTTTATAATAGTAATGCTCTGCTTAAGAAAGCAGAGTGAGCTGTGAAGTTTTTACCTCCAGCTTGCCTTCTGTAGGCTTGGGAGATGGGAAGGTGGGGTGTCCCCAAAATACATAATTGGGTCACATTAGATATGCCAGATCTTTCAAAAAAAAAAGATAAAAGTTGTTTTTAAGTCAAACTGAGTCTTTATTGCAGAAAAAAAGAATGAAATTAAGCATAAACTACACTGGTAGCCCAGTGTGGTAGAAATGAAGTCAGCCAGCTTCTAATACACACTCTGTCTTCAATGGATAATTTGCTTCCTGGAAGATTCTGTCCCTAAAACCATCCAGTAGGCACTTGCAGCTTCAAGTCAAAGTAAAAATGCAATTCCATTTTGGGCAAAGTGGACTAGAGCTATAAGCCAATTCCTGATTTCATGGAAGGGAAGGATTAATGGGGCACATTGCCTGAAGACACTGTATACATGTCATCATTACACCATCTGCACCCACATACCCTATTTTCTTATTTTCATGTGATTTTTATGTGAACAAAAGATAAAGCTATTACTATTAGTAACATAAGACCAAACATTCATTCAATGGTTAAGCTACAGTTTCCACATAATTGGCTAGACTCAGGTCTTAATTAGGTTCTCCACTAGCCACAGTATTAACTTAACATTAAAAGTCAGTGTGGCTCGGTGGGGTAAGGCCTCTGCCTTTGGCTCGGGTCGTGGTCCTGGGGTCCTGGGATCGGGCTCCGCATCAGGCTCTCTGCTCCGCAGGGGGCCTGCTTCCTCCTCTCCCTCTCTCTCTGCCTGCCTCTCTGCCTACTTGTGATCTCTGTCAAATCAATAAATAAAATCTTCAAAAAAAAAAAAAAAAGTCAGTGCTGAGCTATCTGCCAAAGCACCCACAGTCACACACGCTGTTTTCCGTCTTTGGTTACACACCGGTGCCTTCCCCCCTCTTTCTCGCTGGCTTTCATATCAAGACCAATTTCTAATCCTAGATTCTTTTGCATGATCTTACCATGGACAATGACTGTGACAAAGAAAGATATGAGAGGAAATGAAACAATTAAGAAGCAGCATTATTCTGTTCTTTCATTTATTTAATCAAACTTGAATAAATGAACCCCTCACTTCACAAGGGCATAGGACTGTAACAGGAACAAAAGGCAGACTGACAACTGAGACTGAAATACAAGCTTTTAAAAGGCTTCCTATAAGCCTGCTTCACTTAACATGAAACAATTCCTCCCTGGGAGTAAACATTTATGTCAAAGTCATTTGTAGGAACAAAAACACATCTGTGGTATTTCAACAAGGTGGTTGGGACTTATAGCGAACACTGTTCACTTTCTAGTATTAAGCTACCGAGTCAATGAGGTCTACCTCACCTAGGGACAGAGTCTCAAAGACTGGCCCAAGAAATGTAATTAAATTTAATTAATTCAACTATTCTTATTCTCCTACTCTTCAAAGAACCAACCAACTTATCTCTCCAACCAGATGGTGAGCTCAAAAGAAAGAGTGATAACATATTTCTTTATATTTCCATCAGTATATGTCTAAATTAAATCAAGGACTCAAAAAAAAAAATAATTGTAGGACCTACTTAAAAAAAAAAAAAAAAAAGGAAGAAAGAAAGAAAGAAAGGAACTGAGCTAGTTTGTCATGCGAACTGGGGAGCAAAGGAGCCTGAATTGCAAATCTGTGTCCACATGTTCCTGGCATTCCCAGGTGCCAGCCAAAGCCTCCAGCTCATTCCTTCAACCCTGACTCCATTAGATGTACCTGATTTTGTTTTCTAGATGCACAGATAGGAAATACATGAATTATCTTCCCACTTTGATAGAGTGATAGAATGATTTTAGCCTACTGAAAAGTGGGGCTTTTCATGATAGAATGTGTTATTCAAATTTTAAAAAGCACTTTTAATATTTTTTTAAAGATTTTATTTATTTGAGAGAGAGAGAGAGATTGAGAATAAGAGAGACAGAGAGAGAGGGCATGAGAAGGGGGAGAGTCAGAGGGAGAAGCAGACTCCCTGCCTAGCAGGGAGCCCGATGCGGGACTCGATTCTGGGACTGCAGGGTCATGACCTGAGCCAAAGGCAGTTGTAAAAAGCACTTTTAAAAGGGACCCTTTCCTCTTTCTTATGCCATTTCCCAGACAATATAACTGAGTAGGTATGGATAGCACCACAAAAGGCCAAAAAAGACCCACAGATAAAGAGATACTATGTGAATGTTAAGAGTACACATTAAAATAAGCTTTACTAATTACAATAGCACCTGCAAGTATATTACCGTACCCCCAAAATCATCTCATTACATGTGTAATGTTGGTACATGTGTCATTACATGTACCAACCTTGGAAAACATTGAGCTTCACAATTCCTAAAGGCTCTAAAATCTTCCTTTCTCACCTCTCATGAAGGAGCCAGCCTAACAGACTAATTCAGATAAAATGGCTACTCTGATCGGGCAGACATCTCTGGGAATCCAGCTAATTAAACACTCTGTTGTGGGGTTTCAAAGGTAATGTCTAATGAATAGTGCAAGAACTGAAAAGCCTATGGGAACATTCTCACCCACCCCAGGAGCATGAGGAATACACAGGTGCCACAGAAGAGATATCACATTTGAGGATAGCTTCACTCCTAACATAGTTGGCCTTTTTCACTTTTCCCTCAGGAAAAGACAAGTGCATCAGGCTTGAGAATCAGTCAACTAAAGACTTATAAAGTGTTAGGGTCCGTGATCAAAGGAACGAGACTGACACAAAGCGAGAGTCAAGCAAAGCTTTATTTTGCGCCAAGCATCAAAAATCAAACTGACCGGCTGGGGCCGTCTCTTACAAAGAGGCGACGACCACCAGGACACAGACCCTGATGACGCCACTCCCGACACCACTCCCATCTCCCCTACCCGACGACTCCGCTACTGGATGAGGACGACGACGACCCTTCCCGACGACCCCGACACTCCCTGCCTCACAGACTAACTTTTATAGAGGTGGGGGTTGAGACCGGCCCACACACAGGTGGCCAATGAGATTGCAATACACAGGGAAAACTGCACAGTCATGCTTGGTCAGCAATGTGGGTGGCCAATTGAATTCCAATTCACTATAGCAAATATATGCACGCCCCACTGATTGGATGTCTCCATTCGGCCTGGCCCGCCCCTGTATCCGGGGTTTGCAAGTAAATTCCTCTGGAAGGGGCAGGGTCAATCTAAGTTTTCAACCAAAAGGGCTCCCTCTGGCTAACCAGGCCCCTACATAAAGATCACCTTAATCTTATACATTGCTGCCGAATGAAGTCAATCAACCAGTAGTAGTAATTGCATATACCTGCACTATTCCATATGCTAATCATTGATTGCATATGATTAATACTTAAATCTACATTAATTAAAGTTAAGTAAAACTAAAAATGCCATTCCTCTGTTGCACTAACTGCATTTCAAATGACTGATAGCTACATTTGGCTAGAAGTTGCTATGCAGAACAAAGAAGCGTATTTCCATCACAGCAGAAAATTCTACTGGGAAGGATTGTTCTATAGTCTCTACTATTGATGTCTCTGGAGGAACCATGTATTAACAGAGAACAGAATTATGTGAGAAGGTGTAGTCCAGCTGAAATTGCATGCAATTACATGCAAACACACACACGTACCCTCTCTGTAGTCTGAGATCTCTATCTTTATGACAATCAAAGTAAATCTAGAGGGAACATCATTCATCCTTTTCTTCCTCCCACTCCCCCAAGTCCTGATTCTCTTATTCATGCTTCCATTATCCAAAGCCTATTGAGTCAAATCAATAGGGTCAGATATGCTGCAAAGGAGTTGAGAGTCATAGCTATATAGTTTAGGAAATGTTAATAAAAAATTAACTTGCCTAAAATCTTTTGTTCCTTCCTACTTTGCCCAAAACCAACCATACCAATAAGTCTGGAAATCACACTGGAAGATCACCATTTCCATCCAAAAGTGTGAAAATGGGATAGACAACCAAATTAAATCTAAAATCACCATTGAGTATTCGGACTATCATAGATATGTTTGGGTTCTTGTGATCAGCTTTTTTTGGCCTCAAGACATCTGGAGCCTCAGGGCAGAAGCCATCATGTCAAGTGTACATCAAGTTTACTTTATAGATGAGGGCAAATGTGGTTCCTGGTTTTAGTCGAAAGAATCTTAAAATTATTTGATTTAATGAGAATAAATAAATAATCAGATGATTTTTAAAATGCATTATTTTTGGTTTACTAAGGATGATGGCCCAGTTAATTAGATATTTTACTTCCCACCAAGGAAGTTTTTAATCAATGAATGAAAGAAATTGCCATTGACTAAACACAGTACCTCAGACTTCCTTCCCAAACACTATCATGTCAGCAAGGCTTGGTTTCAGTAGAAGGATAAGTATCACCTGTCATGGAAAGCTTTAATCATCTAAGTTCCATTGATAATGAGGTTCCTACATCTGAGGCACAGGGAATAATATATGCTTTAAGCACCTATCCCAGTTTAAGCTTCCTGTATTTCAAGTATATGCTTATATACCCTCTCCCAGGAACAAGCTATGTTCCACTAAGTAGCTATTGCATACTGGGTATCACTAACAGAATTTTAAGGTGGGTTAATAATCAAAAGAGCTAACTTTTATTGACTTTTTACTATATCCCAGGCATTGTTTTAAATACTTTATTTGGATGTCTCATTTAATCCTCATAACTAGCCTCTATGTAGATACTATTTTTACTGCATTTCCCAGCCCAGAAAAATGAGGCTTAGAAATACTAAGGATTTGTCCAGAATCAGATTATTATTATTAAAAGAGCCAGGACTTCAACTCAGACAGTCTGATTCATGAGCCTATACTTTTATACACTGGTCCATAAAATTATACTTGTTAGAAATAGCCTTGCTTAAATGGATATTTATGTCTAATCTATCCAGTGTAGAGAGGAATGACAAGAGTGACAGTAAGCATGAGAGACTGTGGACTCTGAAAAACAATCTGAGGGTTTTGGAGGGGTGGGGGGGTGGGTGAGCCTGGTGGTGGGTATTATGGAGGGCACGTATTGTACGGAGCACTGGGTGTGGTGCATAAACAATGAATTCTGGAACACTGAAAAGTAATTAAAAAATAAATAAAAAATTTTTAAAAAGGTGATGGTAAGAAATACTCCTTTCAGATGCTAATCAAAGGGAGATGATTGTACATAAATACTACATTATACTATATATATATATATTAAGGTTAGGGTTAGGGTTTGTTTTTAGTTTTGATGTTTGTTTGTTTGTTTGTTTGTTTTTTTATAACAGTGCTCTTCTGGTTTCATCAACATGTTGAAGAAACTCAGTGATGCTGATTTTATGTGACCTCACATTCCCTGACCCATCAAGCCAGGAGGAAACACTTAACAGTCTGCCTGTGGTGTTTAACTCAGAGAGTTAGTGTTTCTCCATAAGTAACTTCAACATACCATTTTTTATTTTCCCTCAAATTACCTGAACAGATAAAAATTATAATAATGTGTCTTTTACAGGGTGCCTGGGTGGCTCAGTCTATTAAGTATCTGACTCTTGATTTCCACTCAGGTCATGATCTCAAGGTCATGACTGAGTCCCACCTTGGGCTCCACAGTCTCCCTCTCTCTCTCTCAATAAATAAATAAACAAATAAGTAAAATATTTTTTTAAATAATGTATCTTTTTATATGAAGATCTGTGAAAATTAAAATTTTGGCTTAAGGTCAACTGACTTAGTTTGTAAGGCTGCCATTACTAGCATATGTAAACCCAGTAGAGCAAAGAACAAAATGAAAGTGGTCACGAACAAACATGGCATAATGCAGTCCGTCATACTTTAATTGGACTAGTTGGTCAAAAAGATGATAAAACACCCATGTTCCCTTTCTTGAAAAGCAGAAATATATGAGGTATTTGTGGAGAACTCCTATCACAGCCTAAATAATCAAGTTCTACTATAAATGAACCAATAATACTTTAAGATACATTTATATTTCATTTTGAATTTTATGTGCAATATATTTTTCATGTATGTGTGCATATGTATAATATAATTTATAGATTATATATATATTATAGATTATCTATGGATTATACATATGCACGCATACATTCATACATACACACACATAGACATATACCTGCCCCACCCCCCCAACCCTTATCTGCAGGTTTCACTTTCTGCTGTTTCAGTGACCTAGTGTCAACCATGGTATGGAAGCAGATGATCCTTCGGAGGTCAATAGTAGCCTAATGTTAAGTCACAATGCCTATACCATTCACCTCATATTTCACCACAGACATTTTATTGTCTCAATTCATCACAAGAAAAAAGAGTTCAAAACAAGAAGATATCTTGAGAGACCACATTCACATAACTTATTATAGTACGTTGCTATAATTTTTCTATCTTATTATTGTTAATCTCTTTCTGTGCCTAATTTAGAAACTAAACATTATCATAGGGGCTTATGCTTAGAAAGACAAAGGACATATAGGGTTCAGTACTATCCTCAGTTTCAGGCATCCACTGGGAGTCTCGGAGAAGGAGGGGCATTTTATCATGACAGGAACATATTAAAATACTTTATTTTCTACAGGGAGATGAAATTTCTGAGCCAGATATGTCCTGCCCCTATGGTCCAATGGAATCTACTGGAGCTCGATATAAAATATCAATTCTTCAAAATCTACTTTTCTCTATCCTACATTAAAGCCTAAAAAGCAAGACATTCTCACAGTTTTGTTATAGATCAATTGAAGTTTCTGCCACTGTTCTGCTCTTTATCTCTTTGGCTATCTAAGTCATTGAACCTTTCTAAGCATCAGCCCTTTCTTCCATGTAATGGGAATTGTTAACACCTCTGGATAGCTGAAAAATTAAATGAGGTCATTCATATAGAGGAGCTTAAATATTAAAACAAACTGGCCCAGGTTGGGCACTCAGTTCAAAGAAAGATTGGGTAGATGCTGGCCAACTCAAGGAAGGGAGTATATGGAAAATAATCAGTAATGATTTCTCATAATAGCCAGCACTAATACAGTAATATTAAAAGTCAAGGAAATGATTGGAGAGGATTCTCTGTGGTGACCATTCCTAATAAATTTACCAAAAAAGTTTAAACTAACTCTGGCAGGGTGCCTGGGTGGCTCAGTCAGTTAAGTGGCTGCCTTCAGCTCAGGTCATGATCCCAGGGTCCTGGCATAGAGCCCCATGTTGGGCTCCTTGCTCAGTAGGGAACCTGCTTCTCCCTCTCTCACTCCCCCTGCTTGTGCGCTCTCTCTCTCTCTCTCTCTCTCTGTCAGATAAATAAATAAATAGAAATCTTAAAAAAAAAAAAAAAAGCTAACTCTGGCATAAAAATGCAAAAAATCGATACTAAGAGATACTTATGAGTGTCACCTGCCTAGTGAGGACTTTGAAAGGATTAATGAGCTTTTGATTCATGGCACTTTGGAACTTCTAGAAGGATATGCTAAACACACACACGTACACTCATGCATTAGTGCACAGACTTTTGGATATAAAACCGAACCTGGGCACAGCATATCATGACTGAGTGGGACAGAAGCAAACAGCCTAACAGTCTTCATTATGAAAGGCATTGTACATACACTTTCAGACTAAGAGTCCACACATGTTCTCATAACTATCAATTGTTCCCAACAGATCAACTGAGGCCTCAGAGCAGGAGAATTACAACGCAACCATTATGTCACTTGGCACAACTACAGTAGGTCCACCTATAAAGGAACAGGAGAGAAAAGAGGAGGCGGCAGCAAGATTACCACCCAGAATTGTTGAGAACAATGATGGGTAACTTATTATTTACATACATGTGCATCTCTAATGCTACTGAAATTGTAGGCCTCCCCAGCAAAATTTTTCAATTTTAAAAATGGCAGTTTCCGTGCATATGTGATACTTGCAGCCTGAAAGATATCAAGAAGTTTATTTAATGAGAAAAGAAATCTAAGTGGGAAATCATAGCCCTACTAAGTAATTCCTCAGGCTTGGAATTAGTAGAAGGAAGAGAAGAAGTGCTATACCTACTATTCGTGTATATAGTAATTTACATTATCATCAGACTTTTACTCATTTGAGCGTATGTGACTCTCAACAAAACAGTCTGGAGAGATGTTATTCTTCTTTAAAAAGAAAAAAATTTCAATGCTGGATTATAAGCAAATTTCCAGTCACATATACAACAAAAAAGATGAACTAGAATTTACTTATTCTCTTTGATTTTCATTTTGTCTAGTGGCCTTCAAATCAGTCATAGTCACAGCCCCAGTTAGATATGTAAGTATCACATATAAATATAGTTATATTAACATATATGTTATATAATAAATATTTTACATTTATATAATATAGAGGGGGAGTTTTGAGGGCAGAGTTATTAGGGAATGGATGTCTCCATAGAGTAGAATGGTTGAGATGCTAGAGTACTCAAACACTTAGTAACTACCAGCTCTGTATTTACTGCATTATCCTAGAGTTTTTTGCCTATCACCTTCTAAATTATAATCTCAATAAACCCCATTATACTTACAAGCAACCAGGGATTGGCAAAGGTGGTAAAAATTATTTGAGTCAATTCTTAGGTTGTGTTACTGATTAGTAAAATATATTTTCCTGTAACTCTTTGCAGGATCTTTTAAGAGAGGAACTAGATAAAGAGATTTAATGCAGGAGGGATATTTTACAGTTTTAACAATGTAATGTCCAGCTCTTTGCTTCTTAGTCTAGTGACAACTATATACTTATTTTCAAAGCTTCCCTTTAAAGTCAGAAACTTTGAGTTATATAAAGCAGAGACAAAGTTATTCAATTGGTTTGGTAAGCTTCAAGTTCAAATTGCAGGATTAATTATAGCAGTTAAAATGTGAAAACTGTAACAGGTTACGTAGGAAGTTAGGGCCAAGTCTTGAGTACCTGAAAGGAAGGATTTTTTTTTTTTTTTTTTTTGTTTTGCTTCATTTATTTGATTAAACTAGTGTTGAGAACCACTATAAATCACAGCCTATGTAATGAAGGCTGAATGGTAGGGGGAAATCCTGAGTATGTTCTCACGATATAAACATCGATACTAAATGCTTTATCACAATTTGCCTTAATACAATCTACATCTGCGTACAAGATAATTCATAGTGGGTAGGTGATTATTTTTTAAATGTTCTTATTAAAAATACACAGATAAGCACAACCTACTCTGTGTACCTCTCTGGGAAGGCTTCTGACAATTAAATTATATTTTCAAACTGTGGTTTTGATTTGTATTTCCCTGATGATGAATGATGTTCTGATTTTTTATGCGTCTGTTAAGATCTGTATGTCTTCCTTGGAGAAATGTCTGTTCATGTCTTCTGTCCATGTCTAGAATGGATTTTTTTTTGAGTTTTGGGTGTTGAGTTTGATGAGTTCTTTATAGATTTTGGATGCTAGCCCTTTATCTGACATATTATTTGCAATTATCCTCTCCTATTCTGGAGATTGTCTTTTAGTTTTGTTCATGATTTCCTTTGATGTGCAAAAGCTTTATAACCTGATGAACTTCCAATAGTTCATTTTTGCTTTTGTTTCCCTTGCCTCTGGAGACATGTCTAGCAAGAAGTTGTTGCAGCAAACCACAATGATATGCTACATCACACCTGTCAGAATAGCTAAAAATAACAACTCAGGAAACAACAGATGTTGGCAAGGATGCGAAGAGAATGAAACCCTCTTCACTGCTGGTGGGAATGCAAATTGGTGCAGCTACTCTGGAAAACAGTATGGAGGTTCCTCCAAAAGTTAAAAATAGAATTACCTTATGACCTAGCAATTATTGCACTACAGGAATTTATCTAAAGGATACAAAAATAGTGAATTGAAGAGACACATAAACCCAAATATTTATAACAGCAGTGTCCACAATAGCCAAACTATGAAACAAGCCCAGACGTTCATTGACAGATGAATGGATAAAGAAGACATGGTATATTATAAACAATGGAACATTACTCAGCCATCAAAAAGAACGGAATCTTGCCATTTGCAATATTGTGAATGGAACTAGAATATATTATACTAAGCAAAATAAATCAGTCAGAGAAAGCCAATTATCATACAATATCACTCATATGTGGAATTTAAGAAACAAAATAGATGAAAATAGGGAAGGGGAAGGAAAAATAAAATAAGATAAAAAGAGAGAGGGAGACAAATAATAAGAGACTCTTAATTATAGGAAACGTTTAAAACTGCAAGTTGTTGGAGGGGAGATGGATGGGGAGATGAGATAAGGAATGATGGGCATTAAGGAGGTCACTTTATATAATGAGCAGAGGCTGATGCATGCAACTGATGAGTCATTAAGTTCTAATCTGAAATTAATAATACACTATATGTTAATTAACTTGAATTTTTAAATAAAAAAAACAAACAAAATCACATTTTCAAACATTATAAAAGCCACGAGGCTGAATAATTATCACATATAACAATAAAATTCTTGGTTTTCGTGGTCTTTTGCTTCCTGCTTCCTGGAGTTCTTTTTATACTTTTTAAATGGTCTTATACTTTTCCCATCAAAGTTTTTCCTTATTCTTTGATCAAGTTAATTTGCAAATTTAGCTTAAATTAAAATAGCTCTGATTTCATCATGCAGAATTTTCTGGAAAACCTCAAGCCTCCTGGGAATAGCTAAAATCATTGGCTTTCTGCTCTTAACCATTTTGCTTCCAGCGAAAGCCCACCTTCAAACCCCAGGGCTAGCCTCCCATAATCTAGCAATTTCTTTCCTTCCATAAAGGGGAAGCTAAATATTTGTGTTCTTCCCTAGATTAAGGCAGGCAGTAGAAAGGAACAGAAGATTGTTGTTACTGGGTTATATGATCTACCCAGGACTGGTTGTAACTCATAGAATGTCAAACCCAGCCCTAAACACACACACACAATTTCCCTCCTTCAGTCTTCTACCGTTCTCTGTCTTTGCGGAGATGCTGGAATGTCCTGCCATAAAGCATTCACTGATAGAGTATTCCTTGTTTTGGGAGAACCTAATGGCACACATTGAACAATACTAAAAATGTAACTCTTTCGCCACCTACTCCCAGATATCATAGAATGACCCCTTCAACTTTTGGTCTGAACTTCAGCTTCACATACTCTGACCTAGCAGTCAGAAACTAGGAATTTGTTTGAAGAAGAAAATTCATGGGAAATTTGTGTAGCATGAAGCTATGAAGCTAGATCTCTCAAAATATGGGTGAACATTTGCAGAACCTCTTTAATACAGAAACTCCATTATCTTCCATTCTCTGACGGATCACTAACCCTGCTGCTTGTCTCTCTTTCCTCTAGACTAATCAGAGCTGCATTGCTTCAGCTCCATGGGCTTCTGTTGTGCTAAACAGACCAGTGGACCTTGGCTTGACTGAATATGAAGTCCCCTCAACTTCTGCACCTGGAAATGGGTGGCCTTTTCCAAGTCTACTAGAGCCCAGGGCTCTAGCACCCTCCCTCTGAGAGCTCTCAAAGGGATCGCCAGTCATGTTCTCACCCCCAGCTCGGTTCTGTCCCTTTTAGACTTCTCTGGCTGCAGTGGGCAGTGCATGCACACAAGTCTATCTAGGAGTTTGCAGGGTGAGGCAGGAGTCCTGCCTTGCCAATCCTAGTGAGGGAAGCCACCTGGGTTTGGAGCCTGAATCGGTGGGAAGTGTTGAGGACAGGAGGAGTCAGCTCCCAGGCACTCTGGGCATAAAGGGCCAATAGCCCTGAACCACTGATGAATTTGTTCAGCCCGACTAGGGAGATATTCTGCCGGACCCAAGTTTTCCCCTCACCGGAGCCAAGAGAGGATTTTGAACTGGAATTAGTGGCACTAGGATTTGTGGAACTCAGGACCCCAGTTCCATCCAAGTTGGGAGGAGGTGATGCCCGACAGGTGTCAGTTGCTCACCTGGGCTGCACTGGGCTGGTTTCTGGGGGGAGTTTTGAGACCAAACCACCGCCACACAGGGTTAGAGTCGAACCGAGGTCATGATGGAGCTTCTGCTGGTTACTCTGGCAGAGGAACTGGGGGGAAGGTCTGGTGCTGCACAGCTCCCTGCTGCCAGTGCACAGAGCAGCTCAGCAGCTCATACTGCAAGGAGCTCTGTGCCACCAGTGACCCCTCCCTTGGTATCCTGGGCCCTGAAGCTACTAGTCCCCCCTCTGAGGTTGTGCACACTTTTAATGGAGACCATCTACCTTGGACTCTGGGAGTTAACAAAAGTCTACTCTACCACGTTAGTCTCAGTGACTGGACCTCCTTTACCTGATTCAGAACTCAAGCTTTGCATTTCTGGATTAGAGAAAACTCTGGAAAGGTAGCAGCAAAATTTAATGTTGAATCATCGTTTCTGCACATGTGCATTCAATCGTCATGCTCAAAAGATCCAAGGCAAGGCTGATTGTCTCCTTATTGATGGGATTACATCTAGTTAGTAAAGAATTAGATTTGAAACCAGAATGATTTTTAATACCAGATTAAATATTTTACACTATTCTTTGTAACCAACTCAAAATAACTACATATATTGAACACTGGTTATGATATGGCAACTCTATAAGCACTTTGGATGATAATTTATTTGTGCAACCAATTTTGGAAACTAATAAGAAAGGTATGGTAGTTTAGGCTGAAGGAGAATAAAAAATTATTCTGTTTTCCACTTTAATTCTTCTACTTTAAAAAGTGTTCAGAAATATAGTATAGTTTCTCTACATGTAATGCTACTGTATCGATTCAGGTAAATGTCACTCTCATTTTCTCTCTCATTTCTAAGTCTTTTCTTCCTTGATGCATAGTTAGCTTCAGTACACACTGTATGTCTCACAGTTAGAACCGTGATTTTTATTATTTCTTTAACTCCCTTGAATACCATTTGAGAAGGTGTCCTCTACTTCAGATTGTTTTTATAAATAAAAGAGAAAAAACTAGATAGAGCAATTGGTGTTGATTTGTCTACAGCCCTACCCAGGAAATGATGGGATTTTTTCTTAATATATTGTCAAGCATCAACAAATTTTGGCACAGGCCTTAAATCAATAATTGTATCTCTGCTTACACACCAACTTAAATTGGCTTAAGAAAAGGATTAAGTCCCCTTATCTGCTGATATTGGGCTATGATGCTGTAACCACTTTATATGGAAGTTGTAGAAGGTAAGTCCACTTTATGAACTTGGCAATAAAAATAATATTTCTCTGTGTAATGAATGTAGCTTCTATCATAATAGGACTAAAAAAAGTGTTTTTTTTTCTAACTTAAAAATTCCTTTCAATGTTGTAAAAGATAGTGAGAAGGCACCACCTACCAGCTATAGGGGAACACACACACACACACACACACACACACAGATTTACCCAACATTAAAGAATTAGAGAGAAATGAAGAAGCGAATGTTATTTCAGCCCTCAACCCAATCAATTGAATTTCTTTCTCTACATTCTTTTCAGCTATAATACTCCACTTGTATGATCATTTTATGTTTTTAGAGTAACTTCTACAATCAATGAGGAAGTGGAACATGATATAATAGCATTATCTTCTTCCACTTTCAGGTACAGAGACAGGTTACGGCAGATTATCTACCTCATCAAAGCAAATAGGTAATATAGATAAAATAAAATCTAATTTTAGGAGATATCAGAGAGCTGTACACACAAAGAAAACTAGATGAACTACAATTTCAGTGAGTGGAGAGCCCTTCATAGGTGAGCTGAGAATATGGTCCGTTTTCTTTTTTAAGTACATTTTCAGAGTCTTGGCATTGACTAAGAAATTGTATCAAAAGGAGAAGATGGTTACTAGGGATTTAAAGAAAAAAGGAGCCTGTGATATCTGTTACAGAAATCAACAAAAATTGTAACAATACTGCTAGTGAAGCACAGAAGTGTTTTTCCACAGGATTTTTACTGAGTTACCAAGTGGCAGAATGCTCTAAAAAGCTGACTTAAAATGCAGATAGAAATCTCTTGCAGCTAGAGTGGTTAAAACACAGATCTGTGAGAAATGGAACAAACACCCAAGAAGTCTTATATTTGAGACCTTAGAAATCAGAGATGTACTATGTCCAATGAAAGCTGTAATCCAGCCCTGCCCCTTAACAAATACTGCTTGGATTGAAATGATGATGAGCTTCTCACCAGATTTTCATATAAGAATAAAGCTGAAATTGGTCCTGAGAGAAAATAAAATTATTAAAGAATCTACTTTTTAAACACAGGCTTGTGCATAAAATTTACAACATGTAAAGAGTCAGGAGACAGGTTCAATCATACTAAAAAAAAAAAAAAAGGCTCAGGGCACCTGGGTGACTCAGTCATTAGGTGTCTGCCTTTGGCTCAGGTTATGATCCCAGGGTCCTGGGATCAAGACCTGCACCGGGATCCCTGCTCTGTGGGAAATCTGCTTCTCCCTTTCCCACTCCCTCTGCTTGTGTTCCTCTCTCGCTGTGTCTCTTTCTGTCAAACAAATGGATAAAAATCTTAAAAAAAAAAAAAAAAGTTTCACAAACCATAGAGACAATAGATTTAGCAGACAAGACTACTCATGTTTTTACATAAACTTTAAGTATTATTAAATAATACTCATGGTCAATGCAAAGGGAGATTACAGAAGTGAAGTAAACATTGCTAAGAGACTCATTCAAAATAGAATCTGGAGGACACTGAGGAAAGGAGGAATATGCATGTCTCCTGTTTCAATTTTTGCAAAAGCTTGAACTCCTGACTTTTGTCAATTGCATCTCAACTACCTCCTGAAACACATCTTTGTATTTTGGCCAGAAACAGAGATAATATAACATTTGTTAACTAAATAGCCAATTGTGTGTTAGATAATTTAGCTGAGTCAGCACGCATCATAACTCTTTCAAAAAAGTCATGAAAACTTGGTTTTGCTTTATTAATTTATTTTTTAAGATTTTATTTACTTATTTGAGTGAGAGTGAGAGAAAGATCAGGAGCAGGGAGGAAGGGCAGAGGGAGAAACGGACCCCCACTAAGCAGGGAGTCTGATGTGGGACTCAATCCACATTAGGACCCTGTGTGATCATGATCTGAAGCGAAGGCACAGGTTTAACCCACTGAGCCACACAGGCGCCCATGGTTTTGGCTCTATAAGCCTGCACTCCCTGCTTGCAATTCTGAGCATACTTTCAATTTGGTCAACCCCGTGTCTCTCAGATTGCAATCCCTAATATTCCAAATAAACACTTTTGATTGCTTTACAAGATATTCTGGGTCAAGAAAATAGAGGAAATACAGAAAAAAATCAGTTTAAAAATAAAGATCTTTGTGAGAGATATAAATTCCAAAAAGGGAATAAAATAGACATCTTAAAATTTAAAATAAAAGGTCTGGAATTAATAACTCACTGGTGGGGTATGAGAACAGATAGGAAGATGAACAAAATTCAGGAAGGATCAAGAGAAAAAAATTTTAAAAACCAAGAATAAATTTGAAAACAAAACAATGTAATAAATATGTAGATTCAGTCAAAGATCAAAGAACATGTTAAACTATAGTTCTGGAAGGAAATTCAATAAAAAGACAAAGAACTATTTGTCACAATTGTAGCTGGCAATTTTATAAAAATTAAGACATTCATTCACAGATTGAAAACCTGTATGTGAAGAATACAAGGAATGAGAAATCCTGCCCCCATCTTTTAGGGTAGAGTATTTGCAGAAATTATAGGGAATTTGTCTACTTGAGAGGTTCATCTTTTTGTTTCCTTATTTAATTATTTATATTAGTAAGACTCTTAGATCTATAGTTTTGTAATTTAGGTTATAAAACAAAACTACTTTATTTTGTTGCTTCAATTTTTCCAGCTATGAACAATAATCCTATATTCTGTTAACATACTCCTATCAATGTTAGTTTTGTTTGTTTGTTTTTTTAACACTTTTGGCACGCCAACGTACTTTGACTTATCTACTTCATTTTTTGCCACAATTCTAGAATGAGCCATTTTTCTGAGAATCCCTGTTTTTTTAAAATTGGAGAACAGTGTTAGAAATCAAGATCTACATATTCAGTGTCCCTCCTTGTCATTCAGGGCTTTGGCTAGTTATTTTTAGATTATCTGTTAGTCTATTTTTAGACTATTTCAGCTAGCAAAACAGCAATACAAGGATTTGCATTTGTTTATACTTACCCATATATATATATATATATATATATATGTATATATATATAAAACCATCTGTATTTGTACAAAATGTGGTTCATATTAATTTTGTCAACACTAACCTATAATCACAACTATTATTCTAACTTCCTCCCTTATTCATCTGTAATTTATATCCTAAAAATAAGGAACCTGGCTCCCATTATCTGTCATCCAGTTACATAGTATTCAGTTCTAGTCTACATGTATAACAGAATTGTGAGCCCAATTTCCATGAGACAATCTTATCTAGTACAGTATTTATGTGCGATTTCTTTTTCCTTTAGTATGATAGCTTCCATTCATTTCCAACAATGGCATGTATGTGTGTGTGTATATGTATGTATATATATAGTCCTTTCCAACATTTTTATATATAGGTATACACACATACTTATAGATACATTTCTACTTATATGCATATATATGCTATATATATATAATGGTATTTTTAGGTATTTTTATACATTTTGTAAATGCTAATTAAAATGTTCTTCACTGTAAATCCTCTCTCCGTTTAGAAGTCAAGATTCATGTTTATTATAAACTTGACAGCAGAGACCTAGCCCAGACTGTAGAAATAGCAGCCTCAACCATAGCATTTTGTCACAGTAACAAGGTAATATAAAAGGACTTGGGTCCAAGTTAAAGGTTTTTCAGGGGCCTTCCTGAGCTCAGTTACAGTTAAAGGAGACAAATGGGGAATTCATTATAAGCTAAGTACTTCAAAGGATTAGGATATAAGTGAATAAGAGTAATCCCTGCCTGGAAGACATGAACAGACATTTTTCAAAGACCACTTAGAGATGGCCAACAGACACATGAGAAGACATGTGTCTTTTGAGTGACCAGCACTCGTCATCAGGAAAATACAAATCAAAACCAAGGATTAGACACCACCTCACACCTGTTAGAATGATCAGAATTAACAACAGAAGAACAACAGATGTTGGGAAGGATGTGGGAAAAGGGGAACCCTCTCACACCGCTGGTGGGAAAGTAAACTGGCACAGCCGCTCTGGGAAACAGTATGGAGGGTTCCTGGAAAAGTTAAAAATAGAACTACCCTGCAGACCTGCAGTTATTCCACCACTCCGTATTTATCCAAAGGATACAAAAATACAGATTTAAGGGGAAACTTGCACCCTGATAATTCTAGCAACATTATCAACAATAGCCAAACTATGAAAAGAGCCTGAATGTCCATTAACTGATGAATGCATAAAGTTGTGGTATCTATAAATGATGGAAAATTACTCAACCATCAAAAAGTTAAATCTTGCCATTTGCAATGTGGTGGAGCTAGGGTGTATGATGCTAAGTGAAGTTAAGTCAGAGAAAGACAAATACCATATGCTTTGACTCATGGGTGGAATTTAAGAAACAAAGCAGATGAATATATGGGAAGGAAAACAAAAAGACAGAAGTAAACAAACCATAAGAGATTCTCTCTCTCTTTTTTTAAAAGATTTTATTTATTTATTTGAGAGAGAGGGAGAAAGTGCACAAATAGGGGGAGTGGCCCAACTCTGAGCTCTGTCCCAAGACCCCGGGATCATGACCTGAGACAAAAGCAGCCACTTAACTGACTGAGCCACACAGGTGTCCCCAAAAAAGACTCTTAATGATAGAGAACAGAATGAGGGTTGATGGAGGGAAGTTCCTGGGGGGATGGGCTAAAGGGGTGATGAATATTAAGGACAACAACAACACTTGTTGTAATGAGCACTAGATGTTATATACAAGTGATGGGTTACTAAGTTCTATACCTGAAACCAATTTTACCATATGTGTTAATGGACAAGAATTGAAATAAAAACTTGGGGAAAAGAAAGAATAATTTTTGCCTTTATGGTACCTACCATCAACTGGAATGGGAGGTTGCCATAGAAGTCAAAATATGACAAGTTTCAAAAGAAATAAAAGAATTAAAGGATTCGTAGAAGAATCAAAGTCACAGTCATTTGAGAAATAGTAATCAAGAAAAGCCCCATGGGAGGCAAGTATAATTAGAAAGATAAACATCAAAAAGTGTGTCAGTTTCAATTCTAAGAAATGAGGGCAGAAAGCTAATGAGTTGTATCTGTATTCAACAACATGGTATATCTGGCCAACAATTAGACCACTTCAATTTAATTTGGTATATGTGAAATATGAGTAAGACGTTCAGAGACTTATTAGAATGCTGTGGGTATTTACAAAGTATGTATAAATAAATGGTTAGTCAAAATATTAGCTTTGTAATCCAGGCAATGATGACTAATATGCAAGCATATAAGATCATTAGATAATATATCAGATTATAAAGATTCCTTCTATATGATCTGACCCTACAGCACACACTATGAGTTTAGTACTCTAATGATTTAACAGTACCATTCAAAACCCTAGAGAGGAAGCAAACTGGCTTTTCTTACTTTGCATAAATGATGCTGTTGACCTAGAATCAGTACATAGCTTGTTTGGGTATTTTTACAAGTTCAAGTAGCCCTACCAGAGTACCTGGAGTCAAGATCATAACTGGGAATAAAAAGATGGTGAAATTGGTGTATCCAGGTGTGAAGAGAACCAATGATCAAGGTGTCCTCTAATTGGGGGCGCCTGGGTGGCTCAGTCACTTGAGCATCTGCCTTCAGCTCAGGTCATGATCCCAGGGTCCTGGAATCGAGCCCTGCATCGGGATCCCTGCTAGGCAGGGTGCCTGCTTCTCCCTTCCCTCTGCCTGCTCTTCTGCCTACTTGTGCTCTCTCTGTGTCAAATAAATAAATAAAATCTTTACAAAAAAAAAACAAAAAAAACAAAAGGTGTTCTCTAATTGAACTAACCATAAAGCTACACAAACTCAAAAGCCATATGATTTATGGAAATTAATTCCTCTATCATTTGGTCACCATTATTTGTCTAACAAAGGTAATACCTTTGAGGGCTTGAGTGCTAATACATGAGATTGAGTTGCAGAGCATTTGTGTGGAGGTGATTTTCAGTGGACTTTCAGAATAGATGTGTCAAGAAGGAGGGGTCCATTATGGCAATGTAGGAAGACCCTGAACTCACCTTTTCCACAGACACACCAAACCTACATGTAGAGTGATTCTTCCTGAAGAATAGAAAACTGACTAAACAACTTCTGTATAGCATAGAGGAACCACACAGGGAATGGCAGGAGGGACAGAGACACAGTAACAATGGGAACATACCCGTACCACAAACTACAATGGAAAGGGATAATACTGAGAGACTGAGAACAGATTTGGCCCCCCTGAGGCACAGGGAAAAAAAAAAAGTCATGCTTTAAAAGGGCAACTAGAATATACAGGAAATAATTCTCTGAGTAAAAGGGACTACAAGCACCACTGTTTACCTTGCTAGCACAGAAACAAGGTCCAGGCACCCTAGCCAGCCTGCCACCTCAGGAAGCCAGAGCCCTTAGCCTTTCCCTCAGCTCCCCACTCATGTCCACCTTAGGTCCCCCTGTCCCATTGAGGTAGCCCCCATATGGCACATACTGGGACCCATGAATAGCACCCACTATAGCCCCGGCCATTTTACTGAAGCTATTGAGGGTGCAAAAAACACACCGGACCTGTACTTGCTTCAGCTCCAACTGTCCTGCTAGCCTTCCTTCCACGCGGAGCACCATAACACTAACCACCCAACCTATGCCCACTTCAGCTCTAGCAATCCCACCAAGGTATTCCCTATATGGAGGACCCTGGCAATTTGTTGTCCTGTGTCTGCTTAAGCTCCGATCATTCCACCAGAGCATTCTCTATGAAGAGCACCCTCGGACTCCCAGCCCATGCTTGCTACATCTCTGGCCAACCATCCCAAATGGCCAGACCCATGCTGTCTACCCAGAAGACGAGTCTATTAATTTCCTTCAAGAATAGGTAACTGTTCTGCCTATTCCATAAGTCATGCAAGGTGAGGATACGGAGAAATATGGTCTCAACAGAAGAACAAGACACAATTTCAGAAAAAAAAAAAAAAAAAAAAAAACTAAACAAGACAAACAACCTGCCTGATAATGAGTTTAAAATAATGGTTATAAATAGACTCAACAGACCTGAGAGAACTTCAGGGAAATTATAAAAAAGAACCAGTGAGAACTGAAGAATATCATCACTAAAATGAAAGAATCAGCAGAGGAAATGAATAGCAGATTAGACGATTCATTCATCTGGAAGACAGGATAACAGAAAACAGAAAAAAAGGGGGAAAAATAGAGATAGGTCAAGGGATCTCTGGGACATTATCAAGCATAATAACATCTGAACTTTGGGGTCCCGGAAGGAGAAAGTGGGAAAGAGGGCAGAAAGTTCCTGAACCTGAAGAAGGGAACAGACATCGAAATCCAGAAAGTACAGAGAGCCCCAAACAAGATGAGCCCCAAGAGGCCCACATTTAAGACACACAATAAATAAAAATGACCAAAAAATAAAAAAAAAAATAGTGGTAGAGAAAATTTTAAAAGGAGCAAAATAAAATCACCTCTTTATGTACAAGGAAAACCTCATAAAACCAATAGCTAATTTTTCAGCAGAAATGGTGCTGGCCAGAAAGGAGTGGCATGATAAAACCTGAGTGCTGAAAGGTAAAAACAACAGCAAAAGACAACCAAGAATGTAGTACCCAGCAAGATCATTATTTACAAGTGAAGGAGAGATAAAGAGCTCCCCACACAAAAGTTAAAGGAGTTTATCACAAATAAGCCAGCCTTAAAAGAATGATTAAAGGATATTTAAGTTGGAAAAGAAAAGGTCATAATTGGAAGTATAAAAGGGGGGGAAATCGCAAGTAAAAGGTGACATACAGTAAAGATAGTAGTAGATCAGTACAATAACCTACAAAGTTTGTTGAAGGTTAAAAGACAAAAGTAGTAAATTTACATCTAAAATAATAAGGAACTCATGAAACAAAATGATGTAAAATATGACATCATATACATAAAGTGGGGGGGGGGTGAGTAAAAACATAATGCTTTTACAATGTGTTCCAAGATAAGTAACCATTAACTAAATATAGACTGCTTCATACCTAGGATGTTATAGAAGAGCCTCACAGTAATGACAAACCCAAAACCTCTAATGGATAGAAGAACAATGAGAGAGAGAGAGAAAGGAATTCAAACATGACACTAAAAAGAGTCACCCATCACAAGAGAAGAGAGCAAGAGAAGGAAGGAACAGAGAAGACCTAAAACAAAACAAAACAAAACAAAGAACAACCAAACAACATCATGGTAATAAGGAGATATCTATCAATAATTATTTTAAATTTAAATGATATAAACATTCCAATCAAAAGACCTTGGGTGACTGAATGGATAAAAAAACAAGAGCCATCTATGTGCTGCCCATAACAGACTCACTTCAGGCCTAATGACACACACAAACTTAAAGAACAAGGATGGGGAAGGATATTCTATGCAACTGGGATTAAAAAAAAAAAAAAAGGTTGGGTTACCTTTACTTACATCAGACATAATACTTTAAAACAAAGACTAAACTAAGAGAAAAACATATGATATTGCATAATGATAAAGGGACCAATTCAAAGAGAAGATGTAACAATTGAAAGATCTAGGCACCCCATACTAGAGAATTTAAATACATGAAAAAATATTAGCACTCATAAAGGGAAAATAACAGTAGGGGACTTTCACATACCATTTATATCAATGGAAAGATCATCCAGACAAAAGGGAACAATGAATGACTGAATGACACATGAGACTAGGTTGACTTAGCAGATATACACAAATACTCCATCTAAAAACCTGGAGAAACCACATTCTTTTCAAGTGCACAAGGATCATTCTCCAGGATAGATATCATTTTACATCACAAAACAAGCCTCAATAAATGTAAGCATCTTTTCTGACTACAACTATATGAAGCTAGGGAAAAAAATTACAAGGAAAAAAAAAACTAGATAAAACACAAACATACTGAGGCAAAAGAACATGCTACTGAACAATAAACAGGTCAAAGAGCAAATCAAAGAGTAAATTAAAAAAAAAAAAAAAAACACCTGGAGACAAATGAAAATGGAAACCCAATGGCCCAAAATTTGGGGGATATAGTAAAAACATTTCTAAAAGGGAAGTTTATAGAGAAACAGGCTTACCTCCAGAAACAAGAAAAATCATAACCTAATCTTACACCGAAAGAAACAGAGAAAGAACACACAAAGCCCAAAGTTAGTAGAGCAAAGGACATAATAAAGATCAGAGCAGAAATAAATGAAACAGAGACTAAAAAAAATCGATAGAAAAGATCAATGAAACCAGGAACTGGTTCTCTGAAAAGATAAAAACTGATAAACCTTTAGCCAGACTCAATAAGAAAGAAAGAAGAATCAAATAAAATCAGAAATAAAAGTAACAACCAACACCAAAGAAATACAAAGGATTATAAGAGAGTGTTATGAAAGATTACATGCCAACAAACTGGACAACCTAGAAGAAATGCATAAAATCCTAGAAACACACTGCTTTTGGAACTTGAACAGGAATCAACAGAAAATCTGAGTAGACCGATTACTGCTAATGCAATTGAATCAGTAACAAAACCCACCAACAAACAAAAGTTCAGAACCACATGGCTTCATAGGTAAACTCAGCCAAACATGTAAGAGTTAATACCTATTCTTCTAAAACTATTCCATAAAGTAGGAGAGGAAGAAAAACTTCCAAATTCATTCTAGGAGGCCAGCATTATTCTGATACCAAAATCTGGCAGACACACTACAAAAAAAGAAAACTACAGGTCAATATTCCCAATGAATACAAATGCAAAAAGTCTCAACAAAATATTAGTAAACCAAATTGAACAGTACATTAAAAGGATCATTCACTATGATCAAATGGGCTTTATTCCAAGGATGTAAGGATGGTTAAATATCCCTCAAATCACTCAACATTATACATAATATTAACAAAATGAAGGATAAACATGTTCATCTCAACAGATATAGAAAAAGCATTTGGTAAAATTCAACTTTGGTTCATGAAAAACAAAAACAAAAACACAACAAAATTGGTTTAGAGGGAACATACCTCTACACAATATAAGGACCACATATGACAAACCCATTACCACCATCATAACGGTGAAAAACAAAGCTTTTCCCCTAAGATCAGGAACAAGACAAGGATGTTCACTCATCACTTATTCAACGTAGTGCTCAAAGTCCTAGCCAGAGCAATTAGACCACATTAAATAATTAATAAATAGAAGTGATTCATGTGATATTACACACAGAACACACACACACACACACACACACACACACCCCTTAAAGACTCCACCAAAAAACTATTAGAATAAGTGAATTCAGTAAAGGTTCAGGATACAAAACTGATACAAAGAAATTGTTTTCCATATACTAATAACAAAATAAAAGAAAAATTAAAAAAGCAATCCTATTTATAACTGCACCATAAATAGTAGGATATCTAGGAATAAACTTAACCAAGGAGGTGAAAGACTTCTGCTCTGAAGACAGTAAGATACTCATGAAAGAAACTGAAGAAAACACAAACCAATAGAAAGATATGTCATGCTTGATAAATATTGTTAAACATTGTTAAGATGTCCATACTACCGAAAGCAATCTACAGATGAGACAATTCCTGTCAAGATACCAACAGTATTTTTTCACAAAACTAGAATAATCCTGAAATTTAAACAAAACCACAAAGACCCCCTTAACCAAAACAATCTTGAAGAAGAACAAAGTCAGAGATATCAATCCCAAATTTCAAGATACACTACAAAGCTATAATAATTAAAACATATGGTAATGGCACAGAAACAGACATACTGGTTGATGAAACAGAATAGGGAGCTCAGAAAGAAACCCACACTTTTAAAGTCAATTAATCTACAATAAAGGAGGCAAAAATATACAATGGGGGAAAAGCAGTTTATTTAAAATTTATGTTGGGAAAACTGGATAACTACATGCAAATGAATGAAACTAGATGACTTTCTTATACAATACATAAAGATTAATTCAAAATAAAAACCCAGATGTGAGATCTGAAACCATAAAATTCCTGAAAGAAAACTCAGACCGTAATCTCTCATACATCGGCCTTAGCAACATTTTTCTGGATGTCTTGCAGACAAGGGAACAGAATAAAAAATAAACTACTGGAACCACACCAAAATAAAAGGATTTTGCACTGTGAAGGAAACCATCGACAAATTGAAAAGGCAAACTACAGAATAGGAGAAGATTTTTGCAAGTGGTTAATCTGATAAGGGGTTAATATCCAAAATACATAAAGAATTTATACAACTCAACACACACACACACACACACACACACACACACACACACAGTTTAGAAAAGGACAGATGACCTGAATAGACATTTTCCAAAACTAACAAAAAAGTAGCAGAGGTACAATGATTTAAAGAGAAAATGAATAAAACATAAAAATAAATAAACACACTTTAAGTAATCTACAAAAAAGGCTCCTGACATGTTTCAGTTTAAACAATGCCTAGGATTACCTACTTGTTACTTCCCAGGGACTAAGACTTTATTGACATAGCTAGCTAGCCCTTTCATTGAGACTCCAAAACAGTGGGGAAGTTACTAAGAACTTTGTGAAATACACCTTAAAAATATTTTATTCATTTAGCAAATAGGTTCTTAGAAATATCTTTTCATGAGGTAGCCATAGTCTGTAAGAACTGCAGGAATGTAGAAAAATAATACAGCCAAAAGACAGAACGTGCTCAAACGGCTGTCAGAAAGTGTTACAACCTAAATTTATTTCTGCCTTCTAAAAGGTGTGTAGAAAACAACAGCTTTCAGAATAAAAATAAAAAATATCCAGATAAAGGGTTGTTAAGGAAAGGTTTGACTGCACTGATGCGATTGCTTGAAAGCATCAATTTGAGAGCCTGTATCTATAATTTACTAAACTGTTAAGTAATGTACTATATGTCATCTGTCATATACATGATATTGTAAATATTTCATGGCTTTAAAATTTTACTGTGATTCTAAGTATAGGTGTTTGTATACAGCTTAATAATGTTCCAAAGGAGAGAAAAACAAACAAACAAAAAGTTCCCTTCACTCAGTAACTAATTCTATTCCTCATCAAGATTAAGCTCTCATGACACTATGATAGCCTGAGTCTTGGTCCCCTGACTTTCCAGTGCCATAAAAAATGGCATAAAGTTCTCAGCTCATGGAACAAATTAGCTTTGCATTTTTTTTATTATTAAAAGAATACAACTCGTTATTTTAAGTAGATTAGTTGTAAAAGCACTGGACTCAGTCAAATAAAGAATCATATCCAACAAATCACATTCAATATATCCAAACTAATTCAAGCAAGTGTTATGTCCTTTTACTCCCTCATAGCCTTTTATGTTCGCAACTGTGCATAATCCTTCAGAATGTCACTTGCGGTCTCCTGGCCTTAAGACAATCCAGGTAAGACTGCAGCATGTGGCCTACCAAGAAGAGGGTTGAGGATTACACTGGAAAGGTTAGAGAAGGCCAGAAGATTAATGGCCCTGAAAGCCAAAATAAAGATCTGCCTTTTATTCTGTAGTCCAAGGAAAAATTATGCAGACATACTGTCACATGAAGTCTTTGCCTTATCCCTAGATACCAAAGCTAATGGGAGCACTTTGTTCAGGGGCGGGGTTCCAGGGAGATAAAACCCAAGCACTTTCAAAGCCCCTTTACAGCATCTCTCAGTTGGTAAGTAACAATTCAAGTGGATAGGAGAGCAGAATTTGTAACGGTATAAAGGCGAGGAGTCACACACATATTGTGGCTGCCTGGGAAGAACCAGATTCTCTGTAGACAGGAAAATGTGTGAGAGACCGGTTTTCTCTATCAGTTGACTATTCACACCATCCTTGACAAGGGTCAGAAAAACATGAAGGAGGTTACAGGTCAGACCTTCATAATCAGAGCCTCCTTGGTGTATATTCTATGTCTCCACCTACGGTGTTGAACCTGTGATTCAGTTCCCTTCTTTTTAAGATTTTATTTATTTATTTATTTATTTTTGACAGACAGAGATCACAAGTAGGCAGAGAGGCAGGCAGAGAGAGAAGAGAAAGCAGACTCCCCGCCGAGCAGAGAGCCCGATGCAGGGCTCGATCCCAGGACCCTTGGGATCATGACCCGAGCCGAAGGCAGAGGCCCCAACCCACTGAGACACCCGGGCATCCCCCCCTTATTTTTATAAGAAGGTTTCATGACATATCGGGCTTCAGGGAGATGACCCTTGCAGCTCACCTAGCCGATTAGCTCAGCGTTCTGTACATAACACATTTAATTCTTATAAAGAATGTCCAATTGCTGGTTAGCATTTCAGCATTAATAGTTTTCACTGATTCTTGGAAGTAGCCACCACAAGTGTCCTTTGAAATTGATAAGTCTGTAGAGGGAGTGTAGCTATTGGGCTAATGATAAATTTGTGTTGGCCAGAAGCTTTCTCTATTCACTCAAATTTATCGCTGACTGCTTGTGACAGCATAGTGTGTCATGACTCTTATGATACCAGGAACCTTGCTCTGGAAATCTGTACTCACTTCCCATACATTTATGAGCTGCATCTGGTATATGGAGGGGGGTTTACGATCTTCCTGTCATCTTTAACGTAATGACTAAAAATCTGTATGGATTGAAATGCCCTGTTACCTGCACTTGAACACAGCCTCCTCAGAGAGAGTTAGAGTCAGCGCCTTCTTGGAAATGACTGTATTTTGCCTGAAAGATTTTGACCTTTCATTTCAGCTCTTTGAGGAAATGAGGGGAATGCCGAAACGTGGCCTCCTCTGGGCTGTGTTCATGACAGCCTGGACCGTCCCAAGGATACAAGCTGGAGTCACTCAGCACTTTGCCAGGATGGAGATGGGGGAGAACACATCACAGATATTTCAGTCAGGCAACTGAGGCCCTGATGGTGGAGCCCAGTGAGCTTCCACAGTTAAAACTCAAAACAGGGGTGGGCGTACCGGAGTGGCTCAGTCAGCTGAACGTTCCACTCTTGGTTTCTTCTTAGGTCATGATCTAAGGTACCGGGATCTAGCCCTGCATTGGACTCTGCGCTCAGGGAGAAGTCTTGTTCTCCTCCCACCCCCTTCCCTCTGTTCCTCTCCCTCTCATGCTCTCCCTCTTAATAAAATCTTTAAAAAATACTCAAAATAGGGAATTAAAATAGGATGCATGGTACAGAAAAAATAGACATCCAAAAATATGACGGCTCAAGCAAAATTAACAGTTCATGTTTACATAACAGCAATGGGCAACCAAATAGGTTAGTGGTAAGAATCTTCTCCACAGTCACTGAATGGCCCAAGATGACAGAGGTGCTACCATTTTCAACACGTGGCTGTCAAAATTCTCTTTGTCGTTGTCTGTATTCCCACCAGCCACAGGATGACAGGCATATGGAGGACAGGTGTATGGAGGACTTTCAGAGGCTACTTTATTTCAGAAGCTAGGTCTAAAAAGTCTTCCACATTCTACTCTGCAGACCTCTGTCAAATGGCCACATCCAATTTAAAAAAAAAAAGATTTGAAATAGAATTTTGTGCTCAAGCAGATAAAAAGAACTTGTATTATGGTAAGTGCTTCTCATATAAAGTAAGCAAACAATGGTCTTTTCCAGGAAGGCTTTTTTCTCCATACTGGGAGACAGAGACTATAGCTGGAGCTTGCATTTAAAGTAATTACCACTGTGTAACTTAAAATGAGTCACTTGACCTTCCTGGGCCTCTGTTTTCTCACCTACAAGAGGGTGATGAATACAAGCCTGAGCATTACTGTTACTGCAACAAGTAAATGGGAATCTAGTGCTGTTTGGTGCTTAAGACTCTTAATAAATAGCATCTATTATTAGAGGCCCATGGGCACAGAACCCATGTCAGAGTCTTGTTTCAATCTTGGGAAAAAAATATTTACTCATAATCTGCTCAAAATTTTCCATTACTTTACCCTCTCTGCAAGCTAAACACATATGTCCTAGTTGGAATGAATTCTTAGACAGAATTTGGTTTAAATATCTTTTCTTTCCCCACCCTCAAGGAAAAATTCATCTCCACTGAGGCACTTCTATGCATGTGCATTCATCTGTATGCTGCAATTCAGAAGAAGCGGACCTTTTAGAAATATTAAATCAGAATTTAAAGGTATCGACGTCTACATTCAGGGTTGCCCTATTGTATTAACAGAAAAGGATACTGCACTTTGGTCTGCTTTTAGAGCAATGAATGGGTCTAAAGTTTATGAAAGGTTCTTATTAAACCAAAAAATTTGGGAAATGGCAATATATTTGCTTCCTTTTTTCCATCCTTTTAAATCAAAGAAACTTCACAATTAGTGATTACTAGAAAACGTGATCATTATCACTGTGTAAATCAAGATCCTTCAGAGAAATGGCAAAAATAAGGTATTTATTTTGAGATTTAAGGAATTGGCTCATGGGATTATGGGGCTGCCAAGCGAGGGTTCCAAGAGAGCTGATGGTTTAGTTCTAGTATGAGTATAAAGGCCCAAGAGCCAGGGTGTAGTCAGAAAACTGACAGACTCCAGACCCAGAGGAACTGACGTTTTAGTTTGAGTACAAGGGCAGAAAAAAAATCTGACATCCCAATTTTAAGGCAGGTGGGCAGGAAGAACTCTCTGGTATAGGAGGGATGCTAAATCTTCTTGTTCTATTTAAAACTTCCACTAATTTGATGAGGTTCTCCCACATTAGGGAGGATAATCAACTTTATTCAGTCTACCTATTAAATATTCATCTAAAAAGGAAAAAAAGAAAAATTCTCATGGAAACACTCAGGATAAGATTTGACCAAATAGCTGGGAAACTTGTGGAGCCATCAAGGTAACCATTTTTTTTTTTTAAGGTTGTATTTTTTATATGAGAAAGAGATAATAAACCAGGGGGAGGGAGGTAGAGGGAGAAACAGATTTCCTGCTGAGCAAGGAGTTAGACAGGAGGCTTGATTCCAGGACCTTGGGATCATGACCTGAGCAGAAAGCAGATGCTTAACCAACAGAGCCACCCAGGTGCCCAGCCACCAAAATTGATTATTAATATCACCACCACTACCATCATGATAGTAATAGAATACTATTAAAGCAAACCTTCCAAGAGACACTCTTACTGGTAGTATCTATCGATTTAGTGATAAGTGAGAAAGTAGTAAGAATGCCCTCTCTTAGGAGTACGTGACTTTTTTTTTTCCAGAAATACTGAATGTATATGGCTTAAATGTCAGTGTTTTATGAATGTCACCTGGTTTATTTATGGATACAGTGCTTAGGAAGGTCAAGTGCATGCTACTGTCAGCCCATCTCTTATAGGGAAGGTTGACAGCAGGAAAAAGAAAGAAAACTTGTTTAACATTTTTTTTTCCTCAAATGTCAATTACACTTATTTTAGTCCAGCCTATTTCCTCTACTGGACTAATTGATATGACTTGGTAAAAGACAAACTGTCTAGCCCTGACTGCCATTACTCTGCTTTAAAATGTGATAGGAGACAAATTAAACAAGTTACTATTTCCCATGCACTTATTTCTATTTTTTATGAAGGATATATTGATGGTTTATTATATGCCAAGCCCTTCTCTAGTGCTGAGGACAAACAGGATGGCCAGGAGAGATGGAATTTTCTGTTTTCATACAACTTACATTATAATCAACCAGATGCAATAGTTTTGTTTCTCAGCAATATTGTGTGAACATACTCATCCCTGTCCTGAGTTCTGTATTTCTGTATGTATGTGTGGTTCACAACCATTCTTTGAACGTCCAAATCAAATACTACTGATGTGTTAGAATTCTTGGGATGACATAGTAATACACCATAGACTTCTTAAACAACAGAAGTTCATTTCTTAAATAAAAAATTATATATATGTATATATAATTTCTCACACTTCTGGAGGATACAAAATCCAAGATCACAGTGACAGCAAAGTAGATAACATCATCCTGGGGTCTCTTTTATTGACCACCACCATGTTCTGAGTTCACACAGTCTTTTCTTTGCGAATGCACAGGGAGAGAGAGCAAAACTCCAAGCTGTTTTATCTTATAAAGTTGGTAATCCCATCATGAGAGTCCCCCTTAATAACTTTTTCTAATCTTAATTACTTTCCAAAGCTCACCCTCCACAAAATACCATCACACTTGGGATTACAGATTTAACATTTGAATGGAGAGTGGGGTATAAACATTTAGAGAGTAAGAATTTACTTCATCAAGTATTTCCTGATGCCTCTGCAAAGAAATCAGATTCCTAATTCGCAAAACACCTTTGTTTTGCAAATTTGCAAAACTTTGCGAAAGAACTTTCTTAATGTTCATAGCTCATCCTTACCAGAGAGACAGTACATTTCTTGCAGATAGGTTTATAACAAATCATTATTTCTGATTACTATACTGAACCCCCCCCCTCAGGGGCTCATTCATATTAGTTACTCCACCAATATTTACTAAATAAATGAGTTCAAAAACTATCTCAGTAGGTCCATATTTAGATTAGGAATTCCAGGTCTTCCAACCAGAATTGCAGAGAACATCACCAGGTGGGCATAAGCATCACACATTATTTCTCAAAATAAGCAGGCTTTCATTATTTCTACTCGAACTGCAATTTTTTCATTGACTTTCAAGTATCAAAAATACACTGGACTCTTCTCCACTTTTTCCTACTGAGTATGTATAAAGAATCTTAGACCTAAAACAAACCTTTAAGCCATCCTTCTCTGTAGTTCCAAAACCTAAACATCTATGACCAGACACCATCTTCCAGAGATCATTTAAATTATTTTGCTAAAACCTAGGCAACGGTTTTTAAAAAACACTTAGCAAGTGATTCTAATATATACCAGGTTTGGGAATCAAGAATTTAGAGCAATTTTCTTATATTATACATTTGAGAAAACTCATCATCCATTACAGTGAAGAAACTCAAGAACAGAGATGTCCAGTGATTTGTAGGGTAGGGGATTGTCATCCAGATGATCTCAGTATAGCTGACCAAGTTTCCTGCTTCATACTACATTTGACCAAACCATGCATTCTTTCTTCTTACATTACTGAGTCACGGCATATTAGCCAATACTTTTCAAAACCCTACCACCCATACATTCATCACCTCCCAATAGAATCAATGCATGTTCTCCTGAACTTGCTGTAAGGCTTTCATTAAACACGAATATTCTTTGATTTGGTTTGAGGAACAGTATTTGTTTCCATGACAAAACTTAACCCCATCTCACAGCGCAGCCTCAGCCACTGGTCCAGACTCTAAACAAACTGGCCATAATCCCAGTCCCAGAGTTACCACATGGAAAATCTCTACAAGGACACACATGTACTGGATTTTCTTTTTCTCAGGGTTGTTGTTAAGATTGATGATCAGTGATGTGTTGCAATTCTTATATTATGTACCTACATTGCTGACAAAATGAGGAAGATGATCACTTTTACTTAAAGTCTTTGATGAACTATACTAGGGACCTTGAATTTAGATTTCACTTCATTTTTACATTTAATGAATGAAGTATGCTTTATTGTCTGTACTGTGATGAAAAACACTGTAGCCTGGAGACATTCAGATGCCCAGTATCACATAACTCCTGTCATCAGTCTGCTTGTTATAAGCATCAAACTATGCATCCTTATCTTTATATGTTTTTTTTTTTTTCCGTACTAGACTCTCATTTTGTTACAGTATTTTGCAAAATAAGTCAGATTAAATGCACAGGGATCTAATTGTTAATCAAAAGCTAAGGCTAACATTTAGGTCGTGATAGATTGCACCACCGACATTTTCAAAGTCAGTACGACCATCAGCAACAATCATGATCTACAGCTGTATGAATACATATTAACATTTATACTAGCCTATCTAAGTCTACTAGGCTGCCGTAACCAAAATTATGGACACTGGATGGCTTAAACAACAATAACGTATTCCTCACAGTTAAGGAGTCTGGAAAGTCCAAGATGAAAGAGCCAGCACATTTGATGTGTGCTAAGGATCCTCTTCCTGGTTAGCACTGGGCTGCCTTCTTGCTCTTTCCTTAAATAGCTAAGAGACCATCTCTCTTGTGTCTTTTCTTGTAAGTGCACTAATCTCGTTCCCGAGGGCTCTAACCTTATGCCATAGCTAAGCTCATAAACGCCCCATTCTCTAAATACCATCATGTTGGGGATTAAGGCTTCAATGTATGAATTTGTGGGGGTAACGAGACATAAACACTCAGCTCATAGCATAAAACCTGTGTGCAAACCAGATTGGCCTCACGTCTCTTTACCTCCAATCATGATGACTTTAACTACTTGCAGTGCCTGCTTTCCTTCTCTGGCTGTGTGCCTATTTCTCAGACTTAGGGCTCAATTCAAGTGCCACTTTGAAGTGGGTCACATACACTTGTTTTTTTTCCATTGAATTCCTATTTCAACCGTGGTCTGAACCACACAGTCATGAGGCTTATTTATGTGTCTTCTGTTCAGTCTGCTTTGGTTGAAAGTCGCTATCACTGAAAATCTCTCAAGTGAGGAGAATGTAACAGAATAACGAAAGGAGGCATCTGGAACCAAATGATGGGTCACAGAGCTGGGAGGGCCTTAGTAGGAACTTGGATCAGAATCTGGAAGACATCAGGGATCACGAACGCTCCTTTCTTTTAACTCATCTCGGCCGAAATGAACTATGAAGACCTGGTTTCAGTTGTACCGAACTTTTCAGTGATGATGGAGGACAGTTTACCACTAAATCAGGAGGATTGGGCCAGATTTCTTAAATTTGTTAAGTATAGCTCATCTACATAACTGTTTCTTGTGGTCACCACCCTGACATATGTGCACATAACTGTTTATTTTCATTGCTTCGTGGCTTTAAATTCAGTGTGGCAAAGCTGCCAATGTAAGGTTGATGGTGGCTCAATGGGTTAGGCCTCTGCCTTTGGCTCAGGTCATGATCTCAGGGTCCTGGGATCGAGTCCCACATTGGGCTCTCTGTTCGGCAGGGAGCCTGCTTCCCCCCCATTCTCTGCCTGCCTCTCTGCCTGCTTGTGATCTTTCTCTCTGTCAAATAAATAAATAAAATCTTTTAAAAAAATAAATTAAAAAAAATCCAATTTGAAGTAAATAAACTTACAAGCAATCACTTTTGTGACTGTTGTCTAAAGCTTCTTTGTCTAAAATAAGCTATAAAGAGGTCTCTTTATATAGAGAGACTACTAGCCAAACTGAAGGAGAGAGAGGAGAGGGAGAGAGGCATTTATGAGAGAAATACGACACATTTTCTTCCCTTCCATTTCACAAGTTTTTATTGAATTTCTATTATATATGAGAAGGTACAGGGCAGAATGCTTTGTGGGATACAGGGAGATAAATGACACAGAGTCCTGTCTAAGAGCTCACAATCTAATACAGAAAAGATACATGAGCCTAAGTAATCCCAATTCATGGCAGGCTGTAAAGTGTGCTTGGATGTAAGGAACAAGGCCAGACTAACCCTGAAGGCAAAGATAGTCTTGCTACTCGGGGAAGGAGAGAGACTTCTCACCAGACACTGCAGAACATAGAATTGAAGATCATCTTGAAATTGAAAGTACTTCTCCCCAATCCCCCCGTGCCGCGCCCCCCCCCCAAAGCAAGTCTAGTAAAACCCTCAAGGGCTAAGATTGTATACTCATTACATGTCATGTAAACAGTTGTATTAAGTGCTTATATGAAGTTTTATTATATGCTCATTTGTCATGGCAGACAGAGTTTTATCAATATTCTTAAGGCATTTCACTAGTAACAAATGGGACTATAAAGTAATGAAACTGAGTTTTTAAACCTATATGCCTGAATTTATACATTTATGTTATGACTTTTGTTACTTAATCTGTAAAACGGGAGTGCGATTCTTGGTGTTTAGAGGTCACATATTATGTAAAGCCCTTAGATTTAGGTCTGGTTGAATAAAGAGGTCTTAGTAAAATATACCTGCAAATACACTGTCTTTATAGAGCACCACATTCCTGGGCCCTAATGGCAGATACAGGTTAAGAAGTTCCACTAACAGAACAAAGCACATTTATTTTTGTTATTTTCCTTCATGCTTCTGCCTGGCATCCCCGGTAGATCCCATCCTCATCACGGAAACCCCCCCATCAACCATCGTCTACCTTCTTTCAATACTGTTTATACGGTGTACCTCCCTTTCCTAATTTTATCACCTTTTTTTCAAAATTGTTTTGTTGTTGTTGTTTGTTTTTTGTTTGTTTGTTTTTTGAGGTTTTTTTTTTACTTGTAGGACTGGCCCTATCTTCTGGGATGAACGTAATATTTCTTAGCAATTAATTTCAAAATTGCAATCCCAATCTCTAAATGAAACTCAGAATTTGGCATCTATCATTTCCCTATTCCAATATCAAACCCCTTGCATATAATATTTGACAGTCTCTAGACTGAGAAACATCTGAAGAAAACATGAAGCCCTTTAAATGTGTATGTCATAGTTGAGACATCATTACTGAGAACTGTATAAGCTGTTAATAGTCTGAGAATGCAGGGGTTAAATGTGGGGCCCTACAGATTTTATTTTTTTGGATTTTTTGGATTTTATTTTTAGTTGTCATAAATAAGACTCCAGCCTATACTGAAAAACTAGAAACAAAAGAGGCAAAATATACTCCAAAACTTCCATCCAAAAGCCAGGTCTCCAGGTTTGTCTTTGTAAATCTATATTAAAAACCTTTTTTTTTTTTTTTTAATCATAAAAATTTCTAACATAGGCTATTCACTTCAGGTCTGTAAATACCCACCAGGCATTGCACCTGATGTACTTTCTCCTAAGAGCTGTAGGCCCGGAAATAGCCCTGCTATTACTGGATAGGAGGTAAGGAGTGGGGGTAGGAGAGTAAGGATCAACCTGTGTGCTGAGCCCTTAGGTATTTTTATTTTTCTTGAGTATTAAGTAGTACTTATTTGTTGGAGAAATGGATAATTACGAAATCAGTGACTGTGACAGGCTTCCCATTTTGGAAATGTTCAATGAGTCTAGAGTAGAAAGGGAAAAGTTGGAAGCTTCTCATATTTTTCGGAAATAGGCAAATTACTGAAAATGAATAAGAAATGAGGAAAAGTTGAGTCCCAGTTTACTGGGAAAATGCCATTGAACCAATGAATGCTGTCTCTCATGGGATCATTGGCAGGGTGTGTACAATGGTGATAAGCAGTTGGATGTTGTTAGCTGTGCCCAGAGTGGAAATGGGGCAAACCAGTAGTACCAAGACAAGATCTGTGATAGTTCAACTGTGCCAACCCAAACCAGCCAGCCCCTACCACTCTACAACCATCTTAAATAAATTCATGATCTAAGCTAAAACAATGTCCTTCATAGTCAAATATGGTTTCAAAACAAGTTTTTTTAGCCTCTATTTACAAACAAATTTTCCCCATATAGAAAATCAATGACTTCTACTGTTTCTAACCACAATTATAAAATTACCAGGACACCTGGGCATCTCAGTCAGTTAAGCATCTGCCTTCAGCTCAGGTCTTGATCCCAGAGTCCTGGGATTGAGTCTCACACCCGGCTCCTCGCTCTGGGCAGCCTGCTTCTCTCTCTGCCAGCCACTCCCCCTGCTTGTGCACATGCTCACTCTGTCTCTCTCCCTGGCAAATAAATAAAATCTAAAAAAAAAAAAAAAAAAAAAAAACAATTACCAGAGCATCCAAAGTAAGAACACGGACTCTGAACAAGAGACTGTACCCTCTAACCAGCCTTAGAAACATGTTAAAAAGTCTGCTCTGATGAGTTAATTATGGCCCAAATTTATCTTCCTGATAAATTTGCCCTAAATCAATCTGGGCCTGACAGTGATGATAGTTTGCTTACAAATTGACCATCCTTCATTATTTTAGCTCTGGCTTAGCTTGCATATGATCAGAGCAAGTTGGCTGGTTTTCCTTTCAAATAGGAGAGGAGAATGAGATAAATTACCAAATGAAACCAGGAATCAAAGTTCATTTAGCATAAACGCCCAATTCAATAGTGGAACCCATGGTAAGTTAGTGTATTTTTGCCTAATTACATTTGATTATTGTGATATTAATGCCATGATCACAGCTGTTGCAATGTCCTATTGAGGAGACATTCCTCCCCTTGAAACATGTGACTTGGAATTAAGACTATCAAAGACGATTTATTCTGAGCTCACATTTGAGAAAGGGGTAATTGGTTTGGTTCCCTTCCATTAAAGAAGTCAAAGCATTGTGACAGAATGCAGACATTTCCAACTGGAGAGAAGAAATCTTATGGAAAGAACAATGAGCGTGACCCCACGGTTTATGGTGAAATAGCTAACATGATCTAGAAATTGAAGTTGCATGAATACACAGTATTAAAACTATTGAATGCTGCCATGCTTTTGCACTGTTTTGTTTTCCCCCTAAGGATGTCCTCCTCTCTCCCCACATTTTCCTAGTGAATTTGTCTTCTTCTTTTAAATTTCAGCTCAAGCATTATCTTAGAAGTAATAGACTCTTGATTTCTGCATGTAGAGACTTGGCTGTAAACATCCTCAATAATAATTACAAACTCTAGCGTTCATTTGAACCCTGCATGTAAAATGGTATCATGATAGTGGGAACTATATATCACATTTGATTTTAATTACCTGTCCACATATCTGAATATCTCATTAGATGCAAGTTTCTTACATACAAGACGTTGCTCAACCTTATATAAGCAATATACAGTACAGTGATAACACATAGTATTTAATATTATATAAACATGTTTCTATCAGACTAAAAGAGGTGCTTGTGTCCTCCATTTCCCAGAAATGTTGTAAGCACCTAATAAAATGATATTTGTGAAAGCGTTGTGTCAATTCTAACATGCTATATAAATGTCGTTAAGTTATTATAATCTCACAACTGGAAAAATTAAATCTATACGAAAAATCACATGGCCTCTTATGAAACCTATGTGCAAGAGAGCTCTTGCTTCCTGATTTTGTCTCTACTATTATAAAATATATCAATAAATGTTAACATGGCATCTTGCTTGTTTCTTCATAAAAATATAGGAAAACATAAGGCAGCAAGAAAAAGAGAGAAGGAACTTGTTTTTAGGGAGAAAGTCCCTGCCACTGAAGCCCTAGAGCCAGGACACCCATGGGTCATTTTGTCTTATTACCATTTCAAGCCTCAGAGTCTTGGGACAGCCTTAATCTTTATTATGTTCCACATGAACACACAGGTAAAGAAAGGGACAGTATATATCGTCAAAAGGAAAAGAGATGAAATCCTCAAGATGCATATAGATGATGAACACAGTCTTAACACAGCTCTTCCAGGGACTGACCCAAATTTGTCACAATGCCAATCACCAAATATTTACCAAAACAATTTATTTTCAGCTTTACTTCTGTCATTTGTTGTAGATATACCTGGTAGGATTAGATATAGAAATAGAGGGAACTATCTCCTTTGGTGAGTACAAGCTCTCTGAGGAGAAAGATGACAGGATTATTTACTTGTGTCAGTAAGTTTTATACCCTAGACTAGAACTTGGCACACAGTCGGAAATTGATAAATATTTGTTGAATAAAAATGAGTTGAGTAAAAATGAGTGAATACCAATATGAGTGGTACATTTAGTAAGAAACCCAACTCTATATTTTTAGGTTGGGGAGAGAAGTATTGCAGGAGGCTAGGAAAGGGAATGGGAAGTAAAGGAGATCTAACTCTTATAAGAGAACCAGGCATCATTAATCCAGAGACCAATTTCTTCCAGTAAAGAGCTGGAACAGATGGGATCAGGGAGACTCCTCTCTCCAGATTCTGCCCGGTAACTGTGGATCTTCATCAGAAGGACCAGAAGTTACAGAAGGTAGAATTCTGCTCTGGCTCTGTCATTACTTATGAACATGACTTGAGTTTTCTGAGTTCCACTTTCCTAATCTCAAAACCTATAAGGCAGCAAGAAGCTCACTCAGTGATTATTAAACATTACTCCCTGGTACATCGTTTATGGCAAGAAAAAACCAAGGTCAATGTCTGTGGGTTTATGACACAGATTTAAGTTAACTACGGCAAAGAATAGAGTTCCTTTGACATATTAACTTTTAATTATCTAATTAAGGTAAATTGTTTCTTAAACATTGTAATAAATCAGGGTTTAATTTAAAATAATTCTTACATACAAAACATCTAAAAACACACTCATCCTCCTGGAGGCTGAAAGAAAAGCCTTTTCTAGCTCACCACTGCGTAGGGAAGCTCAGGGCTACCATCATCTTTCCAAGTCTCTTCTAGATCCTAAATCTCGTGATTTTTCTTAATTTGAATCAGATAGCTCCTGTTTTTCCTTCAAATCCACTTTTTTTCCCCCCTGTCTTGATATTCTAGTCTAAACATTTTTATTTTCAGAGTTAGGTTACTAGTACACTGGAATTATTCAAATTACTTTAGTAGTTCCACATGCAAAAAATCATCTTGCAATAATAAAATCCCTTTCCTTCTGGCCACACTGCCTCCAAATGCCTCACCTTAGGATCAAACATTACTCTAAAATGTTAAATAAAAGATATTTTCTCCACATGTTTTCTTTTTCAAAAAGTATACAATTACTGTATCTCAATATCCATACCAGCTGGTCTGTTGTTCTCTACAGTAAGCTATTAGGAGAAAAAAACAACTGTGGATTGAATTGCTATTCCTTATTTAGTTCTCTTGGTCATGCTAACTATTGTTCATAATATCTATTTGTTTTCAGTGAATTTTTTTTCATTGTTTAAGTAACCATTGAAAGCTGAGGATTAAACAGTATTTTACAATAGACATTATGTTGATATTGTAAAGTTCTAGTATTATGTAGTACCAATAGTGCATTCTAGGATTAGAGTTGCTAGAAATAATAAGCATTCTTTATTCCAGCCTCCAAACTTAAGAGTGGCCTGGATTACTTACAGAGGCCAAGGGAAAAGACTGCTATGTTTGAAGCCATTGAGGCAACTCTTGCCCCCATAGAAGTCACAGAGTACTTGAAATCAGAATAACCATATGATTCCTGGGGCACGAAGTTATAAGGTACAGCCTCAGAAAACCAAATTCCCCCAAATATTGTTTAAAAAAAAAAAAAAGGTAAAAACCCTAGGTGAAATGGCATCAAAGATGTGTCTCTTGGGCATTGCATGTAACACCTCAATTTTGCAGAAAAGGAAGTGCTAATAACAGAACCCAACCCTCGTCTACATACTGTCTTCAATGAATCAAGGGGAACTGAGATCTTTGTCCTTTAAACTTGGCTATCTATATATTTTCATCACTGCATGTCAGATTAAAACACAATGAAACAAGACCCCAAAACAACTTTCATTAGTTAATATAATATTTGTTCATAATGATAAATCAGTGGTTGTCCATTGTCTCTAACTACATGTTAGAATATTCCTTGATGGCAAGAAAGAATGAATAAAAATAATTTCTTGCTATAAGATAAAATGTAAAAACTGGACACCTTCACATACACTTACTCCTCAAACCACTACAACACTTTATTAAAAATGATTACAAGGAAGTGAAAAAATACTTCCAGAATAGGGCACTGAGAACATGGAAAACTAATCCCTTAGAAAAGCAATAACAGCACTGGAAAAAGTAGGAAAAAACATGCCTTTCTGAAACTGTGAAAATTAACTAAATGCTTTCAACAATCTGAGGAGCCTTTATCCAAGAAAAATGACTGAGTTACATTTTCAACAAAAAGTTACAAGACATATAAAGAAACAGGAAACACAAAATACCATTTATTTTTCATATGAATAAAAATAAGTTGATAGAAAGTATTCCTGAAGATGTTCATAAGTTGGACTTACTAAACAAAATCTTTAAACTATCCAAAGAATTAAATGAAGATATGTCTAAAGAACTAAAGGAAGGTATGAGAATGAGATTTCACTAAGTAGAAAATATTTTAAGACTTTATTTATTTGAGAGAGAGAGCGAGAGAGAGAGAGAGCAAGCATGAGAAGGGTCAGGGGGCAGAGGGAGAGGAAGAAGCAGACTCCCTGCTGAGCAGGAAACTTGACTTGGGCCTCCAACCCAGGACCCTGAGATCATGACCTGAGCTGAAGACAGATGCTTAATGGACAGAGCCATCCAGGCACACCAATAGAAAATATTAATAAATATATTAATCTGATTTAAAAAGAATCCAATAAATTCCGGAATTTAAAATATAATAACTAAGATTTTAGAAAATAGAGCAAATTTGAGATGGTACATTGACAAATAGAAAGGAAAAAAAAAAAGAAAAATAAAACAGAATACTATCAGAGTATGAGAGTCTTAGAAAGAGAAAAGAGACAAAAGGGAATAAAGAATATTTGGATAAATGCTGAAAACCTTCTAACTCTGAAGAAAAACAATCTTTAAAATCAAGAAGATCAATAGACTTCAAGTAGGAAAACTCAAATGAAACCATACCTAGAGATACTGTAATCAAAAGGTCAGAAGAAAAGGACAAAAAGAATCTTGAAAGTAGTAATACATACATTCAATTCATTATGTGCAAGAGATTCTCAATGAGGTTAACAACTGGCTTGTTAGAAACCATGGAGGTAGAAAAACAGTGGGAGGATATTTTCAAAGAACTGAAAGAAAATCACTATAAACTAAGAATTTTATATGCAAAAAAATCTTTTAAAAATGAGTGAGAAATGGAGATATTTCCAGATAAACTCTGAAGCCATTTGTTACTGGCAGACTTCACTCATATCTAAATAAATAAATAATTTAAAAAAATCCTTTAGAATGAAATAGCACCAGATATCCAATCAAATACACATGGAAAAAATAAAGACCTTTGGTAAAAGTAAGTAAATGTCAGTAAATAAAAGAAACATCATAAATGTATCTGTTTGTCTCAGATACATTCTTTATTTAAAATATAGCTGAATACAGGAAAAGTTATAATACTGTATTGATATAATTTACAAAGATGTAATAAGTGGGATAGTAATAACACAAAGGAGGAAGAGAATAAAGCTGTATTGGAGAGAAAAGTTTTTGTACACAACTGAAACTAAATTGGTAGCATTCCAAATAAATTGTTTTAAGAAGTTAATTGCAATTTCTAAGACAAATGTTGATTTAAAACAAACATGGTAAAGAAGAAACAAAGGAATTAAAATGGTACACTAGAAAGTATGTACTTAACATAAACAAGACAATAAAAAGGAACAAATGCACAGAAAACAAAAAGCAAAATGGCAGAAATAATTCCACCCATATCCAACATAACATTAAATTTGAATGGATTAAATGTTACAATCAAAAAGCAGAGATCATCAGCTTTGCGTAGTGGCAGTATTGTAGCCAATGAGGTTTATCCGAGGCACGATTATTGCTAATTGAAAAAGCAGAGATCATTTTTAAAAATTCCAACAATATGCTGTATAAAAGAGATACAGTTTAGATTCGGAGAAAAAAATGCATTGAAGGATGGAAAATTAAAAAATATATATATATATATATATACATGTAAAATGTAAACAACAACTTTAAAAGACCTGGAGTAGCTAAAATAATGTCATACAGAGTAAATCTTCAGAGGAAAAAAATTGTTTCTAGAAATAAGGAATACATTTCATAGTGATAAAAAGGGCCCATCTATCAGTAAGACAACAATATAAGCAGATACATACCTAATTGAGCCTTAAAAAGAGCAAAAATTTACTGACTTGAATTGAGAAATAAATATTTAGTAATAATGGTTTGAGATATCAATACCTACTTCCCATAATTGACAAAATATCTAATCAGAACACCAGCAAGGAATTAGGAGACCTGAACAACACTCCTAACCTAGAAGACTGAACAAATCTATTAAAAAATCATCCAATTATAGCAGAATGACTATTTTTCTTAATGACACATAAAGCATTTTCCAGACACTAGAGAATATATAATGAATAGAAAATTTATATAATATAGGTTTTCTGACCACAATGAAGTTAGAAATCAGTTACACATATTTAGAATAGCCACAAGTATGTGGAAATTATATATACCCCTGAGTATATATAATATATGACCCCGAATGGGTCAAGGAAGAAAGTAAAAAGAAATTTTAAGAATACTTCAGGACAAATGAAAATGAAGATACAACATACCAAAACTTTTGAGATGCTTTGACATCACTGCTTAGAGGCAAACTGATAGCTATAAATGCTAATTTTTTAAAAAGATTATGTTTATTTGACAGAGACACAGAGAGAGAGGGAACACAAGCAAGGGGAGTGGGAGAGGGAGAAGCAGGCTTCCCACCGAGCAGGGAGCCTGATGTGGGGCTGGATTCCAGGGTCCTGGGATCACGACTTCAGCCGAAGGCAGATGCCCAACAACTGAGCCACCTAGGCGCCTATAAATGTTAATTTTTAAAAAGGTAGTATTTGAGAGAGCCTTCTACCTTCAACTACTAGGAAGAGAAAATTAATCCCAGAAAAAAATAAAAGGGGAGAAAGATTTCTGACTAGAACAGAAATAAATGAAATGCAGTATTTCCTCACACACATTCTTTTTAGAGACAGAAGCTTTCCAAACGATTCTAGTGTATACCCAGCATGAAGAACAATCGGCTATATCAGACCTAGTTCATGAATAAGATCAATGCTATCCATTCAAAGTCCATAGACTGCGAAAAGGGTAAAGAGAACCCAGAAGACTACTATTTTATGACATTAAGGATCCATTAATGTAAAAATGAGGTTTACCCACTGTTTCAAGGTGAACAAATTTGGACCCTCGTTCCTCTCGGTATGTTTGCATATTCCACCCTGTGGGGGACCTCATGCCCCCTCTTATGAAGAATAAAATCTCCCATGGACTCCAAATAATGATTCAGAAAGTCAGAGAGTTGGGAGTGTGAACTCAGAACAATCTCTTTGTTCATCTCTCACTTGCTCTCAAGAAGTTATAGTCTCTGTATGAAACAATGGAGCATGGGGTTTGGTGCATAAACAATGAATCGTGGAACACTGAAAAAATAAATTAAAAATAAAAAGGAAACATTAGATGATGAAAGCAGGGCTCCATTCTAGGTGAGCCTGGATAACTTATCTTCTCTTACAGATTGCCCTGTCTGTAAATTCACATTGCCTCACATTCTCTTGAATTAGAATATACTTTTTAATGTCAACTGGTGAGTTTTTTTCTGAAGCAAAAATACATTGCCAGCTTCATGACTGTACACATTGGGACATTAACTTCATGTCCGTGGGCTAGTCTCATCTCCAAGTAGAAGTGTATGTCAGAGCAAAATAAAACACCAAGGGGAAAGAGAAGTTTAGCATCAAAATAACTCCCAGAGATGTGCCTACATATTTCAGGAAGGAAGGACTGTTGCAGAGACCCATACCATGGGTAACAAAGATATTTTTGACTTTTGAAAGAAAGTTCAGCTTTATTTTATTTCACCATTAATTTAACCAGCATCTGAACCAACATGGACAAGCAGCTCAGCACAGGTAAAGGACACTCTGCACTTCTCAGGGCAAGAGGGTGATAAGGAAATTTACAAATCCCATCACTACTTACTTGTCCTTTTCTCTTCTGACTGTGCTTTGACCTATTTACCAAAGGAGGTCAAATGGGGAAATAGGGATCCCAGATGAGAGATGTTTACATCCTATAAAAACCCACAGAACCAAACACATAGTAGATGGTTAACACTTAAGACACTAGAACTATCGACTATTTCAGGGTGAAGTCATAGCAGAAATTATTTAAATCAGCTGATTTTACTGATGAAGACCATGTAAAACAAAACAGATGAAGGCAGTGACACAGAAACTCCAAGCATTGCTCATTTGACTGAATAATTTGTGGAAAACGATGGACTTCCGTCCCTACTCTCTTAACAAATTGCGGATACTGACCCTGAGGGATGTCTTACACCTAAACATTTGACAAACCAACCAAATTCTCCAATTACAGCTGAAAGATAAAATGGGATTCATTAGACTACCTTTGTCAGCCCCATATTTTAACCTCAACGGTGACTATTTATGGTTCTATGTTTAGGACTAGAGAAGATGGACGCCCAAGCAGAGAATTATGGGAGATGCATAATCCTCCAGAACCAAGATTAATGTTTGAGAAAGGAGGTTCTAGCAACTTATTTCAGGCATAGTATAGTGGTCAAAGATCAGAAACTTGCCACTTAAAAGAATAAATAAATTCCTTTTTTTTCCCCCTAAGGATTTTAATTTTTATTTATTTGACAGAGAGAGAGATAGGGAGAGAGTGCACGCTAGAGAGCAAGAACACAAGCACAGGGAGCTGCAGGTAGAGGAAGAGAGAGAAGCGGACTCCCTGCTGAGCAAGCTCCATCCCCAGGACCCCGGGATCATGACCTGAGCTGAAGGCAAACACTTAACCCACTGAGCCACCCAGGTGCCCTGAGAATAAATAAATTCCTACAAGAATTAGCAGCCAGGTAACTGGGAGCTGCATATGATTCGGGTCTTTACAAATTGGTGTTCCTAAGTTAGATTAAGAAGTGAAATTTCATGGGGCACCTGGGTGGCTCAGTGGGTTAAGCCTCTGCCTTCAGCTCGGGTCATGATATCAGGGTCCTGGGATGGAGTCCCGCATCGGGCTCTCTGCCCAGCAGGGAGCCTGCCCCCCCATCTCTCTGCCTGCCTTCTGCTCTGCCTACTTGGGATCTCTCTCTCTGTCAAATAAATAAATAAGATCTTTGAAAAAAAAAAAAAAAAAGACGTGAAATTTTATGGTCCCAAATGAAACATATACAAGGATGTTGATGTAACAGAATATCCCTCCATAGATGTGGAATGTATTTTTTGCCATAAATATAAGAAAATAGCTATCAAATAATAGTACTTATCAATATGTACCATAGTTCGGACTACCCCTCTGTTCCCTTCCTCCCCAATCCAATGACTATTTCTTGTGCGGTACTGATAAGTATAAAAACATTAGTCTAGATAGGGCACACCACTGCATCTTTTCAGGTTTCTGATTTTTGAAGCAGATAAAGCAAATAGAGAGGCTTATTCGACTTGGTCTTGGTCAACAAGAACTTCACTTGGTAAAGAAACAAATACTGAACTTGCAGGAATGACTGATTTCAAACTCAAAGTAGCAAAACTTTATTGTGTTGAATGCCTCCTGTATCTTTGTCATGATTTACATGTGCCACTTTGCATGCTCCTCGTGAAAATCTAGCCAGGGGGGATTCTTACCTCGTTGTTTGACACCGAAACTGAAGTTTATGATGATAAAGTCACTTTAGCAGAGTCATTCAACTACATTTGTGCCTAAACATGATTACTCCCTTTCTGATTTCAAGCCTGTGCTCTTCTATTACACGGCGGATACCAAGATTCACTGACTTTGCCACCCAAGTCAGTTAATGACATATTTCCAAATAAGGTTTTGATTAAAAGGAATAGAAGGCTTACCTCCTTCCTTCTTTTGTTTCCATCTAATACCTGATTAATATTATCATCAAAAGGGATGCTTCATTCATAGTGTATTATCTCATCATTTCTAAATTTCAGATAGTATTTTAGGACTGCCTTAATTGTTAACATATCCATTTACCACTTCAGTATGGCTTAATATAGTTCTTAATGTTTTATCTAGGAAGTCATGAGTTTGATGCTCTATTAATGCTTTCTGTTTTTTTCTAGTTGTTCCAAAATTCTCATTTATATAAAAAGATATCTATATCAGTCAAAATCCATCAATGATTCACTCTCAACCCTGGGAAACTAGAAGTCTCTTCCTTATTTTACGTCATGTTTTAAAGATCTAACATTATGTTCTCAATGCAAAGATTTTCTAATATAGTGTTGATTAGTTTTGTGAATTCCTTCAAGCTCTGCCACGCATCCTTGCTTTGACCTTGACTCTGCCTGGTCAGGCCAATTTCCATCTCACTGGATTTATATTCAGACTTTTTCTCTCTATAAAGCAGTTTGCCTGTTTTGTTTTGTTTTGTTTTTGCACCTCCTCTTGACTATGAGTTATATCCATTTTATTTCATTCCTGGACTTTGCTCATTGTGGTGATAAAAATAAGAACCAGTGGGGCTCTTGGGTAGCTCAGTCATTAAGCATCTGCCTTCAGCTCAGGTCATGATCCCAGTATCCTGGGATTTAGCCCCTCATAGGGCTCCCTGCTCAGCAGGAGGCCTGCTTTTCCCTCTCTCACTCCCCAGGTTCCTGTTCCCCCTCTTGCTGTCTGTCAAATAAATAAAATCTTTTAAAAAAAATAAGGATCAGACACATGACTCACAGAATACCACCAACTATAAAAGTCAGCAAGGCACTCATACCTGGCATGGTTAGGGCTTAGGAATCAGGAAAGTGTATGAAAGTCAGTTTCAGAAAGATACTTAAGTCACCTCAAGAATCAGAAATATCATGTGAAAAAAATGACGGCAGCAGTACATCCTTGATGGCATTGATATGAGAAATAACTAAAGAAATGTGCTAATGTTCATATTATAGTACTAGTCAAAAAATAAAATTATGCACTGTTAAGAAGATGTATTACTCTATCATTACCTTTACAAGTAGAGCAGAGTCCTAAAATCAATCCTAAACATTCTTCATCTCAGCTCCCTCTGGACTATATAAAGATGGGTCTTGCTAGCTGCTCTGTCTTGTCCTGGGATCTCTTCTAGGATCTTTCTTTGTCTGTCAGTTGTGGCTGGAAACTTGTGTGTATTAATAGAAAAGCAGCTCTTAGAAACCCATGAGACCTAAATAAATATGTTAAACAATGGAAAAATGAGAGCTTTTTTTTTTTTTTTGGAATTTTTTCATCTAAATCTAATTTTTCATCTAAAGTGAACTTTGTTATGGGGACCTGCAATTTCAGAAGTGTGCCCAATAAGACATATATCAATATATAGCTTAAGAGATATCCAGCAAACCAGAGACATTAGATCCTATGGACAACGGCTTTGGAAGTAACAATGAATATTTGGTCAGAGCAGCACATGGAATGAATGCAGAGAACCTCAACCTTGAAGGCTTCTGAAACAAGGCTTACTAAGATCTTTCCAGAAGCACTTGTGTTCTCCTGTGCTGTTCATGTAACTCCCCACATCTATCCCCTAATTTGTATCTGTCACTGCTTATTTCTTATTGACATTCTTTTGAGGTCTTTGATGATTCTCTGGCCTTGAGATCATCTTGTTTTTCCCTTCCTTTTTCACCTAGTAAATAACAAGTTGTTTCTATTCTCATATTCTGCTTTCTCAAGCACATGCATATGCTTGGGTGCCCTGATCTGAAAAAGTCGCAGGTAAAACTACTAAAAACTAGAGTCAAAGGGCCTTGCATTGTGAGTGAGCAGAATGAGTAAGAGCCCTGACTGAGCAGATGAAGGGTTAAATTCTTTCAATCCCAGAGCATAAAGTCCAAGAGAACTTACACGAGGATTTCCCTATGAATAAAACCTTGTTTGAAAGTAGACTAAAGGGTGTGTTGTCTGTTTGTGGTCATTTGACCTGGCATAGATAGAGACAGACAAGGTGTAGATTGGTACTCAGGGAGTACCAGTTTTCTTTTGCCAGAGAAAATTCATCAGCTAGATTTTACTAGAGGCTGAAGCCCTATAAAAAGCTTGAGAAGAGCAAGGTAGCAGATTGAAGTGCCTTGGAATCAACAAATTTAGTTTTGAGTTAGTCTGCCACGTAACCAGCTATATGAAAAGGAGTAAACTTTTATCGCTTTTATGAGCTATGGTTTCCTTGTTAGTAAATTGTAGTTACTATTAATACCTAAACTGAAGATATTAAAGGAGATACAGATGAAAGTACTTCAAGTATTAAGTGGTTTGTAAAAGAACAGATATTGACGTGTTAGAGGTTATCTTTCTGATGATGTTAGTGAAGGAAGCCTTAACACCTGTCCTTGGGCATTACAGTTCTACCCCAATGTAGCAATACTTACATTTCATACTTTCTTAGGTTAGGCAAATGTTTTGTAATACTTTACAAGGCTGAAATATAAATAAAAACACAAGCAAAGAAAACTTAGAAGAATTTCCTTGAATTTGTAACAGGGCAAAACAGTTTATATGGAGAGGGAAGCTTTGATTTTTGATAAACCAAAATGATGTTCACTTTAGGGTATGATGGATAAACAGTAATTTTATCATGAAATATTGTCAAGACCTGTCCCATTTCAGACAATTTTTCTTTTGTTCCCAGAATCAGGGGTAGACTAAGAAGACAGACCACATATTCTCCCAAAAGTCAGAATCCTGACATTTACCCATGGGACAAAACTGCTGTTTTTCTTTTCAGAGGTCACCTAGAATCCCTTGTTCCTCTTTTGTTCTAGTTTCTGATAAATTTTGCCACTGAATAGCGTGAAGTTTGCTGACTACAGATAGAGCTGATTTCAACTGGAGTTAACAGTTTAAGCACAGAGAGAAATTGAGACGGACAAAAAAGGTTCTGGCTTTTAAAAAAGGATTATTCTCTTCATTGTTGTTTAGCTGAAGTAGGGGACTTCCCAACAACCCATCAGGGAGGAGTATGTCCAGTTGGATTTCTAAATTGCAAGTGATTGTCCTCTTATAATTACTCTTGAGAACTCATTCAGCCCTAGAAAGGAGCTGAATGTTAGGAAGTCTTTCTTATTGCAATATTGCTGTTGCATTTACTTGTTAAGATTTCTTCTTAATTGCACTAAAGAAATCACTTAAAAATTTTAAAGTGAGAAAAAGAAATTAAGAGGTTGTTTGTCATTGGGAGGAAAGCTTAGGTGTAAGCAGTGGCAGAATATCCTTTAAAAAAAAACACACACACACAAGAGGAATATAGGAGGAAAAAGTAACAATGACTATGATTAAGAACTAAGGTGAGGAGTCAGCAGTGGTCCAGATCTATAACAAAATTCCTTCCTTTTACTGGGTTCTCCCTGAGTTTCAATGTGCCTGGAGATTTTGATTTTTGTGATTTCTATAGATTTGATCTATTCTCAGGCAGTTGACCTCAAATGTATATTTAATCCATTAGTAATGTTTACTGTTATCTCTTTTATTTATATAACAAGGATTTGAATATAAGCCAACTGGGGGACAACTGGGGCAAGTGAACCAGAGAAGTGGCTTGACCTTGCTCCACACTATAAGGCAACTGTTGCTTTCCTGAAGACCCCCACACTCCCTTTCTGCCTCCCTCTATGACTATCAGTTGTTGAAACCTGGATCCTCAGAAAGATGGATTTCTGAAACTAACAACAGGGTAGACAGGCAGCCACAAGGGTACACTACAGTTTCCAGAGCAAAAAGGGAACCAGATTTTTCCCCATCCAATAGGTCAACAGCAGAGATTCTAATTGAATGTTATACATTTAAAAACATTAGATTCATTTGGGGGGGGGGGTTCTTTGAGAGATGGATTACAAAAGAAGAGTGACATTATAAGTACTAACTTGTTTCATGTCATAGGATCTTCAGAGCACTTCCTCTGTAACAGAATTAGGCACATTCTCACAAGTAATTGTGTCATTCCAATTAAGCTATAAACTCTGAGACTAGAAGATTTTCTCTTGGGTTCTATTAAATCTCGGGTACCTAGGCCAGTACTTGCTACATAGTAGCTATATTATTGTAGTGCTTGGTACAGAGTGACAATGCTATGCATTCTTGTTGGATAAATGACTGTGTATATTGTTGAAAATAGGCTCATTGTAACATTTTGCCAGGCATTAGAAATGACCAAATGGAAATGGCTTAAATTCAGAGGTCTGTAGATAGCTTTTATAAGTGATTAGAATTATTACCACATACCTGCTCTAAGAGAAAGTTTAAACATATATGCAGAATACACAAATCAATAGAAAGATACTCTGTGCTCACGGACTAGAAGATATATTGTTAGAATTTTCATACTACCCAAGGGGGGCGGGGGGGGGGGGGAACAGATTCAAAGAAACCCCTGTCAAAATTCCAAAGTCATTTTTCACAGAAATAGAATGGATCCTTAAATTTGTATGGAACCATAAAAGACCCTGAATAGCCAAAGCAATCTTGAGAAAGAACAAAGTTGAAAAAACATACTCCTTGATTTCAAACTGTATTGCAAAACTATAGTAATTAAAATAGTGTGGCATTGGCATATAAGAATATACATAGATGGGGCGCCTGGGTGGCTCAGTGGGTTAAAGCCTCTGCCTTCGGCTGAGGTCATGGTCGTAGGGTCCTGGGATCGAGCCCCGCATCAGGTTCTCTACTCAGCGGGGAGCCTGCTTCCTCCTCTTTCCCTGCCTGCCTCTCTACTTGTAATCTCTATCAAATAAATAAATCTTTTTAAAAAAAGAATATACATAAATCAATGGGACAGGATAGAAAGTCCAGAAATAAAACTGCATGTATATAGTCAATTAACTTATGACAAAGAGGCCAAGACTATACAACGGGGGAAGGGCCTTTTCTTCAATAAACGGTACCAGGAAAGCTGGACAGCCACACAGAAAGAATGAAACTAGACCAACGCTATCTTACACCATACACACAAATTAACGTAATATTGATTAAAGACTTAAACATAAGACCCGAAACCATGAAAAAATTCCTAGAAGAAATTAAGCAGTATGTTTCTTGGCATTGGTCTCGGTGATGATTTTTTGAATCTGACAACAAGAGAAAAAGCAACAAAACCAAAAACAAGCAGGACTATATCAAACTAAAAAGCTTCTTCAGGGCAAAAGAAAGCATCAACAGAAGGAAAAAGCAACCTACTGAGTGGGAGAAAACATTTGCAAATCATGTATCTGATAAGGAGCTAATATAAAAATATACAGTTCAATAACAAATAATCTAAAATATAGGCAGAATATGTGAATAAACACTTTTCCAAAGAAGATAGACAGTGGTCACCAGTGGTTCAAGAGCAAAAAAAGACATACAGATGGCAAACAGGTACATAAAAAGATGTTCTATATCATTAATCATCAGGAAAATGCAAATCAAAACCACAATGAAATACCACCTCACACCTGTTAGAATGGCTATAATCAAAAAGAAATAGGAAGTTTTAATGAGATGTGAGAAAAAGAAAACCTTTGTGTGCTGTGAGAACGTAAATTGGTGCAACCACTTGGGAAAACAGTATGTAGGTAGCTTAAAAAATTAAAAACAGGGGCACCTGGGTGGCTCAGTGAGTTAAAGCCTCTGCCTTCGGCTTAGGTTATGATCCCAGGGTCCTGGGATCGAGCCCCGCATTGGGCTCTCTGCTCAGCGGGGAGCCTGCTTCCTCCTCTCTCTCTGCCTGCTTCTCTGCCTGCTTGTGATCTCTGTCTGTCAAATAAATAAATAAAATCTTAAAAAAAAATAATTAAAAACAGAGCCTGAGTGACTTGATCAGTTAGTGACCTGCTCTTCATGTCCGCTCAGGTCATAATCTTAGGGTCCTGGGATCTGCCCCTGATGGGCTCCACACTCAGTGGGGAGGCTGTTTGAGTACCCTCTCTTTCCTTCTCCCTTTGCTCTCCTGACTCATGCTATCTAAAACAAATAAATCTTAAAAAAAAAAAAAAATTAAGAACAGAACTATCATATGACCTAGCAATTTCATGTATAGTTATTTTGCCAAAGAAAACAATAGTATTAATTCAAAAAGATACAGGAACCCCATGTCTACTTCAGAATTATTTACAATACCCAAGATTTGGAAACAACCTTAATGTCCATCAATGGACAAGTTGATTAAAAATTGTGGTCTACATACACGATGGAATATTATTCAGCTATAAAACATAAATTCTTGCCATTTGTGATTACATGAGTGGAACTTGAAGACATTATGCTAAATGGAAGAAGTCAGAGAAAGACCAATATCATATGATATCTCTAATGTGTAAAAATCTAAATATTCATGTATATAAACAAAACATATGTATAAGTAAAATAAGATTTACATATGCTACATAAATTTTGTACATTTAAATGTAACAAATTCACAGAAACATAGTACAGATTCAGGGGTGTGAATGCCAGAGGTATGGCAAAGGAAGAGCTGGAGAAATGGATTTTTTTTTTTCTGTTTAATTAAAAAAGAAATTCAAATACTTAAAAATTACCAAAGCTAGTTTCTTAGGCAGTTTATTACATTTCTTTATCCATCAGCATGTTTTAAGATTCTTACAAGGGCCTTCAATAGATTCTGTATTTTGTAATCATACCTGTTTAGAAACATCTCTAAATACATTCCCAAGTAATAATCTAGTAATAACTGTTTTCCAGGCCACTCTTCCCATTTTCTCCTCGGGCTTCTCCTGGCTTGTGCATGTGTGAGTGTGTGTGTGTGTGTGTGTGTACATAGAAATACATATCCATATACAATGAATATACACATTGTTTCAAAATATAAACTAAGCAGTGATGTACATCTTTGCTTACATGTCTTTCCCTGAAGCTAGTACATTGTTAAATACTGTTCAGTTCAGTACTTAAATTTAACAACTTTAGCAAATTAAGGAGGTCCTCAGATTACATTTTTTCCTTACAGAGCAGATTTTTGTGATATTTAAATTCAAGTTTACTTTTAGATTTCAAGAATGAAGAGATCTCCTGGTATCATGTAGGAATTATTCATCAGAATAATTCAGAAGCTGCAATATTCAAAGTTATGAATAAGTGGGACTAGTGAATAGAGTCCAGTGGCTTCAGGTGTCACTGTAATGAATGAATTATGTGACTCCATTTGAGTGAAGGCAGATTGTTTTCTCCCTATGGTGCCTCGGGAGCAAACGCTGGGAGAAACAAAAGTAAATTTATTGTAATGATGTCCTTAGAGGAAAATACAGGAGCTTGGGAAACATAAGCAGGACGGCAACTATCCTCACTGTGCTAGGGTTAAGTTGATGAAGTTTCTCATACAGAGTAGGGTAGGAAGTTAAAAACACAGGGAAGCAGAATCAGAAATAGCAACTTCTGTTCACATCTTTTCTAAATATTCCAAGTTGAACGTAAATTTCAGTGGAATATAACATGGCTCAAATTGAACTGCCAATTTCAAGACCCAGTAGTCCCTAGAGGAAGTGATGTGAAAGGGGGAGAGCATCGGGCTGGGTCCAGGTAGGTTGGGTGAACTGAACCATGTCTCACCTCCACAAATGCCCATGGTCTCTTCTCTCTTGAAGCATAAATGCTGTCAGTTTCATTCACAAGGCCTTGAGGTTTTACAGCTTTGCATAACTTCAATGGTGGGTGAAATAGTTTCACTGGGAACTAATGAAACTGTAATTTGTGTTTCTAAGTTTGTATTTATAATGCTGCAGTGTTGTTTAAAATAGGGGTACCCAAATTGCACCAGCTTCGGGCTCACTAAAAAACTGGGTTCCCTCTGCCCTATAATCACATACAAGATTTTCTCATCACAACAGCAGGGAACACAAAAATGCACCAGTGGAAGTGTCTTCCTGACTTCCTTCCCTATTTCCAGGCTCCCCACTCTCTTTGAATGCTCTTGGAAAGGATACAAGGAGAACATTAAATGGCAGAACCCTCATCTTCTTAGCATGGCTTTACCTATTTGGATGGGAGAATTAAAGGCAGAAGAGAGAATGTAAAAGGATTAATACCTTTGTGGTTCCTGAAGTCATGATAGAACTGCAGAACCTTATTCTTTAGGGGAAAGAGGTTAAAAAAAAGAAGAAGAAGAAGAAGAAATTTTCAAAGCCAGCAGAAGAGTAAACAGGATTTACCAACCAAGGTTACTGGGATGTTTTAAATGGGCAGTAGAGCAAAACATACTAAATTACTGGCCTTGGCCCTGAGCAGTCAGCAAAAACTAAAATAGCAGTTGGTTTTCTTGTTTGATTGGTTGTTTGATTTGTTTAAAACAAACCATTTATAAAAAGAGCTAACAAAATGTGCGAGACCACTAAGAGCACCAAGATAGTAAACTGAAGGTAAAAACCATCAATTTTAAGTGGAGAGATGAAAGCAAATAGCTTCCTGACTGCCCAGTGAGATGCTGTGATCATTAATACTGGCAGAATATTTTCAAAATTCTTCAACTTGTCAAAAATTGTGGTTGTGAAATTAAAAGAGGTGCCGATTGCAGACCAGTTTTGAGTCCAGAAATTATGAATCTGTCACCCAGCTCCCATTTACCCCTTTCCTACATTCACCCTTAATCACTTTAGTCTGAGATACTCACTTATCAAACACCAAATTACCAAATAGTAATTTATACAATAGCAAACATTTGGCTGAAGAAAGCAACCTGTATCCCCTCCCTTTCCACAACATGCTTGCATTTATTTTCTCCATTTTTAAAAAAGATTTTATTTGTTTTTGACAGAGCCAAAGCAAGAGAGGGAACACAAGCAGGGGGGAGCAGGAGAGGGAGAACAGGCTTCCCACAGGGCAGGGAGCCCAATGCAGGGCTTGATCTCAGGACCCTGGGATCATGACCTGAACCAAAGGCAGATGCTTAATGACTGAGCCATCCAGACACCCCTATTCTCTCCATGGTTTTGCAAGTTTCTTTTAAAATAATTTAGAATCTTTTTTGAACTTGTGTTTCCCATGAATTTGGAAGATCCGTGACAGAAGAACATGCATTCTATTTCTTACCAAAAGATTCATTCAATTTGCCAAATATCTACTGAACATGAATTATCTTGTGATCCATTTAGTATTGAAGTGATGTTTCTCTTGTAATGTTCAACTCTTTGATATATTTATGCTTTATCTTCCTAGAAAGAGGTGTCCTCCCAAAATAACTATTCAAGTCCTGTGACATGTACTACAGAGATGCTGAGAAGGTCTCAGTCAGTGTCCTCAAAGCGGCTCTCAGTAAAGCATCCATGAAACACAGAGATGTTAATAGCAAATCACAACCTACTTATATTACACTCCCTTACTCTCAGAGGCAAATCTGAGGCTACAAATAAAGAAGAGTTGTATTTTTCTCATCTTTATTTCTCCAGCATCAAAACAACACTCTTGTGCCTGACACAGAATAAGTAAGGTATTTTGTCTTTTTTAGTTCATTTTTACTTTTTTGGAGGAACAATATAGCACCAACTCAGTATCTACAGAATGTGCTGGGGGCACCTAAATGTGTACAGGTCAAAAACCATGGCCTAATGGAGGTAAGGATCACCCAAACAGGAATAAAAGGCACCAACAGATAAGAATCTTAATATTGTTGGCTAACTTTCTGGATTTTTGCTGCTTAGATCTTTATTAAAGGAAAAAATTTCCATCTAGCTTCAAGGGGTGTTGTTGGAGCTAACAGCCTCTAGGTGTTGGCACCTGTACGATCTACTGGAGTTTGCGCCAAGGTCATGGCCTTTTCATGTTGCTTCCAGCCAGTGGATGAGCATGGGACATATTATCAGGGTGTGGTCACATAGGACTCCTCTACCTGCAAATCTTTGCCCGGGAAACCACACTTAAATAAAGTCCAACTTTTGTTCATTCTTTCATAGACCCTGGTCTGATACTTTATCTTAAAATGTATTGTGAAACCTATCATCACTTTGATGTGTTTTTTATTTTATTTTATTTATTTATTTGACACAGAGAGAGAGATCACAAGTAGGTAGAGCAGCAGGCAGAGAGAGAAGGGGAAGCAGGCTCCCCACTGAGCAGATGCGGGGCTCGATCCCAACACCCTGGGATCATGACCTGAGCAGAAGGCAGAGGCTTAACCCACTGAGTCACCCAGGCTCCCCCACCACTTTGATGTTCTATGTGCTCTCCAATTTTTCTATTTCTAGACCTTATTCTGTTTCATTGATCTATTTGTCTGTTTTGTCTTTTACCTTGAGGTGAACACTGAAAGTTCCAGATATACTTTCCCCTCATAGTTAAAGTTTTATTAAGGCAAACATACAAGTAAAGAGAATAAAGTTAACCCCAGAAATGAGTTAGAGGAAGTGATCACCATTTTGCATTTCTTCATCACTTGTCTATTCTGTTGCTGTTTTAGAATTTAGAGAAGTCTTAAGTTCACAGAAAACTTATAAGGGAGATTTCCCATACAGTCCCCGACCCAGCAAATGCAAAACTTCCCCATTATCAACATACCTCACCAGAATGGTATACTTGTTATAATTGATGAACCTACTTTGACACATCATAATCGCTTAAAGACCATAAATTACATTAAGTTCATGCTTGATGTTGTACATTCTAAGGTTAGGACAAATGTTTAGTGACCTGCATCCATAATCATAGTGTAAGTATTTTTACTGTCCTAGAAACCCTGTGCTCTGCCAATTCATCCCTTCCCTCCACATGCCACAACCACTGGTTTTTGATTCCTTTTAAATTATGAAATTTTTTCTTCATTTATTTTGAAACCATTGTTGGGTATGTACCCCTTTTGGCTTTTTACGTCTTCCTGATAAAGACCTAAACTTATATTGCTTATGTAATTTTTTCATACTTCGATTTCACTCATTTTTCTATGACGTGCTATGTTTTGCTTTTATTTATTCTGGTTTTAAGATCTCTGAAACTGGATTAATGTTGTTCATTAAATACGGAATATTCATCGTCATTGTCTCTTGATAGATTCTCTGTGTTGCTTCCCCTCTTCCTCTGGGATTATAACTATACGTACAGAAGGTTTGATTTTTTTTCCAACTCTTTGCATCATATTTTTGTTGTCTTTTATTTATGTTTCAATTTTTTATTTACATTCTAGTCAACATACAGTGTATTTATTAGTTTCAGGAGTAGAATTTAGTGGTTCGTCACTTATATATAACACCCAGTGCTCATCACAAGTGCCCTCCTTACTCCCCCATCACCCATTAAGCCCAACCCCCTGCCCATCTCCCTTCCAGGAACCCTGTTTTTTCTCCAGAGTTAAGAGTCTCTTTTATGGGTTTGTCTCCTTTTTTTCTTTCCCTTATATTCATTTCTTTTGTTTCTTAAATTCCATATGAGTGAAATCCTATAGTATTTGTCTTTTTCTGACTTATTTCACTCAGCACAATACTCTCTAGCACCAACCTTGATTTCTGCTATGTACTGCTTTTTACATGCACCCAGTGGATTTCTTTCATTTTTAAAGTTTAAAATTCCCATTTATGTTTACACTTATCTAATTATACTTTTCTCTAAATTTAACTTTTTGAAACCCATGTAAGCTAATTCCAATGTCTTCCTCATAGATCTATAACTACTGACTTCTTTATTATGGGTTACATTTTCCCATTTCTATTCATGTCTCTTTTGTTAAATTATACATTAGGTATTGTGTATGGTACCTTGAACATATTTTCTGTAAGTTTATACACACATACTATATACATATTTAAAATCTGTGTGTACATTTATGTGTACGTGTATTTTTTTAAGGCAAAGTTAAATTAGTAGATCGTTTTGAGCTTATCAAGGCTTTGTTAGGAAAGTCTATTCATTTTCTCCTCCCTACAAAGACACAACTTATTCTAACAGGTTATGGACCTTATTCCCAGGATGATGTCTTCAAGGATCTCAACTGAATTCTAATGTTATTCTTCAAATTATTTTTACTTTAGCTAGTTTAAAACCCCAACATGTATTCCCAAGTCTCAGCAAAATCTGAAATTTTTTTCATCTCTCAACCCTTTGTGTATTTTCTGCTAGACTCTGTGCAATCTCACCCTGTCCACATGCCTCCTAGAATTTAGCCAAGGATAAAGCAGATAACCCCATGAAAATTTGAGGTACCTTTTTCTCCTTGCCTTACAAATTATATTTACCATAATAGCCCTGAATTCTGCTGTTTCTTTCATACAGTAAAGCTTTAGTTTCCTGTCAGGGCCCTAACTTTCTGCATATTTGGGAAATTTCTCTAGGCAGAAGTCTGGATCGCATATGGAACTCAACTAAGTTGGGTTTTGGGGGCTCTATATGTTTGTTTTTGTTTTAGATCACTGCCCTATGTCCGTGTCCTGATGCCTTAAAACAGTTGATTTATAATCTTGGCCAAGTTCTAGAATAGCTTAGGATGTGAAGGCAAGTCTAATACCAACTATCAGAATTGTAAGTCACAAATTAGTAAAATATTTGTGTGCTCTTCTGAACCTCTTCTAGGATGCTGAGCTTCTGAGAACATCTCCAATGTCTATCTTGGGGAAAATCTGATATACATTTGATTAAAAATGAACAAATTAATGACTGAGGATTTTGTTAAATGGGAAGAATTGACTCGTCTGATAGGATTATTAGGAACCATCAAGAGTCCTCTGACTGATATTTAAAATGTTCTGAATTCATCAGAGTATCCTAAATTTGAAAAGCCCTCAAAGCCAAAAATTCAGAGTGACTATGTTCAAATTCTCATTCTATTATAAGCAAGTCCATGATTTTGCTAGGTTACTTAACCTTCCTGAACTCCAATTTCAAATACAGAAAAGGACATGTGAACCTGGCCTGTGGTAAGGCTTACACAGAAAGTAGCTGCTTACAATTCCTGCCTCCCCTATGGAAGTTTTTTGTTTGTTTGTTTGTTTTAAGATTTTATTTATTTGACAGAGAGAGGTCACAAGTAGGCAGAGAGGCAGGCAGAGAGAGAGGGGGAAGCAGGCTCCCTGCTTAGCAGAGAGCCTGATGCGGGACTCGATCCCAGGACCCTGGGATCATGACCTGAGCTGAAGGCAGAGGCTTAACCCACTGAGCCACCCAGGCACCCCCTCCCCTATGGGAGTTTAATAGTTCACTTTGTTCCTCTATCTCAGCTACAAATAATGATAGAGTAATAGAATTATTTGCATTATTATAAGTATTATTTGCATTATTGTTATAAGCATTTTGTATAAAATATAGCCAGGGCACACATGGTGTGGTCTGGGAATTCGCGTTATTTCACTAAAGTCACCAATTCTAATGACAGCCAAATTGTTGAATCAGTGTCAGAGAAAACATTGGTACCTGTTGATAACTAGGCTTTAAAAGGATGACTGTCAACAGAAATATACCTATCTTTAACAAGCCTATTCAATCTTAATAAATAATGTATTTTTTCATACTATAAACTATAAATAGTTTATTTACACTAATAGATTTTATCATTAAAGGTCAATGATCACAGGAAAATAGGAAACATACATTGAGATGTGAGAAGATTTGGTTATTTAGAGAATACTTTCTATAGAAAGAGTTGCAAGGAAGCTGTGGGTATCTACACAAGTTTCTTATGCTTGAGGCAACTTTTAGGGGTCAAGAGCATTGACAGTTGAATGGGAAAAAAAATGGGCTAGAAAAATGCCTGCCATTCAGGAGAAGACGAAAAAGTGAAAGACAGGTTCTCAATTGGGTGAGATAAGGTAAGAATGTGGGTGGAGTAAGAACCAGGAGACAAGACCTGCAAATATTTAATAAATCAGTTTGCTGCATTCAAAATCCCCCTTTATGGGATGATGTGATTACAGTTCACAGGAATGACAACTGGTTTAAATTTTCAGAGTTTAAATTTTCAGAGAACTAACCATCATGGGTTGATCATGATCTAGAAGACAAGGAATGTTCTGAATCAGTATAATATTAGGATCACAGAAGCTTGGAGTTAGGGTTAAGTGCTATCGGTAAATATGAAGTAAAAGGGGTCCCTCAGTGAGGCTCATTATTGAGACACCACAGTTAAATCAGTAAGTCAGAGAGTATCACTCTACAACACAGTCAAGGAAAGACTGGGAAGCAATCTCTTTAGGGAAAATTAGACTTATCAAATATGAATAATTGAGGGATACTCTTCCTCTTCTCCAGAAGTCAAGAAACTGACTTATAAGATCTGTGGGCCAAGACAAGCTGAGACCCTAAAGCTGTCTGAGTAAGGTCAGAGGGAGCTAAAGCCAGTGTGACCCAAATGACTTTCAAGCTGTCATATCATCTAGGATTTTTCATTTTTGTAAATTGGAGGAGACTGAACAGATTTCTGATAGCTCTGAAATAATTCCCAAACAATAACAACATTATATTTAGTCCAACATAGTAGACAATGGACCAATTTCAGAAACAGTCTGATTTCAGATTTCAATTACCTATACATTTTTTAGGAAACTATGATTTTTCTTTCTTCTTTTATTCATCCTATCTTTCTTATCATTCAGAGATTTTTTTTTAGTTCAGTCTTCCACCTGCCCTTTCATCCTGCAAAAGGAATAGAGGTTTGATAGCCTAAGACTTCTTATATATTCTAAAGACTCTTGGATATCCAACTTAAAATGTTCAAACCTTCTAGATGAACACCTGACCACAGGAGCAGGGCTCATTAACTTATGCTTCTTCATCATCTCAACAGAGATTTTCTAAGCCTCATGCCATGACATATGAATCTCCTTTCCTTTTATATCACATACACACAACCCCCTCCTTTCTCGAATTTCAGTTTAGGGCCTCTGACACATCAATAGAATTCTTAGTGTCCTTGGCCTAGACTATTTAGTTTACCAGGAGGGTCTGGGAAAGAGGCCAAGGACTCACTTTTATATGTATTTTCCAGCGATTCGATACATAAAAATTAGGAAAACATTTCTGCTGAGGCTAATGATCAATAAGACTTTTAAGCAGTAAATCCCCTCTCTTCCCATTCTCTGGCAGTAATGACAATGCTCACGTCTCAGAGATAAAACGTTGCTATTTACAGAGGGGATACTTTTCTAAAAGCTGTTATAGTTGCTAGAGCCATAGTGGAAGGCTTTGCAAAAGGCTAACAACCTCAGTTTTATTTTGAAGTCATGATTCTCTCAGCTCTAACGGAGCAGAGTGGCCTAAATGAACAGGCTGGGATTCAGTGACAGAGCAATGCCTTTTTTAAAGTAAGCTCTATGCCTAGCATGGGGCTCAAACTCATGACCCCCAAGATCAAGAGTCACATGCTCTACTAACAGCCAGGCAGGTGCTCTGAGAAATGCCTCTTTAGAGTAACTGGGTCAGTTATTAAATTTTTACCTGTCAGCTCAATCCCATCCTTCTTTGTCCTGTTTGGTGATGAAAGCTGAATTTTGCCGAATACGTTTATTTTTTTTTAAATAAAGAATAACTGTATAACACTTCAACCAGCTTCTCCAAATGTTCAACATCTTATGTAACTACAGATAGTTATAAAAGCCAAGAGATCAACATTCATACAACCCTTTCAAATAACCTACTTGTCTTATTTACATGTTGCATGGAGGTAAAGGCTCAAAGTAAAATGGGGAGATGCAGAAGGTCACCTTTTCTCTACCACAATTTCCCCCCGTGACATTCAACTCTTGTGAAAAAGCAGACAAGAAAGATTACATTTATGATTAGGAGTAACACCTCCAGCTGCTATGATTGTATTTCTCTCTCCCAGCAACCATCAACATTTAGCTATTACTGTGTATGGAGACTAATGTGTGTCACAACACTGCAGTGAGCATTTATTTTCATCATTAATAACTCTTAAGCTATTCATCATAGTAGCTTTAATACATTTGGCTCTTTTGAGTCAAGGTACCCAGAAGTAATATGTTACTCTCTGGGATCCCACTGCTATTTTTTTGTGTCAATAGAAATTTATTACTAAGCTTGGAAATGAAGTATTACCTAAGATTGTTTAATGTGTTAAAGATTCTAAATTAGAAAAGAATTCTCTTGCCTGTAGAAGTCTGCTCTTCAGGATCCTGAAGTTGAAGTTACTAAAGAGATTTTGTTTTACTTTTATTTCTAATGGTAAAATATTTAAGTCATTCGACATTATTGTATAACAGATGGTGCTCACACTTTTCTGAAAAAAGAAGTGGTTTCATAAAATTATGTGCAGGTTTTTTTAAGGCATAAAATTGACACATTTGCTCAAATGTGAGAGCATTTACTTTTTGATTGACTTTGCAAGAAAGATGGTTTCAACATAGTAATATGTGGTTTGACTGTTGTGACTCTACAGAAAAACAAGGTATATCTTAAGGTTTACAAGCTAACTTTTGCTTTATTGGGAAACAATTAACCAATATCTAGAATCACATGATTGGCCCGTGTATTGTAGATGTCCAATTCAATACATAGGGAGTGATGGGGACAGAAGTAGGGGAGTTTTCTCATTGTTTTAAAAAAAATGTCGGTATTAAAGCTTGCATTTTAAGAGCACTACTTAGCTCAGACTTTCATGACCTGTATTTATTCCCCAGCTTAAACTTTTTTCTCCATGTTCTTTATTTCCTCAATGGTGAGCCCTCACTTAATAGTACAACATGATGTCATATTTGTAGGTTCCTTGGAAATCATCTAGTTGTATAATCTAATTCTGTTAGTTATAAAATTCATCCAGGGTGGGTCAAAGTCATGTAGTTAATTGAAGGCAGAGCATTGATAAAGGTGTTCAAGCATAGTGTAGATGATTTTTTACATTAATGATATCAAGAACCTACTATATGTCAGGCATTTGAGATGGAAAAATATATAACATAGGATAATCCTTGATGTCACATTATTTATAAAATAAAGTATAAGACATTAAAAGCTCTCCTGCAGTTGCAATTTACATGGTGTTTAGGAAGAATTTGATAGCATCATGTTGCATGTTAGTATGATCACTTTGGCTACCACGTAGAGACTATACCAGAAGAGTAAGAGTAGAGTAAGTGAAACAACATAACATAGTGGGGTAAACATGAAAAGTGATGAGTTAGTTTCACAAGAAAACAGTTTCTTATAAAGAATGTAATATCCCAAGTGGTTTATTGGAGGACTTGAGTGAGGGAAACAGATTTGAGCAGAAGGACCCAGTGAACCATGATGCTGCTAAAATGGGGATCTCAACTAATCCCAAAGGGAATTCCAAATTTAGAATTCTGACCTTGGAAATGGCCTATTAGAGAAGTTTCAAAGTGAAGCAAGAACATTGGGCTTTTGTAACACGCATTGACCAAGCAAGAAAAGGGTTGTGCCTGAGAACAAATTTAACATTGGATGAGACTGTACCCCTTAGCTGAGTGCAATTACTAGAAAGATCATCTGGGAGCTAGCATGAAGCAACACTTCTGGAAGCTGAAGGAACAGTGATTAAGGTCTGAGCAAGAGACATAGATGGTGCCCAAAATGTTACTTGAATGGGAAATTAGAGGAAAAGAAGACACAAGGTTAGAACCTGGGGTTTTCTTGGATGTACAAAATGGATGGGAAGAAGGAGTTAAGGGTGACTTCTCATTTTGTAATTTATGCATCTTTGTTGACAGCTTTGATATTTCCTGTGGGGAACTATCATGATTTAATTTGTGGTATCACAGCTGGAAATGGAGATATTTGAGTATATAATACAAGTTTAGATGGAAACACAGTATGTGGAATCATCAGAATATAAATAGTCACAGAAGCCAGGGCAGAGTAGGTGATTCCAATGAGTGTAAAAAGAAAACAAAAACAAAAACAAAAACAAAATAACAAAAAAACTAGTTAGAATTAAAAAAAAAAAGTGAGAACACGGATAATCAACCCCTTTAAAAATGAATGAACAGGAAATAAAGTTGTGCAAAAAAACCCTAAAGATTTCAAGAAAGAGATACTATTCTGCAATGTTAAATTCCATCCAGAATTTAAGGATTATATCAATTGGAATTTCATAATAGAAATATTTATGACCACAGGATGGAATAATGGGATGAGAAAAATTAATGGAAAATGATTAATGTGACCACAGATATAGGCCATTTGAGTATTTTGTCTATAAAAATAAGTGAAAAACAAGGTAGGGCCTTAGTAGGAATATGAGACCCAGGGAAGTTTCGTTACTAATTTTTTACAGGAATCTTTAAAGATACATGGAAGACAGGTATAATCAAGGAAGCAGAGTCTCTAAATAGGCTGGAGTAGGATGGAATATACAACAGAATGGGTAGATTTGGGGGGCAATGCATTTTTTTCCATTTTATTAAAAGAGAAGACGATACATGTCAGAAGTCAATTTATAGGTAAGAAGTTGGTGAAAATAATGGGTCCTAGAATCTCAAATTGGAGATCTCAAATTAGAATCTCAAACAAACTAGATGAGGGCTGGGAACTTAGAAAGAGTCATAGTCTCTTTCTAATGTAGTCTTTTCTGCCCCTCTACCCTACCTGTGTGGTTGGCACCTTTCTCCAAAACCAACCCTTCTCTAAGATGCACATTTATAACCTTCTAGCCTTAGAAAACCATTCAAATCCATGATCACCAAATATAAGATAAGGAGCCAGTACAAGGCATTGCTCATGTGCTCATTTGGATCATTCCTCAGTACCTTTCCTCTGTTCATTGGGCATGTGGTTTAACCTGCCCAACCATAATTCTGCACATCAGGAACATGTGAATTAAATCCCTGTGCCATCTTTTAACTTGGTAAAAAAAAAAAAAAAAAAGGTAAGATAATTAATGCAATCCTACACTCTAGGGGTCACTACTTCTACATAATTTTCTATGCCTCAGATCTGAAGGAAGCTGTTCAGTTTACTAGTTATACAATCTTATATAAGGTACTTAGCATTTGATTTATAAAGTTAGCACAATAATGCTTTTTAATGTAATGCTATTTTGAGAATCTAATTAAATTGTATATGGGGAAATACCAGTAGTATTGTTTGGGTTATAATAAAGTCAACAGGACCTACTTAGTCAAAAGGAAGGAATCAATGATATTACAGTGAGTCTCAGATAATTCAAGAATGGGAAGATTTCAAGACTTCAGTAATAAATAAGTTTTTTAAAAAAGGGACTTCAAGAATAAATTAAACTGGGGACTGAAAAAATGTGAACAGTACTTAATCACCTGCTCATGGTCCCGTATTTTTTTTTAATTCCATTCTTATTTTATGTACAATTTCCATGTGGTAAGAAGGAGCAGGAAAGAATTGTAAAACTTTGTGCTTTATCCTTCAGCAATTGGAGAAAAAGAAACCAGCTCCACTTTTATTCAGTGACAAGTATGTTGAGAGGAAGGGATAACACAGATTGGGTCAGGGACACCTGGGATTAGGCTGCAGGATCATAGGACTGAAAATGGCTACTTTATTATTGATAAACAGATAGATGGTGATAGGGAATAGGGTAGTATGGGAAATAAGAGGTTTCCTATAAAACTAGGCTTTAAAAACAAAAGCAAAATATCTAATAGAAAATCTAAAAGGCATCCCAATTCCTAGCATACTGGGTCACTGACTTGGGAACCTGCAGGAGAGATCAAGAATTTTCCAACTGCTTCTTTAATACAAAACCAAGTATAAGGCAAAAGATAAGAATAAGCTTTGCTGAGGGCATAATTTGCAAACCACTTCTAGATCCATGGTCTCAACTCAACACATTGTTTCTGGAACACTCTAAATTCTTTCTCATGTCATGGCCTCTAAATGCACCTTCACTTAACCTGGAAAGCTATTTTTGTAGACCTTAACAAGTCTCTCACTTTTTTCAAGTTTCCATTCCAATATAATTTCTTCAAATACCACATCTCCTTTTTCTTAAAACATTCTTCATATTCCTTACATTTAAGTTTTTCTTTACCTTTTTTTTTTTAATAGGTCACGCTCCATTGGAACTCGAGAGTGGTGCCCCTATCTTTCTAGTTTAGTCTGTTCTTACCTAGAAGGTTTCCTGGTACAGAGAGGGAGTCCTACAGTTTTATTGAGTGTGAAGTGAGTAAGTCGGTAAGTCTGAGTGTCAAAGAAACATGATAAAATTCAGCAGAGATTTTGTTTTACAAATGCAATACCCAAGGCTCAGAGATGTTTCTATGACAGGAAATACTGCACAGGTAGTAAGCTGTAGTGTGAGGACGTACATAGAATAAACTGATACGCTGTTTCATATTTAACACTATCACAATACATGTATGACTTATGCACCACAAGAATTCTAGAAGCAAACAATAAGGCAAAGTAATTTGAAAAGGGTCTTTATAGTTGAAGAAAACTGGATTTAAATGTTATCTCCACCAGTCTTGTGATGATTAGTTACCTAATTTAAGCCTCACTGTCCCCTCTGTAAAGTAATTCAAAAATTCACCCTATGAACCTTTCATTAGTACTATGTACACAAATGGATATTAAGTGATTAGCCTTGAGCAGAGACCATGGCAAAAACTGGTAAAAGGTATTGTTATCCTATTGTACACAGGAGAGAGTCCATAGATGTCTTCTTAATTCTGATATCTCCATAGTTTCTAACAGACCCTGAAGAACACAGAAGCTAAAACTTATTAGAGACCTAGCATTTGGGTGACACACAGAAACCAGACAATGCCCCTTCAAAAAATGAGAAAATTATAAGAAACCCCAGCTCCCAAAATAAAAGATGACAAAGTCAATACATGCTACATACAAAACCACCAAACCCTGGGTACACTTGGAGATGGGGGCACGGTAGCCTATGTGGGGATTCTATAAACACAAGGAGGAATTTCTTCTGGGTTATCAATTAGAAAAATGTGCTCCCGCTGGGAAGACAACACTTTGGGGAAACATCCTAGGAAACAAGATAAAATGTGCAAAGAACAGGATAAATGGGTACTTTATGCTTCTAACTTCTACGTATTTCTATATCAACCCCAATTACCCCAGCTCCCACAAATGTCACAGCAGCTATGCTGATAGGAACAAAAGTCTAGATATTCTTACTGGTGCATTCTTTCAGAGATGCACAAGAAGTATTATTATATTTCTCCTCTTTTGAATCAGAATTTGTAGAAATAGGTACTGTGAGGAGTTTTGAAACTAACCAAAACAACACCGATTCACTATAGAAGAGTCAAGATTGCAGGACTATAAAATAAATTGAGCAAGAATTGCCCCCACCCAACCAACGACTAAACAAAAAGCAAAACAAAACCAAAGGGATAAATAGAAAACTATGAGAAAATGAAGGATCAGACTTTGAAGAAAACATAATTCGACAAACAAGGGCATTTCTCGTAAGTGCTTATGTAATAGCAAATACACATTAAAAAAGAGACTTAATTGTCTCCTGAAAGTAAGGCAGGAAACTTCCTCTCTCCTTTTCTTAGAGCGTTTACTTAGAAAATGTGTAAGTTCTTACTCTCTTTGAAATGTATGTAAATGTTTTTTTAAAAATCATAGTGAGTCAGACCAAAAAAAAAAAAAAAAAAAAAAATCCCCTTGTCCAGGTTTAAGAGTATGGGCTGTCTTTCTCAGGGATCAGGAACCATCTCCCTGAAATGTAACCATCAAAGAAAATAGCACCGATTTCTATAGGAGGGTAAGAGCCTAAATTCAACAGTTGCCTCATCCTACATTCCAAAATTACCTCCCATCATAAATATAGGACAAGTTTATTTTTCCTTTGGACAAAGCCAATTAGCAAACAGATGGCCATCTCAATTACCAGGTGAACTATGTGTGACAAATGAGGCCTCTTGAGGACCAGCTATTTTTTATCTTGAGATGATGTATGTAATAGATTGTATCTGTTTGGCTAACTGCAAAGGTAAGATTTGTTCTGTTTTTGCAACATCTTAGTGTATCGCCTGCGAAACTCATGCATTCTGGTTTAATGCTTATTCAGTAATAAAACTGTGTTTTGTTTTATGGTTGTTGTTGTCTCTTGTAACATTGTGGAGAAGTTTTGTTTCAGGAGTTTTTTTTTTGTTTTTTTTTTGTTTTTTCCCCATAAGATCCCAAAACCTCCTACTATAGATTGACCAATAAAGACCTTCAGTTAAAAAAACAAACAAAAGAAAAAAACTTCATTTTAATGAAATAGGACTTAAAAGGCCAAAGGAAAAGACAGCACAAGTAGACAAAAGGAAACAGTACAAACCCAAGGTCACAAGTTCAGTCCCAAGGTAGAATTGATTGGTGAATTAGAAAACAGAGTAATATATTTACTCCTAAAAAATTATCATAGAGGGGCACCTGGGTGGCTCAGTGGGTTTAAGCCTCTGCCTTTGACTCAGGTCATGATCTCAGGGTCCTGGGATCGAGTCCCGCATCGGGCTCTCTGCTCAGTGGGGAGCCTGCTTCCCTTCCTCTCTCTCTCTGCCTGCCTCTCTGCCTACTTGTGATCTCTGTCAAATAAATAAAATCTTAAAAAAAAAAAATTGTCATAGAAGTCAAAACAAAATACATAAATAGAAATTATAAAATTAGAAGTTAATTTAAAAAGATAATCTCAGATAAGAAAATTTGGTGTCAAAAAAAATTGAGGCAGATTTTAAGAGGTATTTAAAAATTTTAAAGCCCGAATATTGAAAAGACAGTTTATCATAAAAATTTGATGTTACATCATGTAATTCTAACTCAGTTCGGTTAAACTACTGAATTGCAATAATAGAAGTTTGTTCTGCAGGCAGAAAAGGGAAGTTTTCTACAGACATATGTTAATTAAGGTTTATCTCAGACTTCCCTACATCAATATTCAATGCCAAACATGGGCTCAGAGAATAAAAGTGATCCTAACCTATTTTGGGGGAGGAAAAAAACCTACAAAATTTGTCATCTAAAGTTGGTCGATCCAAATGAAGAACTCAGGAATGGAGAAAACGATTTCTTTCTTTCTTTCTTTTTTTTTTTTTTTTAGAAACTGATTTTAAGGAGGAAATCAATAGTGAGAAATGAATCCATTCAAACTGAGATTCAATACTGAACTGCAAATTAATAGTTACAGAACAAAATATTAAAAATCTTAGTGTAAAAAATTAACATAATAAGCAAAAATCAGGAGGTAGAAGGAAATTATTATAAGAGCTAAAGACAAAAGCCTGCTATTTTTACCATGCATAGCAGGAAATCAATGAAAATTATCTTAAAATATGAGGTTAAAGAAACACATAATGGTTCCATCTTATTGTTTAACAACTCTTTCTTAACTTTGAATGAATATATTACAGAGTGGTACATCTTGTGATGAGAAAACATGTATTTGAAAATCAGCAACAGTTTGAAAATTATCAATGGCTCCAGTTTGTTTATGGTTTCAGTGAACTTGCATTTAATGCATTTTATTACATTTTTCAAAATGTTGTCTCAGATTTTTTGAATATCTATACACTTACACACTTACAGATTTGTCCAAAATCATGCACACCTAATAGAGAGGTTAGTTTATTTTAATTTGCAATTTCACTTTGATACTTTTTGTCATTATTTGAAATCTTAATAACGAGCATGTAACTTTTAATCAAAAAATTAAAACAGAAAAAACATACAAGATGCTACATTGGATTTTTTTTTTTTTTTAAGATTTTATTTATTTATTTGACAGACAGAGATCACAAGTAGGCAGAGAGGCAGGCAGAGAGAGAGGAAGGGAAGCAGGTTCCCCGCTGAGCAGAGAGCCCTCTGTGGGGCTCGATCCCAGGGTCCTGGGATCATGACCTGAACTGAAGTCAGAGGCTTTAACCCACTGAGCCACCCAGGCACCCTACATTGGCTAATTCTTAGACTTGTCATTTGGATCATTATTTTCTTTGCATTATTTTTATCTATCACAAAGACTTAATTCCCCTTTACCTATGTTTTATCCACTCAATTCTGAACCTTCTCAGAGGTATTCTTCATTTTGATACTCATCTTTCCAGGTACATTTCTATACATATAAATGTATTTGTATATACAGTATTATTTTTTTTTAAGATTTTATTTATTTGAGAAGGAGGTGGGAAGGAACAAGTAGGGAGGGCTGAGGGGGAGAGATAAATAGTCTGAAGCAGTCTCTGAACAGAACTTGAAGCCAGACACAGGCCTCAATCCCTTGATCATGGGACTGTGACCTGAGCTGAAACCAAGGGCTGGATGCCAAACTGACTGAGCCACCCAGGTGCCCCATGTACACAGTATTATTTAAGAATTTAGTAAATGGTTTCAGATTGCTTATATTGTTCCACAAATTTCCATTTTTAATGGTATTAATTCTTACATAGTTCAACCTCATGCTTTTAACAGTTGAAATATTCCATTATACTACTATACCATCATTTAGCTATTCTCTTATTTTGAGTAACTTTTGTTATTTCCTATTCTTTCCTATTATAAGGAAAGCTACAATCACCAAAATTTTAAATACTTTCTTGGGCAAATGTTCAGATTTTAAGGTATGACAAACTAGCAGTTTCAATTTCTTCTAATCTTCCTCCCACATAGGCACACTGAAGATGTAGTGGGGATATTGAGTGTCATTATCAGTCAGAACTAATTCAAGGAGAGTGACATAGGATGGAGACATAGGTCAGTACTAAATTTGACCTCATCCCATAAAAACATTTAGTCAAAAAAAACACTGAGAAAACTCCTAGAACTTGGAGGTGAAGCTGATGCTACTCTTGCACCAGAGTGCAAGAAAGACTGCCTTAGATGGATGAGAGAAGTATCTACACAATGACCACATTACCTCTCCCCCCACCAAACTAGTGCAGAACCATGTGGAGAGGTCCCTCTGAGTCTCATTTCCCCAGTAGGAAAATAACCAGGAGGGAAGCCTCCCACCCCCCACACTGTGGACCACTTTGTGGAAGACTTCACCCTGATCTCATCCCAAAGGGTCTGCAGGGGAATGTGTGGGACTCAACCATTGGGAATCTGAGTGTAAAGAAGGGAAGACAGTCTTGTAACAAGTAGCACACAGGTCTTGGTAGATCACATTTATATGAGTAATGCCCAAGTAGTAATCCCAACCAGTGGCATTACTCACTGCAGAACCCAGTCAGTGATGCACTCTCACCAAGGAAACTTAAGTGGGTGCAGATATGCCTGATTCCAACCATCAAATGATGATTTTTACTGGCCCTAGAGCCTAGTTTGTCCACACCCAGGCAAGGAGCTGAGTCACAACCCACCTACTGTGGAGAGTGTCACCTAGTACAATATGATTAGAAAGACTGGTTAGAAAACCTGGAATTTGTAAAAGCCAGTGGCATTGGAGATAAGGGCAGGTAAACCAATGAACCTACTCAACCATGGAATATAGAGTGCAAGTCAGCCTGAGTTAAGACAACAAATAAAACTAAAGTCAGAATAGCTTTCAGAATAGCTTTCCCCAGTTTTCCACAGGTAGCTAGACTAAGTGGTAGTCCTGTTCATTGTTAAATAGAGCCTCCAGCCTTCCTGACCAGGGAACCTAACCAGAACACATGAGAAACTGTGTAACCCAACCAACAGTCATATATACAGTGGCACTTGAAGGATAGACCATGGCTTTTCCCACCTGCAGATGAACACTGATAGACTCACCTGACCAGGAAATTCAGTTCACACCCTTGCTCACTTTGGGTCCCTAAACAATAAGTTGTATAAGCCCTGAGTCCTGCTCTGATACCATGCCAGATCAGGGAAAACTAATTCATAGCCCCATAGATTACTGAATAAGATAAGATATCAAGTCCTGACAATTTAGCCAGCCTGGCCAATGAATCTAGATAATGGTGGAGCCCAACTTGGGTGGGGAACCAAACCAGCACCACCCCATGCCTGACCTCAGAACTCAAACAGCTGCCTCACCCCAAAGTAGACAATAGAAGGCCCCACATGCCCAAGGATATTATCAGCAGACCCAACCAGAAACCCAAACTGAGTAGACTGGGGAAGATCTATCTCTTCCAAACCTGTAAAGTCTGGAAAAGGAAACCAATTACTCAAATGTATAGATACAATGTAAGGAATCACAAAGATTAAAAAAATATATATGACAATAAATGAAAATAAAGATCTTGAAGAAATGGACATCTATGGACAGTCAAAGAATTCAGAATAATCCTCTTAAAGAATCCTCTTTAAGAGCTAGGAGTACACAGACAACTACACTAAATTAGGAAAATAATGCATGAACAAACAAGTTAGACAAAGCAATAGAAACCATCAAAAAATAAAATATTCTAGAGCTGAAAAAAATGATTAAAGAATTTAATAGTTTAAAAAGCAGACTTGACCATGAAGAAAAGAGAATCAACACCCCGGAGGAAAGGATATCAGAACTCATCCTGTCAGAGGAACAAAAAGAGAAAAGAATACCAAAGAGTGAAGAAAGTCAACTAGACTTATAGGACACAATGAAAACAAACATTCATATGGTGATAATTCCAGAATGAGAAAAGGACAGCAGAAAACTTCCTGAACCAGGGCAGAGGACCTCCCAATCTAAGAAGACCCCAAGTAGGCTGAATCTGAATAAGGCTGCACTAAGACACATTATAATTATCAAAAGTCAAAGGCAAAGAATCTTAAAAACTGCAAAAGAGAAAAGTTATATACAGGGAACCCCTATAAAACTAGTGGTAGATTTCTCAACAGACAATTCAGGCCAGGAAAGAACGTGAAGACACATTCAAAATATTGGGGGTGGGGGGGAAGAATGGATAAAGATCCTATAACCATGAAGCCATCCTTCAGAAATGGAGGGATAAAGTCTTAAGCAAAATTGAGGAAATGCTTTATTACTAGACTTGCCTTACAAGAAATATCAAAAGTAGTTCTTTGAGTAGAAGTATAAGAATCTTAGTTATCATGAAAACACAAAGAAAATAGTGTAAAATGCCTTGTTAATGGTAAATATATAGTCAAAGTTAGATTTTGTAATTTGGTAATAATGCATAATTCACTTAAAATTCTATTTTAAAAGTTTTTTAATGTAGTAAAAAATACCATAACCACAAAACTTATTATACAATATAAAAAACATGAACTATAACAGTAATAACCTGAAATGTAAGGAAGAAGGGAAATAAAAATGTAAAATTTAGGAATTCTATTGAAGTTACCAGCTTAAAATAGGGTATTATTATTTAAAAATATTTTATATAAGCTTCATAATAAGAGGAAAGCCTTTAGTAATCATACAAAAGAACATGATAAAGAAATCATACTAATACCAAAAACATCAAAATATGGGAGAATAAAAAAAGAAAAGCAGCAGAATAAGATACAAGGAACATCAGATCTACAGAACAACAAGGAACAATGAACAAATCGGCAATATTAAGTCCTTACCTATCTATAATCTCTTTAAAAGTAATCTAATTAAATTCTCCAAACTGCACAAAAAAGCCAAATGGATTTTAAACAACAACAAAAGCAGATTCCTATATTGACTAATGCTGAAGAGGGATGGAAGAAAGGCACTTCAAGACAATGGAAAACCAAAAAAAGATACTTAGATAAAGTAGACTAAATTAAAAATGGTAAGAAGCAGCAAAAAGGTCACTACATAATGATAAAGGAATCACTCCATAAAGAAGATGTTAACAATTGTAACTATTTATATGTCCAAATTAGAGTACCTAAATATACAAAGTGAAAACTAACAGCTAAAAGGAAAAATGAACAGGAATCTAATAACAGTAACAGTTGAGGATTTTAGTACCCCACCGATGTCAATGAACACATCATCCAGACAGAAAATCAATTGGAAACATATCTGGACAACACTGTAGAATAAATAGATCTAACATATACAGAACATTCTACCCACTGACAGCAGATTACACATTCTTTTCAAGAGCACATAGAACATTTTCTGGGATAAACCATGTTAGGGATAAACCATGTTAGGCCTCAAAACAAGTCTTAGGAAATTCAAGAATGAAATCCTATCCAGTATCTTCTCTGACCACAATGGCATGAAGTTGGAAATCAACTAGAGGAAAATTAGAAAATTCACAAACACATAGAAAATAATGACCTCCTGAACAACGAATGGATCAAAAAATACATTAAAAGAAATATGGCTTCTAAAATGAAAACTGAAACATGATCTACCAGAGCTTTTGAGATGCAGTTAAAGCAGTTCTAAAAGGGAAGTTTATAGCAATAATTGTGCACGTTAAAAAGAAATATCCTAAATAAACATCTTCATATCTTAAACTAGGTAAATAATATTAGCCCAAATTTAGCAGAAAAAAAATAATGTAGATTAGAGTAGAAAATAGAACAGAAAAATAGAAAAAAAATTAATCAATAGTTGGTTCTATGAAAAGTTTAACAAAGTTGACAAACCCTTAGCTAAACTAACCAAGGGGAAAAAAGAAACCCAAATCAACAAAGTTATACATGAAAAAGGAGACATAACTAGCAATACCACAGAAATACAACAGATCATAAGAGGCTATAATGAGTAACTATATGCCACCAAACTGAGAAATCTAGATTTTAAAAAAATTCTTAGAAACATTTAATTTACCAAGACAGAATCAGGAAGAAATCGATCATCTGAATAGACCAGTTATTAGTAAGAAAGTTGGAAAAATAATTTAAAATCTCCCAATGAAACAAAACCTTGAACCAGATGATTTTACTGATATTTTACCAAACATTCAAAGACTTAACACCAATCTCTTTCAAACTCTTCCAAAATATCTTAGAGGTAGAAACACTCTCAAACTCATTTTGTGAGGTCAAGGATTACCCTGATACTAAAATCAGAAAGAGGCACTACTAGAACAGAAAACTATAGCCCAATATCCCTGAGGAATATAGATACAAAAGTCTCAGTATTAGCAAACTGAATTCAGCAGCACATTAAATGGATCATTTGCCATGATCAAGTGGGATTTACCCCTGGGATCCGAGGATGGTTCGACATATACAAATCAATGCAACACATCACATTAATAGAAAGAAAAAAAAAATCATACTATCACTTCAATACATGAAGAAAAAGCTTTTCATAGAATTCAGCATTTAGGAATAATAACTATTAGACAAAAGAAAAACATCTCATCATAATGAAGACCATATATCATAATCCCACAGGTGATAACATACTCAACTGTGAAAAGTTGAAAGCTTTTCCTCTAGGATCGGTAACAAGACAAGGATGCCCATTTTCCTTGCTCTTACACAATATAGTAGCAGAAGTCCCAGATAGAGCAGTCAGACAAGAAAAAGACAAGGCATCTGAATTGGAAAGGAATAAATAGAACTGTTTCTATTTTCAGATGACTTGATCATATATAGAAAATCATAAAGATTATTAGATCTAATCAATGAATTCGGTAAAGTTGCAGGATACATAGTTGATAAAGATTAGAGTTTCTATCACTAACAACGAATGTTCTGAAAAGGAAATTAATTCCATTTACTGTAGCATCAAGAAACAGTGAAATCCTTAGGACATAATGAAGGTAAAAAATCTCTATTTCAACAAGTTCAAGATACCGATGAAACAAATTCAAGAAGACATAAATTAAAAGGTATCTTGCATTCATGGATTAGAAGAAATGTTAAAATGTCAGTACTACCAAATGCCATACATATTCAATGCAATTCATATTTTTTGTTTGTTTTGTTTTTAATGAGGGAAAAACAAACCACCTTCTAATATTTACCTGGAACCAAAAAAGGCTGCAAGTAGGAGCGCCTGGATGGCTCAGTGGGTTAAAGCCTCGGCTCAGGTCATGATCCCAGGGTTCTGGGATCGAGCCCTGCATCGGGCACTCTGCTCTGCAGGGAGCCTGCTTCCTCCTCTTTCTCTGACTGCCTCTCTGCCTACTTGTGATCTCTTTCTGTCAAATAAATAAAATATTTTAAAAAATGTTTTATTAAAAAAAAAAGGCTGCAAGTAGCCAAAGAAATCCTGAGAAAGAATAAAGTAGGAGGCAATACACTCTCAGATTTCAAGCCATACTATGAAGCTATAGTAATCAAAACAGTATGACAGTGATAAAAATACATAGACCAATGGAACAGGCTCTGGCACCCAGAAATAGATCCAAGCATGTACAGGCAACCGATACTTGACAAGGGAAGCAAGAACACTCAGCGGAGGAAAAAGAAAGTCTTCTCATAAATGGTGGAGGGTAATTGGATATTCACATGTAAAATAGTGAATTCTGGACCCATATGTTATCCGACTTACAAAAATTAATACAACATAATTAAGTACTTAAATGTAAAACCTGAAACCACTAAACTCCTAGAAGAAAGGGACAAAGCTCCTAGACATGGGTCTTGGTAACAATTTTTTGGTATGACATCTAAAACACAAGCAACAATATCAAAACAAACAAGTATGGCTACATAAAACTAAAAAACATCTGTGTAGAAAAAGAAATAAAGTAAGAAAATCTATGGAATGGGAAACAGTTACATATATAGGATAAAGTATTATCAAAAAGAAACAACCCAATTAAAAAAATGGGCAAAGGACTTGAATAAAAAAAAATTATACACTAACACACACACACACATACATACCCACCCACCCACAGGTACATGAAAAGATGTATAATATCACTAGTCATGAAGGAAATACAAATTAAAACCACAATAAGATAATAAGATATCAGTTCATTCCTGTTAGAATGTCTATAATCAAAAAGACAAGAGAGAAATTCTGGCATGAATGTGTATAAAAGGGAATCTTATGCACTGTTGTAAATTGTGTACATGTAAATTGGCAAACACTATGAAGAACGGTTTGGAGAAGGTTCAAAAAATTAAAATAAATATGCCATTTAATTCAGTAGTTCCACTTATGGGAATATATCCAAAAGAAATGAAAACACTAAGTCAAAAAGATATCTGTACCCCCATGTTCATGGCACCATTATCTACAATAGCCGAGACATGGAAATAACCCAAGTGTCTACTGATGAATAAATTAAAAAGTTGTGGCATGTGCACACACACCACACACACATACACACACGAGTACTATTTCGCCAAGAACATCAGTATATCCTACTATGTGCAAGGGCATGAATGGACCATGCAGGCATTAGGTTATATGAAATGTATCAGACTTATAAGTGAAATCATACAATATTTGTCTTTATATGTAGAATCTAAACACTCCTAGGATTTGTAATTACCAGAGGCAGATGGGAAGGAAGAACTGGAGGAAAATGGTCACCAGGCACAAACTTTCAGTTATAACTAAGTACTAGGAGTGACATGATAACTATAGTGAACACAGCTCTGTGATACAAAGGAAGTCAAAAGTTAATCCTTCTCATCACAATATTGCCTGGGGATTAAAAGAAAAGTTAAAAATCATAATTAATGATCCCAAGTTATCTGTAATTTTGCTAGTAGCATATAAATCATTAATCTAAAACTTCAGGACTTGTCAAAACATGGCAGAAGTGAGAGGTGGTTTAGGGATCAGGTAAGTGGAGCAGATGTTTTAATGAATACCCTGATTGAGCCAGAATGGGTTCTACATGTAGAGTATTTCTTCCTAAACTCCAGAATTTTACTCAGACTCTTTTTCCTCCTCTGCTTCTCTTCATGCATCCAACGTCTTCACATTCTCAAGGCCCAATTCCTTATTAAACCCTTCTCCAATTAATTGGAATGAGGATGTACTAGGGTGACAGTTTTTTTTTTAATGTGTTACTTATTTTACTTATACAAATCTCATAAATTTTATAAGTATAAAACTTTGTTTTCATTTTTAGAATAATTTCAGGTCCACATATAGAGCAGGGGGGAAATGAATAAAAAGAAATTAACACACAATGAATTGTTTGATCAAAATGGTGAATCAAATATTTTGCCTGTGATGGTAGGTATGGAAGTACAAGGAGTTGTGGTAGACTAAGGTAATGACCAAGAAGTTATGTCTTACATAATTGAGAATTCTGTCCATTTTCTGAAAAAATCATTAAGCTAATCCCATTCACTTCCCTTGTCAATTGCTCTGTGCCAGTTCAAATCAGATACACAACGATGATGTGTAGAAGCCCAAATCTAGTTTTTAATATTAGAATCCAGATGTGGATAAGAAGTCAATTTTTCCCTGTCTTCGCTTGATCTCCCATTTCTCAGTGTAAGAAAAATGTCAGCTTCCCTTTTTCTTTTCTTAGCATTTGTAGAGAATAGCATCTCTTTACCTCTACCACCATCTTTATCTTTTCTCCTTATTTTTAAGGAATCTTAGTAATAGATATACTCTCCTTGTTCTCTGCTTATCCTTTCTCCTTTACCTGTTTTTCATGCTAATACCTTCTACTCTGTGTTGCTTCCCCTCTCCAGAGGAAAAGTAGTATTCCCAGAAAAAATAGATCCAGAAACCATCCAAAGAGAAGTCACAGTATTGATAAGGAAATCCGGACAAGCACAGGTGTTTCCAGGCCATAAGATTAATTGCCTTCTTAACCATAGATCCTAAGGGAAGTGAAGGTCTAAGACGATTGCTTTCCTCCCTAGATGCTACTTTCAAGGACTCCACTTGGGCAGACTGCTTGAGATTGAGCATAGGTATGACCCCTAGTCCCTACCTTCACTGCTCATCAGACATTAGTCACCAAACAAACTCCCGTGGGACAGATGAGAGGCATCCAACATCCTTCCTTGTGTACCCCTATATTCATACTCAAAGAAAGATATATCTAACTTGCATTACCCCTGCCTGTGCAATGAACCTCAGCCAAAATATTCAACTGTGTAATCTCCAAATGTCCTAGATGACATTGCACTGGGTATTATTTAAAATCATGCTTCAGGGGGAACAAAGCTTAATAATTTATGCCTTCTTGTCTTTTTAAATTTTCTCTTTATTGCATTTTGGGAGGGCCCACTAAGTATAAATTGAATAAAGTCAGACATCACACATTGAGTATTAATTACCACAATATTAAGAGACCCTGCAGCTTTGCCTTCTGAGTTGAACAGTGGCAAACTGTGAGGAAATAGAATTTTAAAGATTGCTTGCTAATCTTCCTCTACTCAGAATGTGAGTTATGCACACATTCTAAGTTTCTTAGCTTTTATATTTTACTTGAATTCTATTAATGGGCCAATTGTTGGTCTGAATGAAGCAAAAACTGGACCCGGAGATGTTATATAGTAAAGCAGAAGATTCTAGGACAGAATCTGTTCAAGAGCTCAGTGGTAAAGTTATGGGACTTGAAGACATGAATTCTTTTGCATGCCAAAGAATCCAGGAAAATAGAGGTGTCATTCCTACTTGAAAGAACCCCCCCCAAAAAAAAAATCCTGGAAACCACTGACCTGCAAAATTTACACAAATTTCATGCAAGTGGAGAAAAAGAGAGCCCTAGGAGCCCAAAGCAGTGGGCATAGAACAGTGTGAGGAAGAGTTTGCAGAAAAGTGGCTTATTCTTGTGGACCCAGGTATGGTGATGGAAGACATAAGAGAAGTATATGTCGTGTCTTGGGCATCAATTTGTGTAGGAAAAAAATTTGAACTCAGCCATGAGTTTTTTGCACTGTTCACCCACCACCTGGAAGTGAGTACAGTCTCATGCTATCTCTTCATGTTACCTGAATAGGTGACTTTACTGCAGGGAAAAAGAATCACAGGTTTACCCATAACATGACTATTCATGGCACAGGCCCAGAGTGTTTGATGAAAAAGAGAGAGAGGGGAGACAAGATGGCGGGGAAGTAGGAGGAGGCACCGTTTCAACCTGTACCCTAAAGTGAGCTGATTACCCACCAAAGAACTCTGATCACCCATGAAATCAGCCTGAGATCAGAATTATACACGTCTGGATCTCTCTGGGGGCAGAAGACGCCAGTGGGCAGAGTGGGAACGTTGGACTGATATCAGAAGATAAACAAAAGGGGGACGGAGCCACCAGAGGCGACCCACTGGAAAGTAATACCCCAATATGAGAGTGCCCTGCACTGGGGACCAGCATTAATTTGGAGTCTGGTAGAAAGCACTCAAAAAGAGCAAAGGATCATGGGGAGAAATTGTGGGAATTGGGGCGGTTAGGGACAGGGGCTTAAGTCCCCAGACCCAGGACAGCCACCCCTGGCACTGAGCCAGAGAGAGCGCGGCGGAGAAACCAGGTCTTGGTCCCTGAGCCGCCAGCGTGTCTGAGTGCGCGTGGGGCCCCATGAAGGGCTGGGAGCCTCACCAGCCAGCAGAAGCAAAGCCTTTTTGCAGTCTCCATGCGCGTGCCATGCCATGCTATCAGAGCCTGAGACGCAAGTGCGCCCCACACCCTCCCCTGAGAGAGGTGTGTGCAAGCCCGGCGCTCTTGGATGCAGAAAGAACAGGCAGTCCCAGCCCGGGGCCAGAGGGAAAATCTCAGTGTGTGATCGCTGCTTGGAACCTCTCTGGCGGTCCAGAGCTGCCCACACAGCTGCTACTGTTGTAGTTTTGGGTACAAGCAGGAGTTCCTGTGTCCCCAGGGACGGTGACTCAGAACGTGCTCTGCCAGCGGCCAAGGGGGAACTTATGTATTCCGCAGCACCTAGAGGGGAACAGACTGAGGCTTCTCTCTGAGACGGAGGTCTGGGTGCAGTTTACTTTCCTCCAAACCTCCATAAACCATCAAAAGCTGTCAAGAAGAGAGGAAAAAAACAAAACAAACAACAACAACAAAAAACAACAAACAAACAAACATAAAAACCTCCAGAGAACAAAAGCCTGAAAAACCAGTTTCCTCAGAGGCCACCCCTTGAAGGGGGTGGGAGGACTTAACTCAGGGAACATTGCTTGAAAACCCACGTGGCAGGCCCCTCTCCCAGAAAACCAACCAGGAAAAAAAAGAAAAAAAAAAAAAGACGACAAGAGAACAACCACCACTACTTCATAGATACAACTTTTATTTTTAATTCGTTCCCACTATTCTGGTTCATTTTTTTTATATAGATAATTTTTTTAACCTATTTACCATCACAGTGAGATGTCCAGTACATCAAATTCCATAGTAACCTTTTGACCTGAACTTTTTGATACGTATAACCTTGTTTTTCTTTTGCTTTTCTATTTTTAATTTTTTTTTAAATTTTAGTTTAGTTTAGTTTTTATTTTTTAATATTCATATAGAGTTAAGCTACAAAGTAATCCCTATCCCCAATCAATACTACCCCTTTAGGTAAATCAATTTTTAATCCCCCTTTATCTTAGGAAAGTTGAGTCCTTTAACAAAGATATCAAGATACATCCAGGAAGAATCAAAATAACCTTCCTCGCCCACACTGAGAATTTATAACCACTCTCCCATCCTTTTCTTCCACCAGTGTTTCTGTGTATTTGTGTTTGTCCTGATAGTATATGAATCTTATACTTGGGATTCTTTTTGATGAGGTTCTTTGTTTTGTTTTTGTTTATATATATATATATATATTTTTCTCTTGTCATATACTTTTATCCGTCTTTTTGTATGTCTGCTTTTGTTTGTATATGTCATAAATCTTACCTTGGGGCCCATTTGGGCTGAGCCTTCTCTTTTATCTTTCTTTCTTTTTTTTTTTTTCCTGTCTTTTTTTTCTTTTTCTTTTCTTTTTTCTCTCTTTTTTCTTTTGTTTGGGTGGGGACTCCTGATTGCTCAGAAGCATTCCAGGGTGCACCTTGATTGCACCACGGTCGATACATCCAGCTACATCCATTCAGCCATCTCTCACCAAAATGACTAGAAGGAGGAATGCCCAACAGAAGAAAAATTCAGAGGATGGGCCTTCTGCAACAGAGCTAATGGCTATCACCATAGACAATATGTCGGAAAGGGAATTCAGGCTAACAATTATCCAGGCAATAGCTAGGTTGGAGAAAGCCATGGATGACCAAACGGAATTGATTAGGGCAGAACTGAAAGCCACCAGGGATGAGGTTCACAATGCTCTCAATGAGTTCCAATCTAATCTAAATTCTCTAAAAGCTAGGGTAACTGAGATAGAAGGTAGAATTAGTGATCCTGACGACAAACAGATAGAGAGAAAGGATCAGGAGGAAGCCTGGAAAAAACAGCTTAGAAGCCACGAAAACAGAATCAGGGAAATAAATGATGCCATGAAACGTTTCAATGTCAGAATTATTGGAATCCCTGAAGGGGAGGAGAAAGAAAGAAGTCTAGAAGATACAGTGGAACAAGTTCTCAATGAAACTTTTCCCAATCTCACGAATGGAACCAGCGTTCATGTACTAGAGGCAGAACAGTCTCCCCCCAAGATTATAGATTCTCGAAAGTCCTTGAGACACCTAATAGTAAGAATGAAGAATTATAATTGTAGGCAGGACCTCTTGAAGGCAGCTAGGACAAAGAAACTCCTTACATTCAGAGGAAAGCCAATCAGAATAATGTCAGACCTGTCCACAGAAACCTGGAAAGCCAGAAAGGGCTGGCAAGAAATATCCAGGGCACTAAATGAGAAGAACATGCAGCCAAGAATACTTTACCCAGGAAGACTGACATTCAAAATGGATGGCGAGATAAAGAGTTTCCAAGAGCCACAAGGCTTAAAAGAGTATGCGACCACCAAGCCGACACTGCAGGAAATATTAAGGGGGGTTTGATAAAAGAGGGAAAATCCTAAGAATATCATTGAACAGAAATATAGAGACAATCTACAGAAAGAAAGACTTCAAAGGTAACACGATGTCAATAAAAACTTATCTATCAATAACCACTCTCAATGTGAATGGCCTAAATGCACCCATAAAATGACACAGGGTTGCAGATTGGATAAAACGACAGGACCCATCCATATGTTGTTTACAAGAAACCCATTTTGAACCTAAGGATATACCCAGACTGAGAGTGAAGGGATGGAGAAGCATCTTTCATGCCAATGGGCCACAAAAGAAGGCTGGGGTAGTGATTCTCATATCAGATAAATTAGATTTTTAACTAAAGACTGTAGTCAGAGATACAGAAGGACACTACATACTTCTTAAAGGGACTATCCACCAAGATGATCTAAGAATTGTAAATATCTATGTCCCCAGTATGGGAGCAGCCAATTACCTAAGAAAGCTATTAATCAAGATAAAAAGTCATATTGATATGAATACATTAATAGTAGGAGATCTTAACATGCCTCTCAGTAACAGACAGATCATTCAAGCAGAAAATCAATAAAGAAACAAGAGCATTGAATGACACATTGGACCAGATGGACCTCATAGATATATACAGAACATTCCACCCTAAAACAACAGAATACTCATTCTTCTCAAGTGCACATGGAACCTTCTCCAGAATAGACCACATACTGGGTCACAAATCAGGACTCAACTGATACCAAAAGACTGAGATTATTCCCTGCATATTCTCAGATCACAAAGCTTTGAAACTGTAGCTCAATCACAAGGAAAAGTTTGGAAGGAACTCAAACACCTGGAAGCTAAAGACCACCTTGCTTAAGAATGCTTGGATCAACCAGGAGATCAAAGAACTTAAACAATTCATGGAAACCAATGAGAATGAAGACACTTCGATCCAAAACCTATGGGATACAGCAAAGGCGGTCCTAAGGGGAAAATACATAGCCACCCAAGCCTCCCTCAAAAAAATGGAAAAATCCAGAATACACCAGCTGTCTCTACACCTTAAAGAACTGGAGAATCAACAACAAATCAAACCAACTCCACATATAAGAAGGGAAATAATCAAGATTAGAGCAGAGATCAATGAGATAGAAACTAGAGATACAATAGAACATATCAATGAAACCAGAAGCTGTTTTTTTGAAAGAATCAATAAGATCGGTAAACCACTGGCCACATTAATCCAAAAGAAAACAGAGAAAGCTCAAATTAATAAAGTTATGAATGAAAAGGGAGAGATCAGAACTAACACCAAGGAAGTAGAAACAATCATCAGAAATTATTATCAACAGTTATATGTGAATAAGTTAAGCAACCTAGATGAAATGGATGCATTCCTGGAAAACTATAAACTTCCAAAATTGAACCAGGAAGAAATTGACAACTTGAATAGACCGATATCTAGTAACGAGATTAAAGCAGTAATCAAAAACCTCCCAAAAAAAACAAGAGCCCAGGACCTGACGGATTCCCTGGGGAATTCTACCAAACTTTCAAAGAAGAAATAACACCTATTCTCCTGAAGCTGTTTCAAAAACTGAAACAGAAGGAAAACTTCCAGACTCTTTTTATGAAGCCAGCATTGCCCTAATCCCCAAACCAGTCAAAGACCACACCAAAAAGGAGAACTTCAGACCAATATCACTGATGAATATGGATGCTAAGATTCTTAACAAGATCCTAGCAAACAGGATCCAACAGCACATTAAAAAGATTATCCACCATGACCAGGTGGGATTCATCCCTGGGTTACAAGGATGGTTCAACATTCGCAAATCAATCAATGTGATAGAACAAATCAATAAGAAAAGAGAGAACCACATGGTCCTCTCAATCGATGCAGAAAAAGCATTTGACAAAATCCAGCATCCATTCCTGATTAAGACGCTTCAAAGTATAGGGATAGAGGGAACATTCCTGAACTTCATAAAATCTATCTATGAAAGACCCACAGCAAATATCATCCGCAATGGGAAAAAGCTCACAGCCTTCCCGTTGAGATCAGGAACACAACAAGGATGCCCACTCTCACCACTCTTGTTCAACATAGTATTAGAAGTCCCAGCAACAGCAATCAGACAACAAAGAGAAATAAAAGGTATCCAAATTGGCAATGAAGAAGTCAAGCTCTCTCTTCGCAGATGACATGATTCTTTATATGGAAAACCCAAAAGACTCCACCCCCAAACTACTAGAACTCATACAGCAATTCAGTAACGTGGCAAGATACAAAGTCAATGCACAGAAATCAGTGGCTTTCTTATACACTAACAATGAAAATACAGAAAGGGAAATTAGAGAATCGATTCCATTTACTATAGTACCAAGAACCATAAGATACCTGGGAATAAACCTAACCAAAGAGGTAAAGGATCTGTACTCGAGAAACTACAGAACACTCATTAAAGTGAAGAAGACACAAAAAGATGGAAGACCATTCCATGCTCTTGGATCAGAAGAATAAACATTGTCAAAATGTCTATACTGCCTAGAGCAATCTATACTTTTAATGCCATTCCGATCAAAATTCCACCGGTATTTTTCAAAGAGCTGGAGCAAATAATCCTAAAATTTGTATGGAATCAGAAGAGACCCTGAATTGCTAAGGAAATGTTGAAAAACAAAAATAAAACTGGTGGCATCACGTTACCTGATTTCAAGCTTTACTACAAAGCTGTGATCACCAAGACAGCATGGTACTGGCATAAAAACAGACACATAGACCAGTGGAACAGAGTAGAGAGCCCAGATATGGACTCTCAACTCTATGGTCAAATAATCTTCGACAAAGCAGGCAAAAATATGCAGTGGAAAAAAGACAGTCTCTTCAATAAATGGTGCTGGGAAAATTGGACAGCTATATGTAGAAGAATGAAACTCAACCATTCTCTTACACCATACACAAAAATAAACTCGAAATGGATAAAAGACCTCAATGTGAGACAGGAATCCATCAGAATCCTCGAGGAGAACATAGGCAGTAACCTCTTTGATATCAGCCACAGCAACTTCTTTCAAGATATGTCTCCAAAGGCAAAGGAAACAAAAGCGAAAATGAACTTCTGGGAATTCATCAAGGTCAAAAGCTTCTGCACAGCAAAGGAAACAGTCAACAAAACAAAGAGGCAACCCACGGAATGGGAGAAGATATTTGCAAATGACAGTACAGACAAAAGGTTGATATCCAGGATCTATAAAGAACTTCTCAAACTCAACACACACAAAACTGATAATCATATCAAAGAATGGGCAGAAGATATGAACAGACACTTCTCCAATGAAGACATACAAATGGCTATCAGACACATGAAAAAATGTTCATCATCACTAGCCATCAGGGAGATTCAAATTAAAACCACATTGAGATACCACCTTACACCAGTTAGAATGGCCAAAATTAGCAAGACAGGAAACATGTATTGGAGAGGATGTGGAGAAAGGGGAACCCTCTTACACTGTTGGTGGGAATGCAAGTTGGTGCAGCCACTTTGGAGAACAGTGTGGAGACTCCTCAAGAAATTAAAAATAGAGCTCCCCTATGACCCTGCAATTGCACTACTGGGTATTTACCCCAAAGATACAGATGTAGTGAAAAGAAGGGCCATCTGTACCCCAATGTTTATAGCAGCCATGGCCACGGTCGCCAAACTGTGGAAAGAACCAAGATGACCTTCAATGGACAAATGGATAAGGAAGATGTGGTCCATATACACTGTGGAGTATTATGCCTCCATCAGAAAGGATGAATACCCAACTTTTTGTAGCAACATGGACGGGACTGGAAGAGATTATGCTGAGTGAAATAAGTCAAGCAGAGAGAGTCAATTATCATATGGTTTTACTAATTTGCGGAGCATAACAAATAACCTGGAGGACATGGGGAGATGGAGAGAAGAAGGGAGTTGAGGAAAATTGGAAGGGGAGGTGAACCATGAGAGACTACGGACTCTGAAAAACAACCTGAGGGTTGTGAAGGGGCGGAGGGAGGGAGGTTGGGTGAGCCAGGTGGTGGGTATTAAGGAGGGCACGTATTGCATGGAGCACTGGGTGTGGTGCAAAAACAATGAATACTGTTATGCTGAAAATTTAAAAAAAAAGAGTTCACAGATAATGAGGCAAGATGAAAAATTAAGGAATTAAGGATATATTAAGTTAAAAGAGAGAGAGAGAGAGAGAAATAAGTTAAATGGTAGGAAAAACATAGGTTTCTACCCCATACCAATAACTAGATTTCAGTGCTGTCACTTTGTACATCCATCATTATTCCCAATATTGAAATATCAAAAGGCTTCCCTCTTAAGAGTAGGCAACAAAGTCTATTATTATAATTTTTGTTTTATATTATTCTGAGTATTAGCAAGTAAAACAAAACTAGTATCATATGAAGTTGAAAAAAGCTGCATTATTATGTTTAGAAGACCAGTCTACATATCTAAGAAATCCAAACTAATGTTCAAGTTAAGCCTTAATATTAATTGGTGTATGTCATAAAGTTACAGAATACATGGTTCATTCAATAGTCCACAATCAATTGTATTTATGTATACAACTATGTGTACGTAACAGTTAGATACATATAGCAGGTATCCTCAATTTAACACTTACATTCAGTGCATCCCTGTTAAAATCTCAGCAACTTATTGTGCATGTTAATTATTGTAGAAACTGTCAAGTTAATTCTAAAGTTCAATGGAAATGCGAAGATCCAAGATTACCAAAGGAAATGTTGAAGGCAAAAATAGAGTACCAAAAACTTAGTTCAAAGCTGTGGTAGTATGTCATGATCCTAGTAAAGGATTGGTACACAACGAAATAAACAGAATCTAGGAAGCAGTATAAATTTATCTGGTATCGTTGAAACGATACCATAGTATACTGGGGAGAATATGGTCTTCTCAATTAGATATGTTAGGTTTTTAAGAATTACATCTAGCTCCTTACTCACTTAAAGTTCCAAATAGATGTCAAAACTAATATGAATGGAGAGAGCAAAAAATATTTTTTAAAGAGAACTAAAAGACATCATTTTGATTGTAGAGTAAACCTCTCCAATAGGACACAAAACTACAGAAAAATTGGTAAATTTAAATTTAGCAAAACAAAAACTTGCATTCCTCACAACATATTATTAGGAGTAGAAGACTAATTTTTAAAATGTATATGACAAAGGTGTTGTATTTAGAAAATATAAGGAACATCTACAAAAATCAGTAAGTTATAAAACACAGTAGAAAGTACAGAAAAAGATTTAGCTCTTTATGAAAAAGGATACCAAAATAGCTGCTAAATTAATGAAGAAATATTTAACTGTAGATATCACAGAAGTATAAATTAAACATGAAAAGTTTAAATGAAAAGATAACTTTGGCTGTGAAATATCACTAAGAACATGAATAAATGAGAGCACTAAATATACAGGGCTGGTGAGTTAAATTGGCACAGACACTTGGCACACAATTCAAGATTATCTAATGAAGCTTAACAACAGCATATACGAAGACCAAACAAGTTCACACTTAGACATAAAGCACAGCAAAAGTGTTAAGGAATTGGAATATAGCGGCATTTGTTACATGTGCACACACAGATACACAAAACTGAGAAACAGCTATCCACATGTCCGTCAGCATTAAAGTCATTAAATTAGACATCCCCCTACTTTTACTTTCAACCAATTTGTATCTTTGGATCTAAAATGACTCAATATAGCATATACTTGAATTTTTTTTAAGTCCATTCTACCAATCTCTGCCCTTGATCAGAAGGGATAATCCATTTACATGTAAATATTTACTG